>NC_057861.1:387102147-387759369 GCF_019393635.1 Dromiciops gliroides | reverse complement strand
CTCTTCCAAAGGAAGAACAAACAACAACTCTAGGTTCAGTGTTCTGTGGGTCAAAGTGATTTCTCCTCTTTATCTAGACAACCAGAGGACACAATTATTTGTAAATGAAAGTCATTGATGAAATAGCATAGTGAAAAGAGTTGCAATAGAACCTCCCCCCTCCATAAATATACAGTCCATTCTCCTACATAAAATATCACAAAATTATATATAAATTATCAGTGGGGAGAATGAGTATTCATGGGGATCACCCATGAAAGGACACTCAGCTGAAATCCCAGTGTCTTTAAGAAATTGGCTTGTGTCCCTTTTAATTGTAGTACCTTCACTTTGTGTTGTTATTTGTCCTTCATTTGAAGAGAGCCAATGACATCCAGAAGGTGATGTCTTGACTTGCAAGTGAATTGGATTTGTGAGGTGGGGCTGTGCAAAGTTATCAACTTTACTCTCTCCGCTAGAGTCACTGGAATCCAATGGCGTTGGGAAGACTGGCAATGGCCCTGGATAATTCTGTGTGTGTGTCTGTGTGTGTGTGTGTCTGTGTGTGTGTGTCTGTGTGTCTGTGTCTGTATCTGTGTGTGTATATAGTTGTGTGTAACCTCTCCCATTAGATGGTGAGCTCCTTGAGGGCAGGATCTCTTGATTTTCTTTCTACAGTCCAGGGCACTGAGGAGGTACTTAGTGCTGGTTGGTTTGACTTGGAGGCAGAGATGTGTTCATAAATGTGTAATAATAATTATCAACATAACACTACACCAAGGCCTGATTTATTTGCATTTGCTGATTTCTGAAGTATAAATGTTCACATTGGAAATTTAACAATAGTTTATCTCAAGCTATTGGAGCTGACTGCAGTACACTCCTGCTTGGAGATGTCTTTGGATCATGTTAATTACACTATTCTCAGACCTATTCCATGCTGCATCTGGAGTCTCTGTTGGTTACATTCCTCCTCTGTGCTGGCTTCTCCCAAGGCACTCATGTCTCTGTTGGGCTTGCTCTTTGCAGGACAAGGAGTTCCTGTTTTTTATGGACTTTTCAGTTTATTAAAAAAGTGGTTGTCAGACTTTTGGGCCTCATGACACTTTTATCATCTTAAAAATTATTGAGGACTCCCTCCTCAAGAGCTCTTGTTTATGTGGGCTATATCTATGAAAATGTCTTAGTATTATTATGAAAATAGTTTTGATTTTGTGAACCCTCTCAAAGGGGCTGAAGACTCCCAAGGGTAACAGGACCACACTTTGTGAACCATGCTACTAGGGGTATATAGAGTGTTCAGGAAGACTAGCACGTCTGGTGAGAGGGCTTGCTGAGCCCTTTTCAGGGCTACTTATCCACCTTTGGTGTCCATCTGATTCACCCAATTCTCTCTTGAGGCTCCAAGAAGCTACAGTGGCCACATCCCAGTAAAACCATGTTGGCAGATGGGCTAAACTAGGTTGAGGGTAACTGATGGGCCTCAAATCTGTCAGTGAGTTAGGGAGATGTCTACCCCAAGCATGTGAAAACTTCCCTCCAGAGGAATGAGTGAATGAGAGCAATTTGTTTCAATGCCAAGAAAGTGAAGCAGTCAATGTGGAGTGTTTAGAACTTGATCAGCTATCCATGGAAGAAGCCAAAATCATCCTTCTTGAATTTTGTGAGAAATGGGTAGTTGTTTCCTCTCAATGTGGATATAACAGTCAATCATACTCCCCCTGACCTGTTTGTAGGACAAAGGTCTCAGATCCCCTCCTCCCCCTCAGGTTAGCAAGGTCACATGGTTCAAGGAGCCCTGGTCTCAATAAGGTCTGCTCCAGAGTTGTGTCCATATAAGGAAGTATAAGGTCCACTCCTGAGTTATGCCCATATAAGGAAGAGGGGTGGGAATACTGCGTTCTGATTAGCTAGTTTTTGCGTGTAGATTGTAACCCCACCAGTGATGAAAAAGGGGAAGGTCCATTCGCGTTAGGGACTAGGGTATAAAACAGGGCCTGTGAGCCCCCTTTCTGGGCACCCACTAGCTGCACACTAGGGTGCCTCCTTCTCATGAGAATGAAATAAAGCCTTTGTCACCTCGCTGCTGAGTTCCTGAGAATTATTGAGAAGAGGATGGATTTTTCCCTCACAACTTTTGTCCTGCCAATGGACTTCACTGACTCAAGACAAGTTTGTTATTATTTTTGTTTGTTTATTTAGAATTTCATTTCCCCCCAATTACACATAAAACCAATTTTTGAAACTTTGTGTTCCAAATTCTCTTCCTTCCTCTCTTCCCACTCCCTCCACTTTAAGAAGGCAAGCAATTCAATATAAGTGGAGCTGACAACTTCATGCAACTCTCCCTTAGTTAAATCCAATTCATGCTCAAGTTAATCACCGTGATGTCACTGGTCCTCTTCAAAACGAAGGACAAATAAGAACTAAGAGTATAGTGTCTAGAACTGAGTGAGCTGAATATTTTTCCATCATAGTCACCACACCCAGCTAACCAAAGCCCAGCAAGATACCCCAAGCAGTCCATCCTTTTCAGACTCCAGTGTTTGTAGGGATATCTAAGCTTTCTGTTTCAGATAATGGCCACTCTTACAAATATCCTGGGTTCTCCCAGCTATGGCCAAATGAATTTGAATCTGGACAAAAGGAAACCTAAAGAATTCTGGTCTGGGTTTTCCACCCATCCCGCCCACATTCCTGTCTTTATTATGTATATCTGTCAACCACAGAGTCAAATGACTTAGGTACTATATCTGGGTCAGGGCAAAGTCTTGGTCTTCTCATTCTAGCATATCTTTTTACCTGATGGAATGAGTGCAAGTTCCTGGAGGACAGGGACTATTTCATTTGTCTTTGTTTTCTCATGGACTAGCAACTGATACATTGGCCAAGTGCTAGGTGCTTCAGAAGTGCTAATTGCTGATTGACTGATCTTGCAATTGCTTTATTTAAATGTCAAAAGGGTTTTTTCTATCTTTGTTAAAACAATCCAGTTCAGGCAGCTAGGTGGTGCAGTGGATAGAACACTCGCCCTGGAGTCAGGAGGACCTGAGTTCAAATTTAACCTCATTCACTTGACACTGGCTGTGTGACCCTGGGCAAATCACTTAACCCCAATTGCCTCACCCCAAACAAACAAAAACCCAATCCAGTTCTCCTTAGTTCTGCATTTATGTTATCTCATTCAAACTCCCTAGACTAGTATTTTTCATTTTATTCTCATTTAGATGCCAAAATTATGGTGTTAAAATAGTGAGATAAACTTAACTTGCCAGTTTTAGTTTATTCAGGGTTTAATTATCCAACTTGTTTATATCCTTGGTGACCATCAATCTAATGTTTTCTTTTTTCTTTTTCTTTTTTTGCAGGGCAATGAGGGTTACACAGCTAATAAGTGTCAAGTGTCTGAGGCCAGAATTTAACTCGGGTCCTCCTGAATCCAGGGCCAGTGCTTTATCCACTGTGCCACCTAGCTGCCCAACATTTCTTACCTTTTGGCCATTTCACTGCCACCTAGATAAGTGGGTGGCCAAGGGAAAAAAGAAACTAAAACCTATTGATGTGGTTTGGAATTTAGGATGGAATTGATCATGAGTCGTCCCAAAAGATTTACAAGACTCAGGGACTCAGTTTCCCAAGTTTTATTGCAATACTGTGAATGAACATAGGGAGAGAACCAATAAAGTGGAAAGGTATCTCTCAATAGGGAAAGAGAAGGCATGCCACAGAGGGATGGCTCTCTGAGATACCTTTCTCCTCGAGCAGGAGACGGGCAGATACTTTTATAGAGGGCAAATGGTGGTCCCATAAAGTGATCATCTGACTGTGGAAAGTTCCCTTATTGGGTGGTGGATTGGAAGCAGTCTGGTGAGGGGCAGTTGTTCTGTCCCCTTGAGCCACTTGGGCAGCAGCCATGCCTGACAGGATTATCTCCTCAAGGGGTGGGGCAGACTGGAATGAAGGGTGGTGGTCCAGGAGTTATCTCAGTCTAGATCCTGTGCTACTTATCTCTTTAGGTGTGTCTGTCTGTCTTTGGTTTAGTTTAAGGAGGTTCTTTGATTTACCCCAGAAAACTTCTGAAGTACCCCAGGTCCATAACAAATATGAAACCTGTTTCTCTCCTCTAAATGGAGAGGTTGTGAAGTATAACTGTTGACTGCTCTGTCAAACATGGTTGATAAATACGTTTTGCTTAGCTGGTTCTCTTTCCTACCAAAAAAGGGTTCAGGAGTGGGAGAGAGCAATAATTAGGAAGTGATATAAAAAAGGCATCAATAAATCCTTTTTTTAAAAAGCCTAAATAAAGCAGTATATAGTGTAATTACACTACCAAAAAGAGTTCCCTAAACACCTGCCTGAAATTCTGCAACTCCGGCTTCAAAAAAAACAGAAGCCACAAGAAATGCCCATATTCTTTTTGTGATTTCAGCCATTGGAGATGTGTAAGATGAATGGAACAGAACCAATCTGTTTTGTAATCCTGCTTGTGGTAGAGTTAAAGGAATCAGATATCAGCACTAATTCAAATCATCATTGTGCCCAGAAACAGGCTTAAGATGAAGTGATAGACAAGCTGACTTGGAGTCAGGAGGGTGGGGTCCCCATCCAAGATCTGCTTCTAACTCATTGTATGACCCTAGGCAAGTTATTTACCCTCTTATGGGTGTCAGGTTCCCCATCATTAAAATGAGGAGATGGAACTAGATGATCTCTAAACTTCCTTCCATCTCTAATATACTTATTGTCTCCTAGCTTCTCTGAGAAGTTAGCTCTTTTCTTGGGGAATGTTCTCAACTTAGAATGTTTCTCCAACATTCTGAGTCCTTTTCCCTATAAGTGAGTTCCTCCCGGGGCCTCAGTTTTAAGGAAGAGAGGCCTAGAATTGGTTTAACCTTCATTCTCTTCCTGGCTCTACTTTTTTTTAAAAATTTTTTTCCAAGAGGCAATTGGGGTTAAGTGACTTGCCCAAGGTCACACAGCTAGTAAGTGTCAAATGTCTGAGGCTGAATTTGAACTCAGGTCCTCCTGACTCCAGGGCTGGCGCTCTATTGACCGCACCACCTAGCTGCCCCCTGGCTCTACTACTAACATTTATGACTTCCACTTCTCCACCCCCACTTCAGCTCCCTTTTGTGTGTTGTCTCTCCCCGTTAGAATGTAAGCTCCACTGAAAAAGGTACCCACCTTGGGGGTTGACTTAGGACCCCAGGAACTCCAAATTAGGATAAGCCCTCCCCTGTACCTCCCAAAGGTGGAGAATATTATAATGAGTAGGACAGGCCCTCCCTTGTACCTCCCCAAGGTGGAGATTATTATAATGAGACTGACAATCAATTTATCCATACTGTAAATATAACTGTCTTTTCTTTCACTATTTGAGAGATACCTTTCCACTGTTTTGGTTCTCTCCCTGTGGTCACTCACAGTATTGCAATAAAACTTGGGAAACTGAGTCACTGATCAGTTTGACCCTAATTCCATCCCACATCAATATGTACTTAGTAAATGTGTGTAACCTGCCTGCCTGTTCTAATTATCAAAGGGTTCAAGTGAATTAAATAATTAAAGAATACATAAATGAAAAAGCATTTATTAAACTATTACTATGAGCCAACCACTAAGGATATATAAATAGGAAAATGGAAATAGTCTTTGACCTCAAGAAATTTACATTCTAATGGAGGAGCTGACACTTTAAGGATGTTTCAGCTATGTTATGGGGAAATAGGTGGGGGATTTGGGATAGGTGTTTGGGATAGGGGTCCTTAGGAATTCCTCTTTAAAGAATTACACCCTCTTGCACACAAATCCAATTATAATAAAATAATAGTTTTTTTAGGTGCTAGTGAAAGGAAACCAAGAGAGAAATCCTTGGACTTCTCATGGGGAGAAGGCATGGCACAGAGTCATGGCTCTGAGATACCAATCTCCTCAAGCAGGAGATAGGCAGATACTTTTATAGAGGACTGATGGGGGTGATCATCTGACTGGAAAGTTCTCTTACTGGGGGAGGATCATCCCCCATCCGTGGTGGCTGGGGGAAGTTGGGTGAGGGGTGGTTCCTGATCTCTCAAGCCATCTTTCTTCCACATGCCACAAAGGCAGCAGCCTCACCTGATCTTATCTCCCCCGGGTGGAATGAAGGGTGGTGA
The DNA here is from genome assembly GCF_019393635.1 of Dromiciops gliroides. Lineage (NCBI taxonomy): Eukaryota > Metazoa > Chordata > Mammalia > Microbiotheria > Microbiotheriidae > Dromiciops > Dromiciops gliroides. The sequence goes on along the minus strand of NC_057861.1, from coordinate 387,753,238 downwards.
TCCTGGAGTTAACTCAGTCCCCTTCCTGTGCTGCTTATCTCTTTAGGTGTGTTTATCCTCTGGTTTAGTTTCTCAAGGAGAAGGTTCTTTTGATTTACCCCCAGAAAACTTCTGGGGTACCCAGGGCCATGCAAATGAGGTACCCAGGCCCATAACAAGCTAGAAGTTAAATGAGGGATGGAAAGGCCCATGGATCTTAGTGTCACAGGGAAATTAGTGGTAGGAATCCTTGGGATTCCTTATTGGAGTTGGATTGGGAGAAGTAGGGTGAGGACTGGTTGTTCTGATTTCTGGAGTTATCTCTGTCCCCTGGCCCTGACCAGGCAGCATCCACACCTAATGAGCTTATCTTTCTTACTTCTCAAGGTATGTCTGTCCTTTAGCTTCTCAAGGAGAGTTACCTCAGACCCAAGTCCCCTAGTATAGCTGGTCAATATATACTCCAACAGTCCCAAATTCCTTGATATGTCCCAACCCTACAGCATTAGGGTTCAATGGCAAAGCAGATGGTAATGCATCTTCCCTAATTTAATTTCCACTGATAAAACCACATTCTAGGGGGCGGCTGGGTGGCACAGTGGATAAAACACTGGCCCTGGATTCAGGAGTACCTGAGTTCAAATCCGGCCTCAGATACTTGACACTTACTAGCTGTGTGACCCTGGGCAAGTCACTTAACCCCCATTGCCCCGCAAACAAAACAAAACAAAACAAAAAAACCACATTCTACTTCTGTTCTTGAACCATTTGATAGTACTAAGGATTTTGGATAATAAGAAGTTTCTTTTCTGCATTTTCAGTGGCTACTGCCAGGTAGCATTTCCATAGTGATTGCTTTCTTGGATTGTGGCTTTGGGAGGTGGGTTCTAAGTCCAGAAGGTGGTCTGGGGGGTTGCTGCTATTTTCAGGACTCTTGGGTTTGGGATGCTGGACCATTTCCACTGGTATCTGAGTGGAGGTGTTGCTGGCAGTAATGATGGTTTGAATTGTCTGGCTCTTGTTTTCTCTTCCTCTCTCTCCCTCAGACCATTTTGTTGATACAATTAGGCTAGCTTGCCTGCCCAGAGATGGCAACCCTTGATGCTGCTGTGGAAGTATTCTAAACAGCCTGTGAATTTGACCTGCTACAAAAATTTAATAAACCATACATTACTATTAGTAGGATCTGAACTGTAGGGTACAAATTGACATTCTACATGGGGTAGGGAGTCCATAATAATCCTAACCAGTTAGAAGACAATAACATTAGGAGAAGCATTATGGTATAGTGGACTTGAAATCAGAAGATACCTGAGTTTGAAACCTGCCTCTGAAACTTGCTAACTGATCTTAAATATGTCTTTTAACCACTTGTTGCCTCAGTTTCTTCCTTTGTAATAACACTTACCTTAGAGGGTTTTAATAAGAAGCAAATGGCATAACAAATGTAAAATACTCAATTTGCTTTAAAGTGTAATATAAATATCAGCTATTGTTGTTATTGTTATCCATAAAGTCACTTAAAATTGTGTATAGGTATTATAGAAAATATTGTCCTCAGGGCAAAAACCTTGGCTATAAAATTTGAAAATTTAGATATTTTACTAGATCTACTCATCTTGTCCTATTGTGGCCAGGCCTTTTTTCTGAATAGGGCCCATCATTCCTTGATATTGAGTGGATGAGGAAAATGAAATAACACTTATTTATTAAGTACCTATTGTTTATAGATAATTGCACTAGAAAATATAAAAAGTTTCTATTCAATTTAAGCAAACATATCTTAAGCACTGGCATGTGGGGTGCTGGGTGTTAGAGGTCAAGTAGACAAAAATAAAAACAGCTCCAGCCCTCAAGTAGTTTATATTCTAATGGAAGTAATGTACCTCTTTGACAAAACACAAGATAAATACAAAATGAAGGGCTAGGTGGGAAAGCACTTAACTGCTAGAGAAATCAGGAAAGTCCTCCTGTAGGAGGGTGCATTGAAACTGAGGTTTAAAAGATATTAGGAAGGGTAGCTTGGTGGTGCAGTGGATAGAGCACCTGCCCTGGAGTCAGGAGGACCCGAGTTCAAATCTGACCTCAGACACTTGACACTAGCTGGGCAAGTCACTTAACCCCAATTGCCTCACTCCCCCCCCCCAAATGTTAGGAGGTGGCAGCTAGGTGGTGAGTGGATAAAGCACTGGCCCTGGATTCAGGAGGACCTGAGTTCAAATCCAACCTCAGACACTTGACACTAGCTGTGTGACCCTGGGCAAGTCACTTAATCCTCATTGCCCCCCCAAAAGAAAAAAAAAGATATTAGGGGTCCAAGAGGTACAGGTAAAGAGGAATCATCTATGTCAGTTGGTTTTATGAGTTTATTCTTGTCCTTCCCCCTCTGTTATTTTGAGGAGCTAGTTTTACCAAACAGTAACGAAATTGAGTAAACTGGGAGTCTCTAGACTAGGAAGAAATCTTTCCCTTCCCTAGCCACTGAGTAGAAACTTCCTCTCTGCTCAACAGGATGCTCTGAAAACTGCTAGTCACTGTTTACCCTACTTCTCCTATATCAAACCCTATTCAGAACAAAAGCCATATTATCTTTACATGTACAAACAGCATATAAGCTTTGTTTTATAAGATCAGAAAATATCAAAATAGTAATATGGTGGTTTGCCACGTGCCTAGATTTGGTGGGTAGGGGACCCAGGAGAAGGGAAGGGAGGCAGCTAGGTGGCACAGTGGATAAAGCACTGGCCCTGGATTCAGGAGGACCTGAGTTCAAATTCAGCCTCAGACACTTGACACTTACTAGCTGTGTGACCCTGGACAAGAAACTTAACCCTCATTTGAGGGAGGGGAGGGGGGAGGTGTTGGAGAGGAAGTAAAGAGCAGATAAATTTCCCTGGTCCCAGCAGTGCTGCAAGACAAGCCCATACTAACAATAAGTTATGTTCAGGTACAGAATTACTTAAGTACATCAGAAAGTGAGACAAGGCTCCAACTCTTCATAACAGATTCTATGGTCAGTTAATCCGGGGTCTCAGCACCCTTTGCTTGTGTTTGGTTCCTGCAGCTGGTAAGTCTGCATTCTAACTCCCTCTCCCACATGGCTAGGATCACACAATTCCCAGCAGCCCCTGCTGCCAGTTCAGAACTGAGTCATGGAACTTACAGTCTAGTAGGGGGATAAGATACTCACACAAATAACTAATCTACATTTTGTACAGAAAGTCTTAGTGAAGTTATAAAGGAGCTTAAAATTGCACTGAGACTTTAAGGATGCCTTTTATAAGGTTACTTAAGTGCATTGAAAGGGAACAAAACAAAATGCTGTGTGAGGTCTGAAGATGGAGGTCATTACAGATTGAGGGAAAGGGTGAGAATTGAAGGCATTTTAGTTAGACATTAAAAGAAAAAAAAACCGAAAGGCAGGATTAAACAAGCAAAGAGGGAGAGGGTTGACATTTCAGGTATAAGTAAACAACATGAATGATAACAATAACAGGAGTAGCCAATGTTTCTAAAAAGTTTTAAGGTTCAGAAAACATTTTACATACATTATCTCATCTGATCTTCATCAAATAGTATGTTTCAATCTGCATTCAGATTCCATAGTTCTTTTTCTGAATATGGAGAGCATTTTCTCCTGGTTCTATTAACTTCATCATCATTCTTCATTCATCATTATCATCTGATCTGCTCTTCATGACAATCCCATGTGGTGAGTACTTTGGGAATTATGATCCCCATGTTAGAGATAAAGAAACCAAGACTCAGAGATATTATGTGACTTAGGGTGACACAGCAGCAGATAAATGTTAGATATAAAATTAAAACTCAATGGAAAAATGTTCTAAATTATTATCAATTAGAGAAATGCAAATTACAACAACTTTGAGATACCATTTCACACCTATAGATTGGCTAAAATGATAGGAGAAAACAAAAAATGTTGGAGATGTGGAAAAATTGGGACATTATACACTTCATGAAATTGTGAGTTGATTCAACCATTTTGGAGAGCAATCTGGAATTATGCCCAAAGAATTATAAAACTGTGTATATACCCTTTGACCCAGCAATACCATTATTAGGTCTATTTCACAAGATGATGGGGGCAGGGGAAGTAAAAGAATATATATGTTCTAAAATATTTACAGCAGCTATCTTTGTGGTGACAAAGAATTAGAAATTGAGGGGTGCTTGTCATTTGGGAATGGCTCAACAAGTTGTAGTATATGAATATAGTTGAATACTATTGTGCTGTAAGAAATGATGAGCAGATAGAATTCAGAAAAACCTGGAAAGACTTACGTGGATTGATGGATGGTGAGTGAAGTGAATAGAACCAGGAGAACATTGTACACTGTCACAGCAATATTATATGATGATCAGCTGTGACATACTTAGCTCTTCTCAGCAATACAATGATTAAAGACAATTCCAAAGGACACATGATGGAAAATGCTCTCCATATCCAGAAAAAGAACTATGGAATCTGAGTGCAGATTGAACCATACCCTTTTTACTTTTGCTGGGGTTTTTTGTTTTGTTTTTTTGAAGTTTTCCCCTTTTGTTCTGATTCTTCTTTCACAGCATGACTAATGTGGAAGTATGTTTAATGTGATTGTACATATATAACCTATATGAGATTGCTGGCTGCCTTGAGGAGGGGGGAGGGAATGGATGGAGGGAGGAAAATGTGGAACTTGAAATCTTATAAAAACAAATGTTGAGGGCAGCTAGGTGGTCCAGTGGATAAAGCACCAGCCTTGGATTCAAGAGGACCTGAGTTCAAATCTGGCCTCAGACACTTGACACTTACTAGCTGTGTGACCTTGGGCAAGTCACTTAGCCCTCATTGCCCTGCAAAAGAAAAAAGAACCAAAGAAAAAATGTTGAAAACTATCTTTACATATAAGTAGAATAAAATAAACTACTATTAAGATTGAAAAAAGAGAGAAAAATATTTATAGCATCTCTCTTTGTAGTGGCAAATAATTGGAAATTGAAGGGATGCCTATCAATTGGAGAATAGCTAAACAGGCTGTGGGATATAATTGTGATGGAATATTATTGTATTGCAAGAAATGATGAACTGGTTGAATTCAGAAAAACATGGAAAGACTTCTATGAAATAATAAAAAGTGGAGTGAATAGAATCAAGAGAACATTGTATACGGTAACAACAATATTGTTGTAAGAATGATCATGAACAACCAAGTTATTCTGAATATCATAAATACTCAGATCAAACACAAAGGACCTAAGAAGGAAAATGCAATCCACCTCCAGAGAAAGAACTGATAAATAGAAGTACACATAGTATGGTTTTACATATATTTATAAATCTGCATCAAATGGTGGCCTTCTCTAGTGTGGAGTGGGGAAGGAGGAAGGGAGACAATCTGGAACTTAAAATGTAACAGAAAAAGAAGAGGAAAGAGAGAGAGAGGGAGGAAGAGAGGGAGGGAGGGAGGGAAGGAAGGAAGGAAAAATTAAAAATAAATAAATTAAACTAAAATCTCTCTTTACTCCAAGTCCATTACAACTATATATAACATGGTACATCTGCAGTGTCCTAACTTTATTGGATGAAGTTATTAACTACAAGCTTTGTGAGATACTTGGGTTATCAAGTTTGAAATTTAACTTCAAAAACAAAAAAAACATTGGGGAGGGAAAGTGAGGGGAGAGGGAAAATTTTAAAACTAGAAATTTTATAAAACAAATGTGGAGGGGCAACTAGGTGGTACAGTGGATAGAGCACTGGCCCCAGAGTCAGGACGACCTGAGTTCAAATCCAGACTCATACACTTGACACTTACTAGCTGTGTGACCCTGGGCAAGTCACTTAACCCCAATTGCCTCACCCTCCCCCCCCAAAATGTGGAAAATTATCTCTATATGCAACTAGAAAATAATAAAATGCTTTTATGATTGAAAACAAAAACAAAAAACAAAAAAAATGCTTAAAAAATTTAACTTTGATTAAAAAAAATTTAACTTTGAGTACTAATGAAATCCTGTTATTTGTATTGCTTGTATTAAAAACTACTTTTATCCAATATACCCTGAAGTAGTAGCAAAGAAGTGGAAACAAAGTAGATACCCATCAGTCCAGGAATGGATGGACAAACTGGTGCATGAATGTGATAGAATATTACCATGCAGTAAGAAACAATGAATATGAGGAATACAGAGAAGTAAGGGCAGATTTATATGAAGTAACATTAAGGAAATCAAGCAGAATCAGGAAAAAGAAAGACTATATACAATGACTATAATGATATCAACGGAAAGAACAACAAGAACATGATCAGCAAAACCAAATCCTGAAAGGTTGTAATGACCAAACTTGGCTCCAGATAAGAGATATAAGAAAGCATCTACTTCTTTGCAAAGGTAGGGAACTATTGGCATGAAATGCTACATTCCCAGGGGGTCCTAAAAGTCTTAGTAAAATTTCAAACAGCTTTCAAAGCTTAAATTGTCAACCTTTTTCTTTATGTTGGTTAATTTTACTGAACTATTTCCCCTCCTCTTTATTATTCTTTGTTATAAGGGGATTGCTCTCGGGGGTAGGATCAAACTGAGAAATGACAGTGATGTAAAAAACAAAAGATGTCAATAATTTTTTCTTTTTTTTATGTCAATAATTAAAAAAACAAACCTTATCATTAGATGCATTTTGTCCCATTTTTACTAAGGGGAGTGGTGCTAAAAGGAGCTCAGATGATCCCTGACATACACTAACATCAAGTCAATATAAAAGCACCTCCCTTCAAGATGCTGGCCAGAAAGTCTCTTTGGATCCTGGTATTTCAGAAATGCTACATTAACATGCACTGACACTGTAGATACCATTGTTTCATATTGCCCCCAAACAAAGGAAAGGAAAAGAAAGTTTTAGATGAATAATAATAATACCTTGATTATATAGCACGTTAAATTTACAAAGTGCTTTAGAAATATCATCTCATTTAATTCTCACAACAACCCTGGGAGATAAGTGCTATTATTATCTTTGTTTTACAGATAAGGAAACTGAGGCCAAGGAAGGTTATGTGACTTTTCCAAGGTCATACAGCTAATGTCTGAGGCTAAATGTGAACTTATGTCTCCTTGATTTCACCATGCCTGAAATAGTAGTTAAATGAAATTATAATATAGCATCATTATGTATTAGCTAAATTATTTGTGGCTAGGCTATATTTATAAATTAATGGCTATTGCACCCATTTTGGCAGTAAGTATTTATTATTAATTAATATTACATATTAGTATTAACCATGTGTCTCCCTGACTTCCCCACTAGCCACAGGCTTACATGCCTAACAATTACCCAGATGTCTTTTTTTTTTTGAGGCAATTGGGGTTAAGTGACTTGCCCAGGGTCACACAGCTAGTAAGTGTTAAGTGTCTGAGGCTGGATTTGAACTCAGGTCCTCCTGAATCCAGGGCCAGCGCTCTATCCACTTAGCCACCTAGCTGCCCCATGCTTAACAATTACATACCCCTAAGAAACAGTCTTCTGAGCCAATAGGGTGAGCAGTGTGTGTGTGTGTGTGTGTGTGTGTGTGTGTGTGTGTGTGTGAGAGAGAGAGAGAGAGAGAGAGAGAGAGAGAGAGAGAGAGATTGAGAGAAAGAAAGAGAGGAGTAAAAGCGACTGACCCTAGTGTGTCCAGGGGCTTTATCCCGTTTAGATAGAGGTGGGTCACCATCCATAGATCTAAGCTAATTAGTTATAGCATCATTTAGCTCCATCGATTGACATGAATTGAGGGGTGGTCTTAGAAAGGGTAAGTTCCTGTGTCTAGGTGTATCTTCCCCAAGCTAAACAAAAGAATCAATCTGCATTCTTTTTGTTCAAATGAATTCATCCCAGGCAGGTTTCTAGGGTGAGGGGGAGAGAGCAGCTAAAATTAATGTCTGGGTTTCTCCTAGAAATACATTATTAACAATTATTTTCTCACAATTAAAAACCAAGATTTCTCTTTTCATGAGTACCAGTAGTAGTGGGAATAGGTAGATGGATAAAATAGAAATGAAAAAGAAGATCCCAATTTCCCAGGATGTTTCTCATTTAACAAAGCTAATAGGAGTGGCACCTGGGTGTGGTGAATAGAGCATTAGATTTGAGAGTCAGGCAGATCTGGATTCAAATTTCTTCTTAGACATTTGTAAGGTGTGTGACACTGAGAAATTCTTTGAACCTCTGCCTTAGAATTTCCTCATCTGTTAAATGAGGGGATTGGACTGACTGGACCCAAAGGTTCCTTCTAATTCGGAATGTACAATTCTCTATCTTATAATAGAACTAGGAGACCTAGTCAACTGCTTCCAGCCTCATCAATGGATACCAATTATTTTATTTATTTTATTTTTTTTGTGGGGCAATGAGGGTTAAGTGACTTGCCCAGGGTTACACATCTAGTAAGTGTCAAGTGTCTGAGGCTGGATTTGAACTCAGGTCCTCCTGAATCTAGGGCCAGCACTCTATCCACTGCGCCACCTAGCTGCCCCTGGGTACCAATAATTTTAAAGTTCAGTATGCTTATAGTTGGTGGTGATCCAACTTTCCTCCCCAATGGCCACCAGTAGGGCTTCATAAGATATTTGGATTTCCACATCTATTATTGTACCTTTTCTTGGACAAAGGCATCTTTAAAACTTGTGCTGAGCTCAAACATCAATTACCTGCCACTTCACCTTCTTTTTAGATACCATCCTTAGAGCTGCACCATTAATACTGTTCAAATTTAGATTATGTCATTCTTTCTCAATTACAAGATCTATTTTTCCAGGATGTGTAGTTTGGCAAGGTCAGGAAAAGATTTTCCCCTTAAAAATTGATAAAAGTTACAGGAAAGTAGCCTCAGTAAGTTGAAACACATTATTCTTATTCTTAACTGTGTATCCCTGGTGCATTTTGAGATTGTAATTTTATCTGTATATTAATTTTCCCTTAAAAAAAACAACAAGGGGGACAGCTAGATGGCGCAGTGGATAAAGCACTGGCCCTGGATTCAGGAGTACCTGAGTTCAAATCTGGCCTCAGACACTTGACACTTACTAGCTGTGTGACCCTGGGCAAGTCACTTAACCCCAATTGCCTCACCAAAAAAAAAAAAATTAAAAAAAAAACCAAGGAAGATGAACACTTTGGCAAATCAGTTTTGTCTGGTGGCAATGGTGTGCATATTCTGACATTAAAAGACATTTAGGTGTTTGTCCAGATTTTGTTTCTGTGAGCCCATCCCTTTGAATAAAGGATGACACTGTTTCCTGACACTTGTCATAAAAATATGTTGTTTTTGAGTTGAGTATTGTCGTTAGAAAGAAGTTATCTAACCAGTTTGGCCAGCAGCAGTTGCATAAACAAAGGCTATGTTCCCTGTTCATGTTATTATTTAACAATAGCTATGACCGGATGGTTGTTCATAAGTTGAAGGTAGAAGTTGCCTTAGTCTTTGGGCCCAGGAGTATATATTCCCTTCCTGGCTTTGTCTCTGTGAGCCCTGATCCCTAGCATCACCTCATTGGGCTCCTTCTAAGCACTGATCCCTGGATTTCTTGAAGGGATGTAAAAGGCTAAGAATAGAGACTGGATCTTAAATAGACTAGACAGAGACAGAGCAGAGATTCTCTAGTCTGGGCCTTTATAAATAGGGTTTGTCTGAGTGAGAAGGAAACAAAGAGGAACACTGGAACTGGGGTAGCAGCAGGGAGAGAGCCTCCCAAAGAAGAGAATAGAACTTTAATTTATGCTTATTTTTCTGAGATGGTGAAATCTGTATCATGACCCATAATACCTCTCACCTGCCATCTCTCTACTTCTCTCCCCCCACCCCTTTTCTCTCTCCCTCCTAATGCTGACCATAGACTGAAGGCAAAATTCAGTGTGTGGGAGAAAGCGGGGGAGGGCGAAAGTTGGAGAAATCAGACACAGGCCAGAGGTATCTATGTTTCCTCATGGGTGAAATGGAGATTGGACTAAATCTATGAATCAGTCAACAAGCATTTACTAAGTGCCTACTCTGTGTGTGTGTGTGTGTGTGTGTGTGTGTGTGTGTGTGTGTATGAAATAAGTATCTACAAAACAGAAATAAAGACCAGGTAACTTGGTCAGAGGAGGGGTTATCAGCTGGGAAACCAGTCAGTTGGGAAGCATTTATTAAGCACCTACTGTGTGCCGGGCACTGTGCTAAGCACTAAGGGAACAAAGAAAAGCAAAAGACAGGTCCCATTCTCAAGGAGCTTGCATTCTAATAGGAGAGGCAACAATTATGCAAAAACAAGTTCTAGATGGGATAAATTGGAAATAATCAACAGAGGGAAGACACTAGATTATAAGGGGATCAGGAAAAGCTTCTGGTAGAAGGTGGGATTTTAGCTGAGAGTTGAATGAAGACAGGGAAGCCAGGAGGAAGGAGAGCATTCCAGGTACAAAGGAATTGAGAAAGGCTTCATGAAGGAAGCAGCACTTGAACTGAACTTTCAGAGGAAGAGAATAACAACAACAACAACAACAACAACAATAATAGTTAACATTTATATAGCACCAACTATGCAACAGGTGCTTTATATTTATTATATCATTTAATATTCACAACAATCTTTTCTTTCTTTCTTTTTTTGGTGAGGCAATTGGGGTTAAGTGACTTGCCCAGGGTCACATAGCTAGTAAGTGTTAAGTATCTGAGGTCAGATTTGAACTCAGGTCCTCCTGACTTCAGGGCTGGTGCTCTATCCACTGCACCACCTAGCTGCCCCTCACAACAATCTTTTGAGATAGGTACTATTATTATCCTCATTTTACAGTTAAGGAAACTGAGGTTAAGTGACTTGCCCAGGGTCACACAGCTAATAGCATGCTATTTACTGCACCAGCATGCTGTCTACTAATAGCTTTGCACCAGGCTAGGGATTCCAAGAGGAGAGAGATCATTCTAGGCACAGAGGAAAGCCTGTGCAAAGACAGGACTCTCTAAGGCCTTTATCAGTCTAAACCTCTAAATCCTTAGGAGCTTACTTGTATGTGCAGACAGTATGATTACAAAAGCTATTTCCTGAGTTCTTTTTATAGGAGCCTAAGCCTACTTGGAGGCTCCTACTTTAATTGGTTTCCATACTCTCTCCCCCAACCCCTATCATATCAGCAGTTAGCCTTTGATAGTCACTGGAGCCAAAGAAACTCATCCTCTGGTGAGCAGCCTTGCAGTGAGCTTCTCAGAGTAGACCTACGCTAGCCCGTAGATATCAAGCATGGAGATCACTTCTGGGCCCATCTTCTAAGCCCTTTCAGTCTGGTGGGATCTGCCAGAGCTTCTGCTCCTTGGGCATAGCCTGTCTCCATGCCACAGTGATAGTGAGGTGTGGTATAATTTGAACAAAGGGAGGCACTGTGTTTCAAAAATCTTACCATGTGGGAATAACCTTAAAAGGAAGATTGGTATAATTTTTTTTGTGTGTGTGTGTGTTGTGTGTGTGTGTGGGGGGGGCAGGGGGCAATGAGGGTTAAGCGACTTGCCCAGGGTCACACAGCTAGTAAGTGTCAAGTGTCTTAAGTCAGATTTGAACTCAGGTCCTCCTGAATCCAGGGCTGGTGGTGACCCCTATTATGGCTTTTTTTTTTTTAAACTTTCTAGGTGTTTCATTTGTTGTCAGTGAATTGTGCATAGTAGATAAAGTACTGGGCTTGGAGTCAGAAAGACTTGGGTTCTAATCCTATTTCATATATTTACAGTGTAACCCTGGTCAAGAAATTTAACCTCTCTTTGCCTCAGTTTCCTAATTTGTAAAATGAGAAATTGAATCATATATACATATGTGTATATACATATACATATACACAGATACAGAAACATATCTATAAAAGAGGTGACATAGTGGATAGAGCACTGGACCTGGAGGCAGGAAGACTCATCTTCCTGAGTTCAAATTTGGCTTTTAGGCACTTACTAGCTGTGTGACCCTGGGGAATTCACTTAAGCCTGTTTGCCTCAGTTTCCTCATCTGTCAAATGAACTGGAGAAGGAAATGGCAAACCGATCCAGTATCTTTGCCAAGAAAACCTTAAATGGGGTCACTAAGATTTATGACTGAAAAATGACTGAACAGCAATATTCATAATAGCTGTGATACTGTGATACTTACCTCAAAGTGTTGTGAGAAATAAATGAGATAGTGTATATAAGGTGCTTTGCAAACCTTTAAAGTGCAATATAAATGTGAATTGTAGTTATTCTTATCTTTTAAGCCCAACAATAAATTTGCTGGCAGTGAGTGGCCAACTCAAATTTACCAAGATTGATGTTTTAATTTTACTTTATGTCTGAATATATCCAAATGAAGACTCTTCATTTAAATACAGCAGCTGAGAAAATAACTGTTGCCAGTATAAAGGATACACGTTGGAATAGACACAGAAGCAAAATCACATTGATACATGTCTTGTATAAATGGGGACTCCAGTGGACCAAATTCAGCTAGAACTGATTTGATTCCTTGCCCTACATTATAAAATACCATGTCCCTGGGAATTAGGAGACCTGAGCTTCATTTCTCCCTTGCCACTGATGTATTACATGACCTTGGACACATTCATTCATTTCTCTTGGCCTTATTTCTCTATCTGTTGGATATGGATAACACTTCACATCTACTTACCTCAGGAAAATGATAAGGAATGATGAAAAAATATCAATAAAATGCTTTAGGGGGAAGCTAGGTGGCAAAGTGGATAAAGCATGGGTCCTAGATTCAGGAGGACCTGAGTTCAAATGTGACCTCAGACACTTGACACTTACTAGCTGTGTGACCCTGGGCAAGCCACTTAACCCTGATTGCCCTGCAAAATAAATAAATAAAGTGCTTTGAACTTTCAGGGAATAACACTTTTCAGCAAGAGTCTGTTAAGTTGATGTATTGGATAAAGCACAGGCCCTGGATTCAGGAGAACCTGAGTTCAAATGCAGCCTCAGACACTTAACACTTACTAGCTGTGTGACCCTGGGCAAGTCACTTAACTCTCATTGCCCCACAAAAAAAAAGAGTATGTTAAATTACAGTGGCAGAAAACTTTAGCTACACTTTGGAATAGCGATTCACTAACTAAGCTTCATAATCATTAACAAACACAGTGTAGATAACATATCTTACCAAGGAATGCTTCCCAAATGCCTTTCAAAATTACAATCAGATTAGATTCACCTTTAAACTTTATTGTTTCAATAGAAGAGATGTGTAAATGGAAACTTAACAGAGAAGATTTACAAGATTTCAGCTGCTCATCTAAGGATCTGGAATGAGATGTTTTAAAACCATGAATTCAGGATGTATTAGTATCCAAGGTCTGGTTTTAATTGAAATAATCATATGGGAGTAGAAAAGGTTAAAATTAGTAATGTCTTTAATTTTGGTTTTTGAACAAAATTACTTTACAGGCTCCCTTTGGGCAGGAACACAAAGAACCTACAGGGAATGTTAATTCTTTATATAGCTTCTCTGGTGCCAGAAAAAAAAAAGGGATTGTTGTTTATCTTGATATTTCCAAGTTTTCCCTCCAACTATTTAAACTTTAATACTTTGAGGACCCAGGATTTCATCTGGCTCTCTCTCCACCAATGCAGATCCATCTTCATGAGATCCTTTAGCTGAAAAAATGCATCACCTAATGTACAATTCTGGGAGTGGTAGGGCCCTAAGATAAACTAAACTGTTCTTCAATGACAAACAGGTTCACTGCCCTAGGTCAATTCTTCATCTCCTTCCATTGAGCCTATGTTTGACTGACACAGGTTTGGAGAGCCCAGAGAGATGACAGTTGAAAGCCAGTAGAGATTTTGTTCAATTGGAAAAAAAAAAGTACCCTCCCATCATGCATTTTTTCAAGAGCCCATGATCCATTCAGAGAAAGGAGAGGAGTATTTCTTGGGTTTGGGCCTGGGCCATTCTGATCCCATACAGCTTCCCTTCCTCTCCTGAGAGCACAGACCTGAGGCATCAGGAATGTCACACTGCCTTTGATTGCCTTAGCTAAGACTTTCTTTCTTTCTTTTTTTTTTTTTAGTGAGGCAATTGGGGTTAAGTGACTTGCTCAGGGTCACACAGCTAGTAAGTGTTAAGCGTCTGAGGTCGGATTTGAACTCAGGTACTCCTGACTCCAGGGCCGGTGCTCTATTCACTGCACCACCTAGCCGCCCCCTTAGCTAAGACTTTCACTGGGTAAACACTTAGTGACAGGGTTTTCTAAAGAATACGGCCAGGAGAGGGATGAGGAAAACAAATTCCCAAGGTGTAGCCATGTGTGCTATTCCTTTCCTGGCACTGGGGCAGATGAACAGCAATCTTTCTCAAACCTACAGAGCAGCGGATGCCCTCCCCTAATGATCATTACTGTTCTGTCCAACCATCAATACAGTGCTTCTGTATTGTTTTTGTCAGGGGTCCACTCTCCTGCTGCCACCAGAGCCCAGGGAAAACCCAGGCAGGACCTACTCCCTGTACTTGCCCATTTCCATGAGCAACTGAGAGATCTCTTGCTCCCTCTGTCTTAGGCCTGTTTCCCCCACTTCCTGGGATCCCAAACCAGTCTGGTCAATGGTAGAGCTTTGGGATTACAACAGGGGTTGGGAAGAAGTGAATTGGTTTGCTTGGGTGAGGGGAAGGCACATAGATTGGGAGTGCTTCTTAATGTTTTCTTTTCTTGGATATCATAATGATATCACTACTATTTTAAGAAAATTTTTTTTTCTTTACTGATGATATGGAGCTTAAGTGATTTGTTAACAATGGTTGAGGAAAAAGGATCAAGAATTTAGGTTTTTCAGGGCAAAAATGAGCTATGGGGATTATCTAGCACCCAGGGAGTAACAAGAAAAGCTAGACCCTAGGTGGGTGGGTGGGGAATTCTTCTTTCCCATTACAACAATATTATGAATATATGGCTGAATAATTTTGCCTTAAGTAGAATGAGTTTCACTTACTTATTCATTCATTTATATTTATTTAAAATTTTATTTATATTTATATTTAGAATTTTATTTTTCCCCAATTATATGTAAAAATAATTTTAACATCCATTTAAAAAACTTTGGGCTCCAAATTCTCTTCCTTCCTCCCTCCCCATAAGAAGGCAGGCAATTCAATATGTTGTACATGTGTAGTCATGCAAAACATTTCCACGTTAGTCAGGTTGTTAAAGAAAATGGACCAAAAAAACCCAGGTTTAAAAAAAAATACTTCCATCTTCTCTCTCAATCTGTGAGTTTACCTTTAAAAAAACAATCTGTTGCATTTCATTAACCATTCATTGGGCAGCTAGGTGACACAGTGGATAGAGTTTTGGGCTTGGAATCAAGAAGACTAATCTTCGTGAGTTCAAATCTGGCCTCAAAAACTTCCAAGCTGAATGATCCTGGGCAAGTCACTTAAACCTGTTTGCCCCAGTTTCCTCATTTGTAAAATCAGCCGGAGAAGAAAATGGAAAATGATTCCAGTTTCTTTGCCAAGAAAACCACAAATGGGATCACAAAGAGTCAAACACAACTAAAAAATGACTTAACAACAACAATCATTAACTGGAATAAGTGTCTTGAAAAAATTAAGGGACTACTGGAGAAGATGCCAGTAATTCTCTTGGTCACTTTCTTCCCTTTTTTGGGGGGGGGCAGGGCAATGAGGGTTAAATGACTTGCCCAGGGTTACGCAGCTAGTAAGTGTCAAGTGTCTGAGGCCAGATTTGAACTCAGGTCATCCTGAATCCAGGACCGGTACTTTTTCCACTGCACCACCTAGCTGTCCCCATCTTCTTCCTTAAAAATGAATGTCCTTTGCACAGGTCTGAACTGAATATGAAGGGATGATATCTGTAAAGCATTTATGTTTTGTTCTTTGTGAGGCAGACAGGGTGGGGTGTCTTATGTCTGGGGCCAAATTTGAGCTTGGGGCCTCCTGGGTCCAGGGCTGGTGCTTTGTCCACTGTGCCACCTAACTAACCCATGATGACATCATTAAAATAGGGTTGAGGTGTAGGAAGAATAGACTGGGGGAGGGAGAAGGAGAGAGATGGTCTGGGGAGAGGTAGTTCACATGAAGGAAACAAGAAAAAAGCTTATGGAGGGGAGGAGAAGAGGGGGAAGGAGGTGGGGAGTGAGTGAACCTTAATATCATCAGAATTGACTCAAAGAAGGACTAACATACATACTCAAATATGTTTAGTAATATATTTTTGCCCTTAGGGAGGGGAGGGATATAAGGGTGGGGGGGGAGAAGGGAAGGAGGGAAGGGCAGATTGGGGGAGAGAGCAGTAAAAAGGAAAACACTTTCAAGGAAGATGAAGATGTTCTGCATTATTGCACAAGTATGACATATTGAATTGCTTGATCTCATAGGGAGGGTTGAGGAGGGAGGGAGGAAGAAAAATTTAGAACACAGACTTAGTTCAGGGACCTTGATCTCATCAGAGTGGGCTCATGGAGGAAATACCATTCATACCCAATTGGGAGGAGTAATCTATTTAATCCTGCAGGAAAGTAGGAGGGGAAGAGGATAAGGAAGGAAGGGTGAAAAAAGGGAGTGCAGAGTCGGGGAGAGGATAGTCAGAAATAAAACACTTTTGAGGAGGAATAGGTAAAAAGAAGATAGAGTAAATGTCATGGGAAGGGAGTGGGATGGAGGGAAATAGTTATGATGATTGATTATAATGGCAAAACGTATGGTACCTATTTTGCTGGGCTTTTATGAAGAAAATTCTCTGTCAAGTTTAAGGTACTATATACAGGTCATGATGAACAGGATACTATTAGAAAAACCTGGAAAGACCTACATGAACTGAAGCAGAGTGAAATGTACTGTATACAAAAAAACAGCAATAGTGGGGGATGATCTGCTGGGAAGCATGTGGTTATTTTCAGCAAGGCAATGATCCAATATAACCCTGAAGGACTTATGAAGATTGCAGCCCATCTGCAGAGAAAGAACTGATAGTATCTGAAAACAGATGGAAACACATTAAAAAAAATTTTTTTTTCTTTTCCTCTTTGACAATTCCTTAATCTGAAGTTTTGGGGGGTTTTTTTTGACTATTTTCTCTCACAACTAGCTAATATGGGAATTTTTCCATGACTACTCATGTATAACTTATTTTGAATTGCTTGATTTCTTGTGAGTGAAGGGTGGGAATGGAGGGGGGAAGAGAAGTTGGAAAACAAAGTTTTAAAAAATTGATGTTAAAAAATTTTACATATATTTTTGAAAATAAAATTCTATTCAACAACAAAAAATAAAAAAGAATGTCCTTTAAAAAAATGTAAAGGAAGGCGGCCTTACAGTACCAGATCTCAAACTATATTACAAAGCAGTAATCATCAAAACAATTTGGTAATGCTTAAGAAATAGAATGATAGTTCAGTGGAATAGAGAGTATACGTATACAGTATATAGTAGCAAATGACCATAGTGATCTAGAGTCTGATAAACCCAAAGATCTGAGCTTTTGGGACAAGAACTCACTACTTGACAAAAATTGCTGGGAAAACTGGAAAGCAGTTTGGCAGAAAACTACTATAATCCAACATCTCACAGTATATACAAAGATAAGATCAAAATGGGAACATTATTTAGATGTAGAGTGATAGCATAAGAAAATTAGGGGAGCATGGAATATCTTACCTTTCAGATAGACTGATAAAGGAAAAAACTTATGATAAAACAAGAGATAGAGAACATTAATTAGAAGGAAAACAGAAAATTTGGGGAAATTTTTCACAGGAAGTTTTTCTGATAAAGGCCTCATTTCTCAAATATACAGAGAACAGAATCAAATTTAAAGAAATACAAGTCATTCTCCAATTGATAAATGGTCAAAAGATATAACCAGGCAGTTTTCAGAAGAAGAAATCAAAGCTATCTATAGACATGTGAAAAAGATGCTCTAAATCACTATTGATTAGAGAAATGCAAATTAAAACAACTCTGAGGTACCACCTCATACCTATTAGATATCTAATATCACAGAAAAGGAAAATGACAATTCTTGGAGGGGATGTTGAAAATTGGGATACTAATGCATTATTGGTAGTGTTGTGGACTGATCCAATCACTCTGGAGAGTAATTTGGAACTATGCTCAAAGGGTTATAAAACTGTGCATGACCTTTGACTCAACAATACTAGTATTAGGTCTGTATCCCAAAGAGATTTAAAAAAAAAAAAGGTTAAGGACCTATATGTACAAAAATATTTGTAGCAGCATTTTTTGTAGTAGCAGATAATTAGAAATTGAGGGCATGCTCATCAATTGGGGAATGGCTGAGCAAGTTGTGGCAATAGATTATTATGGAATATTATTTTGCTATAAGAAATGACAAGCAGGATGGTTTCAGGAAAACCTGGGTAGACATATGAACTCATGCAAGGTGAAGTAAGAAGAACCACAAAATCATTGTACACAGTGACAGCACTATTGTAAGGACGATCAACTGTGAAAGATTTAGCTACTCTGATCAATATAATGATCTGAGACAATTCCAAAGGACCCAAAATGGAAAATGCTATCCATCTCCAAGGAAAGAACTGATGAACTCTAAATGCAGATTAAAGCATATTTTTTTCCTTTTAAAGTATTTTATTATTGAAATAATAATAAACATTTTTATTTCAAGTTTTGAATTCTAAATTCTATCCCTCCTCCTCTCCCTCCCCTCCCCTCTCCCTGAGATGGTAAGCAATCAGATATAGTTTATACATGTGTGATTATGTAAAACATTACCATATTAATCATTTTGTATAAGAAAACTTGAATAAAAGAAAAAAAAAGAAAGAATGAAAAGTAACACACTTTAGTTTATGTTCAATCAATATCAGTTCTTTCTTTGGAGGTGGATAGCATGCTTTATCATTAGCCCTTTGGGATTGTCTTGGAGCATTGTATGGCTGAGAATAGTTAAGTCATTCACAGTTTGAAGTATACTTTTAAAAATCTTTTTTATTGTTCTTGGGGGTTTTTGTCTGTATTTTCTTTTGCAATGTGGATAATATGGAAATATGTTTTGCATGACTACACATGTATAATCTATATCAAATTGCTTGTCTTCCCAAGGAGGAGGAAGAGGAGGGAAGGAAGGAGGGAATTTGGAACTCAAAATTTTTTTAAATGAATGTTAAAAATTGGGGAAAATAAAATATAAAATAAAATATAAAAATCAAGAATTAATGTCCTTGAACCAAGAAAATAATATACACAAGGACTACAACCACATAAATGGAAAGAAAAACCACAAAACAATTTCTAAAAATGGATCATCTTGTAAAATTGCAAAGAACAAGTTTGGCTTCAAAGAAGAGATATGAGAATACACCCCCAATCCCCACTCCTTAGTAGAAGTGGGAGGAGGTTCATAGATATGGAACCTTGCATGTATTGTCTGACTGTTTTCATTGTATTAGTTAATTTTACTAATTTTTTTCTTTCCCTTTAAAGAAATGCTTTGATATATGGGATGGCTCTCATGGAGGAGGGAGCTCTCTACGGGGAGAGGAATTTGAGCTATGTAAAAACAAAAAATGGCAATAGAAATCTATTTTATAATCTTTTTTTTTTTTGGTGAGGCAATTGGGGTTAAGTGACTTGCCCAGGGTCACACAGCTAGTAAGTGGGCACTATCCCTGGATCCAGGAGGACCCGAGTTCAAATCTGGCCTCAGACATTTAACACTTACTAGCTGTGTGACCCTGCTCAAGTCACTTAACCCCAATTGCCTCACAAAAAAAGAAAGAAAGAATAAATATCCTTGATGGAGTGAATTGTCTAATCATAAGATCACATCTATTTAGTGCTAAAAGGGACCTCACAGATCATCTAGATCAGAGGTGTCAAACATGTAGCCAGCACTGGAACCAGATTAAAATGTAATTGAGAAATGTTTAAAAAAAACAAATAAAAATTCAATAAAACATAGATAATGTTACTTTGTGGTTTTCTAAGTCAATCAGAAGCACTCATTGATCCATTTCTATTTGAGTTTGGCACCACTCATCTAGATCAATGCCCTCATTTTGCAGATCTCAGATAGGTTGTGTAACTGACTCAAGGTCACACAGGTTTAGCCACCTATTCAGTTCCCATGACTCCAAATTTAATACACTTCCTATTGCACCACCACTTCCTACATCAAATTGGTGGGAAACAATATATTTCTCTGTGGTGTGTGTGTGTGTGTGTGTGTGTGTGTGTGTGTGCATATGCACTATATATTTACCTTAAATATATTCAAGATTATACAAAAAGCTTGTCTATTCATCTGTTTTCTCAGATAGACCCACACTCAAATCATCTCAGAATAGTTGTCTAACCTTTTCCTGTTTGTTACATAGGCAAATCAACAGACCTTAGGCAGATAGATAACATGTTGTTAAGGTCAAGGTGGAGATTCATCATAAGGCTTTCATGTATATGATTTAAATTTCTTTATACTAGAGTGGGGTTCAGGTAACCCTGGAAGGTCTTAGCTATTAATTCTCACTTTATTCTTTTGAATGTGTCTTTCCAATGAGATGAAGTAAATATAATGACTATAATGGAGAAATCCACTGGGGTTGGGAGTAGGCTGCAGAATATTCTAATGAAGGCACACATAATAAGTAAATCGAGTATTCAGGATATGTATGACGAGAAAGCAAGTGGTTCAGTTTGCAGAGCTAGAGTGAGGGACAGGAGATGGTTACAAGTACTAAATGGGTACCCATGGAATTCAGAGACCTAAAGGAAGATCTCCACTACAAGTAGAGCCTCTGGAGGATTTATAGGTGTGCCTGGGTTGTGATCTTCATTGATGAAGGAAATATCCACATTGAGAGAATCAGAGGTCCACTCAGGCAGATATTCTTTCCAGTAAGTCAGTGTTGACATTGTTTAACAACATCCAAAAGAACTAAGTTAGAACTTAGTTTCCTCTTTCAAAACAAGGATTTTTCTCCCCTTTTCCTTCCCTAACAACTGTTACTTCCACACTTTTTCTGGATGTGAGAAAGGACAGAGATAACTAAACCATTTCACAGATAACTTTAGGTAAGCAGTCTATGCTAAGTGTGTGGGTAGGCAAGGCTGCCAGACCTAACTGGGGGGCCCAAGGTGCCTCATGGATGATTGGTATTTTCCATAGAGTGATGTAAAAGCTGATTATGGACCATTACCTAACCAAGAATGAGAGAACCAGGATACTATTTTTGACCCTACCACTGACTCATGTAGTCTTGATCTCCTCGATTTATTTCTGCTGCTTGCATGATAGAAAAAATTTTTTGAAACAAGGATTAATTTACAGCAAGCCATAAATCTCTGTCTTCTTTGGTCTCCATTTCTTTCCCCTCTCCCTCCCAAATAAACTCTACCACTATTCCTTGTCTTTTCTCCTTCACTAAACCTTATCTTCCCCTGGCTAACTACTATTTTCTGGGATCTGGTAGTGAAAACGATTTATTCATTTTTATGTTTTATTTTGTCTTACACACTCCTTGATGAGAAAATTCCTTTTACCAATGCAGATGGCAACTACTCTGTAACTTATAGTCTTAGTCAACTGGGGACACTAAGAATTTAAGAGACTTGCAGAGGGTTACACTGATAATAGTGTGTGGGTTGGAGTTGGGGTAGGCAACCAGAATCCAAGTGTACCTCAGATTGGAATTCTAAGAAGGGACTTAGTTTGACTGTCTGTTTGTTGAGGAAAAACTTGTTTAAAGTGGCTGAACACAGATCATGCTCTATGTCCATCCACTTGGTCATTTTGCTATCTATCCTGTCACCCCGAATAACCACCTGCCCTCCACTTTCCACCCTGTGCTCTAGAATTAATAGTCCAATTAGTACTAGAAAGCACATAACACGTGGGTATCCAATGGTTTTACTCAGCAACACTATTATAACCCAGATAGAAATTCACTTGCTTGGCTATCACTTCCCTTTTATTTGGATGCTATTTCTGCATATTAGAATGTAAACTTCTTGAGGTCAGAAACAGTTTCACTTTTCTCTTTCTATCTGCTAGTACCTAGCACAGTGTTTGACACACAGAAGGCACTCAATAAATGCTTTTTCATTCATTCATTCATTCATTCATTCATTCATTCATTCATTCATTTCAGAGTCTGAGACCAGGTCCCTATTCACTATTCTACACTGCCTCTCCAGAATAACTCTTGAAACAAGGATTTCTAACATCTTTGCTTAACCTGAAGCAGTAGAATACTCAATTTGCATTGACTACTAGTTATTAAGGCCACATTTGCAATTATCAGATTAAGTGACAGGGTCCTCTAAAATTTAAATACTCCTGTCTAGTAAAGTAGCAGTTGAGTGGGGCAGTGCTCAATAGCACTGATAGCCACTTGCCACGGCTCCATTCCTGGGGTTTTCCCCAAATAGATCTAGCCTTATACACCTATTTGCCCATTCAGACTATGTTTTTAGTTATATAGAATGATTGGTGATAAAGTATTTTCATTACTATTTCACAACATAATCTTATAGTATCTACACATTCCTATTTTATGAATATGTTGCAAAGAATAACTAGGTGAAGGGAAGGAATAAACACTTATATAGAACCTACTATGTGCCAGGTACTGTGTTAAGCACTTTGCTGTTGTTCAGTCATTTTAGTCATGTCTGACTCTTCATGACCCCATTTAGGGTTTTCTTGGCAAAGATAGTGGAATGATTTGCCATTTCCTTCTCCAGCCAATTTTACAGATGAGGAAACTGAGGCAAACAAGGTTAAGTGACTTGCCCAGGGTCAAGCAGCTGGTAAGTATCTGAGGCCAGATTTGAACTCAGGAAGATGAGTTTTCCTGACTCCAGCCCCCCATGCTCTATCTACTGTGGCACCTAGCTGCCATTAAGAACTTTAACAAATATTATCTCATCTAATACTCACAACAACCCTGTGAAGTAGATGCTATTATTATCCCTATTTTACAGTTGAGAAAACTGAGGCAAATAGAATCTTTGTTCATGGTCATATGATTAGTAAGTGTCTGAGGAAGAATTTGATTTTAAGTCTTCGAGACTGACCCCAGGCCCAGTACTCTATCCATTGTGCCATCCTCTATCTAACCAATTAATCTATTTGCCTTTAAAAAACCCCACAAAACACTTGGGGTTCTTCAGAGAAGATCTACAATATGTGAAAAAGAAAATATTATCAAAGTGGCTAATGGCAAAAATTGAAACAATGCCTCACCACCAGCTAATAGTAATTAGAAGCTCTCTTCTCTTTCCCCCCAGATCAAAAGGGCTGACTGATTTTGTGAGTTAGTTAATACCTCCTTCATCAAATGAGTTTTAAAATTAAAAAAAGAGAGAGCTAGAGAAAGCCTCTGAAGTGGTAAAAATAGAAATTGTCCTGGGGATAAAGTATAATTAAAGCACACCCCCATTTTTTTCTGAAATTGACACCTCTTTCTGGGGGTAGGAGCCAATGAAGCAATATTCACTATAGTTGTCAAGTTCTAAAATCACTCTGAGTGATACTGAAAGTGTCACTTTTCAAACTCTTTTAGAATTTATAAAGGAAAAAAGGGCCTATAAAAATCTGGATATTTTAGTTTTGTTAAGAAATATAGGAGCAGCTAGGTGGCGCAGTGGATAGAGCACTGGCCCTGGAGTCAGGAGGACCTGAGTTCAAATGTGGCCTCAGACACTTAACACTAGCTGTGTGACCCTGGGCAAGTCACTTAACCCCAATTGCCTCACCCAGAAGAAGAAGAAGAAGAAGAAATACGGTGAGCTAAATAAAGAGCAATAATGTTCTTGAGATGTTTTTGTTCTTTCTCCAGTTATCATAGGATGTTGAATGATTACCTATTTAACACCTTTGGGAACCCAGCAGAAGCTATTTTCTAGAATTTTGCCTTTGAATAATTAGAAGCAGTGACATTAGTGGCCCTCAAGTAGCTCCAAAATATGGAATTGCTGATAAAAAGGAAAAAGGAGCTCCTCTGTTTTTCTACCAGGTTAGAAAATGAACTTGTGTAAAATCCTATGCTGATAATAATAATAATAATAAAAAAACCCTAACAGTAGTATTTTTTTTTATAGAGCTGAGAGAAGTAATAGTAGGATAAAACCAGTCTTTAAAAAGCTTGGCAAAAATAGCTAACTAAGCAAGATTATTCCAAGAGCATTAAAGGAGGAAAATAGAAAGAGGCTTACAAAAAAAGAAAAAAAAAGAAAAAAGAAAGATGGAAAAGATTTGCAAAATTTATCATAGGGAGTTATTTTCTCTATCAAGGATAGGGGAACCACCACAGTTGGACCCTAATATCAGAGTCTCTGAATTACATGCAGAAAAGTAGAGATAGCATCAAGGAGAACAAAGACAGGGGAAAACAGCTAAGTTAGATCAAATATATAGAGAGGAGATTCATGCTAAAGGCAGTACAATTGTAAAAGCTTTGAGAAACCAATTTATAAGGTATCTAAAGGAAGATGTGGGAAAAAAAATCTTAGACCTCACTGGTTTCTCCCCTCCCCCCCCACAAAAGACCAAGAAAACATCAATAACTACTAATCTATATTCCTACCTCCCATATGTGCCCAATTTTTATGAGGTTCATCTATAAAGAATTGAGGGCATCTTCAATGAGAGTATTATTAATAGAGAACAAGCAAGTGTTCACAAGCAATATTCAACAATGGTCCACATATTTACTATCTCACAAATGACTAAAAGATATAAAGAATATGATTCCGTTTTGTTTGTTGTTTTTTTTTATTATGAAAAAGCATCGGTAGAATAAAACACCACATTATAAGTTCTTTTACAAGGTGTTTCCCATCCATATATCAAATCAGTTGGTCAGTCAATAAGTATTTATTAAGCACCTATGATGTGCTAAGCACTGGGGCTACAAAGAAAAGCAAAAGACAGTCCCTGCCCTCACAGAGTTCACAATCTAACGAGAGAGACAACAAGCAAACCAATATATATGAACAAGCTTTGTAGAAGATAAATAGGAAATAATTATCCAAAGTACATTGATTATAATTTATAGGTTCTAGCCTCAGAAGAGCTAGAGATAAGAGTGGGGTGTTGTGGTACTCCAGATCCATATCCAAACTGGAATTTGGATGGTGGTGTTTCAGTTTTTAAAATGGCTTCTAACTTTACCTTTTTATATAAGGAAAAAGCCCCATCTCTGATGGATGCTAGAGAGAGTTTCTCCTTTTTGGGGATACAAGGATGATGATTGTTGTGTAGCAAAGTGAATGAATCCAGAACCTGGTTGAGCAATATGTTTCCCAATTTATTCAAGGTTAGATGTGGATTCTATTATGATGTCAGATGATATAGAGTTATCTGTGCCCTGACAGATACATCTATGAGGTTATTATTGGGAACTGGTTTTAAGAGTCAAAGTAGGGGCAGCTAGGTGGTGCAGTGGATAGAGCACTTGCCCTGGAGTCAGGAGGACCTGAGTTCAAATTCGGCCTCAGACACTTAACACTTACTAGCTGTGTGACCCTGGGCAAGTCACTTAACCCCAATTGCCTCACTAAAAAAAAAAAAGAGTCAAAGTAAAAGAAATCAAGAAATGATCAACATTTACAGGATACTAGCCAATGGATATGCTCATGAATCTTCCCATAAAGCTCTGAGTCTTAAATTGCCTGTCTGGTTCCAGTAGAATGGTCTTGACTTGTTCTCTTAGAGTCAGTATCAAAGCCTTATAGAAATGCTTATGCCTTTTTGCCTCTACATTAAACATATGAATGCTAATTCAAATTCTTTAGGATAGGGAAATAAAAGCTCAGTACAAGAAAAGCCCAACAAAGTGGGGGAAGGTGGGTGGGAGTAGGGTAAGACCTTATTTATTACTATAACTCTGGATAAATGTATGTATACATCTATATTTTCTCTAGAAAGCAATATTGATTCATTTTTCTCCTGAAGTGGGAAGGTGGCACTTGCAGTTACAAAATTCCAAGAAGAAAATATATCCTTAAATATATATAATAAAAAAGATCAGAGAAAATCCGAACCAGATACTATGAGATGAATCACAACTGTACAGCAATGAAGCCAATATGAGTCAACAGTGCAATATCATAGCCAAAAAAAAAAAAATCTAATTTAATCTTGGGCAGCTTTAAGACAATACCAAAAAAAGAAAATCATGGGCCACTCATAATTATGAATGTGGATGCAAATATCCTAAGTAAAAATTTAGTATAGATAATGCCGCAAGGCCGGGGGAGAAAAGAATTAAGCACTATGACCAAAAAGGGTACATCTGTAAAATTCAAGAATTATATGGACAAGGAAATTCATGAAGGAAATCCATCACATTAACAGTTAAGATAGATGGATAAATAAACATATACATAGAAGATAGATAGATGAGAGATAGAGAGATAGAGATGCACATGCACATGATAAGGCACATGATAGAATTAAATATTTACCCTTGCTCTAGGTATTCTAGTTGTATGATAAATTGATTGAATCACTCTCAAGAATAATCTGTCAACAAATAGCAAAAAGTATAAAACTGTCTATTCCCTCTGCTCCAATAATTCCACTTTTCTGCAATATAGCCCAAAGAAACAACCCCCAGCATCTTCTCCCTTCTCATCTTTGTTTCCTGGCTTCTCTGGCTTTCTTCAAGTTGTAGGTAAAATCCCACTTTCTACTAGAAGCCTTTCCTTATTGTCCTTGATGCTAGTGCTTTCCCTCCATTGATTATCTCTGACTTATTCTGTCTATATCTTGTTTGTATATAGTTGTTTTCATATAGATAGTCTCTTCCATTAGACTATGAGCACCTTGAGCGTTGAGGCTGCCTTATGCGTTTCTTTGTATCTTCAGTTTTTAGCACAGTACCTGGGACATAGTAAGGGATTAATAAATGTTTGTTGAAAGCTGATCTAAAAATCATGAGGCACCCTCTCCCTCCTTTCCCCTTGTTGTGCCACGGTCACTATTGAAGCATAATGGAGCTATACAGGACTGCGGGCACACACACATATGTATTTTGTTTTGTTTTGTTTTGTAGGCTTCCATGACCAAAAACTTCATCACCAAGTGTCCGATCCGAGGATGATTACCTTCTTCATGCTTAGCTAGGCTGGTCCTTAGAAAATAGATTTGGCAGATATGGATTCAGGAGTACCTGAGTTCAAATCCGGCTTCAGACACTTGACACTTACTAGCTGTGTGACCCTGGGCAAGTCACTTAACCCCCACTGCCCCACAAAAAAAAATAGAAAAAGAAAATAGATTTGGTCTGTTGTCAGGATTGTACTTTCCAGCTTGGTAAGAGCTGCTGAATTATAAACTCTGTTTGAGTGCCCAGTAGGGCCTAGGGTTATTGCTATGTCATCAAGACACATTAGAGTAGGACTCTGTGGAGCTTTTTTTTCCCCAAGAAGTTGTTTTAAGTTCACTTTCTTGAAAAGTAGTTGACCATAGCTTATCTCTCTCTAATCAAATAATTAAATTATTTTGCTTTTTGGTTGTGGTTCTCATATTTTCTGTGAACTCTTGACCTCTCAGTAGAAGAAAAGTTCCTCAATGCAAGTTGAGAATCAAATTTATATTGAAAATGTTTTGGCCAGGGAAGATTTGTGCCTTTTTTTAGCACCCAGGCATAAAACAAGAGAAGCAAGGTCAAGATTGGATAAAGCTTGCCCAGCATTTAATTTACTAATTAAATTCTTGAATCACAGGAAAATAAGAGATCATGTAGGTTCTCTCGTTCCCTCTCATGGAGAAGAAGAGAGCTCCTGGCTAGTGAAAGATATATTGTGACCTTTTGCTTTAAACTCACTAATATATTTTTTATAGTCAGTTTAGATCCCTCTTTTACCACCTCACCTTGTCTAAGTGTTTCTCATCATGACATTCAAGTGCCCTGCTAATTACTAGTAATTTTTGTCCTGAAGAATTTGCACATCCAGTGGTTGCATTGGTCTGTGGTAAGAGAAATAGAAAGTCATAACCGAACTTGTAGTATTCATTGGTTTGCACATGTCAAGTTGGAAAACCTGCAGTGGATTATGTAGCTGTTTCAGTAAGTCATGTTCCTAATAGCATGGAATATTGATAAACTGCCATGAAGAGTTAAATTTCTGGTAACAGGATTGGAATGTGATGTGCTAAAACAAAATCAAATGTGTGGCTGATTTTATGGGGAAGAAAGATGGTTAAAACTGACAATAAGACAAGTGTAAAAATGTAAATATACAAAGTTTTATTTTTTTTCATTGAACAATCAATAAATGAAAAGACAAATTCTTGGATGATATTTACTTTGGGATACCCAAGGCTGTAGATGATCACATGAACATGAAAATGTATTGGCAAATTATCCAATGTATTATTCCACACATGTATTCTTTTCATAGAACATTACATATTTTATAATTAATTTATTTTTTGTTTTATGGATAAGAAGTTCTATTTTTACCTAAATTAAATGTCTGTTGGATATACTCTAAACTATTCTATTAAATAGCATAAGAGCTCAATTACACAAAGCCTTCAAAACTAACCAGCATTCAGTTTCAGAGAAACCCTTGGCAAGACTTTGTATGGACTGATACAGAGTGAAATGAGTAGAACCAGAACAATTTCTACTGTAATATCAACACTGTAAATAAAAACAATTTTGAAAGACTCAAGAACTTTATCAATGCATTAATATATAATCATGATTCCTGAGGACAGGTGATGCTATCTCCATCTTTATAGAGAGGTGAATGCATTAATATGCACAATGAAACATACATTTTTGGACATGGTCCATATGGAAATTTGTTTTGCTTGACTATGCTTTTTTTTTTTGAGGGTTTTTTCTTCTTTTTTCTTTTTTCCAAGTTGGAGGGAAGGAAGAGAAAAAGATAAATACTTGATTATTGACTAAATTGAATTTTTAAAAGTTATTGATGCTATTTTAGAGATTTAATTGTTCAGGGGGACTAAAGGCTCAGGCTGTTGATATCGCTTCCAGGTTGCTTGAGTACAAAATGCTTCAAGAAGCTCCAGTCAGTCCCTTAATGTTTGACCAATGGACCACCATGGACAACTTAGAAGCAGGGTAGCTATACAAAATGGAATCAACTCAGCATTTTTCCCAATTATTCTTTTCCTGTTATGGCAAAGTAAATTTCCTTTTGTTAATAAGAAAAAAGTTACTACCACTTTGTTTGCATCTATTCACTTCCTTTGTTCTAGTTACCCTAGTACCTAAGTTGTCCTCACACGTGGGCCCCTCAAAAGCTACTCCAGATTCAAAGCACTTTGTAGAAAAGCATTGACTCAAAAAAACATAGCTCATGATCTTCCATTTGTGGGTTTCCTTTATTAGACCAATCAGAGGACACATTATTTCAAATAAAAATATTTAAATAAACGGCATAAATGAATAAGTGACAGAAAAGATTTCCTACCCTTAACCCCCATACATATAGGGATATGCTTTCTCACTGGGTACAACCCTACCACTGGGGAAGGTACACATGCAAGGACCACACAAGGTAGGGATTGTGTGTAGAGAACATACATGGTCAAAGAACTCTCATGGAAGGGTACAAGCAGAGGGAATAAACATGATTAGGGAACATGTGTGACCCAAGAAATTCATACCTCTGATAATGTAGATCTACTCATTTCCTTGGTGAAATCAATGTGTTGCTCTTTGCTGGGTAAAACTACTTACTCTTTTTGGTCTTCAGCAGTAATTCAGTTTCTTTCCTGTAGTTTGGGTCATGTCAGTTCTTTATAATTCCAGGGGTTATCTTCTATTCTTTCATAGTACAGTCCCTGGACAACCATATCTAGTAGGTAGGCATCTGAAGTCTGTCTTTTAAACTACTTTAATTCTGAGATGCCACACAGTGTGATCAGCCCCTCATGTTACTTAAAGTAAAGAAATTCTTTTCAACTCTTCAGCACTCTCATGCTGCCTATTTTGACCTTAGAGCTTTAATTAGTAAGACAAGAAGAGTAGGATGGAGCTAATGACTTTTTGTCCTGAATGCCTACAAGTGACAAAAGTGCTACTCTACATGCTTAATCAAATATAGTGCCTCCTAGTTCCAGCATCTCCTTATTTCTTTGATCCTCTGACCTTCTTCTTTCATTAATTCTTTTCTCTTAAAGCAAGCTGTTGCTTCTTTGAAAGTCTCATGCTTTGCCTCCTTTAATCTTTTCAAATCTACTCTAAAACATTCTCACTTTGACTTTAAGGTGACTAAAATTAAGTGGACAGCAATTAAACGTAATATACATTTACAAAGTGCCTACAGTGTGCTGAGTATTGTGTTAGGCTCTTTGTTCAGATGAAATACTGTCGTTACTATTATGAAGTGTACAGTATACTAAGGGACATAAGAAATGCACCAGTAACTATAATACAAATACTACAGTTTAAGAGACAAACAAAATGCTAGATGTATTCTGAGGGAGGACAGGAGATGATTGTTAACTGGGGGTAGGGGGCAGGGAGTGGGGCCAGCAGGGAAGGAAAGATTTTATGGAGGAAATGGTATTTGAATTGGGTTTTATAGCATGGCTTGGAATTCAAGAAGGGCCATAAGAGGAAATATCTTCACAGAGAAGTGGGAAAGTTTGGGGTTTGGGAACCAGCAAATAGTCTAGTTTGGCTCAAACATAGAGTACACAAAGAGGAGTGATTTGTGGTGGTGGAGATACTAGGTGTTGGAGACTAGAAAGGGTAGGGTCTGAATGTTACTTGGTGGGCCACAGGAAGCCATTGAAGATTTGTGAAGAATTCAATGACAAGTCGAATTTATTCCTAAGAAAGGTAAATCTGGCAGTGTGAAAAAGAGATTAGAAGAGAGATGATGAAGACTAGATGATATCAAGAGGTAATTGTGATGATTCAGGAAAGTACTTAAGGGACTTTGTACTGTGGTTGTGGCAATGGGGAACAGAAAAAAAGGAGACAGCTTCAAGTACTTTTAGTGGTAAAATCAACAGGTCTGAGTCATTGGTTGGCTAGAAGGTGAGATAAAATGAAGAATTAAAGCTAATTACAAGGTAATGAAGATGGAAGACTGGGTGAATGGTGGCCTACTGACAAAAATAGTGAAGTCACAAGAGGAGCAAGTCCTTGGGGAAAGTTAACATGGTAGCATAGTGATTTTGGTTTCTGGGGAGGGGGATATTAGGAGTCTACTTTCATTAGTGACAACCATCCCTTTTCAGTCTTACTCCCTAGAAAATCTGTAAGGCCCAATGGCATTATAGAGTTTAAAAAGTGCCCCTTCATCAGATCTCTACTCGAGTCCATCTTTTGCAATTTTACTGTAAAATGGGACGACTTTAAAGGGACCCAAGCTAGTCATTTATGAGTAATTTTTACCAAAAGAAACAGACTCTTAGTTCAGTTCGGTGTAGTTCTTATTCAAAACTATGAAACATTTCATCTGATGACATGGTTTCTGATATTCCCCAAACTGGTTAGAATGCTAGACCTGTTTATGTAGAGGTCCTTATAAACCTAGATTGAGTATGTTTCCTAGAAGTAAAATTGGGATTGAACTAAGAAGTTTTCAGTCCACTTGGTATAAAAGGTGCATGCAGTTTCTTCTCCTCTAGTGATGTAGAAAACAAGGATTACAAAGATCTAGCATTTATTGTAAGGGATAATTTAGCAATAGGACTAACATGTTTTAAAAACAACTAACTATCAAAATCACATGTTGAGCTACTCTTTTTTAAAATTTCAAAAAAATTTCTCATTCTGAAGTTAAAAAAATCCAATAAACATAAAGATTTCCATGTACAAAGAATTACAAAAAATAAGGATTGTATATGAAATTACAATTCTCCATTATATAGTGAGTATTTTTTTTGCAGGGCAATGAGGATTAAGTGACTTGCCCAGGGTCACACAGCTACTAAGTGTCAAGTGTCTGAGGCTGGATTTGAACTCAGGTCTTCCTGAAGCCAAGGCCAGTGCTTTATCCACTGCACCACCTAGCTACCCCCATATCGTGAGTATTTTTTATTTTATTTTATTTTTTTTTGGTGAGGCAATTGGGGTTAAGTGACTTGCCCAGGGTCACACAGCTAGTAAGTGTCTGAGGCCAGATTTGAACTCAGGTACTCCTGAATCCAGGGCCGGTGCGTATCCACTGTGCCATCTAGCTGCCCAGTGAGTATTTTTTAAAGAATAGATTACTTTCAGCACATTAGTTCCAAAGTGGTCCTGCTCTGAAACACTTCTATATGAAATCCTTATATATGTGCCCTTCTCTCCTCTGACACTGTTAACCACCCTGTACCCTAGTGCAGGCCTTCATTCACCTCATGCTTGGACTGGTGGGTCTACCTGTTGGTAGGTCTACTTATCACTGGTTTCTTCCTCCTCCAGTCCTTTCTTCACTCAGCAGTCAAAGCAATCTTCTTAAAGTAAAAGCCTAATAATATCAGCCCCCCACCCCTGTACTCAATAAACTCCAATGGCTCCCTAACACCTAGAGGGTTAAATAAAAATCTATTTGGCATTCAAAGTCCTTCATACCTTGCTCTCACCCCTGTCTTTCCAGGATTCTTATACTTTACTTCCTTCTTCCCATCCTCACACACTGCAATCAAATAACTCTGACCTCCTTATTGCTCCTCACATAAGACACTCCATCTCCCAACTCCTCTTTCATGAAGTGTTCAATCCCCCTCCCCAACCTCCCTCACCCCACCAATCTTCATCTCCCAGCTTCCTTCAAATTCCAGCTAAAAACTCACCTACTACAGCAAGCCTGTTCTGATGCCTTTTAATACTAATGTCCCTTGTTTATTACAACCAATTTATCCTGTATATATCTTGTTTGTGGGACAGCTAGATGGCTTATGGATCACACAATGGACTTGGAATCAGGAAGACTCATTCATCTTCCTGGGTTCAAATCTGGCCTCAGACACTTACATGACCCTGGGCAAGTCACTTAACCCTGTTTGCCTCAATTTCTTCATCTGTAAGATGAACTGGAGAAGGAAATAGCTCCATTCCAGTATCTGCCAAGAAAACCCCAAATGGGGCCATGAAAAATCAGACATACCAAAACAACAACAACTGAATGTCTTATTTGTGCAAAGTTGTTTTCATGCTATCTCCCCCATTAGTCTATGAGCTCCTTGGGAGCAGAGACTGGTCCCCCTAACCCCCGCCCCCACCCCACCCCTTTCTTTATATTCCTAGCACTTAGCATAGTGTCTGGCACATAGTAGACACTCAATAAATGATTATTAACTGACTGACATTCTTTAAATGCTTCATTGATATTCTTTTCCTTTGTTTTTGAATGACTATCACTGGACAACCCTTCTTTTATGTTATCTGTACAGTATCTATTGTCTTACTTTAGTTAGTACTGCTGTATCTTTCCAGTCCCAACCTACTTTTTGAGATCCAGTCACATGATTCAAAAGGCCTGGCAATCTCTCTACTGTACCAGCTGTCAATGACTTAAAAGCAACAAGCTCCGAGCTATGCAGTGTGTGCTATCATGCTCTGCTACAAGAGAAATATTTGATCTTTAAAGTTCTCAGAGTCCAGCTGGAAGGCAGTCATAGCTACCTGTAATGCTGATATCAAATGATATCACTCAGTCACTGTTGAGATGAGAATTCAGATTCTTATTAACGTTTTCTGCCTCCTCTGGGGGAAAATAATCATTAATGAGCAACACAATGATCACCTATATAGTAGTTTTCTGTCGTAGATTTTTCATCCTGACCTAGCTTTCCTTTTATTTCCTTATACTATTCAGTAGCTCAAAAGGAAGTACAAACTAATTTGAATATTGGCCCAAGCAAAACATAAATTATGAAGCCAGCTTCCGAATTAAAAAAAATAATATAATACATTATAAAACCAAATGTAAATGACTTTTAGATTATCCTCACTTTTAAAGTTCTCCACACCACTGTTCCCTGTTATCAAGGAGTATAAACAAATGCTGACTGTTTGTTATTTTTTGTGCATCTTTTAAATGATTATGAAGAGCTTTGAAACTGACATGTTAGTCAATAAACCATGTGCCAGGCACTGAACTAAGCAGTGGGGATACAAAAAGAGGCAAAAGATAGTTCCTACCTTTTAAGGAGATTACAATCTAATGGGGGGTCATTATATTCTTTAAGAAAATGTATGAAATGGAGATTCATAGTTTCACATGCAACTCTTTTTTTGCCTTTTAGTTATATGAAAATGTTCATGTTTATCACTGTTTATCAAGTTCAGAATAACCCCCCAAAATTATTTAAAAAAATTTTTTTTTTGCAGGGCAATGAGGGTTAAGTGCCCAGGGTCACACAGCTAGTAAGTGTCAAGTGTCTGAGGTCGAATTTGAACTCAGGTCCTCTTGAATCCAGGGCTGGTGCTTTATCCACTGTACCACCTAGCCGCCCTCCCCCCAAAAAAAAATTAAAGAGAAAAGTGATTAGTGAAAGGTTTATATCTTTTGGACTAGAATACTGGAAATGCCTTTTTCCCCCCTTTCAAATGGAATAATCTAATGGAGGAGGGGAAAAAAGCATTTATATAGCACCTACTATGTGCCAGCCACTATGCTAAGGTGGTAAGTACTATTATTATCACCATGCTTTATTTATTTATTTGTTTGTTTTTGGTGAGGCAATTAGGGTTAAGTGACTTGCCCAGGGTCATATAGCTAGTAAGTGTCAAGTGTCTGAGTCAGATTTGAATTCAGGTCCTCCTGAGTCCAGGGCCAGTGCTCTATCCACTTCGACACCTAGCTGCCCCATCACCATTTTTTAATTGAGAAAATTGAGGCAAACAGAAGCAAAGTGACTAACCTGGGGGTCACACAGCTAGTAACTGTCTGAGACCAGATTTGAACTCAGGTCTTCCTGACTCTAGGACCATTGATCTATCCATTGCACCACCAGCCATCCACCTGTCTAGTAATAGCAAAGTGTCTGACACATAGTGGTTTAATAAGTATTTGGTGACTGATTGATTAGTTGAGGCTAAATGCTTATTGAACTGAATCTCTTCTAATTCTTTTATTTTATATAAGAGGAAACTGGGGCCCCTACAAGTGAAATGATTTACTTAAGCTCATTTTGGGATAGCACTTTGAAAATTGCAAAAGATTAAACAAATGGAAGATATTTTTATTGTTTCGGGGTACTAGAGAGTTCTTACATCAATGCTTGATTAAAAGTGTGGAAAATATATGCAATGCCAAACATTTGGGGATCAAAGAGGGCCAAGACTGTGAATTTTTAGTCCCTAGGTGCTATTTAACCGATTGTCAGAACCAATGTATGTAGCTCAAGGCCTATTTCATTATCCCTATTTGACCCTTATTAACTGAGTTCTTTTGCATGCTTAGGCTTCATTTCTGCACGACTGGATAATCTCTTGGAATGAACCTTACTTTTTCATCCTCTTGCTGTAGGCAGTTTTAATACTGATAATTTAAAATTGCTTTTAATAAAGGAAATCTTTGAAATATATTTAAACTTATATTTTCCCAAACAGGAGCTCTGGCAGCATTATTCATTTGTTTGAAATGGACTCCCAATAATACTTTACAGGGTTTCCCAAAAGTCTTAGTGCTGTTTTAAGCTATTTAAGCTTTTAAGTGATTTAAAACAGTACAAAGATTTTTTGGGACACCCCATATATTGAAATTCTAAGCCAATATGAAAAGATCAGGGGAAAATCAATGCAAATCAGCAAGGTGGCTCACTGCTAGCATTTTCTACCACTGTAGGTACTTCAAACTACTAAGCATAAAAGGCATAATGAGGTAACTGGTGGCTCAGTGGGTGGAGCTCTGGGCTGAGAGGAAGACTTGAGTTGAAATCCAACCTCAGACATTTCCTAGCTGTGTGACCTAGGGCAAAACGTTTATTCTCTGATTGCCTGAAAAAATGGATCCACTGGGTTCATTAGAGAGGGAAAGGACAAACCACCCCAGTATCTTTGTCAAGAAAATGGCAAATGGGTTCATGAAGGGTCAGATACAACTGAACAACAAAAGCATAAAAGTAGGGGGCAGCTAGGTGGCGTGGTGGATAAAGCACGGGCCCTGGATTCAGGAGTACCTGAGTTCAAATCCAGTCTCAGACACTTGACACTTACTAGCTGTGTGACCTTGGGCAAGTCACTTAATTCCCCTTGCCCCACAAAAAAAACAAAAACAAAAACAAAGCATAAAAGTACAACTTCAAGCTTCAGATAATTATCATCATCAATAATGTTGATAACTCTTATTTTTGTAGCATTTTGAGGATTACAAAACATTTTTCTCTCTACAATGAATACTGCTATCCACCTGTTATAGGTGAGGAAACTGGTGCTCAGAGAGAAAAAAGTGACCTGGCCAAGGTCACATAACTAGCAACTTTTTAACTCAGGTCCAGTGTCCAGTGTTCTTTCCATTAAACCCTATTGATACCCAAGTGGTTTTCTGTGATTAAACCTTATGCCCTTTGCCTAAAAGTTCAGGTCAGGATGACCTAAGGAACTTGTTGGTATGCCTACAGTCAAATTAGTTTTGTCTCAGCACTAAAATTCTAAAAATACTCAGAGGAGCATTTCAGAATACTTTCAGGAATTTCAAATTATTTACAAGATTCTGGAGGGAAAAAGGCTGACCCCAAATCCCTAGGAGATTGGCCAAGAACGTTTGTAGGGAGCTTCTGAAGGAGGACCTAAGGAAAAAAATCTATTCCTTTAACAGTACCATTGACTGACAGGATATATAGGGTGTTCAGAGAAGACTAACACCTCTGGTGTGAGGGCTTGTTGAGCTCTTTCCAAGGGTGCTCATCCACCTTTGGTGACCACTTGCCACCCAACTTTCACCTGTGCCTCAAAGAGGCTGTAGCATGAATAGTGACCACAACCTGGTAAACAGGTAACTGACAGACCTCAAACTAGTCAGTGAGTTAGAGGGGTGTCTACCCCAAGCATTTGAAGATTTCCCCCAGCAGAATGGGTGGATGAGAACAATTTGTTCCAATGACCATGAAAGTGGCTGAAGCAGTTGTTGTGGAGCACTTAGAGTTTGGTCAAACATCAAAGGGTCTAAGACCCTCCACTCCATCCCAGACTATTTCCAGTCATCTTGACTTTTCTCTTGCCTCTGGACTTCAGCGACTCTGGAATAAAAGATGAGGCTGACAACTTTGTGCAACTCTGCCTCACTTAAATCCAATTCACACTGGAATCAAGATTTCACCCCCATTATGTCACTGGTCCTCTTCAAAAAAGGAGGATGAACAACCATTGATTGTAAGGAACAGACTCCCTGAAGTGACTATGGACTAATCAGCTTCATCCTGGCTCAAATTCTGCCTTAGGACTCTGTAGATTTTAGAGTTGCCTTAGATTCATAGTGGAGCCTGTAAAGTTCTTATGTTCAAGGTTCCTGGTTAGGAAAAGATAAAAAAACCAGGAACCTGCCAAATCTGTAAAGAAAAAATGTCAAGGTATTTGGTACACCATTTTGTTGCCTTATTGGGATTTTCATCAACACAGAAGAACAAAACCAACTGAAAAACATCATATTCAACATGTCTGAATAATCTATGAGAAAAGTAATCATGAAGATTGTTTTTATGATACCCACCTGTGATTAGTCAAGACTTTTCCTTTTCATTTCTTCTCTTATGGTATATGTCTTTGTGGGAGAATGTTGTATTGACACTTTTCACTAAATACATTTTCTTTGAAAGAATTGTTTCTTCTGGCCAATAAACATAAACATTGATAAGTGCTCGTGAACTATGATTTTGATCAAACACAGACTCAGGGTATTTGAATTTAAGATAGTTTTGGGGGATGAGGCACATGGGATAGTATCAAAATACCCCTAGGTATAAAACAAAAGTTAAAAGAAAACATTTGAAGAATTTTAAAGTAAAAACAAGGTTGGCAAGGTGAGAATAACTTACCATTTTTTCCTTTGTGTCCCTAATAACTAGCATTATTATTATTATTATTTAATAAATGTTCACTGGATTGTATTGGATTGAAGTTTTTAAAAATATCAGATGCCATTCAATAAAACTAAGCACACCAATGTAGCATATAAAAAACCAAATTATGCATCCAGAAAACAACAGTGGTTTGAGCTTCTGCCGAAAGAACACAGCTGAAATGGTAAAAATTGTGAAGAACAATTTTGAGCTTTGTTTTATGTCATAATGGAGATAGTCAGTAGCTATAGTTTCATTCTCACAGCTGCTAGAGCCCTTACCCCTAAAAAATTACTTTGTATTCATTTTGTATGTGTCCACAAATACATACGGGGTATCTCAGAATGGAATCCTTAAGGACAGAGGCTGTTCCACTTTTGTGTTTGTACCATCAGCCTCTAGAATGGGGTCTGATGAACAGTGGCCTTTTAATAAATGCTTATTGATTGACTGATCAACTTCTTGGTGTCAGATAAATGTTTGACAGGGAACATATGAAGTCATGGGCACCTTTTAAGTTGCCCTCATATCTGATAATTTCTCCTCATCATCTTAGCCTGAAACATAAAAATGTTTCTGCTGAACACAAATCCTCCTATACTTCTAAAATAAAATAAATGCATATGTACGCATGTATGTATATGTATACACAAATATACATACATACACACATATGTAAACCACCCATGATTTCCTATTAATCCCTCCTAATATACACAGCGAATATCCCCAAACTACCAGCAGAGCTACCTCAAAGAACCTTGAAAGAATTGGCAGCTTCCACCCAGGATTACACTGGCTACTTTTCTCCTGGCCCTCAAAATCATGCAATAAACAGAAGTTGCCATAAATCTCAATGGTTTATCTTAAGTCTTAGTAACCTAGTTTCTGTAGGGTAATTTTAATTCTCAAAAAAATAAAGTGTTACGAAATCCAGCATAAACTAGCAAGGGTCGGTGACCCCAGGATTTCCTGATAAACATGAGAGATCCAATATGGAAAGATGAATGGCATCATTCTTTTGAATATACTTCATCATAATAGCTTGCACTGTGGTGAATCCATGCTGATAATAGGCATCTAAAACTTTCAAGACAGAATTAAGGAAGGTCAGAGTGCTGGTCTGAGCTCGATTTCATCTCAATTTTTTGTTCCACATTTTTCTTTCCATTGCTTCTGACCTCATTTTAAAACAAAAACAAACACTCCTTTTTTGGAGGTAGAGAAAAGTAGGATTGTTTCCCTATATGAAGTATGAGTGCATTGTGCAGGATTTTTTAAAATAGAGAAATAGTCTTTTTTTTCTAATCCAACCAGTCTTTAAAAATCAATGCCAAATAAATATAATTCTGTTATTTAAGAAACTACTTTTTTTTTCCCTGCCAGGAAGATAGCTCATTTCCCCCTTCAATTTTGGAGGTCACAAATGTTGTTCTAGAAATTTTGCTGGTAGATGTAATATAAATCAGTGAGGAATTCCTAATACAGAAAATGTTAATCAGAAAACAAGGATTTCTATTTAAAGGGGGGAAAGTCCTACACTAGCAAGTTTAAAGGGCACTTAATTTTTTTAAAGGGCAATTTAAAAGAAATCTTCAAAGTTTAAAAATATACATGCTTTTGCTATGAATTGTGAAATTGAAATTTAGCTTCATATACCTAGGTGTAATAAACTTAAGAAATCAATGTTCCTAGTAAGTCATTTTTGAAATTTCTTAGGTCTACATATAGATGGTTGAATTTTTTGAAAAACATGAAAAAACTAACCCATTGAGACAATGTGATATAGAAGTCTGTTAAAAATTAAATTCTATGTACTTTGTTCACATTCTAAATTATACCATAATTTTTTTTCTAAAAATCCTTTCTGTAGATTTTATGTTTTATTATAATCCACTATTGTGTATTTATAACATGTTGGGGGGAAATTTAACTACAGCATATACATTTGCTTCACTTCATTTGGTGTTGAAAATAGCCTGGCAAAATAGAAAGTATTATAGAAATCATTTTAACTGAGGGAGAAATTCTCCTCTGCACAGAACTCCCATTGATGTCAGTGGGAGTTCTGTGAATGGAACAAATGTTGAACTTGACCCTGAAATGCTGAAATTGCAGTCCTTAGTGCTCTTGGCACAGGCTGACTTCCCCCTAAACGGCCTTGTAGTTTATGCAGGAATTGCACAGCAGGTTAATAATCTAGTTTTTTGCTTCTATTGAAGCACAGATACAGCATATAACATTTTAGTAGGCTAGAATATGTATTTCAAACCAGAGGCTTTTAGACAAGGTTGGGAGAAAGAGCACAAGATGAAACCTGTGCCTGGTGGTTTAGTCATAATCACTGGACCACCTTCCCTACTTTGTTGGTCAATAACATCCTACATACATCAAGGTGATAAGAATAAGAAGATTGTGGAGCCGAGGAAACAGCAGAAAACTGCAACTCAGATCAGTATAATGTTGTTATACACCAATAAGCATGTCAGGAGAATGGTTGACAGCAAGATTTCTATACAACTGTTTCAACTGAAATGAAGTAACTATAAACAAAATTAACTGAGAAAGAAATCCTGCTGGAGCACACTGAATCATCCCTTGAAATAAATTTGCATTGGCTCTCGGCTGTGTAGCAATCAACAATGCGGTGACTTGTTTTGAGTGCAGGCCTAAGAAGGAAATAGTTATGGGTCCTGCAATTAGAACTCACAGCTGCTCATCAGAGGACTGAGAACCATGTACCATAAAAGGATTGGAGATCACTCTTTAGCCTCTTCAGTTTTTTTCAGTCATACTCATGCATAAGAATGGCAATACCACTAAGAACAACATTTTCTAATTTAAAAGAGTGAGAGGAAGAGAAAGGAGAAAAATCTTTTTTCTTTCTATGCAAATGACAATTTTGAGTAATGCATTTTATTTTCCCTCAGATATATTGGATAATAACTACATTGACTGAATGAACGGCGGTCTCTGTTGTAATTTCGCTATTCAGCATTTTGCTTTGGCTGAATGTGTATTTATTTTACAATAACTTTTGAAGGAGTGGTTGGATTTTTTTTTTTTACCAAACTGAGTACACATCATTTTGGGATGGAGAGCAATTGGCAGGCCCAGAGAGAGAGCATATACATGGGGGGGATAGTCTACATAATTATCTTAAAGCAACCAGACTGTAGCCACAGAGCTCACAAGTACCAACAAAAACAGGTTAGGAAGCAGTTGTGAAATGGAGGTTGGAGCAGCAGTCAAAAGTGATGGGGTCAGGGGCAGCTAGATGGCCCGGTGGATAGAGCACCGGCCTTGGAGTCAGGAGTACCTGAGTTCAAATACGGCCCCAGACACTTAATACTTAACTAGCTGTGTGACCTTGGGCAAGTCACTTAACCCCAATTGCCTCACTAAAAAAAAAAAGTAATGGGGTCAGAGGAAGGGAGTTAAACTGAGTCAATATGGGTAATATTATGGAGGAACTAGCATAAAGCTTTGACAAATAGTAGCTAATCTCACAAAACATCTCCACCTAAGAAAGCATTCTTTTATGGTGGGCAGTATGCAAGTCATGCCTTCTTCTTACTCAGCCGCATAATAACTACTAGAAGCCTGGACATTGATCCTTTCCCTAGAATACCTTCCTGAAACTTAAGGTCATAATTTCATGGAAAAATAAAATTAGTGAAACACCTCTATCAAGCCTGAGTCCTTGAATCATACTTATCGGAGATTCAGAATTATAAGGGACATTAGTAATTTTGTATAATTGGAAAGAGTATTAGATTTGGAGTCAGATGTCCTGGGGTTCAAATTTCAGCTCTGTGGACCTTGAGCAAGGATATTAACTTTATCTTAACTGCTTTCTCCATCTGTAAAAGAGGGTGTGTATGTGTAGGGAATTGGAACAAAATCTTTGTGTATTGATTTCCATGTTTTTTCTTTAGGGTGAATATAATTCTGCCAGTCTGGAGGCAGCCCCACTACTACAATGGGTATTGTTGATACTGGGCTATGCATTCTTACTGTCCTTCCACAATTATTAAGAGCATACAAGGGGGCAACTAGGTGGCGCAGTGGATAGAGCACTGGCCCTGGAGTCAGGAGTACCTGAGTTCAAATCCGGCCTCAGACACTTAACACTTACTAGCTGTGTGACCCTGGGCAAGTCACTTAACCCCAATTGCCTCACTAAAAAAAAAAAAGCATACAAGGAATCAGTGGATAAAGTTTAGGATTGAGGTTGATATGTTACAGTAAGCACCAGAGTAGGGGGAGTTGGGGCTGGAATATATAGTGAGGAGAATACTCTTAACTCATCAGTGATAGAACTTACCAACTGGGTGATGTAGGGGAAGAACCTATTATTGATCTACCAGTGTCTGGGAAGTTTTATCAAAACACAGATTTTGGACACCTGGAAACTATCTATCCCCTATCTTCTGATTGGTTGAGAGACTTCTGAAAGAGAAGTAAAAGAGAAAAGTGAGAGGAGATGGAGTATGGCACGGGACCCACTGGGGAGTCAGAGGTTTCTGGCATTTGTAGGTATGTGAGGAGGAGCCATCACTTGAACGAGTCCTTTGCGTCTCAATATCTGCACCTCTGGAGATGGCTAAAAGTGAGCTAGGCAGATCTGATTGTTGTCTCCCTGGTTGGGCTGTAATTTCATCTTGCTCTTGTGTTTTATATCCCCTGTTACTCTTATGTATGTTGTCACCTAAACTAATTTGTATAACTTTCCTGGATCCTGTTTGCTTTGACAAGTATATTTGCTCATTGTGCATGATTGTCTTTGGTGTAATAAGTATATGGTCAGGAGGGGAAGTTAAACTGGACAAGATTATTTTGTTAACTTCCAGGTTGAGGTGGGTAGTCCTCCGAACCCATACAACTTGGAAAGGTGGCTTTTATCCTGAATCCCCAAGAGAACTGAATCCCTAGACTGGAAACACCAGATGTCGTTAGACATAATTATGAATCCTGTAAGGCATTTGACAGTAGGAGAATGAAGGAGTGTCACCTAATCATAGCCATCTTCCTAATCTCCATTCAGGCAGCAGGCATTCCAGATCTATCTATAAATTTCTGATATACATGTATTATCTAGTTCTCTTTTACCCCACCCATTTATTATACAGAGTTAGAGGGACTGTCAGATAGAGATACCTTGTTGGTAGTGGGGAATGTGTGGGAATTCAGAAGAGATAGCAAGGCTGAAGATAAAGATTTGAGAGTAATAGGGTGAAGTTGAAAGTGTAGGAGTGAATGAAATTGTAGACTGGAGAGAATGTCAAATGAGATGAGAAGAGGGACAAAGAGAGCCTTAGGTAAGGGTTAAGAATAGGATGAGAAAACAATAGGGACAGACAAAGAGCTGTTCTAGAGGTGGTAGGACAGCTAGTAGCATATAATTTCACTGAAGTCAAAGAAACAGCACTACCAAAGGTTGCAGTTGATCAGAGAGGATAAGGACTGAAAAAAGTTTTGTTAGATTCCAGGATTAGAAGGTATTTGGTAACCTTTGATAGAACAGTTTTTTAGAAAAGTTGCATGGACAAAAGCCATATTTGAAATGGGTGTTGAAATGATATAGGCATTAGGTAAAGTACCTTTTTTCCAAAAAAAAAAAAAATTCTGTCAATTAAAGAAAAGAAAGAGGTGAGATAGTAGTCGTATTAGGTAAAAGAGAGAAAGAAAGAAAAGAAAGACGAGAAAGAAAGAAGAAAGAAGGAAGAACAGAAGGAAGGAAATAAAGAAGGAAAAAGGTTGGGGGTTTTTTTTCTGTATTGGGGGCACCTGAACAGATTTATGGGTAGATGGGCAAGATGACAGAGAGAGAGAGAGAGAGAGAGAGAGAGAGAGAGAGAGAGAGAGAGAGACTGAGGATGCAAGAGTAAAGAGATGATTGATGAAATAAGTTGTCATGAAAGAAATTGGGGGTGGGGTGGAGTTGGAGGATGGGATGATAGATGTTGTTAGAAGCATTAACCTTAGCAAAGGGGAGGAATATCTCCTTTTGAGATGTTTGGGAAGAAGATGGTGGGTGATGATGTTGTAAGGTGGTGGTGTCAAACTCTTTTTTTTTTTCCTTTTGAGGGCAATGAGGGTTAAGTGACTTGCCCAGGGTCACACAGCTAGTAAGTGTCAAGGGTCTGAGGCAAGATTTGAACTCAGGTCCTCCTGAATCCAGGACCAGTGCTTTATCCACTGTGCCACCTAGCTGCTCCCTGTGGTACCAAACTCAAACAGAAATGGCAAAACCACACCTGCAAGCTGCATATTGACTTAGAAAGCCACATAGTAACACTATAATCTATTGTAATTTTACTTATTTTGTTAAATATTTCCCAATTACATTTTTTCACCAATGACATTTTAATCTGATTCTGGCTGCACTGGGAAGTGTCTATTCAAATGCCTGTGTTTGACACCTTTCCTATAACATTTCAAGGAACTGAGGGAGAAAGTTGAAGAAGTTCCATTCAAATGACTTCAATCTTTTTGGTCAAATTATCTGTTGGATCATTTGCTGGGATATACGTGCATGTATGTGTGGGCTTGGGGCTTGAGGATAGAAGAAGAGTTTGGGAACATAATCTGAAAAACAAGGTTGTCAGTCAGTAAGGGATATGCCAGAAGTGTTGGCTTGCCCTTTGAAGCAGTCTACAATTATATTTCTTTTTAAAAAAATTATATTTCTTTTTACTAAAAATACTCCTTTTAAAATATGTTGTTGTTTCTTCTAAGGAAGTTGTATTT
Organism: Dromiciops gliroides; assembly: GCF_019393635.1. Taxonomy (NCBI): domain Eukaryota; kingdom Metazoa; phylum Chordata; class Mammalia; order Microbiotheria; family Microbiotheriidae; genus Dromiciops; species Dromiciops gliroides. The sequence goes on along the minus strand of NC_057861.1, from coordinate 387,708,528 downwards.
TATGATAAAACTTAAGCTTTGACTTTTCCTTACTGCATAATAAGATAAACATGAAGAATTCAGAGAAATATAGGAAGACTTATATGAACTGATACAGAGTGAAGTAAACCGAATCAAGAAAACAATATATACAATTATTAGAGCAATTAGATGGAGAGAATAATAAAATAAAAAACTGAATGCTATATAGTTATGACATAACTATACCTTGCCTCTAGAAAAGAATTGAGAAAATGTACCAGGGCAGCTAGGTGGCTCAGTGGATAAAGCACTGGCCCTGGATTCAGGAGGACCTGAGTTCAAATCCGACCTCGGATACTTTACACTAGCTGTGTGACTCTGGGCAAGTCATTTAACCCTCATTGCCCTGCAAAAACAACAACAAAAAAGAAAATTTACCTCCTGTCTGTCAATACAGAGGTAAAATATCATGAGTGTAGGGCATTATGTATACTGTAACACATGGTTAATACACGGGTTGGTTTTGATGAACTATATTTTTTCCTCCTTTTATTAAAAAATATTTGTTATAAGGGATTGTACATTGGGGTAGAAGAGGGAGGAATGGATATAACTGGAAACGATGGTGATGAAAAAACAAAAGGTAGGAATAAAGAAGAAGAAAAAAGTTGAATTATTTAATAGCTCTAGATTGCTATTGGCTAATGCTTGATTAATATTTTTGTATGTTGATTAGGAGTGCTTTGGGCCTATATTTTCACAGATACCATTCTGTAGTGTTTCCATAAAGGTGTTATATCTGACTCATAGGTTTCTTCTATATTTACCAGTCCAAACTTCTCACTAGCAACCTTATGTTTTATTTGCCCAAAGAAATTTGTAGAAAGGTGTCTGTTTTGTTATTGACAGATATATTCTATTTGGGATGTGACAGCCCTAATGATGTGCTCTCAAGGAAAGTGAATTGTCTCAGGTGCTATTAGGTAAGTAGCTTCTGGAGAGCCTAAGGCGAAAAATACTCATAGATCGACTCTTCAGTGGTATTGTATTGTAGATACCTAAACTTCAGAGAAATTGGTCAGTAGAGATACAGGCACCTAAGACCTCTAGGAATGTGCGCACAGAACACATTCTCATGACTCACTGACATATATGTAAAGGAAAACACCAAGTGCCACAAGAGCCATTTTGCTCTAAGGTGACAAAGATCTTATCTCCCTTTCTCTATTGTGCTCAATTTCTCCTTGTCCAAAAAAAATTATGAGCTAATCTAAAACCATTCCTTTCATCCTAATTGCTTAACTATGCTACTAATTACAGTCTCAGCCTGGGAGAATAAATAGGTATACAAGGAATTTCATGAAAACCTTAAAGCCAATCACTTATAACTTTATATAGAAACTAAAATCCAATTTTCCTCATTGAAAAATATATCATTATTTTCAAATTTTGAATTTATTGATAAGATTTTTGAGTCATCTGATCCATTAAAAAAAAAGCACCTTGATCAAGAATATGTTTGCGTGACTAACACGTAAATATTTTGCAAGACTTCATATGTATAATGGGTATTGTATTCTTTGCCTTCTCAATGGGTGAGGGAGGGGTAGAGGAAGGGAGAGAATTTGGAACTGAATATAAAAGTTAAAAAAACAAAATACAAAAAATAAATATATTTGTTTTATTGGTTTGTGACAATTGGTACAGTCTTTCCGAAGAGTAATCTGGCAGTACATAACAAGAATCATAAATTTATCATACCCCCTTAATCCTTTAATCCTACTTTGGGAAATGCATTCTAAGGAAGTAATTAAACAGAAATAAAGAACTATCTGTACAAAGATGTTATAGCTGCATTTTTTAGTAATTGTGAACAATGGGAAATAAGCTAAATGTTCAACAGTTAGAGAATGGCTGAATAAATTGTGAGTGGAGTACAAAGTGGAGTATTATATTGCAATTACAAATAAAGACTACAAAATATGTAAAAACACATATTAAATAATGCAAATCAAAGCTAAGAAAACCCCAAAAAACTTCCTCTCCCCCCACCACCAAAGAAAGAGGACTAAAACAATATATACATTGACCTTATGTAATTTTTAAAAAAACTATATTCTTGCATACTTTCATTGGGTAGCCAGGTGGCACAGTAGATAGAGCACTGACTCTAAAGTTGGGAGGAACTGAGTTGATATCTGACCTCTGACACTTACTAGCTATTGTGACCCTGGGCAAGTCACTTAACTCCAATTGCCTTAAACATCTGGGGTCATTTCCAGACTTCTTTATAACATATCTTGCCACTGGACTCAGGATGGCTCTCATAGAGATTGGAAGGTGGTTGAGAAGGTGTTACAGATAAACTAATATTTTTATTTTATGTTTAAGTATATTCATTGTGAGTAGTTTTGTTTAATATATTTTATATAGTTATGTTCATAATAGATACTTTAAAATATATATTAATACTTTCACATAAATAATATAGCTTACATCTTTTTTTTTAGCTTACATCTTTAAAGTGAAGTTTTCTAAAATTAATCTTCAAATTAAAATAGATTGTCCCAAAGGTACAGAGTCATAATTAGGGAAGGGTAACTGGAGTTTTTCCCTAGGGCACCAAATATAGAAGGCACTGATTGTACTTGTTTTAGGACAGTGATTTCAAACTCAAATAGAAATGGATCCCTGTTACATATTGACTTATTAGAAAACTACAAATGAATATTATTTATGTTGTATTGTGTTTTTGTTTATTTAGTTAAGCATTTCCCAATTCCATTTTTTTAAAATGGGGCAATGGGGGTTAAGTGACTTGCCCAGGGTCACACAGCTAGCAAGTGTCAAGTGTCTGAGGCCAGACCTGAACTCAGATACTCCTGAATCCAGGGCCGGTGCTCTATCCACCGTGCCACCTAGCTGCCCCCTCCCAATTACATTTTAATCTGCTTGGGGCCACTTGGGAGTGTTGCTTGGTACAGTTGGGTCTTGACTTTCATACCTCTGCTCTAGCACATTGTAAGGAGTTAATAATACTTGTTGACTGGTTGATTTTAGAATTAAAAAACAATGGAATTTACCATTTAGGTAGCAAGAATAATTAGTTAGGAAGCTCCTACCCTGCCCTGTCTTGATCTCCCTCAACTACAAGATGGCAGATTCCTCAGGAGAAGCCTTGAGCCAGAATGCTGGAATCTCAATTAATCTTGTGTCCTTTCCAACTTGCCTTATCCTCAACAGAGGCACACTTTGTACCCTGTGCCCCATTCAAGGTTTGTGGTACTTGTCTTGGGAACAAAAAAGTATTAACAAAATTATGAGCAATAAAGACTTGGACTTGAGATATTAAACTCACATTCAAAGCAGTTTAATTCTCCTTCACTTTGGAAGACATATCAAGGAATCTTCTTCATAATCTGCAAAATTTCAGGAAGGAGGGGCAGGTAGGTGGTGCAGTGGATAGAGTACTGGCCCTGGAGTCAAGAGGACCTGAGTTCAAATTCGGCCTTAGACACTTAACACTTACTAGCTGTGTGACCCTGGTCAAGTCACTTAAGCCCAATTGCCTCACAAAAAAAAATTTCAGGAAGGCAATTATTTGCACAAATATTCCTTTACTGCCTTGTTAATATATTGTTAAAAAAACTTCATGAGTTTTTTTTCTCTTGAGATCCTATAAGATCAACTTTTTTTTTGCGTGTGTGAGGCAACTGAGGTTAAGTGACTTGCCCTGGGTCACACAGCTAGTAAGTGTTAAATGTCTGAGGCTGGATTTGAACTCAGATACTCCTGAATCCAGGGCCAGTGTTATATCCACTGCACCACCTAGCTGCCCCAACATTTTTTTTAAAAAAGAAAGCCCTTTTAAATTCCTGCTAAGGATTAAAAAAAAAGTTTCATTAATACCTTTTGTTTTTACTTAATTTCTGAATATATATTCAACTCTTATCTATGCAGCCCTCCCCAGTAACCAAGAAACAGTTAAGCATAACCAACCAAAACAAACTTTGACAACATATGTGCCATTCTATACCTAGAATCATCCAACTAGCCCAACAGAGAGCAAATAAGATTGGTCATTTTAGTTACATATAATTGATTTTTGTTTTAGTTTTCTTTTAAAACAGGTTTTCCAAGGAATTACTGTGCATATAGACTTGTCCTACCCTGGTTCCTGCCTTCACCAAATTGGTGCTATATCTTTTCTTTGCTTCTTCTGATGGGAAGAGAATATTTTTTTGAAAGTTTAAATTGTGGCTTTGTGTAGGGCATTGCAAATCCTATTTTCATGACTTTTCCCCTTACTCAGGCAATAAATTGTAGTGAGACTGGTTGAGTTGGTGGTGTGTGAAAATGAAGCTAAGGAATGGTTATGAATATGGTATGGTGGGATTTTGTTTTACTATGCATGTTTGGTCCAAGGTTGTTGGGTTTTTTCCCCCTTAATGAGAGACAGAAGGTAGGGAGAGAAAATAGATTTTTGTTAAGTGAAAAAAAATCATGGTATAATGGTTATTAGAAATGTGAGGTTTATCCACACCATGAGTTGGAACATACTATCCTCAGTTTTCTCTACTTGTTCTTATGATCCTAAGCCCTAGGTGGAGTCCTGAAAAAGATAACTCCATAAAATGTGTGTGTGTGCATGTGTATGTAAGCATGTGTCTTCATGCATGTACATGTGCACACTTGGGTGCCAAGGAACCCCAACAACTGGGCAAGGATGGTAGTAACAGCTCAGCAGCATCACCCACAGTGCCAAAGTGTCCTCTGGCAAAAATGGTATAAACTCCTACAATGTGGCTTTTGGACTCATTTCCTTATTAGTTTTTCAATCATTCCAGGATCAAAAGAAAAAGGTCTAGGATATTATACACATACACACACACACACACACACACACACACACATACACGCACACATGCACGCACGCACACGCACTGATGCTGGATAACTGTTAATCGATAAACGAACTGTCTTTGTTCCTCCTGGGTGGAAAAAAAAAATCTCCTTTCTCTGTTAGGTTTTGGATTCTCCTTTCTCAATCAATAAGAGCTTCAAATAGCATAGAAATGGGAGGAAGCAATTAAAGGAATAAAACTTCCAACTGCTGACTGCTTTGATTACAGTTGAGAGGATCCAAAAAGCTTTTCTGCCCCCAACATCCCTCCTACCACCAGATGGGAGGAGAAATAGGAAGTGAGTGATGGACAGGTAAATGAAAAGCTTCCTTTTCCTCTCCACAATAGCTTCTCCCACTCTTCCTCCCTCCCCATCACAATCCAGTATGGATCAGAGAAGGAAGGTATCGTGGACCAAATTTATATATCTCGATGACCCCCATATGCTCATGCTAATCTCAGTATCCTACTTTGGTCTCAGTCCATTTGTGCTTCACCCTCTCTAGACACTGCTTGAATCGATACTATCTTCCTTCACATATAGTCAAACTCTCAGCTTCAGGGAGGCCTCCTCATTCTTACTCTCCTCTACTCCTTCCCACCTCACCTTTGCATCCTGGCAAGAGGCAAGAGGTCATGGTAAACATGGATTTGTGTGTTTTAGCTTTTCTATTTTCTAGCCAATACAGATTTTCTGAGCACTGCTCCTTATTTCTTCTCGGTCTGTCCCCCTGGCCATTAAAGCTTATACACGGTAGTTTTTTTTTCTTTTTCTTTTTTTTTTTTTAGTGAGGCAATTGGGGTTAAGTGACTTGCTCAGGGTCACACAGCTAGTAAGTGTTAAGTGTCTGAGGCCGGATTTGAACTCAGGTACTCCTGACTCCAGGGTTCTATCCACTGCGCCACCTAGCTTCCTCCATGGTATTTTTTTGAAGTTCAAAAGCCATTGGGAATTCTGGGAAATGAATGACTGACCACTTGTGACAGAGATTTCCAGTCCACTGAGTCTTCCTTGTAACGACTCTAAGGGATGAGAGATCTGCTCTGAGATAAGGGCTATATAACTTTATAGTTAAAAATCAGACTCAAAACTTGGTTTTTAAAGTCATCTATCAACTGACCCAGCCCTATTACACTGTTCATTCTCCACTATATTCTATTCTTTGCTTCAGTTAGGCAGACTTTCCAAGCCAGCTTGACATTTTGGAATAGTTCTTCTTCCTCCTTTTCTGAGAAAAGCCAGCATAAAGCATTTCCTTATAATAATAGTTAGTTAATTTATTAAGAGCCTAATATGTGCCAAGCACTGTCCTAAGAGCTGAGAATTCAAATATGAAAAAGTAAAGATGATACCTACCCTCAAGGAGCTTACAATTTAACAGGGAAAGACAATACACAAAAGGAAGATGAAAATGTGCAGGTGGGGGAAGACAGGGTTGGAAGAAAGGTACCCAATATGGGGATATGGAAGAAAAGTTAGAGAATTCCCAAAGGAGTACAGCCAGGTGGAAAATGAGGAGATATTCTGAGCCAAGCTTCCCTTTAAATGGAAAGTGTAGAGGTCATCACCCCACCCTCCAATCAAAAGAGCAGGGGGTAGTGATGAAGTGGACCAGGAAGACTGATGGAATCTTGAAGGATGATGAGGTTTTTCCCAGTAATGAGTTTACCTGGGCATGGTAGAGAAGGCAGACAAGTCCCAAAATGGTGCAAACAGGTGAAAAATGAGAAATAAAATATGAAACATTATGGTGGAGGAACAGTGGATGGTTGCAGATTCTCTTATTAAATCACTATACAGAATGATGAAAGGAGTTATGAGGGGGAAAGGAAGGTTATGGGGGAACTGCTCATCAAAAATAGGAGATAGTGAGGTTGCTTTGACCAGCATTAGATGTTTTTGGTGGAGAATATGCATATACTTTGTGGTGGCAACAATTGGACTTTCATTGTATTGAAAATGTCCACAAATGGTGCCTTCAATTTAATGGCAATTCAAGTTCTTGGAATTTAGACAGTTGTGGAGAACTATAAATTGCTACTAGAGATGTTACATGTCCTTCAAGTCCAATTTTTAAGTAACAGATCTCTCTTTTTAAAATCTACCAAACATAAACTTTTCCCTTATTTTTTCATTCTCAGCTTACATTCAGGTCTGGACTGGTAAAAGTTAAAGTGGACCTCCTCCATGTTATTCCCTGAATATCATTACCTTAAAATCCATTTCCTCTAGAAAGTCTTTCTTAATCTGTCAACCTCACAACTTTCACTTAACTCCACCTACATAGTATATCTAAGCAGATATTGTTAAGTGGGAAGGGATGAGGGGAGGCTGAAATGAAAAGAAAGGAGTTTATATGATGAGCAAGTAAGGTACTTTATAAAAATAACTTATAAAGTTGGTAGATGTGGGCTTGAGTTGAGTAGAGAAATTGCAGTGTTGGTATCCAAAAGAAGATGATACTGTTAAGTAGGAGTCTGAAGTGCCACATAGATCAGTATTAAAACCTTATTTGTTCATGTAGCACAGCTGTGATCTGGAAAGAAGAATATTACAAAATGATAAAAATAACCAGTGGTTCTTACTAGGGAGAGATGGTTAAGAGAGGGATAGATGAATAGGTAAACAGAAATGATATAAGTATGGCCAGGTTTGTGATATATACCATTCAGTGAATATAAATGTAATATTATATAATTAAAAAACGCATCCTATAAATATTCTCCTGGTGGTACTATATATAGCAGCAAGTCAAGGACTTGCACAATGTTGGAGTCAAAATGAAAAATAATGCAAAGGGTAATAGAATAACTCATGGTGAATATTAAATAAGCTGTGGCCTATTACCCTTGATGGCTGCATAAAAGACATTTTTGAGAATGTGAGTGACCAGAAGAAGCATGCTTGTAGCAAAAATGAGAGACCACATATGGATAGCCATAGTGGTCCATTGATACTCCTAAGATACTAAAAAAAAAAAAAAAAGGGAAGGTCATCACAACATTGGGTAGATGCCTTATGAAAACATTTGACTAAGAATTACCCAAGATGAAAAATGTAGAGAGGGTAAAAGGAACATTCACTCCACTGAAGACACAAGAGCCACTGAAATACAATAGCAGAAAAAATAACTATTTGGCATGAAACTAGAAAGTACTTTCAAAATACTTTCATATAATTATTTGCAACAATGTTGTTTTATTCTCATCTTTCAGAACCAATTTAAGTACCTTTATTTCTTGTAATGAAATGAAAACTCCTATATTTGACCTAGTGAAAAGACATATTCTCTGCCTTACAACTATTTCTTTCCTTCCTCCTTCCCCCCAATATTGTATAGTATCACTGCAGGTGTCAATAAGGTGTTTGAATTCCTTGTATTTGAAGGCATTAGCTATCAACTGGGACTTGGGGGGAAAATTGTTTTTATGTAGAATTTTTCATTATGGCAATAGTTTTAAAAGCAGTATATGACATAATATATTTCTGTTATTCCACAAAACCTTTTGAAAACTTTAGTTTAAAAGATAATTTATAGATTCAAGTTATCTTTTGCTCAAGAAAAAGAAAAGGCCTTCCATTTCTTTCTTTTTTTTAATCTTTTTTTTTTTTTAGTGAGGCAATTGGGGTTAAGTGACTTGCCCAGGGTCACACAGCTAGTAAGTGTTAAGTGTCTGAGGCTGGATTTGAACTCAGGTACTCCTGACTTCAGGGCCAGTGCTTTATCCACTGCGCCACCTTGCTGCCCCTCTTTTTTTTAATCTTAAAAGTATTTTATTGGGCACCTAGGTGGCACAGTGGATAAAGCACCAGCCCTGGATTCAGGAGAACCTGAGTTCAAATCTGGCCTCAAACACTTGATACTTACTTGGGCAAGTCACTTAACCCTCATTGCCTTACAAAACCAAAACATAACATAAAACAAAACAAACCCAAAAGTATTTTATTATTTTCTAGTTACATGTAAAGATATTTTTCAACATTTGTTTTCATAAGATTTTGAGTTCCAATTTTTTCTCCTTCCCTCCCTTCCCTCCCTCCTCCCCAAGATAGTAAGCAATCTGATATAGGTTATATATGTACAATCACATTTAACACATTTCTGCATTAGTCGTGTTGTGAAAGAAGAATTACAACAAAAGGGAAGAACCTCAAAAAAGAAAAAAACAATAACAACAACAAAAAATAGAAACAGTATGGTTCAATCTGCATTCAGATTCCACAATTCCTTTATCTGGATTTGGAGAGCATTTTCCATCATGAGTCCTTTGGAATCGTCTTGGATCATTGTATTGTTGAGAAGAGCTAAGTCTATCACAGTTGATCATGGCACAATGTTGCTGTTACTGTGTATAATGTTCACCTGGTTCTGCTGACTTCACTCAGCATCAGTTCACTTAAGTCTTTCCTGAAATTTGCCTGCTCATCATTTCTTATAGCACAATAGTATTCCATTACATTCATTTACCACAACTTGTTCAGCCATTCTTCCATTGATGGGCATTCCCTTGATTTCCAATTCTTTGCCACCACAAGGACAGGTGTTATAAATATTTTTGTACATGTGGGTCCTTTTCCCTTTTTAATGATCTCTTTGGGATACAGACATAGTAGTGCTTTTACTGGTTCAAAAGATATGCACAGCCAAAGCCTTCAGTTTCTAATGCTGGAGGGATTAGTGAACATGCACTTGGTTGGTGGAATCCCCAGGTTGAAGAGACTGGGAAATCTTCTAGAAGAGCACAATGATGGATAATGGAAGAACCCTGTTCTCTGATTTAGAGCATGCCTATACATTCTGTAACTGGTTTAGTTTGAAATTGGATTCACTGTAGAGTCTGGAACTGAGGGTACATTCAAAGGCACTGACCAGATCAAGCTAGCATCCATTAGGTGATATTATGCAATACAAATACAAGAGGTGTGAATATGTGTAGGGGTGTGTGTGTGTATGTGTGTGAGAAAGTGGATAGAGCACTGGGCCTAGAGTCAGGAAGACCTGAGTTCAATCTGCCCTTAGATACTGACTAGCTGGGTGACCTCAGGTGTCACTCTCTGTTTGCCTCAGTTTCCTCATCTGTAAAAGGGGATAATAATAGCACCTACATTAGAGTTGTTGCGAGGATCAAATGAGAGACAAATAGTATAGTGCCTAGCACATAAGTGATATATAAATGTTAACTATTGTTGTTATTATTATTAGTAGTAGTAGTAGTATAAAAACACATCAGAAGCATGCATGAGGGCCTTTATCATGGAGGGAGGCATGATGATAAAATTTATATTCAGAAGCTCCTGGAACTGGACATTTGGAAGAAGGAATGAATTAAAGAAAGAATAGCAACTACCCGAAAAGAAACATGAGAAAGTGAATAGGAAGTTCTAAGGAAAATGTGAAAAGGATATTATAAATCAAAATAAAAGGAGACAGAAAAAGAATAAAGCAAAAAACCCCCCAACAACAACAAAGAATGCAATTATTTTGCAGAGTGAGAAAGAATAAATACTCTGAGGAACTGTTCTTTAATTTTTGCCTCATTATCTTCTATTCTAATGACCAACAATCATTTTCTTTCCTTTGGTTACATTTCTAATAATTTTTTTCTATTTGCATATGATCTTTACACTAAATCTGCTGCTCCACAACCCTACTTCAATCATGAGCCATAATTATCTTACCATATTACAGAACTGCATAGTCTCCAAAATCCTTATCTTCCAAATTATACTCTTTGATGATAACCTACTATCTTCTCAGTGCTTCCACTTAACTCACACTAAACTTGTTCTTTGTCTTCACCATGTGCTTTGGTTCCTTGAATCCTCACATTTCCCAGTCTATCTCCTCTACTCTGGCTTCAAGTGATGATAGACCCAGTTTTGCCATTTTGGTCCACCACAAGTGAGAAGTCTAGAATACCTCGACCCTCTGACCTATAATTTTCTTTTTCTTTTTCTTTTCTTTTTTTGGTGGGGCAATGAGGGTTAAGTGACTTGCCCATGGTCACCTATAACTTTCAAATAAGCAACCTCCAGTAATCCTTATTTCTGGATTGTTGAGCAATACTGGAGAAAATCATAAAATTGAATTTATTTTGCTCATTATCTATATATAGTGAAGAACTTCACTGGGATCTGGCTGTAGATTGTTATCTGTTGTTGTCTGAGAGCCAATCTAACTAAGTTTGAAGAGGCTTATATCAGACTGGTGTAGGATGGTAGATTTTTTCCCCTGGGTTTAGCAACACTTGTGACTATGGACAAAGTCACAGAGATATAATGATCATAAATTCTCGAAATATTGAAACAACCTCAGGCCCTTTCCTGTTGTCCATAAATCTTTCTGTTCTACTCTTGTTTCTTCTTTGCTTTTTTTTTTTTTAAGTGAGGCAATTGGGGTTAAGTGACTTGCCCAGGGTCACATAGCTAGTAAGTGTTAAGTATCTGAGGCTGGGTTTGAACTCAGGTACTCCTGACTCCAGGGTTAGTGCTCTATCCACTGTGCCACCTAGCTACCCCTGTTCTACTCTTACTGATGTCTTATCTTGTTTTTCACAGCTACTATTCCAGATTTTTTTCCTCTCCCCTCAAACCATATCCTTATTCCTTCTACTTCACAAAGAAAATTGAGGGCATTCAACTAGAGCTATCATCACTACTCTTTTCTAATCCTCAGAATTTCTCAGTATTATCATCCATTGTTGCCTCCTTCCTCAGAGAAAGAGTTCTCTCTCTCTCTCTCTCTCTCTCTCTCTCTCTCTCTCTCTCTCTCTCTCTCTCTCTCTCTCTCTCTCTTCATATTCTTTGCTAATACTAAGACCACTATCTACACCCTGGATCTCATCCCCTCCAACTTTATCTAGCACCAACTATCCCTTCCCTTCTTTCATGTATCTTCCATCTCTTCTTCTTGTATTTCCTCCTCTTTACACATATGCTCAGGTCTCTCCAAGTCTTGTGTCTTGTAAAAAGACACTTTGTTACCTTGAAACTTCTACCACATTTATTTTCCAATCCCTCTTTCTATTCCCTTGCACTGTCACATTTCTTTTTGTTTCTCTCTCTCTCTCTCTTTTTTTTTTTGGTGGGGCAATGAGGGTTAAGTGACTTGCCCAGGGTCACACAGCTAGTAAGTGTCAAGTGTCTGAGGCCAGATTTGAACTTAGGTCCTCCTGAATCCAGGGCCAGTGCTTTATCCATTGTGCCACCTAGCTGCCTCTCCTCCCTTAACTTTTGAGGACTTTGGAACTTTCCTACTTTTCTAATCACTCTTTGTTTTCTTTTCTGGTTCTGCTTCATTTTCCTTCCCCATAATGGGTATGTTTCCTGGCCCTGTTAGTTATCTCTTTTTATGCCTTCTTCCCTGGTGATCTTAATCACTCCCTTTTCTAGTATCATTTCTACTTAAGGATCAGAAAAAGAAGATTCAGGCAGTTGTGTTAGGATGTTGGCTATCCTAAAGGGTTAGTGATACATCTCTTTCTCATCCTGCCATTAATAAGCAAGAGGTCTTCTGTATCTCCTTATTTTTGTTTTGTTTTGTTTTGTTTTGAGGCAATTGGGGTTAAGTGACTTGCCCAGGGTCACACAGCTAGTATGTGTTAAGTGTCTGAGGCCAGATTTGAACTCAGATCCTCCTGACTCCAGGGCCGGTGCTCTATTCACTGCACCACCTAGCTGCCCTGCTGTATCTCCTAAGCATGTACTAAGGACATGAAGGAGAACCGCCTAAGACTTGTTAAACCTGATGACAACTTCTCACTTCTTATGATTTATGTGGCACAAGTGATATTGCCAGAAAGAATCTATGAAGCATTGCTAAGGATTAGGAAGTCTTGGGTAAGAAACTGAAGCCCTTAGAGGCACAAGGTGCTACTCTCATCCCTGTTTCTAGTTGAAGGCAATGACTTCAGAAAAGAATGGCAGATTTGGAAAATGATCATCTGGTTGGGAAGACGGTTTCTGAGAATTGGATTTAGATTTTTGGACCATGGCTTAAAGCAAAAACATACTGGGATTGAATGTATCTAACAACAAGTGGTAAAAATATTTTTGCATGAAGTCTTGGAAATCTAATCAAAAGGACTATTAACTGAAAAGAAAAAAAGGAGGGAGAGAACTATCTACTTATATCTATCAAGCTACATATCATAAAGAATAACTTCATTATAGGGGTAGAGTAGCCACACAAACACCTGGAAATGGTTAATTAGGGAAGGTAAGTGGTACAGTGCATGGAGAGCCAGGTCTAGCATCAGGAAGACCTGAGTTCCAATATGACCTCAGATAATTACTAGCTGTGCGACCCTGGACAAGTCACTTAACTCTGTTTGTCTCAGTTCCTCATCCATAAAAGGAGCTGGAGAAGAAAATGGCAAAACACTTCAGTATCTTTGCCAAGAAAACCCCAAAGGGGGTCACAAAGAATCAGATATGACTGAAAAATGACTAAGCAACAGCAATATAGTGAAAAGAGTAGCTGCAGAAACACCCAGAAATTCACCAGAGACCAAATAAATAAAAGAGGAAGAATCCATCAGGTCCACAACCTCAGATTCTATAGCCAAATGAAAAAAGAATAGATCATAAGCAAAGTGGATCAGAGATCATAATTGAAAGAGACAAATTGAGCTTCATTGATATCAGTGAAACTTATTGGGAAGGGATGCAAAATGTCATGTGTCTCTGGAGGATATACTTGGTTAGGTAAAAAGTAAAAACAATGTTGTATATTAAGAATATACACACGTGTGAAGATATCCAGGGAGGAAGCATGGTGTACAGAACAGTTGGGTAAAGATGGACGTAGGCAGAAACAGAAGCCATATTGTTTATATACTACAGACTACTCACACAGAAAGAGGAAATAGATGAGGTGTTTGTGAAATAGATCACAAGTCTGGCCTAGCATAGAAGCATGATATAGTAGTGATGGCAGCATTTCAATTTTCTGGACATATGCTAGAGTTCTCTCAAGCAAAAATAGAGCAGTTAATAATTTCTTGCCTAGTCTTAATGATGATTTTATCCTTCAAAAGGTAGAAGAAGCAATAAGGAAAACTGCTGTTACAGACCTGATTCTTACCAACAAAGAGAAATGGATTACTGAAGCAAAATCATGGGAATCTTAGTGTTAAATGACCACCCCCTTTTAGAATTTGCAATAGAGGAAAGAAAAGTTAGGTATAATCTAATGTGCATCCTAGAACATATTTCCTTTTTTTCTTATAATAAATATTTTTATTTATAGTTTTGGGTTTCAATTTTTATCTTTCCTTCCCTCCCTCCCCTGACCCCTCCCTGAGGTGGTAAGCATTCAGATATGGGTAATACATATGTGATTATGTAAAACATTACCATATTAGTCATTTTGTACAAGAAAACTTGAATAAAAGAAAAAAAAATGAAAGCAAGTGGAAAATAGCATGGTTCAGTCTGTGTTCAATCAATATCAGCTCTTTCTTTGGAGGTGGATACTATGTTTCATCAATAATCCTTTGGGATTGTCTTGGATCATTGTATCATTGAAAATAGTTAAGTCTTTCACAGTTCACAATATCAAACAATATTGCTGTGTCTGTGTACAATGTTCTCTTGGTTCTGCTCTCTTCACTATACATCAGTTTTTTCCCCATAAAGGTATTTTATTATTTTCCAGTTACATGTAGAGATAGTTTTCAACATTTGTTTTTATAAGATTTCTAGTTTCAAATTTTTCTCCCTCCTTCCCCTCCCTCCCCCTCCCCAAGACAGGAAGCAATCTGATATAGGTTATATATGTACATCAGTTCTTACAAGTCTTTCCAGGCCTTTCTGAAATCATCCTGCTTGTCATTTCTTACAGCACAATAATATTCCATCACCATCATATACCACAGCTTGTTTAGCCACTCCTCAATTGATGGACATTCCTTTGATTTCCAATTCTTAACCACCACAAAAAGAGCTACTATATTTTTTTACAAATAGGTCTTTTTTTTCCCTTTTTTGTGATGTCTTTGGGATATAAACCTAGCAGTGGTATTGCTGGATAGTTCTATAGTCCAGAATGCTTGGATCTTTTCACAATTCCACCAACAGTGGATAAGAATCCCAGATTTCCCATATTTCCCTCCAACACCCAATATTTTCCATTTTTGTTGTATTTGCTACTCTGATAGGTATGTAACGATTGGAATAATGCCACCTGCTGGATACTTACTGTAGAAGAGTTCTGCCCATGAAGGGAAGGTCTTTGAGGGCAAGACCAGGAGTCTTTTCTTTGGCGGGAGGAAGTGACGCGGACTAGTGGGAGGAGGAAGGAAGAGACTGGCGCGGACTCTGGGGCTCTTTCCTGAGGACGCTGGCGGAGAAGGGAGCTAAAAATGTGCTCTCCCTTTAATAGATAGAAATCTAGGCCTTTCTCTCTCTCTTTACCAAATTCTTATTCTCCTTAATAAATGCTTAAAAGTCTAACTCTTGCTAAAGCTTATAATTTATTGGCGACCACTCATTAGATATTTTAGACAGTTTAGCTAGAATTTTAGCCCTTAACAGATGGCTGACCACGAAGAGGAAAGCTAAACCTCAGTCTTCTGATCTTCTGGTTGGGTAAGAAATTTCCCCTACCCTAACCTAAATCTTAAGTACTGCTGAATTGCCAGGTGTTTTCCCTTTAAATTTTTTCGAATGGACCTTTTAAACTCCCTAATTACCCTATTTTTGATTTTAGTCTGTTTAACCAGACAAATGGGAGATAAGATCATGTTAATGCTTTGTTTTTGTGGATTTTCTATTTTTCTTTTTATTTTTGTTAAAAGAGCCAGCAACTTACTCACACAAGGAAATATCTCTCCCTCTCCCAACCATGCTTTTTCAGAGAAACCTGAAGAGATTCCCGCAGCTTTTCCCAGTTCTAACAGTAATTGTTGCTTTAATTTTGCATGCCTGGAGGCAATGACCCACCCTCTTGAAGCTTTTAATTCCCTAGCACCTGGAGGCAAAGTGGGGGAAGAGGAATCCAGGCCTGAGTTCAAAATCAAGTCTGATTCAAATTGCTCTGGTCCCTCCCCTCCTCTCCAGACCCCACCCTCTACTCCTCCTATGGCCAAGCCCATTGCTTCCCCTGCCTGGGAAGTCCAGAGATCTGATGCGCATGCTCAACTTTCTCTAACTACATTTGCAGCTTCAGGCTCAGCCCTTCCCCAGCCTGGCTGTGCTTCTGAAACAACCTTAGAAAACCCTTTAAATTCCAGATATGCTTGTTTTGTTCATAATTTTGCTAACCTGCTTTTGTCTTTAATTAGTAATCTTATAAAGCATTTGTATGGTGAAAAGACTGACAGACAATATAGAGGGGTTAAAGAAGAAAAATTTAAGTTGAATAAGAATGACAATCATCAACATAGTTCAAGACTCTGCTTCTTTTGCCATGGAAGGATATATATTTTACAGAAATGTAGAAGTAAGCAGCAAGGTATTGATATGAGTATTGGGGATTTTAGATATCGGAATCAAAAGTGTTCTAAATTCACTCAGATTATTAATAGTATCAGTTCAGAGGTTACATAGGATTTCTATGCTATTACATATACATTTTGAAATTAATGGTATGGGTTTATTTTCATAGAGATTTTCATGCTTTTGAGATTGTGTCTTATACTTAGTTTCTAAAACAAGGAGAATATTTGTAAAAGCTTTTTATAGTCATGTGATCAAGTTTATATTTTATAATACTCTTATTGATATTAAGTTCATATTCATTTAGATTTCCTTAGTTTGAATTTCACTGTATTTTATTGTTCCATGTGTATTTTCTTCTATTCATTTGTCTATCTAATTTTGAAACATTGCAAGATGGTTTTGATTTTATTATACAATGTTAATTCTAGGAGTATTGTGCTCCCATATTCTGAGTTATTTGTTTTTGCTATTTTTTCTCAACTGATTATTTGATCAAACTCTTTAAAGCATTTCCCTGGCAAATTGTTTGCCATGGCAAGTGTAAATTGATTCTAGAAGTATTATTTTTGATAAGCATATTCCAAAAAAAAAAAAAAAAAGAGGGGAACATTTGTAAAAGTTTTCTTTTTTCAAAAAAAAAAGTTCTTTGAGATTCTGTTGTGCTTTAACTTGTATTTAAGTATGTTCTGGTTTTTCACAAAAGTATTTGTATACTAAGTAAAAAAAAAGGGTATTTGAAATTGTTGCATAATTATATATTATATTTTGAGTCAAGATGTATTCACATTTTTTGCAATCATTTATTATCCTCAATTTTAAATCCATATGAGACTTGGATTATGGGAACTTATCATTTAAGACATTAATTGCCTTTATTCTGAGTTATCAGATGCCAGTTGGCCAAGGTGCCATCCAATCACAAGAGGAATACATGCAAGAGCAGACACTGAACTGTCACATGAGGGGAGACATGCATGAAGTCAAGGTATGGCCGAGAGAACGGCTTTTGACAAATCGTTGAGGTTGGATTCTCTTGGTTTAATATTTTATTCTCTTTTCCCCACAATATTGTACAGATGGCTGGAAGTATTCATCCCACCCATCTCACTTCTACACCTGGCTTCTATGCTCCCTCCTATATGCCTGATGCCATGGACATCTCAATCCCATGCATCTGATTAAGTCTGACTCAGTTTCTTCCAATATGTTCGGTGGCATGGACATATATTCCATCCACCTATTTTAAGCCTGGCATACTGTATGGGCAGTACATATTGCTCAAGTGTGGGAATGCTCATATCCCATCATTTCTCTGTTCTTTTATGGTAACCCCCATAATTATCTCAGGTGTCATGATAAATACAGTGTTGAATTTGGCCTTGACACCTGTTACCAATTATATTAGATTTTTTAATTTCTCATAATGGCATGAGGATAATTAGGCAGATGATGCAAAAAGTGATGAAACAAAGATAAAAATTATTTTTATTAATTAATATTGCAGCAATTGTCTTCTCAATTACCCTCCATAAGGGGGGACTATAGTAATATTATGATTTTAAAGAATGGTTCAATTTTTGTTTTATTATATGTTTCATGTGTAACAACTAAGATTCTGAATTCCCTTAGACATGTTTTTGAGAACTTTCATTGTTTGATTTGATTATTGACAAAGCTATTTTAAAGTTGTGTTAAGCTCAATTTTGTAGGAAATTTTCCTGGCTGATTACCATCATCCACACATCAACCCCTGAAAAGACTTCCATTCCACGACTACACCTAGAGGACATCTGAGAAAAGACTTTCAGAGACTTTAAATGAACAGTTTTGATTTGTTGTTTTTGTTGTTTTTTTTCTCTTTCTGTTATAATATACACCATCTGTAACATGTATTCTCTGCAGAGGCCCTCCCTTTGCAAGACTAATGTCAAAGCGTCGGTTCATGAGGACAAAAAAAAATCGCCCCTCTGGACAAAACTTTCCTCTCTTCCTTTTCTATATTGTTGTTCACATATTATTAGTTAGCAATAGTTATTATATTCTTTTTACTGTTCCGTCAAGGAAACATTTTGTTTCTTGAGGAACAACAGGGGGGACTGTAACAATTGGAATAACGCCACCTGCTGGATACTTACTGTAGAAGAGTTCTGCCCATGAAGGGAAGGTCTTTGAGGGCAAGACCAGGAGTCTTTTCTTTGGTGGGAGGAAGTGACGCGGACTAGTGGGAGGAGGAAGGAAGAGACTGGCGCGGACTCTGGGGCTCTTTCCTGAGGACGCTGGCGGAGAAGGGAGCTAAAAATGTGCTCTCCCTTTAATAGATAGAAATCTAGGCCTTTCTCTCTCTCTTTACCAAATTCTTATTCTCCTTAATAAATGCTTAAAAGTCTAACTCTTGCTAAAGCTTATAATTTATTGGCGACCATTCATTAGATATTTTAGACAGTTTAGCTAGAATTTTAGCCCTTAACAGGTATGAAGTGATACTTCAGAGTTGTTTTAATTTGTGTTTCTCTGATCAATAGTGATCTAGAACACTTTTTTCATATGATTATAGATAGCTTTGATTTCTTTGTCTGAAAACTGCCTGTTCATATCCTTTGACCATTTATCAATTGGGGAATGGGGCAACTAGGTGGTGTAGTAGATAAAGCACTGGCCCTGGATTCAGGAGGACCTCAGTTCAAATCTGACCTCAGACAACTTGACACTTACTAGCTGTGTGACCCTGGGCAAGTCACTTGCCCTGAAAACCAAAACCAAACAAACAATTGGGGAATGACTTGTATTTTTATAAATTTGACTCAATTCTCTATATATTTGAGAAATGAGGTCTTTATCAGAGATGTTTGTTTCAAAAATTCTTTCCCAGTTTTCTGTTTCCCTTTTAATCTTGATTCCATTAGTTTTGTTTGTGCAAAAACTTTTAAATTTTATATAATCAAAATGATCTATTTTACATTTCGTTTTACTTTCTATATCTTATTTGGTCCTATATTTTTCCTCTGTCCATAAATCTGATGGATAAACAATTCCATACTCTCTTAATTTACTTATTGCATCATCCTTTATTTATAAATCATGTACCCAGTTTGACCTTATTTTAGTATACAGTGTGAGATGTTGGTCTATACTTAGGTTCTGCCATACTGCTTTCCAGTTTTCCCACCAGTTTTTGTCAAAGAGGTTTTGTTCCAAAAGTCTAGATCTTCGGGTTTATCACATACTAGATTACTACAGTCATTTACTATAGTGTAATTTGTACCTATTCTATTCAACTGGTCCACCCCTCTATGTCTTAGCCAAATAACTTAGATTTTAAAAAGACATGCAAAGAAAATTAAAGTAGGGGAGATAATGATGGATAAATTAAAAAAGTGACATGGTTCTGTAATAGTAGTTTTATGATCCATAAATCAATGAGTTCAGGTTGGCAAAGAATGCTAAGGAACTAGTGATCAACAAACAAGGGGGGAAAAAGGAGATTCAGAAAAGGAGTAGGACTGCATTTAATGTTGGTAAGAGACAATAGAGTGGAAGTAGGAATATTCACATCTCATTTTGCTTCCCTTTCCTCTGCCAAAATGAATACTTTTTTTTTTTTAGTGAGGCAATTGGAGTTAAGTGACTTGCCCAGGGTCACACAACTAGTAAGTGTTAAGTGTCTGAGGCTGGATTTGAACTCAGGTACTCCTGACTCCAGGGCCGGGGCTCTATCCCCTGTGCCACCTAGGTGCCCCAATACTTTTTTTTGGAAAAAATTTATTTATTTCGTTAAATTTTTCCCCAATTACATGTAAACATTTTAAACAATCATTTTTTAAAAATTTGAGTTCAAAGTATGCTTCAATCTGCATTCAGAGTTCAATGGTTCTCTCTCTAGAGGTGGATACCATTTTTTTCATCATTCAAGGCAAGTAATTTTTTAATTTTTAGTGAGGCAATTGGGGCTAAGTGACTTGCCTAAGGTCACACAGCTAGTAAGTGTTAAGTGTCTGAGGCTGGATTTGAACTCAGGTCCTCCTGACTCCAGGGCTGGTGTTCTATCCACTATGCCACCTAACTGCCCCCTATCATTAAACATTTAAGGGATTGTCATATGGAAAACAGATTCAACTTGTTACATTTGGCCCTGGGGGCCAGGACTGGGAGTGAGGAGTAGAAGTTGCAGAGAGACACATTTTGACTCAAAGAAAGGGGAAAAAATGTCTAACAATTAGAAACATTCAAAAGTGGAATGGGCTGTCTTAGGAGTTAACTGGAGTTCTGCAAGCAGTCCTCAGTTCAAGTGGATTCTTGTTCAGGTGTTGGTGAGACTAGATGGCCTTTAAATTCTGAGATTCTGTGTTTCTTGCACTCTGAAATCTATACCTTCCTCTCTGATCTTTTCCCCAAGTTCCAGACTTATACATTTAAGTAGCTATATAGTACATTTCTACCTGAATCTCATACTAGCCTTTCAAATGCAACTTGTCCCAAACATGTTTACTGTCTTTTTCCCAAGCCCTGATACCAATGGATTATTGTCACAGTCTTCTAAAAGGACTTTTTTATTTCTCCTCTCCCCCAATCCATGTTTCATATTCCTACCAGGGTAATATTCCAAATGAACAGATCTGGTCATGTTATTCCTTTCCCTTTTCTGTTTTCTTTTTTCTAGGTTAAACATACCTAGCTCCTTCAACTGATCTTTATATGGCATGGACCCAAGGCCTTTCTCCATTCTAGTTGCCTTTTGCTGCGTGATCTCCATCTAGCTAGCCAATGTCCATGGTAAAATGTGGTGCCTTGAAGTGAACACTAATTCAGATATTGTCTGATCAATGGATTGTAGACTATAACTTTCTTATTCCTGGAAACTATACCTCCCTTAATGATCACATGAGCTTTTTACACTGCCAAATCATACTGGTGCTTGCATTCCACTAAAACTCCCAGATCTTTTTCAAACATTATTTTATTAGGGATTGTTATGATTCAGTCATATAGTATCAATTTTTATAGTATTTGGCTTTCTAGTTAGGAGATTGAATTTTAGTTCTTTTGGTCAAAATTTAAAAGTGAAATACATTTTAATTTAAAGTCCTGGAGGAAGCCATTCAAAATAACGTAATGTCTTCAAAACATGAGCATGTAAGGTTATGATCTGATTTACTATTTTCTGGTTCCTCTGAGTTAGAAGCAAGTAGCTAGTCTCAGTAATTAATAACTAAGATAAATCAAGTATTTTAAATTCATTACATTTATAACTTGGCTATCAAGCTGTGTAGGTCCCACTTGTGATATATGTTCACTTTCTTGAGAGCATGCAGATACTAAATTTCAGTCAATACAAAGTGCTATTAGAATTGATCATTTAATGTAGGATGAAATTAATAAGGCAATATAGCAACTGACCAAGTAATAGAAGGCTTTAGGTAAATGGATCTTATCTCTAAACTTCTAAAGGTCAGTCTAGTTTGGGGATTTTTTCTGAAATTTAGAAAAGAGCAAACCCTGATCAAAATGGCCAATTAAGTGAAATGTGTCATTGTTATCTCTCAACCTTCTCTTTCTGCACTAGTGGCAGATACTTAGTATCATATTCCTAGGGTTCCTAATGATCTATGAATCTGTTAATGGGGGATTGGGGGAAGTACCTATCAATAAAACTTGTTTTCAGGGAAGGATCTGACATTAATTCAAATTAAAAAGTATAATATGACTGATAAGACAAAGTATTACCTCTCCAAGGGCTATTTGCATTTTTGTTGTTGCTGTTCAGTCCTGTCAGACTCTTCACACCCCAATTGAAGTTTTCTTGGCAGAGATACTGGAATGCTTTGCCATTTCCTTTTCTAGTTCATTTTGCTGATGAGGAAACTGAGGTAAACAAGGTTAAGTGACTTGCCTAGGGTCACACTGCTAGTAAGTGTCTGAGGCTGGATTTTAAAAGAAGACAAAAACTTAAGTTAAAGAATGAAGTAATATTATTGTGCTATAAGAAATGACAAGCAGGGTGATTTCAGAAAGCCCTGGAAAGACTTATATGAACTAATATATAGTAAAGTAAGCAGAACCAGGAGAACATTGTGTACAGTGACAGCAATATTGTTTGATGAAGAACTCTGAATGACTTAAGTATTCTCAGCAATACAGTGATCCAAGACAATCTTCAAGGATTAATAAAGAACCATAGTATTCATTTCCAAAGACAGAACTGATATTGATTGAACACAGACTGAAGCATGCTATTTTTTAACTTTCTTTCATTTGTTTTCTTTTATTCAAGTCTTCTTATACAAAATGACTAACATGGTAATGTTTTACATAACTGCACAGGTATAACCTATTACTGCTTCAGGGAGGGGAGGGATAGAATTTAGAATTCAAAACTTTAAAGAAAAATGTTTATTAAAAAGCATTTTTTGGAAAAAGAAAGAAGTAAAATTTGAGGGGGGGCAGAAGATTTTTTTGTAGCCTCTCAAATTATATTATGCAGGAAGACACTTGTGCAATCCTTAAGAATAGTTCCAGAAATAAAGTGCCCCTGAAGGTTGGGGAGGGAGGAGGAGGGCTTTGGTCTGGATGATTTAGTCAGATCTATTCATTCAGACTGGAAAAGGGGTTTTGATGTTTGGGTTCATTCATTCATTCAATAAGCATTTAATAAGAATATATTATATACCAGAGATAGTTCTAGGTGCTGGATGGAGTTGGCAAGCTCCTTCCATTAAGGAACTTACCTTCTAATGTGTGAGAGTGTATGTGTGTGTTTGAGTGTGTGTGTGTGTGTGTGGGGGGGGGTGGAGTAGGTGTTGGGAGGGTGAGGAAGGGAACAACAAGTGGACATATAAGAAAAATTTAAATATATGCAAAGTTAACACAAAGTAATTTCAGGGTAGAGGCCTCTAGCAAGGGGATGCAATTGGAAAAGACCAGAATTGACCTCATATTAGTTAGCATTTGAGGTGTCTTGAAAAAAGCTGGGAATACTTAGAGGTAAAGAAGTGCATCACAGGTTAGAAGGACAGCTTGTCATTGGGATCTAACAGTCTGGAAAACAGAAGCCATTCCCACCTTTTCTCTGTTCTTCCCTTGGGAAAATTTAGAGTCTACAAAAGGAAGATTTCCCCCTCCTCAAGCATTTAGGTCACCACCAGGAACCCCCACTGTTTTCTGGAAGTTTTGAATTTACATAAGTCTTCATCTCTCTCAGGAGAATAGTCAGCTATTGCTCTAATACCAGTATCTCTAGGATCTTTGTTCCTTTTCGGAGTTCTCTGCCCTCAGTCACTGATGACATAGAGTTGACTCAGAGCCTCATGGGACCCTGACATTTCTGGTTATTGAAACAATTTGAAGCAGAAACCTCCATGTCAAATGTTTTTCCTCCAAATATTTTCCTGATCCCTAGGCAATCCAATTTTTTTCTTTTAAAATTTTTTAAATTTAATTTTTTAATTTACAAAAATCTTCCTTCTCTCCTTGACTCCACACCACTGAAAAAGAAAACAAAACTTTTGCCACAAATATACAAAACAATTCCTTCATTGACCATGTTCAAAAAATGTTTTAGTCTGCATCCTGAGTCCATCATCACATCCACTTTTGAGAACTTGTGTTCATGTGGAATGACAATTGGGACACTAATGAAATGGACTTCATCTCTGCAGGTGAAGTCTTTATTTTGGAAATTAAATCAGCATCCCCAGTAGGAAATCAGTTCTTTCAGTCCTAGGTTAAAGCACTGTACTCCACATTGTGGTAAAGGAGAGTAAGGGTAGAGTCAGAATACTTGGTTTTTAAGTTCTTAGCCCTGACACTTATGGGCTTGTGAGTTCTTGAACATGTCAGTTTTCCTCTCGTCTTGTTTCTTTTTCTTTCTTTCTTTCTTTGCGGGGCAATGAGGGTTAAGTGACTTGCCCAGGGTCACACAGCTAGTAATCGTCAAGTATCTGAGGTCTGATTTGAACTCAGGTCCTCTTGAATCTAGGGCTGGTGCTTTATCCACTGTGCCACCTAGCTGCCCCTCTTGCCTTGTTTCAAAGACTGCAACCATAGGGCTCTCATCCTTCCCATAGGTAGAGACACAGGAATATGGTAAGCCGTGTTCCCAAAGGTGGTACTACTGGTTGTAGGATGAATGAAACTCTAGATATAGTTGAGATGAGATCTAAGTCAAATTGGCTCCTTTGGAAGGATTAGATTCTTTGAAATGGGAATGACTTAAGGATTGAGCTGGAACTCATTTCACCCATTATAATTCTAATCAACATTATTAGGTTTAGGGTCAGAATTTCATTAGCCTTTAGAGGTCCAGGATGAACTAAAATGTAATTACATAAATATTTACCATTCTAGGAAATATTTTAACCATTAAGGAGGACATGGGGAGTCAGGACAGTTTTGGGTTCAAATCTTGGCTCTGAAAGATGCATGATTTTGGGCAAGTCATTTTACCTGAATTTGTTTTCTCATATGTAAAATAGGGATAATATTTATACTACCTTATACGGTTGAGAGGAATGCCCTTTGCAAACCTTAAAGTAATTAATAAATATTATTATGTGGACTTTATTTTATGTCTATTGATACAATTATAAAATACTGGGAACCTAGCTTGGGGTTAATGGTATGCATCAGCTACTTCTTTGACTTTGAAAGCTTCTCTTTGAAAAGAGATGCTGGTGATGGAATACTACTGTGCTATAAGAAATGATGAGCAAGTTGTTTCAGAAAAACCTGGGAAGCTTTTAGGAATTTATGTAGAGTGAAGTAAGCAGAACCGGAAGATTGTACACTGTAACAGCAGTATTTTAAGGATGATCAGCTGTGAAAGACTTAGCTTACTCTGATCAAGATAATGATAGAAGACAATTCCAAATGACCCATGATGAAAAGTGCTATCCACCACCAGGGAGAGAACTGATGAACTCTGGATGTAGATTGAAGCATAATTTTTTAAAAACTATATTTATTTTTATTATTTTATTTTGTGTTTTCTTTGGCAACTTGGCTAATATGGACATATGTTTTGTATAGTCTCACATGTACAATCAAAATCAAATTGCCTGCCTTCTCACATAGGGGAGAGGGTTGGGAGGGAGAGATAATTTGGAACTCAAAATTTAAAAAAATGTTAAATTTTTTCACATGTAATTAGAAGATATCTAATGAAATTAAAAATCTAAAAAAGAAAAGAGGTACAGGTTCTGGTTCATGATATGCCATAATAATTCACATTTATATAACAGCTTTCGAAATATTTTTCTTAATAGCTATATAAAGTAAGTAGCACAAATGTTAGTATCTCCATTTTATAGATGCAGAAGCTGAAATCTGGTGACTTGCTCATGATCACAGCAATAGTAAATAGCAGAGAAACAATTGGAACTCGGATCTCAGACTTGCAAGGATAATGTTCCCGATGTGATCTTAAACAAATGATAAGGTATATTGTGGGGGGAAAAGGCTGGATTTGCAATCAGGGGACAGGGGATTCTTCTGGCTCTGCCATTTATTATGTGAATTTGAGCACATTTCAGGACTTCAGTTTCCCCATCGGTACAATGAGGAAGTTGGATAAACTGGCATCCAAGATGTCATCTAGTTGTAAAATTTTTTTAGTTGTAATCCTTAAAAAACCCCACATTCCCCAGAGATCAGGGATTTAATGAGTTTGTCTGCAAACCCCTCTAAAATCATCTGGAGACCAGGGAAATAATCTGTTAATCTTGCTATTTTTCCAGAAATTATGCTGGCTCCCACTCTAATTATGTTTTGGACGGGCATAGATGACGAATTTATTTGAGGGCGTTTTCAATAGTAAACATTCACTTTGGTAAATAATCTGTAGTTTATGTGTCCTTTCTGGATAAAAGATTAAAGGCATCTGTTGGATAATACAGTATGTAGGACTTTTTATTCAGACTATTTCATAAATAACTCCTTGTCATATGCAGGGTTTGGTTAAAGTGACTTCAGTGGCCCAGAAATGAGTTGCCTGCATTGAAATGATGCAGCTTCGTAGAAGGCTGGAGGTAAATGTACATCATATCTCCTTTTTCTGTTCCTCTAAAGTACTGAAACAAGATCATCTTTTAGTCTAACATCAAAAGAGCCAAACGATGCATAAAGCCATACAACTCCATTATTATGGTTGATTCTTTTTTCTTTTTTCGCCAGATGCAATGAAACTGAATGTTTTAGTATGTCCCTTAATAATAAATGCAGACGCTTTATGCAACTGAATGATTACGGCTAGACATAATCCAACAGCTGCAACGCAGAAAGAAGCTGTTTGCGGTGCGTCGAATCCTTTTTCTAAAGAGGGCACTGTGTAATAACAAAAGCAATTTTTGGATCCGTCTTTCCACACCCCAGTTTAAGTTTTGTCCGGTGGTCGGTCGGAACAAGAGGTCCAGAGGTGACTCAACTGAACTGCTCAGGGGGCAGCCCAACTGCAGAGCGGGCCCAGCGCGGGAAGGGATCCAGAGCCGCTGCTGCGGCTATTTCCATGCAACCTGAGTGTGTGATTCACGGCAGTCGGGAGTGTTCCAGTTGAAAGGGATACCTGCTTGCTCGAATCCCGGCTGGAAGGAAGCCTCTACGGTCCCTTCACACCTTGCAGATGCCATCCCCACCACTCGAGGCTGGAGGGCTGGCGGGGCAGGGCGAGCTAGTCCCGAGGCCAGAAGCTCGCGGCCAGGGAGACATACCCGGGAAAAATACAAGCACTTGGCTCGGCTCCTGGAGGAGTTCGTCGGACGCCTTAGGGCCCTTTCATTACCTTGGCCTTTGGGTGCACGTAGCAGCTGGGGCCTGGAGGGGCCCTCGGAAGGGAACTAGGTTTATGCAAAAAAAAAAAAAAGTTACCATTGCACTGCTTCGGGGGACCGCCCGCGGGCCCGACGGGGGCGCGGAAAGGGGGAGGTGTCCGAGACACGCTCCACAGCTCCTCCTCCGTACACTTCTCCCTCGAACCTGCCGCGGGCGGCCCCTCCCCCATCCCGCACTTCATCTCCCCCGCCCCAGCTCCTTTCATTCCTTTCCCCTCCCCAGGGGCCGAGGCGAGCCATTGGGCCGTCTCACCGCCCCCACGAGCTGACTGGCTAGCGCCGGCCTCCAGCCGCCCCACCGTGGCTGGCTGTTGGGAGTGAGAGCCGGCTGGAGGCCGCTTCCAGCCGCGGCCCCGCCCCCTTCCCTTCCCCCTCCGCCGCTCGAGCCCGCGGTGCGCAGTGTCTTCCCCGAAGTCCTGGTCGGGGGGCGCTGTTGCCGCCTGGTCCCCGCCTGCCTCAGCCGGAGAGGGCCGCGCTCCCCTCCTGCTTCGGCCCCAACCCCGTCCCTCCCCCTCCTCCGCCTCCTTCCCCTCCCCTCCTGTGGGTGTCTAGTGAATGTGGCGCGGCTGGCAGCGACAGCCCTGGCCCCGGCGGTAACCTCGGCGTCGCCGCCCGTGTCTCTCCCTCTTTTCTTCCCCTCTCACACCGCCCGCGGTCGCGGAGCCTCCTCCGCCGCCACAGCGGTCCGGGGCTGAAGGAGGGGGGTACGGGCGGGAAACCGCGAGCCCTTAGGCGAGGGCAGGCGGGTGGGGAGGAGGAGGGGACGGGGACCCGGGCCGGGAGGACTGACGGCCGGGGGCGGGGGCCGGCCCTCGTGCCTGCCCCCTCCCTCTTTCTCTCTGGATTCGGGACCCCGGTGGCGGCAGCGGCAGCGCGGGCGAAGGGCGCGGCAGGCGCGATCGAGACAATAACCCCGGCGGCTGCAGCGGCGGCGGCGGCGGGAGGTGGCCTAGCGAGGGCCGCGGCGGCAGCAGCAGCAGCGGGAGGAAGGGGCGCGGTGCAGCCTTGCTCGCTGGACCCGGGAGGGGCCCGGAGGGGAGCGCGTCGTCGGCGCCCGCCCGCCCGGTGGCACAGCGAGCGCACTCGGCAGCTTTGGAGGATTGGGTTTGGGTCGTCCACCTCTGGAGCCGGAGCTCGAACCATCGGCGGCGGCGGCGGGAGAGAGACAGAAAGACAGACACCGCCCCCCCTCCCCCCGTC
Source organism: Dromiciops gliroides (assembly GCF_019393635.1). Lineage (NCBI taxonomy): Eukaryota > Metazoa > Chordata > Mammalia > Microbiotheria > Microbiotheriidae > Dromiciops > Dromiciops gliroides. Next base: position 387,680,203 of record NC_057861.1, on the reverse strand, counting down.
CGCCCGCCTCCTGCTCCCCGGCTTAGGTCGAGCTGGTTTTCCGGGTTCCCCTGCGTGGATCTGGATTCAGCTTCTTTGCCCGGGCAGGAAGTGAGTTTCGTGCAGTAATTCCGGGCGGTGTCACGAGAGAAAACTTTTTTTTTTTTTTGCCTTCCCCTTTTCCTCGGGGGATCCTTGTTGGGGCGGCTGGGAAACTCGTGTCAAAACTTGAGACCAGGAAACCGGCCTGCAAACACCCCTCTTCCCCCCAAAAGCCGAAACCAGCCTCCTCTTCCTCTTGCATCCCCATTCACATCCGCCCATCCCGAGAGAAAAGACCCCGCAAGGGTTGGAGGGGGAGCAGCGTTTTAGGGAGAAAGGGACCCCCATCATGCTCCACCTGGGAGCCTAAAGAAGAGGCCGAGAACTCCGAAGAGGTAATTGGGGTGCGAGCGTGGGGAGGGGAAGGGTTGGAGGGGGATTTTTCTCTCCTCGTCTTCTTTGGAAGCCCGACTGTCCTGGATATCGGGGCTGCCCCATGTCCACCTTCTGGACTCGCATTATTAGGGGAGGTTGGAGGAATCCGGGGAGGGGGAGGACGCAGTTTTTTGTTTTTTGTTTCTTGTTTTGTTTTGCTTTTAAAGGTGTTTAAGACATAGGGTTCCTTTGTTCTGCTCAAGGTCCCGAAGTGGGTAGCTTGGCTGCTTCTAAAATGCACTCTCCAAATATTTTTCTTTTAAGTGGACTGAATCTAGCAACTTTGGATTTGCCAATTAGCCAGGAAGATGTCGCTCGTCGCTGGTTTGCCGAAGAGATTGTCTGCCACGTTTGTTTACACTGTTAACTATTCGAGGGAGTTTAAGTTCAGTTCTCGGGGAGGTTAGGTCTCTTGACATTCGCCGAGCGTGCGGCTGCTCGGCTTTTTAACACAACAACAACAGCTCCTTGTTGATTCTTGGTATGGATGGAGTTTAAGGGGATTTCAGTAAAACTTAGCTCGTGTATTCTTGTCCACAAGGGAGGGCATTTATTTTGGCCCTTTAAAGAACCATATGATAAAGACTTATTTCACAAGTTTAGTAGAGAGTAATTACCTTAAACGGATTTTTCCTGTTAGTGCCTAGTTTTGAAAGGAATGGAAATAAGGGGTATGATTCCTTGTTCTTTCAAGTAAAGAGGGAGGTATGTTTTGAAAAACACCTGCCACTAGGTTGATAAGCCTTTGATACCATTTATCTGCGTGACAGCCACAGTACACTTTTATACACAACTTTTCTGGTTGCTTGACTTTTTGAGGATTGTAACATTTTGGCAGAAATGCTATATATATATATATATATATATATACACACACACACACACACATATAATGTGTGTGTGTGTTTATATGCATATTTATATGTAATATGTGTTTCTATTTAGTAAGTTGTTATTTAATTTGGAGGCTGGAGTAATGAAAAGCATGGCAAAAATTATTGTAGCCTGTGATTTAAATTAAGAGTCAAAGAATCTGAGCTGGAAGGGATGTCAGAGGCCATCTCTAGTTCAGTCCAAGTATTCAAAACAATTAGACTTCACAGATTCTATCAGTTGGTTCTTGCGTTGCTGTAGATCGAATTTGTTAGTGTGAAAGGATAGTTATAGGAGTTAAACTTTTGCTGTAATACTTAGGAGGCTAAGGAGCAAAAACAGTAGTCTTTTTGAATACAAGGAAAATTCTGTAGGTAATTTTCCTTTCCCATGTTAATTGATATTTAGTTTTCTTATCAGATCTCAAATAATTGGTGACTATTGAGGAAAAAAATGGTAGCTTCCTTAGGGAAAGAAGAAAGTCCAAGTTTGAAGTAACTTAATCAAATGCATTATTACTTCTTCCTAACAGCTTTTATCTTTTATTTTTACATTAAACGCAAAAAGACAAATGTTAAACTTTTACTGCTTACATTGTTAAGTTGACCTTTATCAGAGTCTTTTTTCTCCAGATAGTTATTTTCCTTCAAGTTAGATTGGCAAGAAAGTACTAAATCAAACTAGCTTGCTCAAGGAATATAAAATGCACAACTGATCTTCTTTATGGTTTTTGAATGTATTATTAGCTGAAGAGGTTATTCCTGGACATCTGAAAAAGCTGAACAAAATAAATGACATTGAACTTGAGATTCCTTATATGGCACATCTTTGGCACAAAAGCAACAAAGCCTAACTAGAGCAGCAGTCCTCTTACAAAGAATGAGCACTTTCCAAAGTTTTTTTCTCTTAGTGACTTATAGAAGAAAATCGCTGTAGCAAGAAATGTCTTTGAATCACTTTTTGCTTTGTATGTAATTTTTGTTTATCTCCTCTCTGGGGAACCACAAATAAAGAGTTGTGGTTTTGAGTCAAGAACTTTTTAACCCAGAATAAATGCTCCCTGTCCCCCCTCCCCTTTTTTTCCATCTTTCTATTAGGAAACTCTTGAGTGCCATTGCAGAACCTCCATTCTGCAGTTTATAATCTGTAGAATTTCTTGGGCCACTGTGATTTGTTCCAAGTCACTTCCAAGTGTGTCCAAGACTTGGCTTGAATTTCAGGTCTTACCTTAAGACCAGCTCTCTAGCCATGTTGCATATTTTCCTTTTTTCTTAAATAAAAGCACGCAGCTCATGCAGTGACTATAGATCTTAGAATTCCACAGGTCCATTAAGCTTATTGGTTACTAGCTTAATGAATTTATGAAACTATTTTCTTCTGACAGTCTAGAAATACAGCAGACAATCCAAATTCACTTAACTTCCCTAGGCTTCAATTTCCTCACTTGTAAAGTGAAGGAACCTGACAGGATGGTTTCTAAGTACCCTTCCATCTTTGCAATCTAGCATTTTGTGATTATTGCTTTTTTTGTGTGAGCATATTTATAAAAATTACATTTCTTCTTAAATACTGTTGTCAGTTGTCTGCAATGGCTCAAATGTTTTAAAATGGACTCAAAGCTCAGGGTGCATGTATAGAAAAAGTCAGAACTCTTTTGCAGTATTTGATCAGTAACAGACATCTCCAAAATTTTTACTTAAGGTGCACAAAATACCATCAGTGATTTTCATTTGGTTTATTGAAAATATAAAATTTAAATGTTGATTAACTTCTACTTGCTAGTTATGTGATTTGTCATCCTAACATTTTAGTGCATGAAAAAGCTTATGCCAAAGTGTGGAAGTCAAATTTTGATTTTGTGGTTTTAGTTGTCTTGGGTTTAGTAATGAAGGTGGAAGTAGTAGTGCACTGTATTTGGAGTAGGAGGACTTGGGCTCTCCCACTTTGCAACTTGTATGATCATTGGGAAATTTTCCAAACTCTCTGGCCTTCTATTTCCTTATCTTTAAAATGAGGTGGGTTGTACCAGAAGACCTCTAAGGTCCTTTCTAACTCTGAATGCATGATCTTAATTGTTTCATTTAACTCCTTGTGACAAGTTTAAACTGTATATTTCTCTTATGCGAAAATGAAAAGCTTTAAACAAAATTTTTAACCCAATTTGTCTTTGAAACTGAAATGATTTTCTTAATGAATTTCAATCCAACTTCACCTTGCTTTTTTCTATTTCATTTCTGTTCTTTCCACTTAACCCTTTTCTGAGACTTTTCTTTCTTCTGGAACACCCCATAATACACATAAATCCCTAGAATGCTTACTCTTTCAGTTGCATTTTTCATTTTCTTAACCTGCTTGGTAATTTTTTGCTACTTTCAGTTGTGTCATGTGACTGCTTAACCTGGGGCATAATTTATTTAATGCTCATAGTATCCTAGGTGCCATAAAGAAAGTATATTTGATATACTGCTTTTTATAAAGGTTTTTATAAATTCAAATTCCAAGCTCATTCCAAGAGATTTTCATTTCTCCTTAGACATTTCCTCTTTCTTTTAAAACTTATGCTTCCTGTGTTGCTATCATAAGTATGAGGTCCATTTTCCTTCTGTCAGATTGATCATTTGACTTTTTTCCCTTTTCGTAACATAAGAAACTTCAGTTGTTGTTACCCTACCTAATTAATTTCCCTCTTTTTTTCCTGACTGCTTTATTTGATAGTCATTTCCATTTTCCCTTCTCTGTTCAGGGCTTTGGATGTCAGAGTTTACATTCTCTGTGGATTGTCTTCTCTTTCTAAGGAGTTCTTGAACTGCTGTTTACCTACTTCACTGTTCATGTCCCTCTCTGTGTTAAAGTACTTGTTAAAAAATTCTTCCAGGAAGACTTCACTTCTTAAACCATTCTGATTTTATATCTTCTCTTCTTTTAAATACCTAGTTTATGATTTAACATAACTTGCCATCATTTTTGCATGTGCTTTGTTTTCATATCTAGATTGTAAACTCCTGAAGTCTGAAGTTGTGTGACATCAAGTCATCTTATATTTTGATCTCTTTTCTCTGGTCTTTTAAAAATGTCTTTTAAAAACATTATTTTCGTGATACCATTCTTTGTGTCTATATCAAATCATTATTATTCTTACCTTAGGAGTTTTATCTACTAGGGTGACCCTGGGCAAGTCACTTAACTTCACTGGACTTTAGTTTCCTCCCTTGTAAAAAGAATGAAGGAGTTTGACTAGGCATTCTCAACCTTTTTGTGTGTGTTGTGGACCTCTTTGGCAGTTTGGTGAAGTCTATGGCCCCCTTCTCAGAATGTTTTTAAATGCATGCAGTAACAAACATAGGATTATAAAGGAAACCAGTTATGTTGAAATATACATTAAAATGTAAAAAAACAAACAAATTCAGTTACCTCAGGCTAAAACCCCCTCATCTAGATCTCAAAACATTGTATTAGGTATCATTACATGAAAAAGGGTATCAGCAATATAACAAGATACGGGCCACTTCATGTCTTTTAATCAAAAATGGGTGCTATAAACAAATTGGGTCTAGGACTGAAACTATAATTTCATTGGTCTAGAGAACTCCAGAATGAGGAAATTCCCTCTACCAATGTGGTTTGGCACCTCTTCAACTTAGAGTCTTAGAGAGTTATCTAGACCAAAGCTTCTTAAACTGTGGGTTGTGACCCTATATAGGGTTGAGAAAAGTCTGGCAACAGAAAAGGTTATGTATACCTATTTTATGGGGTTGTGTAGAAATTACTTTGGCAAAAAGGGGCCATGAGTAGAAAAAAGAAGTCCTGATCTAGACTATTTACAGGGTGGACCAAAAGTCAAAAAGGGCTTTCAATATTTAATAACTCCTTTATTTTTTGTTTTTAATTTATAATACCATAGCATCATATACAGTATATATAGGAAATAAATATGTATACATATGTATGTATACACATAGGATATAAAAATAATTTTCAAAAAGTTATTAAAATATCAGACTCCTTTATGACTTTTGGCCCTTCCTATAGATAGTGATGACAAATAAGTACAGTAATTTTATATTTATCCAGAGATAACTTATTAAGTGATTTGAATTATTCAGAAGACAGTGGAGAAATCTAGGGATAAGTTAAAAAAGACCTGAGTAGCCTAAATAGTAGATGCACCATTATGATAAAGTAAAACTCATACTTTATAAGATAACTTTTTAAACTCAGTCTTTTTCATTTGACTTTACAAAGAATTAATGAAATAATAATGATAAGAAATAATAATAATGAATAATGATCTGGTTTTTTTGGCTTCCTAGGCCATATCAGATTAGAAGTAGCAAATTAAAAGGGAAATTGAGGTGTTTGGGAGAAGCAAGCATAGATTTCAGCAAGAAATGACAGGAAATGATAAGAGAAGAGAGAAAAATTACAAAAAAGCAGACAAATGAAAAAACATTGCTGACTGTGGCCATTTATTTAGTTATTGGTTAAAGAGTCCCTGGGGCCATCATTGCAAAACACCTCTGTATAATAGTTAATTTTATAATGACCTACAGTCATTATGAAAAGCTTAAATTATATTCTACTCTCTTTAAGAAGGCATGGGAATACATAATACATTTGATTAAATTTTTAAAAAGCTTTACCTTAAAGGGTAAGCTTTAGTTATCTGGAAGATTTGCTTGGTATTGTGAAATAACTCGTTCCCCAACAGTGAAGTCTTTTAGTATAATATTCAACTGGGAGTCTTGAGACCATGGGTTTAGTTATAGGCCTCCCACAAATTAGCTGTGTGAGCTTTGTGTATAGGTTATTTTAGTTTCTTGGGACCTCAGTTTTCTCATCTTTAAGGGTTGGACTAGATGATCTCAGGTTCCTTCTAATTTGATGATGTATTAAATAATAGTGTTAAATGAACATGTATTTTAAAAGTATGTAGAATCAAGACCACTTCTCTTGCCTTTTATGGGCTTAAATATTGGAGAAGATAGTCTTGGGAGTTCTAGTTTTATGAGAATGAGAATGGCTTTGATAGTTAGCTGTGTTCTTCCTCGGTTGGGAACAAGTTTAAAGAGCACGATCATCTCCTATAACAGAGTGTTTGATTTCTGTCTGCTACCAAACTCTTTGGCAGATCACTGGGAATTCATATTAGTATGAAGATCAGTTTAAGAAGCCTGAAACCTCCAAAGAAAGCTCAATGTGGACCTATCCTAGCCCCGGCTTCCAGCATTCTGGAAACAGATTTTCTTTTTTGGTCCTTCCCTATGGCTTCTGAGTCACTCAAGGAGACACTGTAGATGCACCCACTTGCTAGGGAGTCTCCCAGAATATTCATAACTAGCTCCTGTTTGCAGAAGGGTCTGTGAGGCATCATAGTTGGAAGTGGATCCTTTGGGGGCCCTTAATTAAAAAAAAATTCTTTTCTTTTCAGATCCATATTCTTTCTCTTCCACATTTCACCTCTCCACCTTCCTTTGATAAAACAAGAAAAACAAAACCATCTTTACAAAGATGTACAGTTGAGCAAAACAAATTCTCACATTGGCCATTCCCAGGTTTCTCTGAAACTGTCACCTTCCTTATTCCAGTAATATTCCATTATATTCATATATCTATTTAGCCATTTCTCAATTGATGGGCACCTGATCAATTTCCAGTTTCTTCACCATTACAAGAAAGAGCTACTTTAAATATACATATATTTTTAATATATAGGATTTTTTCCCCATCCTTTGATCTCTCTGGAATATAGGCATAGCAGTAGGATCTGAGTCAAAGAGTTTGTACAATTTTGCAGCTTTTGGGGCATAATTTTAAAATTCAATTTTCTTTTCAGGCCCAAAACAGCTCCCCCCCCCCCCCCCCCCCCCCGGCCCAATTGAGAAAGCAAGAAAAACAAAACCTGTTAGGAACATGTATAGTCAAGCAAAACAAATTCCTGCATTGACCGTGTCCGAAACCAAAAACCTAAAACAATAAGCCTTAATCTGAGTCTGAGTCTATCACTGAGCTTTGGAGGTGAATAGCATGTTTCATAACAAGCCCTGGAATTGTGGCTGGTCATTCTGTTGATTAGAGTTTTCAAGTTTTTCAAAGTTGTCTTTACAGTGTTTTTATTTATGAATTGTTCTGGTTCTGCTCACTTCACTTTGCATCAGTTCATACAGGTTTCTTGGAAACTAGCCCATTCATTATTTCTTACAGCACAGTAGTATTCCATCACATTCTTATGCCATAACTTGTTCATGCCATTCCTTAATTGATGGATACTCTTTTAGCTTCCAGTTATTTGTCCCTTCAAGAAGAATTATTATAAATTGTTTGTTTGTGTGTGTGTGTGTGTGTGTGTGTGTGTGTGTGTGTATACACACACATATATATGTATATATATGAGTCATTTTCTTCTTTGTTCTCTTTGGGGTATAGATGTAGTATGCAGCAAGGTTATGCATAATTTAATAGTATTTTTGACCAAGTTCAAATTGCTTTTCAGAATGGGTGGACCAGTTCACAGCTCTCCTAACAGTGCATTAAACGTATCTGGTTTTCCACAGCTCCTCTAGCATTTGTCATGTTCCTTTTTTGTCATTTTAGCCTATCTGATAGGCATGGAGTGGGAATTCAGAGTTTTAAATTGTTTTTCCCTGTTAGTTATCTAGAGCATTTTTTTTTTTTGGTATAGTTAATAATTTTCCTCTAAAAACTGCCCATTCATAGCCTTTGACCATTTGTTGTTGTTGTTGCTCATCCTTTGGTTTGGAGGAGAACCAATGACATCACAGGGTGAAGTCTTGACTCCAGCATGAATTGGATTTAAGTGAGGCAGAGTTGTACAAAGTTGTTGTTTTTTGTTCAGAGTCATTGAAGTCCAGTGACAAGACAAAAGTCAAGATGACTGGTGATGGCCTGGTATGAAATGGATGACTTTGGCTTCTTCAATGTCTGACCAGGTGCTAAGAAGTGTTTGCTACTTTCATGGCCAATGGAACAATGTTAAGGCCTAAAATTCTAGCTAGTCTGTCTAAAATATCTAATGAGTGGTCGCCAATAAATTATAAACTTTAGCAAGAGTTAGACTTTTAAGCATTTATTAAGGAGAATAAGAATTTGGTAAAGAGAGAGAAAGGCCTAGATTCATCTATCTATTAAAGGGAGAGCACATTTCTAGCTCCACTCTCTACCAGAGTCCAGAGGAAAGAGCGTGAGACCGAGTGCCAGTCTCTTCCTTCCTCCTTCCACTAGCCCGCGTCACTTCCTCACTCCAAAGAAAAGACTCCTGGTCTTGCCCTCAAAGACCTTCGCTTCATGGGTGGAACTCTTCTACAGTAAGTCTCCAGCAGGTGGCATCATTCCAATCGTTACAGTTCCCCGCTTTGTTTCCTCAAGAAACGGTACGTTTCCTTGATGAAACAGTCAAAAATAACAGAATATAATAACCTATGCTAACTAACAATATGTTAATAACAATATAGAAAAGGAAGATAGGAAAGTTTTGTCCAGAGGGGCAGTTTTTTGTCCTCATGAACCGACGCTTTGACGTTGGTCTTGCAAAGGGAGGGCCTCTGCAGAGGGTACATGTTACAGATGGTGTATATTATAACAGAAAGAGAAAAGAGAAAAAAAACACAACAAAAACAAAACAAATCAGAACAAAATTGTGGAAGAAATGCTTGACTGATAAGTTGGCATCTATACTTAACAAATGTAACTAGTTCATCTGTTGTGACCACTAAGGGAAACCTCCAGGTTAAGCTCATATTTTTTCAAGTAAGTAGAATGTTTTTTAAAATAACATCCTCTTTTTTGGGGGGGGGGGTCAGTTCTTTCAGGAGTTTCTATTTCTAATTGATCTGGTCAGTTTTAAGATTTTTTTGAAATAAGATGTTTAGGCTTCTTTTTTTGGTCATGGGGTTCAGAGAGTCCAATGACTCTTAGAATTCTTTCTCCTCAATCTGTTTTCTAGGGCAGTGGTTATTGTTATGATACCTCACATTGTCTTTTTCTTTTCTCTCTCTTTTTCTTTTCTTTTTTTTGCTGGGCAATGGGGGTTAAGTGACTTGCCCAGGGTCACACAGCTAGTAAGTGTCAAGTGTCTGAGGCTGGATTTGAACTCAGGTCCTCCTGACTCCAGGGCTGGTGCTCTATCCACTGTGTCACCTAGCTGCTCCTGTAATACTTTTTTTGGATTGGCCTAAGAACTGAAAAATATTGATTTTTGTGGAAAAATTTATTCCTTCTTTAATTTCCAAATAACTTTGGAATAAAATTATTTTTACATTGGGGATTGCTTGTAGTGAATTTTGTTGTTCTATCATTGTCAATGTTAACTGCAGAGCTAGATTGTAGGCCCCTGGAGGACAAAGATTATGACTCCCTATTTTGTGTTTCCCATGTCATTCTAGAATTGGCTACATAGTACTTAATAAACATTTGCTTAACTATTTAAAAAATTTGTTCTGTAGATTTAACTTATCCAGAATCAAAATAACTAATAGTCCACCTTCTTTTTCCAGAGGTCCTATACTGTTACACATGGACACATACATACATACATACATACATACATATGCACACATGCACTTGGGTGGGAGTGGGGAGAAAGAGAGAGAGACAGAGAGACAGAGACAGAGAGATGAGTTTTCAATAGTTTGTAGTAGAAACTTACTGTTGCTCTGTCAACTACTTGTCACCTCAGAACTGAAGGCAAATTGAAGAGGTCTCAGTGTGTAGTCTATAGAAGGGTAGATACTCTGCTTCATATATTTATTTTGCAACCTATCTTCTTCAGCATCTAAAGGCATCATCCTGGATTATCCAGAATTTCCTGTCTGGATTATGTTTTATACTTGGACTCTATGGGTAATCTAGAGTTTGATTTTGCTGGGTGGACTCTATCATCACCTCCCACCCCTGTCAGCTGGTCAAGTGTTCACATTTAAATTGATGGACCTTTTGCAGTGTTTGGGTCATTATTTGATTAAAAAAATTTTTTTTATTGATGTCTTTTATTTTTAAAACCTCTATTATCTCCCAGTATCCCTGTCTCCCAGAGAGCCATCTCATGTAATAGACAGTATTTTTTAAAGATAGGAAAAAAGGGGAAAAATCAGCATAACTGATCAATACATTGAAAAAGTCGGAAAATATGTGCAATGTTCAACACTTGTTGACCTACTTCTGCAAAGGGGTGAGTTGGGAGTGTCTTCTCATGTCTTCTTTCTGACTATACATGGTCTTTATAATTTTGCAATGTTCACTTTTGATTATTTGTGCATTGTGTGGTTATGCTTGACTTTTATATTGTAGACATTGCATAGATTGTTTTCTTGGTTCTGCTTTCTTCACTGTGTATTAGTTTGTGTAGCTCTTTCCATGCATCTTTGTATTCATCACTTTCAGCATTTCTTTCAATATGCTTAATATTTCATTACTTTCTTATGCCACAATTAGTTTGACCATTCCCCAGATGTTGGCCATCTACTTTGCCTCAAGGCTTTGCTTTCACAAAAAAGTGCTGCTTTAAATATTTTGGTTTATGTAGGGACTTTATTTAATCAGTGGTCTTGTGGCATAAGCCCAGTATTGGGACCTTTGTTAAAAGATATGGACATTGGGGCAGCTAGGTGGCGCAGTGGATAGAGCACTGGCCCTGGAGTCAGGAGTACCTGAGTTCAAATTCGGCCTCAGACACTTAACACTTACTAGCTGTGTGACCCTGGGCAAGTCACTTAACCCCAATTGCCTCACTTAAAAAAAAAAAAGATATGGACATTGTAATCACTGTATTTGCATAATTCCAAAATCATCATTTCACTATAGCTTAAAAAAAGTAATTCGGAAGTCTAGATTATACTCTTCCACTCTATATTCATTTGAAATAAGCTCCTCCTCCACTGTTAAGTTGCACAGCACTGGGGAAGGGACCCTGTTTTAAATAACTTTGTATTTCCCCCAGTGCCTACTAACACAATATTTTGCACTTAGGTGCTCAGTAAATGCCTGCGGAATGAATGAATTTTGTTTAACTTGTGTTTCTTAATATTGTTCAAAACTCTTGGGCAAAAATAGGAATCTGAAAGCTCCTCTGCCCCCCATTATTTTTCAGTTACAATTTGTGTATGTAGGAGAAATGGATAGCTTTTGTAGATTTTTCTCAAAATGTGATTTGTGAAATTGGCAATTGGCTGAAGATGGAACTGTTAAAATGGGACCTGAAACAAGTTCAGCAGGAATTTCATACATACACACTTGACTAAATATGGAATTAATGAAATCAGAAGAACCACTGGCAATTCACATTCTCTTCATTGTTTTCTTACAAATAGTTCCCAATAGAAGTTTGAATAAATGGACAAAGTAGGGTTAACAGTGCAATTGAAAGGAATAATTATGTTGTGTTTTTTTTTTTTAAAGGAAAGCATTTAGGAACTTTACTCTTGTCAAGCTCTTGCAGAGTTAGAAATATTAAACTTTATTGCTCTTTGCCTGGTTCTACAAATGCTTTGTTTTCAAATAAATATAATTCAGATGGTGACAGTATTTGGAATTGATTTTTCTTGAGAGAATTAGCACAGCCTCTAAGTTTATTTTGTTTGGCTTTAGGAATATAATTGTCTTTGGCCAGCTTTTTCTTAGAATTCACCGATTAAAGAAATAAGGATACTGAGATTTGTAGGAAGAGGATTTATTGTCTTTTGTGGTAGTGTTATTATTAAGATTGTCTTCTGTGTCCAAGTTTCCAAGCTATGGTTTATTGTTAATAGCTATTTGAGTAGTCCTGTCAGTCTAGTCCTGTCAGTTCCTATAGTGTGAGTCTGTCTGTTTCATTATTATCTATTACATACGTCTAATAGGTATCTAGCTAAACGATCTGTCAAAGTTACTAGCTATCCATAATTGAAGAATCAGAGGAGTCTTTTCCAGTGTTTGATGAGTCTTGGAATGTGTTAATATTGATTATTTTGCCATTTAATTGCTAAACTCTTGGAACAATTAATGGAAAGCAAGAAAAGGGCTGGGTCGGGAGAGGAGACAGGGAGCATATTCATATCTTTTTTTTTTTTTTTTTTGGGTAGGGCAATAAGGGTTAAGTGACTTGCCCAGGGTCACACAGCTAGTAAGTCAGTTGTCTGAGGCCAGATTTGAACTCAGGTCCTCCTGAATCCAGAGCCAGTGCTTTATCAACTATGCCACCTAGCTGCCCCCACATTCATATCTTTTACCATAGAAAAGATAATATATATTTAGGAGCTCTTACCCATAATAACAACCAGTTGGTTTGATAGTTTTTGATATAATTTTGAAGAAGGAAACTTCATTAATCATAAGGCTCTTGGTTGAAGGAAGGAAAGGGTTCATCTAATATCATCTTATAGTAGGTGTCTGGTTGGTTTTCCTACCTCAAGTATTTGTCCACTATTCAGTAAATCCCAGTGGCTCCCTGTTACCTCCAGGAAAAAATAAAAAAACCCAGTTTGTCTTTTTTTTGGGGGGTGGGGCAATGAGGGTTAAGTGACTTGCCCAGGGTCACACAGCTAGTAAGTGTCAAGTGTCTGAGGCTGGATTTGAACTCAGGTACTCCTGAATTCAGGGCTGGTGCTTTATCCACTGGGCCACCTAGCTGCCCCAACCAGCTTGACTTTTAAAGCCATTCATAACCTAACCCTTTCCTGTCTTCCAGACTTCTATCTTACTCTTCCCAGGTATTCTTTAAACCAGCAACATTGGCTTCATTACTTTTATATAAGATACTCCTTCCCACTCCAGCCATTTTCTCCTGGCTGTCCCCTAAGCCTGGGACTTCCTCTTCTAATATGTATTTCCTTACTTCTGGTTTCTTTCAGGTTTCAGCTAAAATCCTGCCTTATACAAGAAGCCTTTGTTGATGCCCTTTAATGCTTGTGCCTTCCCATATGATTATTTCCTACTTATACTGTATATATTTAGTTTGTATATATAGTGATTCCTTCGATGTTATAGGGGTTAGGAGTATGGTGTCCCCTGTGATCTGAAAAATCAGCCCGAAATTTTTTGGCTCTTTGTACCAGAGAAAAAGTCTGATTTTGTTTCCTTTTTCTTTTATGGGGTGTTTACAGTACCTTACTTTAAAAGTTGGATTACATATTTGGTCATAGGCTATATTTTAGAATACTATACATATGTTATGCATTTCTGAGTTTTTAAACATTTTCTGTGTCATCTGCTGGCCTTCTCATGTCTGTGGCTTCCAGAACCACCCCTCCCCCAATTCCCATTTAATTTCTTATGCCAACATGCAATGTAGTGAAATTGGAATGGGGAAAATTGTGATGTGGAAGGGGTGATTGTAGTTGTTTGTGTGCTTTCTATCTCCTCAATTAAGAGCATGAAATTCTTAAGACTGTTTTTTAAAAAAATATTTTATCCTCCCCCAATTACATGTAAAAACCAATTTTGACATTTAAAAAAAAAAGTTTTGAGTTCCAAATTCTATTCCTCCCTCCCTCCTTTCCCTCCCCTCTCCCTGAGATAGTAAGCTGTCTGATAAAGATTATATACATATGCAGTCATGTAAAACATTTCCATATTAGTCATTTTGTGTAAGACAACTTGAACAAGAAGAAAGAGTGAAAAATAGTATACTTCAGTTTGTATTCAGACAACATCAGTTCTTACTCTGGAGGTGGATAACATGTTTCATCATTAGTCCTTTGGGATTGTCTTGGATCATTGTATTGCTGACAATAACCAAGTCATTCACAGTTCTTCATTATATACAATATTGCTGTTGCTGTGTACAATGTACTCCTACTTCTGCTCACTTCATTTTGACCAGCTATGATGTACAGCCATTGTATCTGTCTTAGTGACAGATTGGATGGTTAACAACAATCCCAGTTACCTCTTTCCAAAGGAGGATTCCTGAATAGTACTTCTTTCTTTCTTTTTCTAGGTGGCATCTTTTTTTTTATAATAAACATTTTTATTTAGAGTTTTGAGTTCCAGATTATATCCCTCCTTTCCTTTCCTCCCTCACCTCCACCCTCCCTGAGGCAGTAAGCACATATAAGTTATACATGTGCAATTATGTAAAACATTACCATATTAGTCATTTTGTATAAGAAAACTCAAAAAGAAAAAAAATGAAAGAAATAAAGTGAAAAATAGCCTGCTTCAGTCTATGCTCAATCAATATCAGTTCTTTCTCTCTTTTTTAGTTTATATAGAATTTTCCCCCCAATTACATGTAAAAACAAATTTTAACATTCATTTAAAAAAATTAAAAAAAATTTTTTTAACATTCTTTTTGTTTCTTTTTGTTTTGTTTTTTTAGTGAGGGTTAAGTGACTTGCTGAGGGTCACACAGCTAGTAAGTGTTTAACATTCATTTTTAAAACTTCGTGTTCCAAATTCTCTTTTTCCCTCCCTCCCTTTTAAGAAGGCAAGCAATTCAGTATAAGTTATACATGTGTAGTCATGCAAAGCATTTCCATGTTAGGTTGTAAAAGGAAACAGACAAAAACTCAAGAAAAATAAAGTAAAGAATATGCTTCAATCTGTATCCAGACACCATCACTTCTTTGTCTGGGAATGGATAGCATTTTTCATCATAAGCCCTTTCAGAGCTGTCTTGGATCATTATATTGCTGAGAATAGCCAAGTCATTCACAGCCGATCATCTTACAATATTGGTGTTACTTTGTATACAGTACATTTCACTTTGCATCAGCTCATGTAAGTCTTTCCAGGTTTTTCTGAGAACATCCTGTACATCATTTCTTAAAGCACAATAGTGTTTCATCATAATCACATACCACAATTTATTCAGTCCTTCCCCATTTGATGGGCATCCCCTCAATTTTGAATTCCTTGCCACCAAAAAAGAGCTGGTATAAGTATCAGTTCTTTCTTTGGAGGTGGATAGTATGCTTCATCTTTAGTCCTTGGGGTGTCTTGGATCACTGAATAATACTTAATTCTTGAGGGGATCTGGGTTCACGTTTTTGGGGGTATTGCTTCCAAAGGTATATTAACTTAATTGATGTCTTATTATGTGACTCTTATCATGCCCTCCACAGGTAGTCCACTTGTGTGGTGTATTGGGAACCATTCTCTAGATGTTTTCACACTTTATGGATGCCAATGTATTGCTCATCTGTTATCTTACATTTTCTGTCCATGACTGGCTCACCACTTTTCCTGGTCATGTGTTTCTGATATTCTTTATGCTACTTTGTGTGTGTAAATTATTGTCAATTATATATTGGAGGTTTTTTATATCTACTGTGTGCCCCATCATTACTTTTTGGTCACATGCAGTCTTGATTCCTTGGAGATTAGTATGTAATGATCTGGAGTTTTATGTCATTGTTGAAGAATATTCATCTTAATAAGATAGGATTTTGTTTTAGGGAGAAACTTATTAGCATTGAAAGTCCTGAATATTTTCCCAGAATGCAACGAAAATCACTTTTCCTCCTATTCTAGTTCTAATTTGTTTATCTTCAGTGCCCCTCCCAAAATGTGTATGTTGATGGACCAATGTTATGGATTCTTTGCCCAAGTGAATATCATAGATGTATTATATCACTATCAATAGGTGTATTGCATTGATTTGGTTTTTCCTTTGTTGATAGTTGGTCCAAAGTCTTTGTTTCTTCTTTGAAATTGGACTAGAACTCTTTCTAGCTCTTCTGTTTGTCTGTAAGTGATTATGGTTCTCATTTAGGAGGCTCCTGCAGTGTTTTGAGGGCTTGATGTGATCATTTAAATTTTACTTTTAAACAGATACATCTAGAGGACCTCATTAGCGAGGCAAATACTTGTACATTTGTATTCTTTATTGGACATCCTCTGTTAGGTTGACAGACATGTCTTAATATTAATAATCAGAGGAGAGGCTCATCAACAAGGTTTTCTGTTCTTTATATCAAATAAATTTTCAAATCACCTATTTATTAAGTGTCCTGTGAATGGCCCTGTACTAAGTACTATGGATACACACATAGAAACAAATAATTTCTTGCCCTCAAGCACTATAGACTATTGGGAGCATATAAAATACACAAAAGGCGATTTTAGGGGAGAGAACAGTAACAACTGGCAGAAGCAGAAAAGCTTTCAGATGAGCCTTGGAGGAAGCTAAAGATTCTTTTTTTTTCTTTTAACATATTTTATTTTTTCCCCAATTACATGTTGAAACAATTTTTAAACCTTTTTTTTTAAGTTTTGGGTTCCAAATTCTATCCCTTCCATCCTCCTTTTCTTCCCACCTCCCTGAGATGGTAAACAGTCAGATATAGGTTGTACATGTGCAATCATGTAAAACATTTCCATATTAGTCATTTTGTACAAGAAGAATTGCATAAAAAAAAAAGAATGAAAGAGAGTGAAAAATAGCATGCTTCTATCTGTATTCATATAATATGAGTTCTTTCTATGGAGGCAGATAGTTTGGAAAAGCTAGGGATTCTTTAAGGAGAATGTACTTGCAGGAGTACATTTGGTATGTGAGATAGCTTTTCTGAAGGTGCAGAGACCAGAGATAGGTTGTTGAGTTTAAGGTCTTAGATCCTCTCATTTTACAGATGAGGAAAGAGGCCCTGAAATGGTTAAATAACTTGACCCTTCCTTCTACTTATTTCCACAGATTTTGGGCAGGGGGAGGAGAGGGGGAAGTGTTCTAAGTGGTACAGAAAGGCTTTGGAACCCTAATTTTTTTCACTCCAAATTCAACACGCTTTCAATTCTACCCCATGGGAAATAGCTAGTAAGATTAGAATTCAGAGTATATGACAAGTAGGAAAGAATAAGTAAAATTTGGGAGGACTTAAATAACAGGCAGAGGAGTAGGTATTTTACCCTAAACTACTAAAAATTCTTACATAGGCAGTAACATGGGCAGACCGTGGGTTAGAAATGTGAATTTGACACCTATGAGGTGGGTTGATTGGATGAGAAGAGAGACTGGAACCAGTTAGGATGCTGTGTTTAGGAGCGAGATGTGATGAGGGTTCTGAACTAGGTTAGGTGATAGCAGAGTGGAGAGAAGAGGATGAATGGGAGATAGATACATTGGATGTATAATTAATAAAACCTAGAAAATGAATTTGGAATGAGAGGGAAAAATTGAAGATGATTCTGAGACTGTGAACCTGGGTGACTGGAAGAATAGTGAATAGAACATTATTAAGTGAAATCATGAAATTTAGAGGAGAAAATCATTGAATTGTCTTTTGGGGGGCAGTGAGAGAATAGATTTAGTTCTGTTTTAGACCTATTGAACTTGAACTGTATGTGCTGAGTTTTAGCAGTTTCTTGTTAGCAATAAGGAATTGCATTTGAAGGCAGGAAGGACAGGAAGGGGGAGAGAAAAGAGATCTGACATTTTGTAGTTATCTAGGAGCTAAGTGGCTCAGTATATAGAGTGCTGATCCTAGAGCCAGGAGGACAAGCTCAGAACTGGCCTCAGACACTTAATAGTTGTGTGACCCTGGGAAGGCCACTGAGCCCTGTTTGCCTCAGTTCCTCTTTTGTAAAATGAGTTGGAGAAGGAAATAGCAAACCACTCCAGTATCTTTCTTTGCCAAGAAAATCCCTTGGACAATAACAATAATGCTTAGGGTGTTAGAGGTATCTACCTCTAATTGATCCAGTCAGAGAAACCGAGAAGTCTGAGTAGAATGGAGACTGGGCTATGTTGTTGAAGCTCTTAGAAAAGGGTGTGGTTGTCAGTATCAAAAGCTGCTCAAAGTTCTAGGAGGTCAAGGATTTAGAAAGGGTCATTGGATTTAACAATTAATATATGTTTTGTAACCCTGAAAAGAGCTGTTTTTCATCAACATTTTAAATTTGATTTAATCTCCAATTATGAAGCCTTTCTAGCAGAGTAGGACTTATCAGATATTCTTGATAACTACTGTTTTAAAAATGTAACCCCATTCAGATATTCTTTCTTATTCCTGCTTCACAGGTGTACTATAGGTAATTGCTAGAACAGTGGATATCTCCCACTCTTTACTTGGTAAATCCTATTTATAAAAAAGGTAGAGAACCTGCCTGCCACTACCTTAAGCAGCACACTTCAGTAACATGGAACCATTCCAGCCTGGATCTGACTTCTATCTAGTCTTGGCTCTGGCACGGTCTCCATGTATGACTTTTGGACAAGCCATGGAACCTTGTGGATCTCAATGTCCTCATCTATACAATAAAGGGGTTGGATTAAACTCTCTTACTATCATAACAATTGGCACTTACATAGCACTTTAAAGTTTGCAGAGCACTTTTACACCCATCATCTTACTTGAGATAGAAAATTCTGTGTTTATATGAGAAAGATGTCAGGAAAAGCCCACCCTCCCCCTAAGCCTCATTTCCTAGTCAACAAATTTGGTGAATTGATAATCAAAGTTTGGCAAAAGGATGTAATTAATATTAAATGTTGACTGCTTAAAGAAAAAGAGAAGAGCTGTTTTTGTTGATTGGTGGGGTAGGAGTGGGGGACAGTGAATAAGAAGTGAGACAATGTAAAGAATGAAATTAGAGGATCTTTTCTAGGAATTGGGGTGAAAATTAATTTTGTAGTCAATTTTGTTCTCTTGCTCTGCTTATTTATTTCACTCCACTCTGCATCCATTCCTATGTCTTCCCATGCTTCTGTGTTCATCTTTTCTTACAGTACAGTAATATTCCATTGATTACATTCTAATATCACTGTTTGTTTTGTCATCTCCCCCTAATGAATGTATATCCAACTTTGTATTCAGTTCTTTATTACTCAAAAAAGTGATGCAATGAATATTTTGGAGTGTATAGGAATTTTCTTTTCATGTCTTTTGAGTTCTTTCGGCGATATGCCTTAGAGTGGGATCTCTGAGTATAGATATTTTAGTTAGCATAAAAATTTATTTAGCATAAAAATAGTATAGTATTTTATTTTCCCCAATTACATGTAAAGATAGTTGTCAACATTCATTTTTGTAAGATTTTGAGTTCCAAATTTTTCTCCCTCCTTCTTTTCCCTTCTTCCTCCCCAAGATAACAAGCAATCTCATATGGGTTATACAGTACAATCATGTTAAATATATTTCTACATTAGTCATGTTGTGAAAGAAAAATCAGAACAAAAGGGAAAAACCATGAGAAAAAACAAAAAACAAAAAAGTGAAAATAGTATGCCTCAATGTGCAATCAGACTCCATGGTTTTTTCTCTGGATGTGTGGGGTATTTTCCATCTTGAGTCTTTTGGAATTGTTGTGAATCATTGTATTGCTGAGAAGAGTTTTTGGCATAATTCTAAATTGCTTTCTAAAATGGTTGGAACAGCTCACAGCTCCACTAACAATGTATTATTATTATAATTGTTTTATTGTGGCTTTTTCAACATGGATTATTTCTATTTTTTGGTCATCTTTGCCACCTTACTGGGTGAAAGGTGATATTTCAGAGTTATTTTTATATTTTTCTTATTAGTGATTTAGAGCAATTTCATGTGTTTGTTAATAACAGTTCTTTTTAGAACAATTTACTTACAATCTTTGACCATTTACACATGGGGAATGATTTTTCATCTTAAATGTTTAGTGCTTATTATTTAGTTGTCTTAGGCCTCTGTCAAACTCCTATCAGAGATACTTGAAACAAAGATTTTTTCTCCAGTCAACAGCTTTCCTTCTTACCCCTACCTACATTGATTTTTTATGCAAAAGCTTTTCAATTTCATGTAAACAACATTTTATCTTTTATGATCTCATATAAAAATTAACTCCCTAGTCATAGGTTGTGAAAAGTATCTGTTCTCATCCTTGTCTAATTTTTTAATGGTGTAATCATTTATATTCATGCCATATATTTGTTTTCAGCTTATTGTGAAACATGATATAAGAGTTTTGACCTAAACCTGATTTCTCCCTGCTTTCCAGTTTTTTCAACACTTCCCAGAAAGGGACCTCCTCTCTAAATAGTCTGTAATACTGAGTTTAGTGAACACTGGGTTATTTAATTTAATTGTTTCAGTTTCTTACCTACAGTAAATCTCATTTCCTATGTGAATGTTTCATTATTGACTTACTTTAATCACTGTGAAGTATTTTTGATGATTGCTTTGTTCTTGTGTGCATTAGGCTGTTCTGAGTTTTGATTTTTACCCCATTATTTGGGCGTGAATGGACGGGTTTATCTGGAGCTTGTGGGAGTCACAGCCTCTCCTCTGCCATCTTGGCTCCGCCCCCCTGACGATTGCTTTGTAATGTAAAGTCTAAAAGTGCCATTTCCTCCCTTTAAAAAAAATTCTGCTTTTAAAAATTATTTTACTTGGGATTATAGATCTTTTTGTTGTTCCTCCAAATTAATTTTTTGGGGGTGGGGTGGGGTGGCGCAATGAGGGTTAAATGACTTGCCCAGGGTCACACAGCTAGTAAGTGTCAAGTGTCTGAGGCCGGATTTGAACTCAGGTCCTCCTGAATCCAGGGCCTGTGCTTCATCCAATGCGCCACCTAGCTGCACCCCAAATTAATTTTTATTTTTATTTTGCCAGCTTTGTAAAGTATACCCTTGATACTTTGGTATGGCATCAAATTGGAATGCCGTATTAATGAGTAAAGAATTAAATCTCCAACTAAGTCATTTTCAAAAAGCAATTTATAATTTTATTTATTTTGAATTTTTCTTTGTAGAATGGCCCCCAGATATTTATACACGTTGCAATTATTTTTAATAGTACTTCCCTGCTATTATCTTATGTGATTTTTGTCTCCTCTTTGTCATTGTTTATTCTCATTGCTATTATATATCTAGAACCATGCCAGATAATAGTGGGGAGAAGGGTCATTCTTGTTTTATGCCTGTTTTTATCTGGAGAGTTTATAGTGTTTTCCCATTGTAGACAATGGCTTGAATTTTGGTTTTAGGAAGATCTTTTTTTATGATATCAAATATGACCTTCCAAACCCTACTTTTTAAACTTTTTTTTTAAAGCATATTAGATGTGCATTTTCTGTCAAAGACTTTTTCTGCATTTGTTGACATAATCATGTGCATTTGTGAGTTCCTTTTTTTTTTTGTAGGTAAGGTCATTTATATTAAATTCAAAAGGAGAATAAATTTCAAGGTGCTGGAAAACCATGACCTTTTGTGTCATTGTATTGAAATTAATTACATAAAGAAATGAAACTTTTAAAGTGCTCTTCTTAATACATAGGTCTTGCTTTTTGAATTGTTCAAATTATTGCAACAAGATTATCATATTTTTTTTTTTGCAGGGCATTGGGGGTTAAGTGACTTGCCCAGGGTCACACAGCTAGCAAGTGTCAAGTGCCTGAGGCCACATTTGAACTCAGGTACTCCTGAATTCAGGGCCGATGCTTTAGCCACTGCTACCTAGTTGCCCTTGCAACAAGATTCTTATCAGTATCATTCATGCTTTCTAGGTCCTATTAAGAACTATGCTTCCTCTAGAAACTCTGATTTCAGTATCCAGTGCTTTTATTTACAAGTTTTATGCTGGTGGAATTGGAAAATGCATTTGGGCAACATTCTGATTACTTGCAATATACTTTTAGGTTTTCTCTTTGAGTATATGTTCACTAAATTTGTCTTTATTTGTTAAACCCAGTCCTAACCCATCTGGGAAGTCCTAGTTCCTGACTGTATAACTCAGTATAAGGCAGTAACAAAAAAGACAGCTCTGTCTGCTGTCAAAAATAAACAGCCCTGGCTACTAATATTTTGAGTTTTTGTGGTTTGGTAGTAGCCCAAATTTCTTCATAATCCACCTTCATCTCCTCATTCAAGAGATCGATCACCTGTGACTATTTTATCTGAATTCTGATTTTCAGGGTATCTTTTCTTAGTCTATTTAACCAAGGTACAAAATCTACAGCAATCATCTTTTGGATTATCAATACAAAATCTAAATAGTTACCTCATCTCTCCACAAAGGGAACATTTTGTAAAAGAAAATTTCTCCATGCCTGGATCTACTTTGAATTTATGTTTGGATATTTTATGTTCATTTTACCCACACCAATAAGAAATTTCAGTGCTCATACTTTTACACTTAAGGATAGCTGAACAGTCTGTATTTCTATGGCCTTGTTTTCTGCAGTGATAACAAACCTTTGCATTTTTCTTTCTTTCTTTTTTCTTTTCAACCTTCTTCCTTCTCAGTGACTATCTTCTTCTTCTTCTTCTTCTTTTTTTTTTTTTTTGTGGGGCAGTGAGGGTTAAGTGACTTGCCCAGGGGCACACAGCTAGTGTCAAGCGTCTGAAGCCGGATTTGGACTTAGGTGCTCCTGAATCCAGGGCCGGTGCTTTATCCACTGCGCCACCTAGCTGCCCCCTCAATGACTATCTTCTAAAAAGCAGTTGCTATTTCTTTTCATATTTCTGTGTATCTGTTGCTGTCATCTTCCTATTTTGAACCACCAGTGAGTTCTGTCTTAGGTATTCCATGAATCCATTCACATCTTGATTCAAATAAGTTTTTTTTTCTTTGTATTCTTTGCTTGGAGTGTATCTTTGCTATAGGAGAGACCACTTAAATGGGCAGTTTATCCTTTTGTAGATTTTCAGTTACTTTCAGTGGGTCCATTCTTTATCTTCCCATAATAGTGCCTTCAAAGCTTATTATGTGCTATTAGCGCCTACCTGGTCATGCTTTCTTCAGAGGTGTCTTATCAGTCTGCCTAAGGTCCCAATAATTGGTGATTTACTCTGGGTGAGATAGTGAGAGTCTCCCCCCCCAAAACCCCCCAAACAAAACAAAATTTCACATTGATCTAATTAATCTACTCTTTTATTTTCTTGTTTTCATAATGTTTTTCAGAGATACAGCTTTTCCTCTATTCATGTGATCATAGTTAGTAGTAGTCTATAATTCTAGCCCAGCTTAGAAGTGCTTTAACCACTCATAGACCCTGTCTTACGCCTTTCTTCACATCCTCAGTGCTTAGCACAGTGCCTGGCATAGTAGGTGCATAATGAATGGTAATTTTCTTTGACTCTCATTAAGTGAACTAGGCACAAACAAGATATACAGGGTATTTGAAAAGTGTTAGTGCAGTTCTAATCTTTTCTTTTCTCTTCTTTTTTGGTGGGGCAATGAAGGTTAAGGGTCACACAGTAAGAAGTATCAGGTGTCTGAGGCTGGATTTGAACTCAGGTCCTTCTGAATCCAGGGCCAGTGTTTTATCCACTGCGACACCTAGCTGTCCCCTAAGCTTTTTTTTTCTTTTTAGTGAGGCAATTGGGGTTAAGTGACTTGCCCAGGGTCACACAGCTAGTAAGTGTTAAGTGTCTGAGGCCAGATTTGAACTCAGGTACTCTTGATTCCAGGGCTGGTGCTCTATCCATTGCGCCACCTAGCTGCCCCCTAAGCTTTTCTTAATAGCTTAGAACTGTACTAAGACTTTGGAATACCCTGTATAAAGTAGATGGGAGGTAATCTCAGAGGACATGGTGCTAGTAGCTGGGGGATCAGAATGGGTCATCTGTGGAAAGTGGGATTTGAGGTGATACTTGAAGGA
Source organism: Dromiciops gliroides (assembly GCF_019393635.1). Classification (NCBI taxonomy): domain Eukaryota; kingdom Metazoa; phylum Chordata; class Mammalia; order Microbiotheria; family Microbiotheriidae; genus Dromiciops; species Dromiciops gliroides. Next base: position 387,656,371 of record NC_057861.1, on the reverse strand, counting down.
AACCAAGATAGGGAGCCAAATGGGACAGCTAATTCAAAAACATGGAGATGGGAATTGAAAAACAAGGAATAGCAAGTTGATTCAGGTGGCTGGATTATAGAGTGTATAGATAGGAGCCAAGTGTGAGAAGACTAGAAAGGTAGGAAGGGGCCAGGCTGTGAAGGGCTTTACATGCCCAATGGAGGATTTTATATTTGAAATCACTGGACTTTGTGTAGAGTACAAGAGAGACTATGGTTGGATGCTTAAGTCTGGGAATCATCAGCATAGAGATGGTAATTGAAGCCATGGGAGCTTGATGAGATCACCAAATGGAAGCCGGAGGAGGAAAAGAGAACAGGGTCTAGCAGAAGAGGTTGAGAAAGCTTTTAGGTAGGAGGAAACCCAGTAGAGGGCAGTGTCAAGAAAAAATGTAGAGAGGAGAAAGTATGAGGGGGTGGGGAATTTTTATCAAGTGTCAGATGCTATAGGAACATCAAGAAGGATGAGTAAAGAGAAAGGGCTATTAGCCAATTAATGAGATCATTCCAAACTTTGAGAGTAGTCGAATGATGAGGCCTGAAGCCAGAGTTGCAGAAGATTTAGAAGGGAATGAGAGAGGAAGTAGAGGCACCAAATTTTTTTCAAGAAGTTTAGCATAGAAGGGACGTGAAGAGCAAAATAGGTTATGATAGCTAGTGGCTATGGTAAGATCAAGTGAGGGCTTTAGAATTTGGGGTAAACATGAGTACATTTGTAGGCAGCAGGGGAAAAGCATCTAGGTCAGGGTTTGATTTGTGTGGCCTATCTCCATGAAAAGATGGGAGGGGATGAGATCAAGAGTGACTGTCAAGGCATTATGCTTGGAAAGAGCCACCTTGTCATTCAGGATTAGAGCACAGTAGATAGTTGGGGGAATGAAGTGAGATGGGGCATCAGCTCTTTTGTTGAAGTATGAAAGAAGGTCTTCAGAGAGAGTGGGAGTCAGGGATGATGTGGGGAGCATTTAGGAGAGATGAAAAGTTGGAATAGTGAGTTGATTAGGGAGAAGTAGAATAATTAATTACCTGGCTTTAAGTGAGGCCCTGGTAAGACTAGCTTTAGATTAGAGAACACAAATTTGTAGTGGATCCAATCAGTATGGTTTCATGACTACTAGCACTGTTCAGTAGCACATATATAAGAATGAAGAAGGTTTGGGTTTGGTGAGGCATGATTTGTGACAGAAGAAGGGGGCAAGGGATTCAGGAGTAGAGAATTTATTCACCTAGGAGTTCAGATCAGGTGGGAGAAGGCGAGTGTAAGTCCAAGGGTGATGGCCTAGGAAAGAACTGAGGGGGGGGGGGGAATGATGGGTTGGATGGAGAGAAAGATGGAATGCTAATAATTCTAAGAACAAGGAAATAGAACTCTTGTGGGTGGATAGCAAGATCAAATGTATAATCATCTCTGTGCAGAGCTGAGTGGTGGAGTGAGGCAGTGTCATGAGAATTGAGTATTTGAAGTAGCATCAATACGTATATTTGAAGTTTCATCGAGGGCAGAAGTTGGGGGTGAAGGGCAGAGAAACGAGGAAGAATTTTCTGTCTATATTTATCTAATCTTATCTATCTATCATCCATCCATCCATCTATCCATCTATCCACACAGCTTGAGCTCCTTTGCTTTTTGAAATATCCTGTTCTTTTTCTTCCTCCAATTTTATTTTTCTTTTGAACCATTCTGGAATTTGCTATTCAATGATCTTTAAGCAGTCCACAGAATTCTTTTCTTGATTGAAGATTTATGGCTTATTTTCCATCATGATAGAATATTTATTTATACTGTTCTGGCTCTTTCAAGTTTTCCTCATCCTTCCTTTTGTTTTTTAGCTTCTCTGTTTTATCTGATTGTGAGCTAGATTTTTACTAAGGCTTTTTTCCTTAGCCTTTTGCTTTTTCCTCCTCTCATATACCTACTTAGAGATATTTTCTTTCTACTCCTTGTGCCCTCTGCCTTTCAGGCTACATAGATTCCTAAGCTGTATGTCCTTAGCCTACTTCCTGGAGTGTAGAGTACTCCTCGACACTGCTCAGAGTAGACTCTTGGGAAAGAGTACTGAGGCCTGGCCCTTCGGTCCCTCCTCCCTTAGAAGGCAGATGTTCTTTCTCTCTAGTCTGCAGTTATCCGGTAAGCTACCCACATCTTCATCCCCCTCACCTCTCTGTCTTTCTTTCATGTAGATGGGCAGAATGAGTATCTGTGCTGGGACATTCAGACTGAGCCAGAGGCCTGCTCTGTTATCCATTACATCTTGCTGCCTCTCAAGTAAAATATTGTTCCTTAAAACATTACTATATGGAATATATTCTTGATATAATTAATATATAACATCGTTGTTACCTTCACAAGTTTCATAAGTTTTTTATTTGTATTTTTAGTTTCCCATTGTTTTTACCTAGTAAGTTAGCAAATAGAGTAAGAGTTTGCTCAATTTTTCTTTCAGTAGTAAAAATCGTTCTTTTTCTTGCTGTAAATGCAAACTTTGCATTTCCTTAGAATGGGTGTCTTTCAGTTAGTCAGACCACATCCTGTAATACCTTTTCACACTTCTTTTCCTAAACTTAAGAAAGAATATGAAGTGGTCTAGAAGATTTTTTTTCCACTTTGACTCAAATTACTATCTATAAAATGTATCAATATACTAGTTATTTTAGAGGCAGCATAAGTCATCGTGAAATAAATGGGAAATACTTGTTACCTTCTTAAGGGTACTCCGAAAATAAGTTCTCCAATAATTTAAAAACAAAACAAAACACAACCACTCAGATTCCACCCCCAAAGGGAAAAAGGCAAATCACACACAGTAAGAAATAAGACATCTGTAAAGGGCAAATAAAATAGCATATTTGAAAATCTTTTCCTGAAAGAATCTTGTGGACAAATGGCCCGCTTATGATGTGTATGTACTATAGTACTATATAATACTATATGTTTTTACTATATGGCATTACCTAATCTCAGGCTAGAGATACTTTAGCCCATACCATGGGTGACTGATTCATCTCTAGCCCATGGCAGGTCCAGTCCTTGGATGGATTGGGAGCAGGGTTGTAACCTCACTCTCTTCTCTTGAAAGTTATCCCATTTAGCCCAAAATTTTATGTCCTCAGATAGCATTCCTCCTAAGTTATATGGTTATAGGTCTCCCAAGGTTGTTAAAGGAATGGGGTGACTGACTCTTTAATAATCTGACAAATAGTTAACTTCCTTTGGAGAAACACTTTTTAACATTTACTTTAAAAGATACTTAGTTCAATATGAAATATTTTAAACAAGGTCATTATATTGGAAATAAAATAATTTCTTCCAGTGTTTCAAAAAATCTAATTGAATCACTAATAGAAGAAAACATGACATTTTAATTTATCATGTGAAGTTACATAATTAAGTATAACTTTAGGCAGCATAAAATCACATTATCTTGCAGGAAGATGCTTATTCAAGTTGCCACAGATACTAAAGTACCCTTCAAAACTTTTTGACTTCCTTCAGTTTGATATCAAGAGAGTATATCTAAAACACAAAGCAAAGTTAAAGTCACAGACTAGTGATTCAGACGGCATAACTTCTTTTTGTGATCATTAATATATCCACAGTTTGTAGTATTATGCTCACTGGCAGAAAGCCAAATGTGTGGTACGTCAAATATTCATTTGACTTGTTCCATGCCTGAGGTCAGTGCAGGCCCAGCTTTATCTCTTGGGTTTGACAGTTTACTGTGAGGAGGGGAGACTGCTTACTTTGGCAACAACTCTTCTGTAGAGGATTAGACTTGGACCCCTGCACAGCCCTCCCTCACTTAAATCCAATTCAGTGCAAGTCATGACATCACCCTGATGTTATGGTCCTCATCAGAATGAAGGACAAAACAAGCCATCTCTCAGTCTCTCCACTGTGTAAATTCCTAATCTCTTCCTAGCTGCTACTGGGTATGCTCACAGCAACAGTTGTGCAAGTGCCATTGGAAAAATATCCCACTGTCCATCTGTTCTTTCTTCCTTTCTTTCTTCCTTTCTTTCTTCCTTCCTTCCTTTCTTTCTTTCTTTCTTTCTTTCTTTCTTTCTTTCTTTCTTTCTTTCTTTCTTTCTTGCTTGCTTGCTTGCTTGCTTGCTTGCTTGCTTGCTTGCTTTCTTTCTTTCTTTCTTTCTTTCTTTCTTTCTTTCTTTCTTTCTTCTTATCTATCTTTCTTTTTCTTTTTAGTATTTTATTATTTTCCAGTTACATATAAAGATAGTTTTCAACATTTGTTTTCATAGGATTTTTAGTTCCAAATTTTTCTCCCACTGTCCCTTCCCTCCCCCCTCCCCAAGACAAAAAAAAAATCTGATATAGGTTATATATGTACATTAAACAGTCATATTTTGAATGAAAAATCAGAACACAGGGAAAAACCTCAAAAAAGAAAACAAACCAGCTAAAAAGTAGAAAGAGGATGGTTCAATCTGCATTCAGAATCCAGAGTTCTTTTTTTCTGGATGTGGAGAACATTTTCTATCATGAGTACTTGAAATTATTTTGAATCATTGCACTGCTGAGAAGAGCCAAGTCTACCACAGTTGATCATTACACAATGTTGCTGTTACTGTGTACAGTGTTCTCCTGGTTCTGCTCATCTCACTCAGCATCAGTTCATGTAAGTCCTTCCAGGTTTCTCTGAAATCCTTCTGCTCCTTGTTTCTTACAGCACAATAGTATTCCATTATGTTCATATACCACAACTTGTTTAACCATTCCCCAATTGATGGGCATTCCCTTGATTTCCAATTCTTTGCCACCACAAAAAGAACTGCCATAAATATTTTTGTACATGTGGGTCTTTTTCCCTCTTCTATGATCTCTTTGGAATACAGAACTAGTAGTAGTATTACTGGGTCAAAGGGTATGAACAGTCCCATAGCCTTTTGGGCATAGTTCCAAATTCCTCTCCAGAATGGTTGGATCAGTTCACAGCCTCACTGTTTTTCAATTAGCTACCCACAGTTCCCTAGGTAACCCTGTGAATGCAGCAAACTACTCTTACAACACTGGCTTTGGTTTTGGCTCACTGACTGGTAAGATCCTACTCTCCCATTTTCATTTTGGGTGGGACAGAATGGCTAGTAAGATTTGCCTATGTATTAATTTGAAAATGGCAATAATTTAATCTTGTGTTTGATGCAGTAGATTTGATTTATATAATGTTTCTGCTTTCTTAATAAAAAATTTGGAAAAGTAGATCTCTTTACCTCATGCATATTATATGCCAGTCACTTTGCCAGGCAGATATAAAAGCAAAAACAAAAGACCTGTTTTCAAGCAAGTTACATTGTACTTTGAGTATATAATAGGTATACAAATAATTAAATAAAAATATTTGGGGGCAGTTGAAAAGCATTAACAACTAGGCAAATGAATAAAGAAAAAAAACTCAGCTAAATGAAGTGTCCATTGTTTAGACTGACATGGAGACTGCTTTGATTTATATTAGCTTTTTGGTTCACAAACAAGCTGTTTATTTAATCTTAGTGCCCTAAGCAAGTCTCTAAGACTATCAATTACTGATAGATTGTTTTGTTTTCTTTCTCTTTTGAGCTTCCAAACATGTCAATTTATTGGCAGGGTGCAATTGGATAATGAATCAGGATTAGGCCCTTTCAACTAGGTACTGGATCCTGAATATTGGGGGGCAGAGGGGAAGAGAAGATTTTTATTCATTAAAAGAAAAAAAATTAACAGGATATAAACCAGGATACAAGGTGGTCTGATTTCTAATTTCTAATTGGAGAAAAGATTAGAAGACTTTCCAGGTTGGGAGGCAAGAGGGAACAGGTGCAATTCCTTGAAATCAGAAAAAGAGTTGTCCTCCTCCCCCTGCCCCAACTGTCTGTATTCAATCTGGGGAACACGGATAAATTCTTCTTTTTTTTTTTTTCTGATAAACCGATAAATTATTGAAGGATGTTGGTGGAGGGTGTCTTCATGTTCCTAAAACCCAAGTTCAAAGATTGCCCTATATTCAATTCAAGTCCACATTTCCTTTTACTTTCGAAATCTGTGTCCCCTTTCCCTGTCTGCTAATTTCTTGCCAAATCTCAGTCCTAAATTATTTCCATTTGCCACTTCTGCTCATGTGCTACTGAATGGAAGTCATGTGCTGACTAGGTACATTATAAATTGATGTTATTCAGCTTGAGCTGTATTCTTATTGCCTGAAGTCAAGTCCTTTTATTCCTCCTTAATTTATCCCCTATCTCACTTCCCACAGAAGCTTTTCCAAACTTTTTTTCCCTCTACTTTAGCTTCCCATACCTTTCTTCCCCCCTCCCTCCTTCCCTCTCCTTGCTCTCTTGGGGACCTAACCTCTTAGAAAATTGAGGCCATTTGAAATGAACTCTTCTTTCCTTTTATCTCAACCTCCCCATGACATTCTTCTCCCTTCTATCCTTTCCTTTCCTCCATTGTCTGACAGTGACTTGGCTCTTTTCCTTGCCAAGACCAAGCTCTTTCTCTGCATGTGCCTCTGATCCCATGTGGTCCTTTCCATGTTCTCCAGCATATTGAAACTTCAGTCAGTCATTCCTCTTCTGAAATTTTCAAACTTTTCCTTTCATACTCCCTTCAAACTTCCCCAAGCCTCTTTAAAAACAACAACAAACCCCTTAACTAGATTTTTAAAAAAATTCTTTTTTAATTTTTTCCAGGGCAATGGGGGTTAAGTGACTTGCCCAGGGTCACACAGCCAGTAAGTGTCAAGTGTCTGAGGCCAGATTTGAACTCAGGAACTCCTGAATCCAGGGCCAGTGCTTTATCTACTGTGCCACCTAGCCGCCCCCCCCCTTAACTAGATTTTTAAAAATCCCTTCAATCTATCATCCTATAGCTATTAAAAATAGTATTAGTGACTCCATTTTGCCTTTATCCACCCTTTTGTGAAGTTAAATTTCAGCTGCTTTTAACTCACTTGATTTTGGAGAGGTCACAAGATTACTCCCCCTTCCAAACAAAGGTCACCAGAATTAATAAATGTCACAAAACTATTCTTACCTTAGTGTCTTCCCCATCCTCTCCACCAATAAGAAACCAAGTACTTCAATCCCCTATGATTGTTTTTATTGTTATTCACTTCCTCAAAACTGTATATTAACTGTGTAGAAACCAATGGTCAGGGTCCTTGGCTACTGAGAGCTTTGGACACAATTTGCTTCTACAATCGCGTGCCTTGCTAAATAAATTGTTTTCCTGGATGAAAATTGGTTTCTTATTCTACTGTAACATCCAGCCTACTAGAAAAAGCTGCCTGTGATCAGTGCCTCTTCTTCCTCTCTTCAGTCCTTCCTCTCTTCAGTCCTTCCTCCCACCTGTACTCAATCTTTATCCATATCACACACTGTATTTCTACCTAAGGCTCTGTCCTAGGTCCCTTACTCTTTTTTTTTTTTTTTTGCAGGGCAAGGCCCCTTACTCTTAACTACATTCCTTTTCTTGCTGACCATATCAGATCCAAAGGGTTTAATTGTCATTTCTGATGACTCCCACATCTACATATCCTGCCCCAGTCTCCCCATTGAGCTTTATTTAGTCCTGCATCACCACTTCCCTTTTGACATTTCAAACTGGATATCCTGGAAATATATCAAACTCAACTTGTCTAAAATAGAACTCAATATCTTTTACCCTAAATCCAGCAATCCACCCCCTTCTAAAATATGGAGAGAGGGAGAGGGAGAGGGGGAGAGGAGAGAGAGAGAGCGAGCGAGCGAGCGAGAGCGAGCACGAGCGCACTAAGAACCAGAGGAATCAGGAAAGGCTTCTGGGAAATGTGGCCACTGATCTTTACTGAAAGTTATGGATTCTCATAGAGGTAAGGCAAGGAGGGAAGTGCATTTCAGGTCCTAGACAAACTTGTGGAAGTGGAGATGGAATGCTTCTTAAGTATACTAGAAGAACTGCAATTTAAGAATAGGGCAAAGAGTCATCTGTTGTCATTTGACACATCTAGTTTTTGTAGGTAGAACAACATGTTTCTTCTTTCATTATTCAAAAAGTCTTAAAAATACTAAGGCATGTTGATAACAAAGACAGAAAAAGGCATAAAGCATGAAGTATAGAAATATCTAAGCCTTACTGAGTTTCAAGTGTTTTAAAAAATACTTTTTGTCAGTTCTTCTGCTGTTAAACTTTGTTTTATTCAGGCCACTAGTCACCCTTCTAGTCTTATTTCATACTGTTTCCCTTTATTCACTTTGTAGAATTGTTGTGTTATGTGAATTGGACTTCTATTATTCCCTGATCACATTTGGTACTCCCTTGCTTTTTAATTCATTTGCTTTGATCTTCATTACTAGGTAATACTTCCTTTCTCAGTTCCTCCCCTTGAAATACTTCTCTTAGCTCAGGTTTCATATCTTCCTTGAAACTTTTCCAGATTTTCTGCCAAATGAAAGTGATGTCTCCTCAAATTTTCTTAGCTATTTTTTGGGGGAACGGGGGGGGGGGGAAAGATTGCTCCTTTGACCCTAAAACATTCTATTTTGTTTCATACTTCTTTTTCTGGGTCTGATTCTTCTTGTTACATTGTAATTTTCTTAGAACTTAAGGACTGGTTTTTTTGTTGTTGTTGTTTTTATCTTTGTGTATCTAGTTGTTTCAAGGATTGAAATAACTGGAAGATATAGAGATTAAAAAGAGGCATACCCTCCAAGAAAGTTACAATTTGAGTATTTGAGTTATCAGTGCCTTGTACATAGTATACAGATAATAAATAATTGTTTAATGTAATTGGGTTATTTGTATCTGTGTGTTTCTGATTACCTTTGTTTAATCAGAATTGACTATAATCAAACTGTTTGGCATTCAAAGTCCTTTATAAGCTTGAATCTCTTCCCCCCACCCTTTTCCAGTCTTCTTACACTTTATTTCTTTTCACTTATTCTGTGATGATGGCCTCAAACATGACATTCCAGGCTCCTATTTCAGAGCTTTTTCCACTTGACCCCTTTTTGCCTGAGAAATTTTTTTTGCAACCTGGGGTATATAAGTATATAAAATAGGTATTCATAACTGTTTACTGTTACCAGATTTTTTGCCACTCCCACATTCAGTTATGGTTGTGACCCCCAGTTTAAGAAGCTTCGTCAGGGGAAGCTAGTTGGCTCAGTGGATAGACTATCAGCCCTGGATTCAGGAGGACCTGAGTTCAAATCCGGCCTCAGACACTTGACACTTACTAGCTGTGTGACCCTGGGCAAGTCACTTAACTCTCATTGCCCTGAAAAAAAAAAGAAGCTTTGTCCTATTTTACTTGCTGTCCCCTATGCCTGGAACACTTTCCTTCCTCTTTTCTACCTCTTGACTTTTTGGTCTTCAAGTCTTATTTTCTGTCAGAAGTCTCTCCTATTTTTCCTTAATCTTAGTCCCTTCCTTCTAAGATTTTCTCCAATTCATCTTGTATATATATTTTTGGTACGTGGTTATTATTTGAATGTTATCTTCCCACATTAAAATGTGAGCTCCTTGAGAGTAGGGATTTTTGGGGAGCGGGGGGTGGGGGGGTAGGACTAGCTTTCTTTTATATTCCCAACACTTAGCACAATGTCTAGTATATAGTGTATGTTTAATAAAAGCTTGTTCACTGGCTGACTTTATGTCTGCATTTTCATTTTATTGGTATTATATCAGTTTATACTTTAGAAAACAGGGCAATAAGTGATTGACAAGCTGTGCAAGGTTAGGACTAATAGATATGAGTTGCTAAGGATACAATCTAGTTAGTAATCTTTCTGCTAATAATAATAATACCACTTCATGTTTAACTAGTACTTTTATTTTTGTTTCAGTATTTTCATGGAGCTTATTTTATCCTTGGGATATTTATGTGAACCATAGATCAGGTAGAGAAGGTAGATGTTTTACAGTATGTTTTATAGATTAGTATCAGAGACTTTGATTTATTCATCATCACATTTTGTTATTGTTTGTCCTTCATTCTCAAGGAGTACCATGACATCAGGGTGATTTCATGACTTGCACCAAATAGGATTTAGGTCATCAACTCCTCTCACCTTCAGTGGCAAGACATATCAGGACAACTGGAGATGGCCTGGATGTTTTTAAGGCAAATGGACCCCATTTGCAAGTGACTTGCCCAGGGTCACAGCAGCTAGTAAGTGTCTGAGGTGACATTTGAACACAGGTCCTCCCAACTTCGGGCCAGTACTCTACTGCACCACCTGGCTGCCCTTATCTTCACATAGCAAAACAGTCTAAGAGTAGTCAGGATTTAAAACTTAGGTCTTCTGATTTCCCAGGCTTCTCCTTACACCATATAAATATTTTTCTGTTTTTTCAGGTAAACACTATGTTAAAACTCTAGCTCATCTCTAGTATTCTTAGCTTTTAATTCTCTAAGTAAAAAATCTTAAAGGAAATATTAGCCAGTTTGGGGGCATGTTTTATTATCATACAAAGGGATTCTTAACTTTTAGCTTGATTTCCACTTAAAAGCTTTTAACTTAAAAAAAAAAAGATTCTTCAGTGACTAGAGGCATAATTTTATAGACATCTACCCTTAATTGGCCTTTAACCAGGATGAGAAGGGTTATTTTGATTATGTTGTACTTCCTGCCAGAGGTTGATGACTCATTTCCACTTTAGGAAGTCATTCTTTGCTTGTATTATGTTTAAAGTCTAAGAAGTAGACTCTATATAAAACTAGCATAGTGATTCTATATTAGAAAACCAGTTAAGGGAAGACTTCAGATAACCTCTTCTAGGGACTGTGTGAGTATCATGCTGTTTCCTGGGAAAGAAGTCTTAGATTACTCATAATGGAAATGAATATCATATTTCATGGCTATAGATCTTATGCTTTGGTAACTTATTTGAGTTTGATCATTGTGGGCAAAGAAAATATTGAGAAATGTAAATTAAGGACTTGTGACTAATATAATACCTTTTTCCTCATTGAAAGTGGAATTAAATTTCCTCAAGAGGAAGAAATACTAGAAAAGAGTTCATTTTTAGGAGAAACATCTCATGGAATACTCATAGAATTTTGGTAAAGAGAAAAGTATTGGTATTCATTCCAGGGTTTGTGGAAGGAAGTTTTTGTCATTGAATTTTAAGAGTTTTTCTAATTGTGAATCTGGATTTTAATAAATAACTTAAATAGTGAGATGTAAATTGCTTTCCCTGTGAGCTGCATGAACACAAGGGGTAATTGTTAGAAGTTAACACATTGATTTAGGGAGCTGTATTTGTTAATTGTTGGCTCTATGATGTGCTGTCATTTAAGTTCTGCCAGTGAGTTGGGCATGAGAGCAGACTGGATGACAAGGTTAGAATTATGGGAAAGGGTGAGGGGTGGAGGAGGAGAGTAGAGGGAAAGATGGTAGTCTCTCTAGGAAGAAACACTGTGCTGAAAGAAACTTTGGGCACACCAGAGTCTGAAGGTGGATTCATAAAGAATCAAATCTCATGACTATTAGAAGTAGAAGTCTAGCAACCAGCCTAGATCAGTAAGTACTGTGCATGAAAGGCTGAATCCGTTATTACAATTTATCTGTGAGATTTGCTGTTGGCAAACTAAGCAGGCTAGATAGAGAATATGAATGCAGTGGGAGGACAGGGGTTAGAACAGTAAGTGTGAAAACTATGGGGAAGAAATTATCATGAGACATATAGAGAAGGTCTTAAGAAAAAAAAGGGCTTGAGTAAAGAGCACACAGTTCTTCTGGATCTTTGGGCAGCGAGAGTCTACCACAAGGTGGGGGAAATACAAGTTCTTCATAGATCTGAAGTCCAGGAGAAAGTTTCGTCTGAGGGTGTCATGTGGGGCAAGAGTTGCCCCCATGCCTGGGGTCCACGTCTTTGTAGTGGGCTTAGAAGAAGGGAAAATGATGAGTTCTCTCCTGAGTTTGAAAGGTCTATAAGACATCCAGTTCAGAATGTTCAGTAGGCAACTGGTAGTGCAAAACTTGAACTCAGGAGAAAGGATGGGGTTGGATATATATCGATATGGGAGTCATTATAAATAAGTGAATAGCAACAGTGGTGACCTGATAAGATCATTAATTGAGAGTGTATGGAGAGAAGAGGCCCCAGATAGACTCCTGGGATAAATATACAGGGAGAGGCATGATATGGACAATATTCCAGGAAAGGAAACTGAGTAGTCAAATAGGTGAGAAGAGACTCAGGAGAGAACAGTATCTAGAAAACTCAGAGAAGACAGTAGGACAGGGAGGTGGTAAATAATATATGGTGCAGAACAGTCAAGAAGGATGAGGACAGAGAAAAGGGCTTCAGATTGGGCAATTGAAATTATTGGCAGTTTTGGAGAGAGCAGTTTCTTTTGAGTGACCTTGCCAGATTACAAAGGGTAAAGAAGTGAGAGGAGAGGAATTGAGGCAATGAACATAGATTTTTTTTTTCTAGGACTTTGAAAAAGGGTAGTAGAAAGATAGGATAATAAATTGAAGTGATAGAAAGATCAAGTGAAGGTTTTTTTAAAGTATGGGGTTGACCTGGGCATATTTGTAGGTAGCAAGGAAGAAAATAATAGAAAAGGGATACATGTAGGGACAAATTACTGGAAAATGCAGAAGGGGATGGAATCAAGGCAGAGTTGACCAAGTAAGAAGAGTCACCCACATCTTCATGGGAGACTCAATAAAGTAATAACAAGGGGTTTTGGAGAGAAGAGCAATCTCAGGGGGAATTGCACCCTTTATTTTTGTCTTATATTCTCCTGTGTCAGAATGAATGAGATAAAGACAAAAAAATTTTCTTTTCAAAAAATTAAATATACAAATAAGGAAGGTTCTGGGAGAGTTGAAAACTGAGGGGGTGAAATAGTAAGCATATTGAGAGCACTAGAGCTTGGGACTTGATTTCTGCTTGGTATTATAGAATTCATTAAATATGTGTATCAGGATCTTGGTATATGAGTATGAGAAAAAATGTATGTAAAACTAGTGGTTATTTACATATTACATACATGTGATAATTGAATTTTAGCATACAAATACTACTTTATATACTTTGGGGGTATTTTATATTACTCAAAACAAACAAGGCATCAGTTGCATTTTTGTTATAGAAGCTTTTACTTTTTTTGCTTTAATAGGATTTGAAATGCTTGAAGTTTTCGACAAAGGTTCTATTTTATAATGTTGTTGCAACTGGGTATTTTCACCCAGTCCTTTAGTAACTGATGGTTTATATTTGGGAAGTGTATTCATTTACAACTTGAATTATTTTGAGAATGTAGGTGAATTGCTACCTCATTTCTCCAATCCCGCTGTTCCGAGGTTTAATTTATTATCTATCAATTAACAGGTATTTATTAGGAAGCCACTATGTACCAGGGCATACAAGTATGAAAAAATGAAACATTTCTTACTCACAATGAACTTCACATCCTAACTGGGAAACATACATTAAAAAATTTTATACACACATACACATGTTAAATATAGTTAATACCTATATACACATACATGGAATAGTTAAACAAAGGTGGTGGTGGTGGCATTAGCAGTTGAAGAGATCAGGAAAGGCTTCATGCAGAAAATACTGCCTGAGCTGCATGAGACTCTGGGATGGAGTTAAGGAGGGGGTGGGGGAACATGCCTGCTAGGCAAAGGTGTGGAGATGGGAGATGGCAGTTGTAGAAATTACACTTGGGTAAAGGATTTAAGTTATTATAAAGAGCTAAAAGGAACTTCAGAGATTCTCTCCATGTTTCCTGACCTAATCTATACCCTGGAATGATGAAATATCTAAATTCTTTACTCTCTGTAGCCTCAGCCTGTGAAGCAGGGATAGGGAGTTGGGAATGGGAAAAGCAGGATCCAGGTAGGAAAAAAAAATTTTGTAGGTTCTACAGAACACAGATCTGTTGGTAGTAAAAATTTGTCAAGATTAGGATACACTTGAAGAAACTATGGTCCAGATAACTGAGTTAAGTTGTCCAAGGTAGTATAACTATTTAGCAGCAGATCCAGGGTTAGATTTCTGAGACCTTATGTTGATGCGAGTGCTCAGATATCATGGACATTTGGATTTATTTTTTATCACGTATGTTGCTGTTAAGCTAGGTTGACTTTAGGATCCCATATTATTTTATCATTCCCTTTTCAGTGATAGAGGGTTGCTAATATGTTTATGTAATCAGAAACATTTATACTTGTTTCCTTTTTTAATGCAGTGACCAGGAATAGCCACCAGTGGATAGGTATGGACATCTCCAATATTATGATGAATCAATCGGAAGTCTGAGGTCTAAGATCCCAAATTGACTCTGAATCCTTGATTGTGAACAAGAGGAAGTGGAGTAATCGGGTAAGACTTGCCTAAGTAGTCATTTGAAAATGGTAATAATTTATTTAATCTTGGGTTTGATGTAATAGAGTTGATTTATACAAGGTTTCTATTTTCTTTAGAAAAATTTTGGAAAAGTAGTTATCTTTTCCTCAACTGACTTAAATAGGTTGGCTTTTTTGGAGGGATAATTTGATACCCTAGTGCAAAGTTTTCAAGTGGACTTTGGGTTGAAAGAAATCTTTACTCCCTAGTCTTATCCTCCAGTGTACCTGATTATTTTGCAGCCTTAGGAACATGATTCTATATTGATGAGGAGTGATCTGCTTCATGTATCATGTCTACTGTGTTATAAGGTTTTGATTTTTATTCTAATCTGTTTCAGGGTGAATCTAAGAAGTCTTATTAACCCGAGACCTAAAGATCTAGTCATGGTTGAGTGTATCCAAGGTTCTCTAATATAGGGTTGATATGGAATTTGAGCTTGAGAACCTGAAAATTTTCAGGCGTACTATTTACATTATTAATATACATTGATACCATATTGCTACACACTACCAACTTTTTTTAGGGTCACAAAGGAATTGGGACCAGATGTGGACAAAATGTCATAGGGTCAGGAAGGTATTATAATCATAATCCAGAAACATATGACTGGTGTGCAGAAAGTTGGAGGCTGATAAACTGGGTTAAGGGCCGGGTATCCCAGAAACAAAGTGGAAGGTAGAGTAGTCAGCAGAAATAAGAAATTAGGGCAAGAATATTAGGCAAAGAGGTGTCAGAACTAATGTTTCCTCTGAATCATAAACGGAGAACAACATGAACAAACTTTTCATGGGATGATGGATTTCAATGTTAATAAACATAAAATAGAACATAAAATACTTAATCCTTACTAGGTTGCATAGTAAGATTCTCTGGTAAAAGAATTGTAATGACTTGTATACAGTTAAACTAAAAGCTCTTCTTGCATCATTAAGGAGAACAGAGACATAAGTGGAAGAGAAAGCTGCTCTGGGGGCCTCTCCAATTTCTCCCTTTACCTCTTTTTTTTTTTGGTAAATAGAACAGGGAAGAAGCTGGGGAGTAGAGAGTCTGTCTTTATTAATGTGGCATACCATCTCCCTTTTGTGATAGGTTTTGCCTTTTCATTGAGGAATGAAGAAACATTTAAAACTTGGGCTTGGGTTTTCCAGAAGTGGAAATGCAGATTATCCTAACTATGCTTTCTCTCAAGGAAGGGACTGGGAGTGATGAATGATCTCTCTCTATTCCCATTTCAGGTTCTCTGCTCTAGCCCTGGAGTTGTTTATTCAGGGATTTTTAAGAGGAATTCAGAGCAGCTTTTTGCTCTGCTCATTTTTCATCCTATTCTTAGGATATACATTTTACATAGACAGAATGGATTAAGTAGTGAGACTTAACAGAAGGCCACTTCAGCCTAAAAACTCTGAAATTCCATCAATTAGAGATTTATTCGTATTAATCAGTATACTACACAACAGATGCTAGATCTGATACAGATGGGTCACATTTCAGTTTAAATTAAGGTTACTCTGATTTTTCTCTTAACACCTAGCTGAGTTGCATGCAGAAGACCAGAATTGTTACAGAAATAAATACTGAGAGAGGAGGAGAGGAAAGGAAAGTAATTTTGATGATTGGCACTGAGTGAAATACTGGTGAAAGGGATTTTGGATGGCCAGAGGGAAAGCAGCCTTAGAGTCTAGAGTTCCTTATTGATGGAAGGACAAGAGAGGCAGGATGTTAGAAGGGTTTATTTAACCCTTCTTTTTTTCTTGTAATAAGTGTGTGTTCCTCTTGATTTTGCTATATGGGTCTAAGTGTACAGAAATTTGGATAGCTAATCTCAACAAATAGAAAGTATATGAAATCTATCTTTTGTATGGCATGAGCAGACACTGGTCAGAGCTTAGGAAAAGAGTCAAGATCTGGGCAAGGAGTTTGGGTAATAAATATAGGACCTCAGCAAGAAAATGGAGATGTTATTCCATTACCTTGGTTCAGGAGCTTTTGTGTATTTCTTGTAAAGTCAGTAACCAATCCTCATCCTTCTCTAACCTGAAGGTTATCAGTAGAGGTGAATAGGACCACTTTACCAGATTTGGGAGGCAAAAGCTGGCAAAATTAGCTAAACTTTTGTAAGTGAATATTACCTTTATAATTATCATTTGTGAAAGAAAAAATATGCCTTTGATTTGTTGTAGGAGTGAAGTTTTTGTACTAGCCTTTTTATGAAGCGTTTGCTTTGTCAATTCAGATGATTTAAAAATTTTTTCCCATTTATATTGTTCTGAACTTAGAAATAAAAATTAAAATAAGCACTTCCATATACAATCAAGAAAAAAGAGAGGGTTATACTTGAAACCGACTCTCCATTATGTTTAGTTTCCTTTTATTTGTAAGTACTTCATAACAAATTTCAGCATAGTACTTTCAAAGCTTTTCTTTTTGTGATTCCTTCTGAGATCATCTCCAGTTTATCATGTATCTGTCTTGTTTGTGTGTAGTTATTTGTGTTCTACCTCCCCCATTGACTGTAAGGCCCTTGAAAACATAGGGACCTTTTTTTAAAGCCTTTCTTTGGATCCCTGCACATTAGCATATTGCCTGGCACACAGTAAACACTTTAATGGTAAATGCTTCTTGATTGATTCTGGAATTTCATTTGCTCTTTGAAATGATCACAATTTTTATATCTTTAAAGTTATTTTTCTTTCTTTTGACCTGCCTTCCACACTGATGTAGCTCTGTGACCTAGGACAAACCACTTGGCCTTCCTGAGCCTCAGTACCTTCATTTATGCATTGAGGATAATACCTATGCCACTTACATTGTACAATTGTCATAATGTTTACAAAGCTATTATATTGTGGAGCTGCTACTATTATTTTTGAAAATGTTAAGACAGAACAAACATTTTGGGGTGGTAAAAATAGTTCTCAATTCCATTTACCTTGTGTGATTTCAAAGGCCTAAAGAATTGAAAGACATAAAAACAGAGCAGAGGTTTCCAGAGCTAGTTTGAAGGCCTAGGTCTTGAAAGTGCCTGGGATTTCTTACTTTTACAGTAAGTTTGGCAGGTTTTTCAGAATATTAAAGCAAGAGAACAGAAGCAGTATTATAAAAAAAGTCTCAGTAAATTCTAGCATGTATGATCTTAGCCCTTTCTGTATTAAAGATGAAATTCCTTTGATTCACTTTTTAAAAGTGTGTATGTGTGGTAGTGTATAAATGTGTGTGTGTACATACATTCACATATATATGTATGCATCAATTTACATATACATATGTAGGAAGCAGCATTTGAGCCCAGGTCTTGCCATCCTATTCACCATGCTGTTTCTCCCTTCCTCTTTTCTTAGTGCATTGTCTGTTAATATATTCATTATTAATTTATATTTTGTTTTGTTAAAATTTCTATTTTGGTTTGTTAAAAACTTCCAATTGTATTTGGCTTTGAGGAAAAAGGTTTTGTGAATTGATTTTAGTCCTTTTAAGCTCAGTTCTTTTAGCTATAAAATGGGGAAAATAATACTTCTCCCACCTACCTGGCAGTGCTGTTGTGAATAACTTAATAAACTTCAGAGTGGTATATAAATGTGATTTATTGTTACTAGATACTTTTAAAAAACCTTTTAAGCTTTTTGAAGTACTTTCTTCTCAAGCACAAGATACACATAGATTAACTTATTTTTTTTTTTTCTTCGTTTATGGCATGTCAGTGGATGATTGACAGCAAAAAATGCCAAGACCATTTCAATCCTTCAAGGATATTCCCCTTTGGATGCTCAGATTGTAATCCATCTACACTTTATCATTTTGTGCAATTCTTATTCATGTTCTTTTAAAAACCTTCCCCACAGTATTTGCCCATCAAGCTTGGAAGCCTTTTCCTTTTTCTTTTCTTTTTTTTTTTTTTTTGGCGGGGCAGTTGGTGTTAAGTGACTTGCCCAGGGTCACACAGCTAGTAAGTGTCAAGTGTCTGAGGCCGGATTTGAACTCAGGTCCTTCTGAATCCAGGGCTGGTGCTTTATCCACTGTGCCACCTAGCTGCCCCACCTTTTCCTTTTAAAAGGGAAGAAATGAAAAAAAGGGGGGGGAAGAAATGAAAAAAAAAAGGGTAGAAATGGTAACCATGGGCTAGTGGTCAGATTAAACTTCATTTCTTTTTAGATAAAGTTCTTAGATGTGGAGAATTCTGTAAATCAGATTGCCTAGATTTTAGAATGTATTTAATATGTTCTAACCTTATGGAAAGTTAGAGAAATAGACTAGACTATAGATAATTATATGGATTCAGTACTGGTTGAAGGACTCTAGAGTAGACATTAATGAATAAATGTCACCTTGGAGGCCTCTGGTGGAGTTCCCTAGGGATATATGCTTAGCCCTTTACTGTATAAAATTTATATTAAAAACCTGAATAAAGGCATACTTGTCATTTATAGATGACACAAATCTAGAAAGGATAGCTGTCATATTAGGTGATTAACACAGCATCCAAAAGTATCTTGAGAGGTTAGAACAATAGAGTTAAATCTAATAAGATGAAATTTAATAGGAATAGATGTGAAATTTAAAATTGGGTTTTAAAAAACATAACAGAACTCATATCAGAAATCCAAATGAGCATTGTACCATTCACCTTTTAGGAGGCTTTCACTTTATGAAACTTGCATTTGCTCAAAATATTTTCAAGATCCGTGAACCCCCGCCATGAACTCCTCCCCCTCCCCCCCCCCCCCCCGCCTTTTTTTGGTTTTGTTTTTTTTAAAAGAGAACTTCCCTTCAGCTGACCTTGGATTTTTAGAAGTGGTTAAAAGTCATTTGGATGCAAATTTGATAAATGAGGTGGGTAATGAAAATAGGTAACATTTTTTGGGAGGTAAAAAACAAGAAAATAAAAGTAATATAAAGGTGGTTTTATCAGAGGAAGCACCTATTTATGTTGGAAAGTTCTGCTGAATAACTTGATTAAGAGTATGAAGGAATTTCTTGATAACCTGAAACATAATTATTATAGGACAGTGTTAGTCAATAATTAATTTAAAGAAGTTCTTCAGTCCATTTGAAGGGATTATCAGGTGGTGACCATTGGAGGAATGCTGAGGCACAGGGTCTTTCTAATGTTGCCTAAAAGAAACAGTCCTGCTCTTAGATAAAAAGTAAGCTGATCTCGGGGGCAGCTAGATGGCACAGTGGTTAAAGCACCGGCCCTGGATTCAGGAGTACCTGAGTTCAAATCCGGCCTCAGACACTTAACACTTACTAGCTGTGTGACCCTGGGCAAGTCACTTAACCCCCATTGCCCTGCAAAAAAAAAAAAAAAAGTAAGCTGATCTCATTCTAAGTGAGTTTACAGGAGGAATAAACCTCTTCCTCTTTGCCTTTTAACTCTAAATCTTGTGCTTCATCTATGCTATGCCTTTCAATCCCTTGACCCCGAAGTTCTTTCCCAGGCTATCACTCTTCTATTAGCTACACTTTTCCTCCTTTTTCCATCTTGGCCCTTTGCTGAGCCAGTTCAGCTCTGCATTGTCTTCTGCTCAAGTCTCTTACCAGGCCCTTGTGGTATAAGCGAACTTTCCCTGCGAGGCCTTAGCCCTGAATCACTCCTACTATCCATTGCCTTTGCTTCTGTATTCATGCTGCAGAATAAAGGTGGAGAAAAATCATAAAATCATGTTGATTGGGTCCACTTCATGTTTATGTTACCCAACCCCCCTACTGAGTCCTTACTGCATCAAAAGTCTTTTTTTTGGGGGGGGGGAGGCTGGGTTAATGAGGGTTAAGGGACTTGCCCAGGGTCGCACAGCTAGTGTCAAGTGTCTGAGGCTGGGTTTGAACTCAGGTCCTCCTGAATCCAGGGCCAGTGCTCTATCCAAAAACAGCCTTTTTATACCTCCCTAATTATCCCACTCACCACAGCCGCTTTGCCAAACCACCCCTCCTCAAACCTAAGTGGCTCCCATTCCTCCCACTCTCTCTGTTGAGAAGTGTGCCTTATATTTTACTGAAAAAAAAAATGGAGGCCATTTGTGAAAACTTCCTCTTTGTTCATCTCACATCCCTCAGGTCATGCCTTATGCTACTGTCTTCTCCTTCACTCTTGTCTCCCAATAAAAGGTGGCTCTTTTTCCTTGCCCAGATAAATAAATACCTGTACTTGCATATTGATTCCCTTCTATCCTTGTTTCTTCAGCAGATTGCCCTTCTGTCATCTCTGTTCTCACTTCTATTGAATATCTGTCTCCTAGCCACTTCCCTCCTGCTTACAAACATCTCCACGATTGCCTCATCCTCAAAAACCCCTCACTTGATTCTTCCATCCTCACTAATTATTGTCCCATTATCTATTCTGTTCTTTGAAAAGGTTATCTACAATAGATGCCCCTATTTCCTCTCCTAGTATTCTCTTCTTAATGTTCTACAATTTGGTTTCTGACCCTATCGTTCAATTAAAACTGCTTTCTCTAGTTATTAGTGATGACTAATTTCCAAATCAATGACCTTTCCTCTACCCTCATCCTTCTTGACTTCCTTGTAGCCTTTGACACTGTCAGTTACCTCCTTCTTGTTACTCTCTTTTCTCTAGGTTTTTTCTCTAGTCTCCTTTCTCCTGGCTTTTCTCCCTATAACATTTAACTCAATGATCTTATCATACTCTATGGATTATCATCTCTGGGCTAATAATTCTCAAATCCACTTATTGTGTACACTTATTGTGTCTCTGCTGATCTCCAGTCTTGAATCTCCAGATGCCTTTCAGACATTTCACATTTGATGTCCTGTAAATAGACAACTTAAACTCAGTATGCCCCAAATTGGACTCATCTTTCTTCCAAAACTCTTCTCCCTGGGGGCAGCTGGTGGCACGGTGGATAAAGCACTGGTCTTGGATTCAGGAAGATGAGTTCAAATCCAGCCTTAGACACTTGACACTTACTAGCTGTGTGAATCTGGGCAAGTCACTTAATCCTCATTGCCCTGCAAAAACAAAAACAAAACAAAACAAAACAAAACTCTTCTCCCCCTCCAAACTTCCTTAAGACTATGGAGGGCAACTCCGGCTTCCCAGTTCTGTAAACTAGGTGGAGATTACACCGCCATCCCAAACTGATCTTCTTCGAAGACCTGTCAATTTTACCTTTGCCACATCTCTCTAATAGGCCTCCTTCTTGCCTCTGATATTGTCACCACCCTGGTGCCAGCCCTTATGACCTCTTGGTTGGACTATTTCAATAGTTGGCTGGCAGGTCAGCCTGCCAAAAAATTCTCTATACCAGTTCATCCATTCATCCACCAAAGTGATTTTCCTAAAGTATAGGTTTGACCATGTCACCCTACTACCCAATAAACTCCAGTTGCTCCTTCTAACTTTTATGTTCAAATACAAAATCCTCATTTCTCTTTGGCATTTAAAGCCTTCATAACCTATCCCTCTTTGTAGCCCCCATCCCTAATTTTCCATTCTTTTTATACTTTATACCCCCTTCACTTACAATTCAATCTAGTGAAACTGTTGTCCTTGTCATTTGCAGAAGACTACCGCTGTTCCCTGTGTTTCAACAACTTGGCTCCTTGGCTTTCTTCAAGTTCCAATTTTCTTCAGGATGTTTTCCCAATAGCTTTTTTTTTTAAAGGAAGCCTTGTTTTTACGGAAGACCTGAGTTCAAGTCCTGTCTCTGATACTTAGCTTTTCCATACCTCAGGTGGCTCTTTAAGATTGAGTTATTTATAATGTAATCTGCATTCATGCAGGGAATTCTTCATATATATGAATTTACAAGTCTGAACCAAAACCAAAACAAGGCAAGCCACCTCAAAAGTTATTGTGGGTATCAGATAAAAAAATATAGGTGAAAACATAAAAGCACTATGTAAATATAGGGTATTTTCCTTTCCTAGGTATGTCTCTTAAGTATTGGAAACATGGATATCATGTAGTAGGTAGAGAGAATATAAAAGTTTAGGACTTGATTGGGAAATTTCTTAAAAAAAAAAGTTTGAAAGTGTTTGTGAATATCTTTATGTTGATGTATTGAATCAAAAGAGAGAGCATGATGGACCCTGAGCTTTTGCTAAGAGGAGAACTGGGAAAGCACAAGGTTACAGAGGATGATATAGAAAGACTATCTGGGGCCCCTAGGTGGCGCAGTGTGGATAGAGCATCGGCTCTGGATTCAGGAGGACCTGAGTTTAAATCCGGCCTCAGACACTTGACACTTACTAGCTGTGTGACCCTGGGCAAGTCACTTAACCTTCATTAACCCTGCCCCCCCCCCCCAAAAAAAAAAAAGAAAGAAAGAAAGAAAGACTATCTGGAGGAGTGAAGAACAAGAACTTTTAAATTTAAAAAATTCTTTTTTCTGCAAGAAGAGATACAGATTACAGGATGTCAAAGTAAGGGAATAAGTAGTTAATAATCAAGTAGAGATGGCAGATCTGGCACAACCTACAAGAAATTATTATTATTTTTTAAATAGGCTAGAGATGGAATGGTTGAGAAAGAGAGAAATACAAGGAAGAAATTATGTGTAAGGTTTTGTTTATTTTTGTTTTTGAGATTATTGAAGGTCAAGACTGTTTAAAAGTTAAAGTAGCTAGGAGAAAGAGAATAAATGAGATAGTATTTTGGTTATTTGAAAAATCCCAGAACAGCTTGTTGATTCTGGATGGCTTCCCCTCTCAGTGACAGGGGAGGCTGAGGGTTTCTGTTGAGAATTTATGCTTTAAATAAAAATCATTTTCCCGATTTCAAGCTTGGAGCCATTATGTATATTACTCTTCTACTTAGTGGAAAATATAATGAAGCTTGAGGAAAGGATTTGGTGTGAGAGCTTTCAAGAAAAATATACATTATTTTTCATTTCTTCTTCAGAAGAGATACTTTTTCAGGCATTCTTTATTATTATTTTTTAAAATAATAAAAAACATTTTTACTTAAAGTTTAAGTTCCAAATTCTATCTCTCCTTCCCTCTTTCCCCTCCCCTCTCCCTGAGGGTGATAAACAATTAATTATAGATTTTATATATATGCAGTTATGTGAAACATTACCATGTTAGTCATTTTGTATAAGGAAACTTGAATAAAAGGGAAAAAAATGAAAGAAAGTGAAAAATAGCATGCTTCAGTCTGTGTTCTAGCAATATCAGTTCTTTCTTTGGAGGTGGATAGTATGTTTCATCAGTAGTCCTTTGGGATTGTCTTGACTCCTTGTTTGGCTGAGAATAGTTAAGTCATTCACAGTCCATCAAATAATATTGCTGTTACTGTACACAATGTTCTCCTTGTTCTCTTCACTTCACTATTCATCAGTTCATGTAAGTCTTTCCAGGTTTTTCTGAAATTCTGCTTGTCATTTCTTATAGCACAGTTATATTCTATTATAGCCATTCCCAGGCATTCTTTTCTTTCTCTTTCTTTCTTTCTTTCTTTCTTTCTTTCTTTCTTTCTTTCTTTCTTTCTTTCTTTCTTTCTTTCTTTCTTTCTTTCTTTCTTTCTTTCTTTCTTTCTTTCTTTCTTTCTTTCTTTCTTTCTCTCTCTCTCTCTCTCTCTCTCTCTCTCTCTCTCTCTCTCTCTCTCTTTCTTGTGAGGCAATTGGGGTTAAGTGACTTGCCCAGGGTCACACAGCTAGTAAATGTTAAGTGTCTGAGGCCGGATTTGAACTCAGCTACTCCTGACTCCAGGACCAGTGCTCTATCCACTGCGCCACCTAGCTGCCCCCTTTCCAGACATTCTTTAGGGAGAGACTTGTGGATGGGGGAAAATACTTTGGGAAGCAGCAGACATATAGGGGAGCTGGCAATTCAACAAGTCTCTGATTTTAGTTGCCTCCTTTGGTTGGGACTTCAGGGAATTTCCCCTTTGGTGAGATTAGAGCCTCTCTCATGGTCTCGCTCTCTTCCTAATTAGCTCATTCACTTTCTAATATACTCTAATCTATAGAACTTCTATGATTTCTGTTTGAATAAATGGATTTTCTTTGCTCCTTACCAGATGCTATATTCTATAATGGGCACTCCTCATTGCTTCTGCAGTTAGAATGGTTGTGGCATTTTCTATGGTCAAATCAGAGTCACCCCTGCTCCCAGAGCCTTCTGTCCAAGTCAGCTTCTTGCCCATAGGAAGCCTAAACCACTTACCTATTCACTAAGGTGACTGAAATGTCCATCAACCTTCTCTACACAGGCTGATTTTGTTAGAGAAAAATTGTTTTCATAATTGTTAATTGAGTGTATACTACATAAGATTTTCTCATATGGGAAGGAAGGAATGAAGCATTTTGATAGTGTTTGCCATTGTGCTAAGCACTTTACATACAAATATCTCATTTTATTCTTACAAGAATTCTGGGAGTAGCTGATAGTATTATCTTCATTTTGCAGATGAGAAAACTGAAGCATGTGGAGGTTTAGTTACCTGCCTAGGGTCACACAGCTATTAAGTATCTGAGGATGCTCTTTTTTACTCTAGGCCCAGGCTTTCCCCGCTACACCAACCTTAAAAAAATTTCATTTAATAGAGAATGGACATTGCCATAGATAATCCATTCAAGCCTTCTTGTTGCTGTGGTTCTGAGGCCTGAAGAGGTTTGTTAGTGGGAAATACAGAGCCATGAAGTATTCTAGTAGAGAAGGAACCTAAGAGGGCTACCTGGTGAATCTTGCTGCACTCTTTTCCTCTGACCTGTTCCTAGTTTGGGCTGTGTTGGTCACCTGGATTTCAAATGTCTCTGCCCTCCCTTCTCTTGTGCCCATTGTAGCTGCATTGGCATCAGTAGCAGCAGCAGCAGCAGTTCCTTGCTGCTGTAGTAGCTTGGCCTCTCCAGGACCCAAATTGGAATTATAATGATGTACAACAATTCCAAGAATTAAAAGATGCTAGAGAAACACTTCTGAAGGGAATGGAATCTTGCTCTAAAAAATCCGAAAACTGGCAGAAATTCTTGAAACTCACTCAAGAGCCTAATGAACAACCTAATAGGTTTTACGATAGACTTTGTGAAGCTGCTAGGCAATTCACCAGACTGGATCCACTAGATTCAAAGAATTCCTATGTTGTGCTTAACATATTCGTTCACCAATCGTTGCCAGAAGTCCGTAAATATTTTATAACACAGTGTCCAGGATGGAAAGATATGACTATAGAAAAGCTTAAAGAAGTTGCCACCTATATCTTTGAGGCAAATGAGGAGAATAAGTCTAAACAGAGCATTCTGGCACTAGCTCTTTCTGGTCAGGCATCTAAAGGCCAACCAAAAAACCTTAAGGTATGCTATTACTGTGATAAACAAGGACACTTGTTGAAGGAATATAGAACTAGAAAACAGGAAATTAAGCAGGCAATGACCGAGAGCCTTGAAGATTTCTTCAGGGGAAATCGGAATAATTATGGAAACTTTTATCAGTACAGGAAACAACAAGGAAGCGAGACCAGACAGTTGAAAATCACTGTCAGCCCCAATATTACGGCGAGCCACCCAATTAACTCTCCACATATTAAATTCGGCCCCCACACTGCCCATCCAGGCTTTTCTCTCTTATTAAGAGAATGATGGAGCAAAGTAGTAAAAGGCAGCAGTAGTCACTTACTGTAAATAGACTTGGGGCTCAAGGAGCTAGGCATTTAAATCTGCTCCAAAACGTACTGCCCTTTCCCCTTCTTACAGGCACAGAAAATGTTCTGACTTGGCTGAAATGAAGAGTCCTGCATTGCTTAATCTTCTGGCTCATGGTAATCCTTAAGGCCCACTTAGTCTCCAGAATTAGGATAATGGTCTACCATAAAGAAAGTATTGGGTTCCTTCTGATGGAGATCCTCTTAACATTTATTGAGTAGTAGTATGGAAGGAGGAAATCAGTAGCTGCTTTCATAGCAGAAAGATAAAAACTTGTTTGATCTTGATTTTCCAACATGAATGACTATAAAAGCAGGGCTGAATTATCTTTCCAACCATGAAAAAATCCCACAATTTAGTTAAATATTATTGTTCTCACATAATCAAATCTTTTATTTTCTTCCAGGTTCAGATCAGGTGCTATCTCCGTATCTTCATTCCATCCCCCAAAGCGAGTGTCCTCTCCCACCTCAGATTACCTCGTTTTTTGTGTGTGGAGCAGTGGACCTAGGATTAGGAGGAAATGTCTCCAGCGCTTTTTAATTGCGTCAAGTCAGCTTAATTTCTATGGGCCTTAGTTCCTTCATCTGTAAAATGGGCATAATTGCACATAGCCTCCTTATGTTTTGAGAATTAATTAAAATAATGTATTTAAACCACCTTATGAACCTTGAAAGGCATTTTACAAATAAATTTAAGATAATATTGTTATTACCTCTTATCTTTTTGTAATGTATACAGATAGAAACAAATTGCTATTCTATTTTATATTTAATGCTCACTGAACTTTTGCACTGGTGGATAAAATAAGAGTTTTTTGTAGTCTAGTCGAACAAAAGTATTAGGATGTATGCTTCTCATCCGTAGATTCATTGAAGTCCTCCTTAATACTACTCTAGTAATAGACAGAATAATAGGGATCATATACCTCATCCATTTTTTTATTCCATGATTTTGATTACCTTGGCTAGGTTTGTATGTTTCATCTTGTTTTATAGGAAATTGATATGTCAACATTTATTTAAAACATTGTTCTTGAAAGCTTTGTAGATTTTTATGTCTGTGAAGTTTTGGCCTACAGTTTCAGTGTACAGTAACAGTCCTGTTCCTGCCTGTTCCTGCCCAGTTTATTGGTTTGGTTCTCCCAGGATATTTTGAAATTTTCATTTGTAGTTTGGGGATTTGTCATTTATCAATCTGTGACTGATAGCAAGCTTCTAATGTATAATTCTAGCTAGCAGGTCACATCTTGCTAGATATTTGGCAGATGCTAAAGTTTTATAGCCAGCAGTTAGGTGTTAAGCAGTTTTCATTGTTTTCCTTGCACAGTCTACCTTGATCAATAATTCCAAGGGTTCTTTTTTTTTTTTTTTTTGCGGGGCAGTTGGGGTTAAGCAACTTGCCCAGGGTCACACAGCTAGTAAGTGTTAAGTGTCTGAGGCCTGATTTGAACTCAGCTACTCCTGACTCCAGGGCCGGTGCTCTATCCATTGTGCCACCTACCTCCCCAATTCCAAGGGTTCTTAAGGGTAACTAACATTTCTGTAATGTCTGGTGGCAGTGTCCTTATCATGAATTGTCATATAAACCATTTCCTTTGCCACAAACAGATTCTCATTATCCAGCCATTTGGTGTATACTTCATTGTTGACATATCCTTGGCTAAGTTTATGTGGATATTGTCCTTATAGGTCCTTTTGGTTCTATAACTGCATCTTAGCTGTTTCGTAGTCTCCATCTAAAGGTAAACTACTTTGAGTTATGTTAGACAAATCCAGTTATATGTCCCAGTTTATCAGCCTTTACTATTTCTTGGTGAAATGATGTCTGCATATTCCAAAAATGTTGCTGTTTGTCATATACTTTTAGAAGTCTCCTCAATTCTTTTTTTTTGGTGAAGAAGTGTTATTGTTTTTGTCGCCTCCTTAGCACGATGAGCTCCAGGTTCTGTCAATAATAAATGGGTTGTTGTTAGGATGATTTTTAGCTGTATTAATGTCTATTTTACACTTGCTTAAGATTTAATGGATGTTAATGTTTTAAGCCTTTTCTTCCCATTCAGTTTCAGTTTTAGTATGCCAGTGAATCTCTTAATGTATTCATCCACAGGCTGCTTTCTCATACTGTGTTATGCTCTATACGTTTTGAATGGAGGAGATCAAGACATTTGTAGGCATTGCTTTTATTGATTGGTTCAATCTTTTCTTTGTGTACATTCCAGATTTTTCACTTGCTGGGTCCAAATGACATTTTGATATTATTGGACAAAGATTCCATAAGATGAAGGAGCTATTCAATTAATATGTTTATGGAGCCATTTAGCTTGATGTTATCCACATGTACATCAAGTGGTTAATAAGATGTTTTGGCTTGACTTCTTTTTAATTTGGAAGCCAATGTTTAGTTCTATTTAGAAGAAATAAATGATGATGGATTTAAAGGAAGAAAGAACTGTAATGGGTTTACATGGTCTTCTTGAAAAATACCAGTTTTACTTGAATTGTTCATGACATTATATATTTATGTCATATTTTAAGTAGAGAAAAGTTTTCCATGAAGACATCAAACTCTTAATGTTTTCACTAAACTTTGGTCTTTTTTATTTATTTGCAGTATTCAAATAAGCCATTAGATGGAATTGAGTCAAAGTTGGATAGCTTGTTCATTAATTACTTGATAGGTAATAAGTTGCTTTTAATATACTTGACTTATGGACACACACTTTTTGCTCTTAATCCAACAGATTGTTTTCTTGAAAGTGTTTATATTTTAGTTCTACAAGCTGTGAGTGTTCTGTACAAGGTACATAAGCACAAAATTGATCTATCTTTGGATGGGTTGCTGGTGGTATAGATATGTGATTGTTTTCTCTGATCTCAGCTTTTTTATTTTTTTCTTTCAATATCTGATTAAGGGTAGCTAAGATTTCTGATATGCTTTTGGTTTCCAGATCCTTTCTTTATGCTTCTTTTGCTTTTGCTTTTTTGTGGAGCAGTATGGCATTCACATTATCTACTGTTGCACATACCAGACAAATACTGATATAATCTTCCAATTCCTTTTGGTAGGTTTTTGAAGTCCCTTTTGCCCTGGTGGTATTTTATGCGTGTCCTTGAAGGATTCCTTGATAACTCCGCCTTTTGCCCTACATTTCTCACTGGGGTAGCAGCTGATTCATATGCTGTTGTGTTCAGGTTCTAAAATGCTTTTATGGTGAAGGCAAATATGATTAGAAAATACATTTATTCATTATGTTTATTTCAGTTGACAACTTTTAAAGATCACTAAGTTTTGAGATAATTGATATGGTAGTTTAATTCAGATTATCAAACTTTAGAAGGGCTTTTCTAAATTCCAATCAAATTTTGCCCCATTTCCTTTTCAAAAGCATTTGGGACATCAGTGATGTTTTTATTATGTTATTATTTGGAATTTTTTTTTTTTGGAGTTTTTATTAAGGAAAGTGATCTCAGGTCTTTAAGCTTTTACCCTCTCAAGGTTTTAGTAGTTTCTTAACTCCTTTTTAGACTTAGGAATACTTAAAAAAAATGATTGCCTTGTACTTGTCTTGTGTGACTTATACCTGAGCAGTATGAAGCCTTTCCCTATAATTAGATTAAGTTTTGTTATAGTACTGATACATAATGAAAGTATTCATATCTTCAGTACATTTGTACTTTCCCATTTAAGTCAACAGCACTATTTGCACTGTTGCATTTTTCAGTAGGTGGGTTATTTCTATTTTGTTCTAGTATATTTTTGCCTTGTGATACCATTCTTACTTTTCAGTTAAGTTGATAATCAGGACAATTCTAATAGGGCTAGTCTTCACATTCCTCTGGTTCTGTCTTTTTCTTTTCTTTTCCTTCTTTTTTTAAACAAGATTTATAAGAACAGTGTTATCTTACTAGGCAGGTTGCTAACCTAATCAATGGTATGACCAGAGTTCAATTGGGTTCTTTCTCCTTTACAGACACTGTAGTAAGCTCAAGTTTCACATATCCATCCCTAGTGGTAGTCCTTTAGTAGTCTCTTATGGGATCCCATTTTCACATAACATGTCTTATAGTTTGGATATTGAGGATTTATTAGTAGTTTGGTAGGCAGTATGGTAGAGTGGGTAGAGAACCTGGTGCCACCTATGTTCAAGTTCTACCTGACACACATTTGCTGAGCAAGCCTGTACAAGTTACTTTTAACCTCTCAGTGGAACTTAGAGAATGTGTTGACCTATATTTTTAGGAGTTCCCGTTACTAGCGAAACTATGTGTTTAGTTCCTATATCTGTTTTTGGTGTATATGTTATATAACCTCATATTAGAAAGTAAACTCTGAAAATAGAGACTGTGTGTTTTTTGTTTTGGACTTTATCTACCCAGCATCTAGCTTCATATGTGACCGGTACTTAATAGATGTTTGTTGAATAGAATTAGGTACTACCTGTATTTCTTTCAATTTTGGTTATTCATTAAAGGATTACATTTTATTTCACGTGTGCAATGATAAAATTATTTTTAAAAAATATTTTATGATTTTCTTCCTCCATTATATGTAAAAGCATTTTTAACATTGCTTTTAAAATTTTGAATACCAAATTCCCACCCTCCCTGACATCCTTGAGATGAAAAGCAATTTAATATATGATATATATGCAACCATGCAAAACATTTCCATATTAGTCATGTTGTGAAAGAAAACACAGACCACCCCCAAAAAACCCACAAAAGAAAGTGAAAAATAGTATGCCCTATCTGCATTCAAACTTCATCAGTTCTTTCTTGGGGGGGGGGCATTTATTTTATGAGTCCTTTGGAATTGGCTTGAATCTTTCTATTACTGAGAATAGCAAAGTCATCCACACTTGATCATTGTTCAGTATTGCTATTTCTTTCAAGGTTTTTCTGAAATAATATTGCTTATCATTTCTTATAATACAGTAGTATTCCATCAGTATCATAGACCACAACTTGTTCAGCTGCTCCCCGATTGATGGGTATCTCCTGAGTTTCCAATTCTTTGTCACCACAAAAAGACTGCTACAAATATTTTTGTACATATAGGTCCTTTATCCTTTTTTAAAAGATCTCTTTGGAATACAGACATAGTAGTGATATTGCTGGATCAAAGGGTATCCAAATTACTCTCCAGAATGGTTGGATCAGTTCATAACTCCACCAACAGTGCACTGATGTCACAATTTACCCATATCCCATCCAACATTTATCATTTTCCTTTTCTGTAGTATTTCCAATCAGATAGGTGTGAGGTCTCATAATTGTTTTAATTTGCATTTCTCTAATCAATAGTGATTTAAACAATTTTTTCATTTGGAAACTGCCTGTTCATATCCTTTTGCCATTTATCAATTGGAGAATGACTTGTATTATTAAAAATTTGACTAAGTTCTCAATCTATTATCAGAGACACTTGATGTAAAAATTTTTTTTCTTCCAGTTTTCTGCTTTCTTCTAATCTTGGTTGCACTGATTTTGTTCATGCAAACCCTTTTTAGTTTAATATAATCAAACGTATTCATTTTACATCTCTCAATGCTCTCTCGATCTTGTTTGGTCATAATTTCTTCCCTTACAGTGGTAAAATCCTAACGAAGGTAAATAAGCTACTCACATTTTGCTGAATCAAGTAAATTTTTTTTTTTGGTGAGGCAATTTGGGGTTAAGTGACTTGCCCAAGGTCACACAGCTAGTAAATATTAAATGTCTGAGGCTGGATTTGAACTCAGGTCCTCCAGAATCCACTTTGCCACCTAGCTGCCCCAAGTAATATTTTTTACACACAGGATGGGGATATTCTGCTTTCTTATGGTAATGTTAAGTGTCTTAGTATAACATTTTACATTTGTAAATATCTTGTAGATAGTGATTTTTTATGTTATTTCCTCTATCAGAATGTAAGGATTTTGAAGATAGATACTTTTTGTTTTCTCTTTATACTGCCGTCATTTAGTACAATGTTTGGCATATTGTGTAGGCGGTGTAGGCCTCCATCAGTCGTGGACAACCATGGATCAGCACCTTGAAGAGCCACAGACTACAGTGTGACTGTGCAGTCCGATACGGGAGCCACAGCTCCTGAGTGACTTATAACCGGTAACTGCTGCATCCTGTGTTGTATCTATCCCATGAGGAGTAGCTGGAGTGTCTTCTCCAGGGTGCTGGCCTGGGTGGATCAATTGGAAAACAAGCTGTTGCCATGCAGCAGGTTTTCCCTCTCTGTGACATTGGTGAATCCAAAGGAGAGGCAGAGCCAATACAGTTTGGCACCAGTGCTGCCGCAGGAGTTGCCAGAGGGATGTGATGTCCAACATCCAACTGCCTAAGGGACTCCGACTCCTGATTTTTTCCTTGGGGTTAACTCCCAAAGCCTTTCCCATATATGGGTATAGCCGCAAGGCATCGGAGGTTTAAAATCAGGGTTTCCTTCCCCTAGGCAGGTTGCTTGCTGAGGCTAATGAGCCCCACCTGCCCAAAGCGACTGGTTTTAAGGCACCAGTGACTTGCCTTCACCCCTTCTCCTGTTAGTGGAAATAGTTCCACCACGAGAAGGCCAGGAGTTGGGCTTTGGATGTCAGAGGCTATTTGAGATGCATGCTATTGGAGCATTTTATAGAGAGTGGGAGCTTATCCCCACTCCCCACCCTGGCATGACAAACCTTTGGAACCATATGGCATATTAAATGCTTTGGAACCATTTGGCATATTAAATACTTAATAAATACTTGATTTGTTACTGTTATCTTAACATGTGATGATTATCACATTAAATATTCTTTCTGGAAAATTAATTATCTTTGTAAATGAAATAATTACATAACACAGTGAATTGTTAAAGTTAACATCCTACAACTTAAATTTTCTTTTTTTGTTTTGGTAATTTTAAAAATTCCCATAAGTTTTGAAGTTTTAAAAAATTAATTTTAAAAGAACTTTAGCTATCACACAATAATGAAATCAGGATTCAGGGCCTACCTTATTTTGTCATGCTTCTAGAGATCTTGTTATTGTCATAAAGGTCTATGGTTAGACTATGTTGTAGTTCTCAGAGTGTGGTCCAGGTTACCCTTGGAGTTTCTTTCCAAAGACCGTTTCGGGGGGCAGCTAGGTGGCATAGTGGATAAAGCACTGGCCCTGGATTCAGGAGTATCTGAGTTCAAATTCAGCCTCAGACACTTGACACTTTCTAACTGTGTGACCCTGGGCAAGTCACCTAACCCCCATTGCCCTGCAGAAAAACCCCAAAACAAAACCCCCCCAAAAAACCCAAAACCCAACCAGAGACCATTTCAGGGGGTCTGCGAGATCAAAAGTATTTTCATAATAATGCTAAAGTGTTTTAATTTTTAATACAATAAATACTGATTAAATATAACCCATAAAACAAAAACTCTTTTGGGGAGGGATTCCTCAATAATATTTAAGAATATAAATGGATCCTGAGACCAAAAAGTTTGAGAACTGCTGGACAATATTAATCTTGCCTAAGGAACCTTTTTGTTTTAGAGGCAGGTAGGTGGTTTTGTGGGTCAAACATTGGGCTTGAGTTCAAATCCACTCAGACAATTACTGGTTACCTGACCATAGTCAGGTCATTTGACCTCTTTTTGTCTCAGTTTCCTCAACTATTAAATGGGGATAATATTAACACCTACCTCCAAGAGTTGTTTGTGAGGATCATATGAGATAATATTTATAAAAGTGATTAGAACAGTACCTGACATATAGATAGATGCTTAAAAAATCTTCTCTTCTTCACTTAGAATAGTGACAAACTTACTCTATTTGCTTGTACAATTTTGATAATCTATGATCTATTAATACTGTTTCTTTCTTTGAAAGTTTTGGATTAGACTGTAAGCTCTTTGAGAATAGGGACTTGTATCCTTAAAGTTTAGCATAGTGCTTGGTATATAATAGGTGCTTAATGCTTGGTGGGTCATCTTTTTTTTCCCAGGGCAACAGGGTTAAGTGACTTGCCCAGGGTTACACAGCTAGTAAGTGTCAAGTGTCTGAGGCCGCATTTGAACTCAGGTCTTCCTGAATCCAGGGCTGGTGCTTTATCCACTGCGCCACCTAGCTGCCCCTGGTGGGTCACTTTTAAAGTATTCCTTAATTTTATGAACAGTTCTATAGATTAATTAATATTTCTAATTTATTCTGCTTGTATCAGACCTCCTGGTTTGTTTTTTTTTTAGTTTGAGTGCTTTATCCTTTGATTTTGTTTCCCCAAGATTACATACAGTTTACCCTTGTTCTGCTAATTGAGAGTCTGTGCTTTGAATATTGAAAGTGCCTTGCTGTCTAGACCTGGTTTACAGACTGAGGAAGTACAGGGGTGGTCTCTGCCTTGCAGCTAATGGAAATTGACCTTATCTATAATGTTGGCAGAATATTGATGGTTTATTTCTTGAACAATTTCATATCCTTGTTTTAATTTATACGTTGATTCCTTTGTATCAGTGCATATTATAAACAGTTATTTTCTATATGTATAAAATCTTTGGATCATTAACCCATGAAATGAAAAAGACTTCAGAATTTATAAAAAATCAGGGTCGTAGGACTTTTTATTGACCATTAATTATTTTCATGCACTGTTATAAAATGGAATTTTCTATCATGATTGAATATTATTATTCTACTCTAGAATTGCTGCAAATTGCATAGTAAACGGCAACTGTTTCACTCATTGGGTTGTTTATGGGTCACATAACTAAAAGTTTTGGAGCAGAGCCAAGGATTGATGCATGTAAATTGGCTATAGTAATGGGATTAAATTGTTGCATTATTCTCAAGCAAAAGAGATAATTCCACATAGAAGATCATACAGGATAATTCTACAGTAGCAGATGGTGCATGTTTGTGTGAAACATAGTGGTAGGAAAAGTATTTTCTGAGATGTTATTGTATATAAAAAAGTAAGACCTATATCTGTAAGGTTAAGATGAGCATATCACATAACTTTTTACCTCAAAGACCACATGAGTGGATTATTATTATTATTATGAAAAGTTATTTCATAGATATTTAATGGTATCATAGAATATTGGAATTCCAAAGACTTCTTAGGAATCATCCAGTCTAACACTCTCATTTTAAAAAAAGATTTCAAATAAATTTAATATTTAACAGCAATAGTTAAATGTTATGATTCAGAATAACAAGTCAGAATAATTTTCATTGCATAAGATATCATAATTCTTCAGCAACTCCTTTTGTCTCCTTTATAATTTTCCTTACCATTAATTTTTATTATTTTTCTCTTATATGGTTGTAGTGTGTATTTTCTTTTGATTCCACTTTTTTCACTTTGTATTATTTGATAAAGTTATTTCTAGACTTTATTACTGATATTTGTATGTCTTAATTGCATTATAGGGTTCCATTATGTTAATGGGAAATCATTAACCATTTTGTTGTTGTTAGACACTTAGGTTAGTTTCACTCTTTTGTAATTCCACCGGCCCTGAATTCAGGAGGACCTGGGTTCAAATTCGACCTCAGATACTTGACACTTAACTAGCTATGTGACCCTGGACAAGTCACTTACCCCTTATTGTCCTGAAAAAAACAACAACCCAAAAACCAAAAAAATCCCAAAACCCCAAATAATGTTGCTTTGGAAATCTTTTTTTTTTTTTTTAAGTTTATTTATTTATTTATTTAATTATTATTAATTTTTTTTTTTTGGTGAGGCAATTGGGGTTAAGTGACTTGCCCAGGGTCACACAGCTAGTAAATATTAAGTGTCTGAGGTTGTGTTTGAACTTGGGTTCTCTTGAATCCAGGGCCAGTACTCTATCCACTGCCCCTATGGAAATCTTTTAACTCTTTTTTTGTTTTGTCTTGTTTTTATTTGATAATTCTTTCAGGTTTTTTTTTCCTAGCATTGAAACTCCTTAGGTTAAAAGATGATTATTTTGAGACTTTTACTGCATAATGGCAAATTACATTACTCCCCCAAATTTTACTGACTTGTAATTCCCTTATTGTGGAATGTATAAGGATTTGTCCACAACTTCATGGATGTTGAAATTCATTGCTTTTAAATTTTTTTTAACTTTTACTTTTGATTATTATAATGAATTTATGGTATCAAGTAGGCTAGAAGAAACTAAGCTTGGGGGACTCATTTAAAGCTCCTTAAGGGAAAGGACTGTTCATTTTTTTCTTTGTATCTCTAGCACCTTGACCTTGAAATGTACTAGTTGATCTTTGAAGGCAGAAATATAATTTTTGTGCCTGAATGAAGTTCTAAGAACTATTTCTGTACTTAAAACTATCTATATTTTATGCTTCATTTCCCAAGACACATTTCTGCCTCATTCTATTTCCCTTGTTCCTTTCAATCAATCAACATGCATGTATTAAGCACATAGTATGTACTAGGTACTTTGTTATGCACTGGAGGATACAAGACAGAAATACCTGTACAGAACATAAAGAAAATTAAAGATAATTTTGTGGAGGAGGGAACTTGGTGATCAGGAAAAGCTTTATGTAGAAAGTAGTGCTTGAGCTGATTTTTGAAGTATATTAAGCATGTGAAGAGGCGGAATGGAGAAGTAAGGCATTCCACGTCGTGGAATAAGTCAATGCATTGAGGAGCATGGAAATGGGAGGTGGAGGGTCCTATGTGAAGAGCAGTAGGAAGATCATTTCGGTATAGCTGTATCTTATAGCTGTGTCTGAAGGAGGTTGGGGAGAGAAGAGGGAGCAGAGAAGAGAAAGTGAGGGAAACTACTCGATGATAGCCTTTTCATAGCCTAAGTGCTCCACTGGGACAGGCAGGATGCCAGCATATATTGGGTTCTAGATACTTTTTGGATATCTAAAGTCAAGAGTTGTCATAGGACGATGATTGTTACTTGGTCTACCAGGGAACCTCAAGTAGATGGTGATGACAGTGATGTTGAGGATGATAATTGTATTTATATAGTGCTTTAGGTTTTGCAGAATGCTTTGCAGATATTATCTCCTCACAACAACCCTGGGAGATAGCTGTTATTATTTCCATTTTACAGGTGGGAAACTGAGTCAGATAGCAATTAAATGATTTGTCCAGAGCCATACAGCTAGTGTTAGAGGCAGAATTTTTATGCTTGTCTTCCCAGTACTTCTAGTACTTTATCCTACTGTGCCATCTAGCGACCTATATACCAGGGATTGAGTGACTATGACTATGCTGATAGAAGTAATTTAAGAATAAACAGCTAGATATTTTTTAATGAGCCACCTTTCTGGTAATATCTTTTGGCTATGAGGCTTAGAAATGGATACTATGCAAGGAAGAAGGTTTTGATACTTGGAAAGTTTGTTTTATTTTTATTAAAAACAGATAAGGAAAATTAAGTAAGAAAATAATTACTTGCTCTTACTTTTTTCCTTATCTTTTTAAAACAATGCTTTAATAGATGTTTGACTGTCTAGAAGATTTGTGTGACCAGGAAGCAAATGTCATATAGTGAAATAACTTATATGATCCTTAACATTCAGAATAGTATTTGGCTCATATCGTAGACAATAATCAGATTTTGCATCAATTTAAAGTAGAAAGCATAAATAGTACTGTTTTACAAAAGACAACTTGTTTTGAGCTTAGTTTTAAGATTATTTAAAATACTCAGGTTTCAGAAACATTTTGTTGGGGAAATATGTGTCAGTTTACATAGGTTGTAGTTTACAGGGGGTTTCTTCATTGTTGTTATAGTGGAGTTTTTGCTGATACTTCTGGAGTAATAGATTTTGACATTAGAAAGGATCATCGAGATAATTGACAAACCTATTAACAAACATATGTAGGGCACTATACTACTAGATTATCTGGTATAATCTTTTATTTATAGCTAAGAGGACAGACTTGAAAGGTTAAATAATTTGCCCAAGGTCATAAGAGATGGTAAGTAGCAGAGCCAGGATTCAAACCTCATCTTTCCATTGTACCATGTGACATCTCTAGATATCAACTTTCTACTTTATGAAACAAAATAACTGGTACTCAGTTTCTCTGTAAATTAAGAAAGGGAAAACAAAAAAGGGACTTAAAAATTAGGAAGAATTTACTTGTGAATATGTTGTACATACTACATAACTGCTTTTTTTCCTTTCTCTTCCCTTCCACCCACATTTTTAGTTATTTGAATCTCAATCCCTTCTAAAAACTGTCAAAATAAAAAGCTTGGTTGTTTGTGGGTGCACAGGCCCACCTGGTGGCCAGAGAGGTGAACTATTTGACAGAGTCTATTCCTTAACTTTTCTGTCAACACCCATATTGTTTAATTCTGCTTAAGTCAATCCCTTCTTTCTTAGCTATGTGTAGCTATCCTTCCTTTCACTCTCAGCTCTTTCTTTCTTGGTGAATTCAGAAAAATCTATATCCCAGTTGCAACTTCCCCTTAATATGTGTGAGCCAGTCATGGCTAATAAGACTTATAACCCATATTAATCTATCATCATGAGGGGCTTTACATACTTTACAATCTCGTATCCCATTTAATCCTCACAATAAGTTACTGAAATTTGTCTTCATAGAAAGGTTAACAGATTTGCCCACAGTCACAATGGTATGTGGTAGAGTCAGGATTTGAACCTCAGGCTTTTTGATTCATAGTTTATGCTACAATATTGTTCACCTGAATCAGGAGGAAAAGGAAAGCTGTAAGTCTTAAACTAAAATTAGCCATTGTAAAACAAAACAAACAAAAACTAGCCATAGAGAATAGTTGAATGAAAGCGCAGGAAAATTCACAGAAGCTTCATAACCTTCCTATTCTAGTTAAACCTGTTTTTCTTCTGGTATACAAGTAGTTCTTTTTTTTTTTTTAATTTTTTTTTTTTTTGGTGAGGCAATTGGGGTTAAGTGACTTGCCCAGGGTCACACAGCTAGTTAAGTGTCAAGTGTCTGAGGCTGGATTTGAACTCAGGTCCTCCTGAATCCAGGGCCCATACTCTATCCACTGCGCCACCTAGCTGCCCCTACAAGTAGTTCTTAAAGTCATCCATTAATATTTTATTTATTTTTCTAGTTTATATATTATAAATATATTACATATTTATATATTATTTTATTTTAGCTTGTTATTTTAAATTGGTATCATAATTTCTATTTTTATTGTAATTGTGCAAAATATTTCAGGTATTAAAGATTTTTTGGATTGGCCTGGGCAGTCTGCCACTTATGCAATTATTTTCTTGGGAAGAATTGTTCAGATGATTTCAAAGGGCCCTTTTAATTCTAACTATTATCCTATGAACTGATTTACTAATAATTAATAATCTCTATCTACTTGATCTTTAGTCTCCTCCTCCCCCCTTCCTGTGTATTGGGTTGGACATGAATACACATGTCACTTGAATGGATAGGGAGTTATCTCTGGTAGGATGAAGGATCACTAGGCCTTATCATCTATCTACCCCTGTTTGCTATACCCTCATTGCTTTTCCCCCTTCTCCAGATGTTTCATTATCATGTGAGCTGACAGTGAACCATAAATTTTCCTGGGCCTTTCTCTTTGACCTGCCATGGCACTGCAAGGACCATCTGTCCTTTCTTTCTGCCCTAAAACTGAAGCCTACCTTTTATGTCCTTTTCCCCAATTAAAATGGGATATCCTTGAAAGGATCGTTTCAGTTTTCTGTTGTACCCCTTAACACAATGTTTGGCACAAAGTAAAGGCTTAATAAGTGTTTTTTTGTTTGTTCATTTCATTTATTTGACCATTCATTTTGGAAGTGCAAATTAGTAACTTGCTGGGTCTGAACTCAGTGCATGGAAATGGCACGTGTTACATATGAACCACTACACTTGTTTCCCTTTTTATATTTTCTGATTCTCTTTTTTGTCTTTTGTCTCTGTAGATGAGTTTGTTTTTTCCTTATTAAAAATAGTTGTGAAGTAGAGTTAGGAAAATTGCTTCTTTGTGGTAGAATGATTGATATTATTACATCAACAAAAACCTAGGTTTCTTTCCTTTTCCTTCCTTCCTTCCTTCCTTCTCCTTCCCTCCTTTTTTTGCAGGGCAATGAGGGTTAAGTGACTTGCCCAGGTTCACACAGCAAGTAAGTGTCAAGTGTTTTAGGGACTTACCACCTCTCACCTAAATTATTGCAATAATCATTTAATTGATCTTCTATCTCCATATTTCTCCTCTATCCTGCTGCCAAGGTGATAGTCTTAAAACTTAGGTCTGACCATGTCACTTCCCTACTCATTAGATTACAGTGGTTCTTTATTATCTTTTTTGTTTTCATTCTTCTTGAACCCATTCCCTCTCCTCAAAGAGGTGGATAATCTATATTTTCGTCCTTCCTCTGGAATCATGGTTGGTAATTTCATTGGTGAGAACCCTTAAGTCTCTTAAAGTTTCTATTAATTCTTAGAATATAATTTATTCAACTGTTCCCCAATTAATTGGAATTCCCTTATTTTCCAGTTCTTTGTCAGTACAAAGAACTGTTATGAGTATTTTTGTACATATGGGTCCTTTGTTCTCTTTGAGTTATAGGCCAGATAGTGATATCACTTGATCAGAGGGTATGAACCTGGTTGCAAATTACTTTTCAGCTGACAGCACCATTTTCACAACTTAACCAATAGTGTATCAGTGTACCTGTTTTCTCATAGTCATTCCAGAATTTTTCATTTTCTTTTCTTTTGCTTTCTTTCTTTCTTTCTTTCTTTCTTTCTTTCTTTCTTTCTTTCTTTCTTTCTTTCTTTCTTTCTTTCTTTCTTTCTTTCTTTCTTTCTTTCTTTCTTTCTTTCTTTCTTTCTTTCTTTCTTTCTTTCTGTGAGGCACTTGGGGTTAAGTGACTTGCCTAGGGTCACACAGCTAGTTAAGTGTTAAGTGTCTGAGGCCGGATTTGAACTCAGGTCCTCCTGACTCCAGGGCTGGTGCTCTATCCATTGCACCACCTAGCTGTCCCTTTTTCTTTCTTTTTTTTTGGTCATCTTTGCTAATTTAATGGTTCAGGTATGTTTACTGTATACCAGCACTGCGCTAAGCACATACGATACAAAGAAGAAAGGATGAAATAAAACAAAAAATCTTCACTCAAGGAGCTCATATTCTAGTAGGGGCAGATAACATGTAAATAACTATTTATAAACAAAATATGTATAAGATAAATTGGAGATGATCTTAGATGGGACCAAGAAAGCTTTTTGCAGAACATTGGATTTTAAATAGGACTTGAAGAAAGCTGGGGAAGCCATGGGCTAAAGTTGAGGAGTGGGAGCAATCCAGGTATGGAACTCAGCCTGTGAATATATGTGGAGTCTGGAAATGGAGTGTCTTGTTTGAACAGCAAGGAAGCCAACATCATTGAAACACAAAGGACATTGGGTAGTAAGGTGTAGGAAAGGTCAGAAGGAGCCAGGTTATGAGAGACTTCATTTATCTATCTGTCTGTCTATCATCTATCTATCTATCCATCCAGCATTATTTATTTATTCATTCATTCATTTATTTATTTGTTTCTTTGTTTCTTTGTTTGTTTGCAGGACAATGAGGGTTAAGTGACTTGCCCAGGGTCACACAGCTAGTAAGTCTCAAGTGTCTGAGGCCAGATTTGAACTCAGATCCTCCTGAACCCAGGGCCAGTGCTCTATCCACTGCGCCACCTAGCTGCCCCTATAAGGGACTTTAAAAATCAAACAAAAATTTTATATTTGATCCTGAATGTACTGGGGATCCACCAGAGCTTATTGAAAAGGGAGTGGAGTGTGACATGAACAGACTTGCATTTTAAGATGATTGCTTTCATAGTTTAGAGAAGATTGGACTGGAGTGGGGAGACTTGGGATAGGTAGACTAGTGTAATAGTCCGGGTGTAAAGTGTTGAGGGCCTGCACCAGAGTGGTGGCAATATTAGAGTAGATGAGAAAGCATGTATGAGAAATGTTTCAAAGGTAGAATCAACAGATTTGACAACCCATTGTTATAGGGAATGAAAGAAAGTGAGGAGTCAAGTATGATTGTGACCCTTGGTGAGGATGATGATTATCCTCAGTCGTAATAGAGAAGGTAGGAAGATGGTTTTGGGGAAAAGATAGTGAGTTCAGTTTTGGACATGATGAGTTTAAGATATGTATGGAACATCTAGTTTGAGATGTTCATTTTTTAGTTGGATATGTGATAGTGGAGTTTAGGAGCTGTATAAATAGATCTGAGAATCATCTGCAATAGAGATGATAATTGAATCTCTGGGAGCTGATAACATCACCAAATGAAATAGTGTAAGTAGAGGAAGAAGACCTCAGGACTGAGTCTTTTGTAGCAAAAGATACTGAAAAGAAACAGACAGATAGGTAGGAGGTATACAAGGAGAAATCATTATCACAAAAACCTAGACGACAGTATGAAGAAGAGGGTGATTGATGGTATCAAAGGTTGAAGAGAGGTCAAGAAGGAAGAATGAAGTGGTATCTCAGAGTTTTAAATGGTATTTATTTCTCTTAGTGATTTTCCTAAGGTTGTTGATTGCTTGATTCCTTCCTTTAACAACTGCCTATTCATAACCTTTGTGACCATTTATCTATTAGGGAATGGCTGTTGTTCTTTTTTGTGAAGCCTTTATCAGAGAAACTTCCTGCAAACATTTTTTTCCAAGTGAAATTTTCCTCTTCTAATTTTAATTACATGGATTATGTGCAAAGAAACCTTTTTAATTTTATATAGTGATAAAGTTTCACTTTTCAGTGTATCCCCTCTATTCTTTTTTGGATCGTGAATTCTTCCTTTATCCACAGCTACAAAGGGAATATTTTCCCTTCCTCCTAATATCTTTATGGTATGACCTTTTATATCAAAGTTATATAACCATTTGAAGCTTAAATATCATGTGAATGGTATACCCAATATCTGCTTTCTAGTTTTCTCAAGTAGTTTTTGTGGAATAGTGAGTTCTTATCCTAGTAGCTGGGGGCTTTAAGTATATTAAACAAAATGCTACCTTGTTTTCTTTTTTTTGAGATACCTATTGTTGTATAATAGGGTCCACTGATAACCTCTCTAGTTTTTAAACAGTATCAAATAGTTTTCATGATTACTGCTTTGTAGTATAGTTCCAGATTTGATACTGCCGAGCTAAACTTATCTTTCTTTGTTCTTTATAGAATGTTGGCTTTTAGAGCTCAGGGAAGTAACATCAGGGAGATAACCGCAACCCAGTGGTGAGTAACTTGAATTTCATTTGATTGAAACATCGTAGCTAATTGTAACAAATATATAAATAAATATGAAAGAACATTTTATATTTCATTGATGTATAGATTTATAACTAGTATAGTAAATGATCTTCATACACCTGTTGATCCTCAAACTTCAAATAACATAGTTATTTTAGTTCTTCATCTCATGATCTATCAGTTCTTCATCTGATGAAGCTCAGTTCCTTGAGAATTTTTACTTCTCTCCCAATGTTGTTTCTGTATAATATTTTCCCTTAAATATTCTAAAGTTAAAAAGATATCAAATGAGGGGCAGCTAGGTGGTGCAGTGGATAAAGCACCGGC
Source organism: Dromiciops gliroides (assembly GCF_019393635.1). Lineage (NCBI taxonomy): Eukaryota > Metazoa > Chordata > Mammalia > Microbiotheria > Microbiotheriidae > Dromiciops > Dromiciops gliroides. Next base: position 387,612,875 of record NC_057861.1, on the reverse strand, counting down.
CCTGGATTCAGGAGTCCCTGAGTTCAAATCCGGCCTCAGACACTTGACACTTACTAGTTGTGTGACCCTGGGCAAGTCACTTAACCCTCATTGCCCCACAAAAACAAAAACAAAAACAACAACAAAAAAAGTTATCAAATGTTCCAAGTAGTAGATGAATGTTTACAAGTTGGATTGTGCTTTTTCACTTGAGAAAATATGCAATAAAAAGAAGCCTTTATTATAGAAGTTAACTTTAGAAAATGTAGTTTAAATTATAATATAGTACCTATTCCAAAAATATTTCCTGAAGCAAAATTAAAATTCCATATTGTTCAACTTTAGAAGTAAGTAAATAAACCCCTTTAAGCACAACCAATGGAAACCTTTGAAAATCCACAAATCTAGCTTATTCCTTTCCTTGCCTCCCCTCCCCCAGAATCCCTGAATTGCTAGTATTTTAGCATCCTTATTCATAGAGTTGGATGGAGTAGGCTATAAAAGTATTCAGAGTGTTTCAGTGCTAAGGTGATGCTATAGTTTTAACACTATGAAGAGCCCTCTACCACTCAATGATCTGAGAGATTACAATGTTAGATAATTGCCAAAGTCTCTTCTAGTTTTAATTCAACCTCTTAATTTTATAAATGATCTTAAATAATTTATCTAGGTTCAAACAACTATTTAATGACAGAGCTGGCTGTAGAACCCACCCTAATTATGTGATTTTTCATGACTTTGCTGCAGTTTGTAGATTGCTAGGTAGTTTTTATGTGTTTATATATATTTATAGTATATTATTCTGGCTCTTCCATTTGATAGCTATATGTGATTTTTCATAAAATCCTATTTGATCCTTTTGTGTGTGTCATCTATATAATGAGAGTAATAATCATGATTTCACTACTTTCCTTACAGAATTGTTGTTAGGAAAGAGTTTTGTGAACCTGTATTCTTTTCTTTTCTTTTCTTTTTTTTTTTTTTTAGTGAGGCAATTGGGGTTAAGTGACTTGCCCAGGGTCACACAGCTAGTGAATGTTAAGTTTCTGAGGCCGGATTTGAACTCAGGTACTCCTGACTCCAGGGCCGGTGCTCTATCCACTGCACCATCTAGCTGCCCCTAAACCTGTATTCTTTCTAAAAATTTTATAAGAAACATTTTTATTTATAGTTTTGAGTTCCAAATTTTATCCCTCCTTCCCTTCCTCCCTCCCCCCTCCCAGAGGTGGTAAGCAATCAGATGTGAATTATACTTAGGCAATTATGTGAAACATTACCATATTGGTCATTTTATATAAGAAAACTTGAATAAAAGAAAAAATGGAAGTGAAAAATAGCATGCTTCAGTCTGTGTTATCAATATCAGTTCTTTGGAGTTTGGTAGATAGTATGCTTCATCATTAAATCCTTTGGGATTGTCTTGGATCGTTGTATTGCTGAGAATAAAGTCATTCACAGTTCATCAAACAATATTGCTTTCTCTGTGCACAGTGTTCTCTTGGTTTTGCTCACTTCATTGTACATCATTTCATACAGATCTTTCTAGGCCTTTCTGAAATCATCCTGCTTGTCATTTCTTATAGCACAATAATATTCCATCACCATCATATAGCACAACTTGTTTAGCCATTCCTGAATCGATGGACATTCCTTTGATTTCCAATTCTTAGCCACCACAAAAAGAGCTGCTAGAAATATTTTGTGCAAGTAGGTCTTTTTCTCTCTTTTGGGATAAAAACCTTACAGTGTGGTATTGCTGGGTTGAAGGGTAGGCACAGTTCTAAAGCCCTTTGGCCATAGTTCCAAATTTCTCTCCAGAATGGTTGTATCTTTCCACAACTGCACCAACACAACCTGTGTTCTTAAAGGAATGTAAGTAAATTGTTTAAGAAATACTAGACAATCTGCTACGGTTTTAGTGAACATTAAGGGAAAGTGTAATGTGGTTACACTGATGTTGTTTGTCCTTTGTTCTTTTTGTTTTTTTTTTTTGGTGGGGCAATGGGGGTTAAGTGACTTGCCCAGGGTCACACAGCTAGTAAGTGTCAAGTGTCTGAGGCTGGATTTGAACTCAGGTACTCCTGAATCCAGGGCCGGTGCTTTATCCACTGCGCCACCTAGCCGCCCCATTGTCCTTTGTTCTTGAAGAAGGCCATGACATTGAGAGGTGATGTCATGACTTTCAGTGAATTGGATTTAACTGAGGGAGGACTATGCAAAATCACCAGCCTCAGTCTCTCCTCCAGAGCCATCTGGGTCCAGTGACAAGAGATATCTCTCTATCTCTATCATCTCTCTCTATCTCTATATCCATCAATTCATCCATCCATCCAGATGACTGGAGATGGCCCCAGATGTTTAAGGCAACCAGGTTAGCTGACTTGCCCAGGGTCACACAACTAGTCGTGTCAAATGTCTGAGGGCAGATTTGAACTCAGGTCCTCCTGACTCCAGGGCCAGTGCGCTGTCCAGCATCACTAATGATAGATCTCAATAGTGGCTAATCTACCAACCTTGAACCAGTGTTCATTTATTTAAAAGTATGTTTTCCCTGGAGTAGACCTGCATATGAAATGAGTTGCAAGTTGGCTGCTTAGAATTTTTGTTTGGTGAACAGAAATGGAACAAACACAGTTAGGATTAAGAGCAAAATTCTTAGTAGTACAACTTCAAGTGAAATATGTGTAACTAAATATATTGTTGTTAAGATATCTTCCTGGTGTAATTAGAAAAGATTAGATCACCACATCTTATTTTTTTTTTTTTGCTATATACACAGAGATAGATATTCCAGTACTAAAGAAAACATAGGACATTCTCTTTAATTTAAGTAACTGATAAACTGCTGTTGTTGGAGCAAGGTTTCTTGTTTGATTTTTTTAAGTAAAGGAAATCCAATTTGCAATCCCACAGACCTTAAGCTTGGCTCCCACCTAACGTTGCTCTGCCTAGCTCTCTGCTGCCTCCAGGGGAGAAGTAAAAATCAGATTGTCCTTTAAAGAAATATGTCTAGGTTTACAGCTTTTTTCTTTTTCTTGTGGTAACACACCTCTCCTATGTTCAAGTATATAATGAGTCTTTACTAAGTTATAGAAGTATCTCAAGAGTATAAATTATACATTGTAAATTGTAAATACAGTAGTTCTACAAATATACAACGAGGCTGTTGTGGGGAACCAATTGAATGAGATAAGGCATATATGAAGGTGGTTTGACAACTGTCCAATGCTGGATTATAATAATAGCTGACTTTATATAAGGTATTAAACTTTTCTAAACACTATACTGTTAGGGCTAAAATTCTAGCTATACTGTCTAAAATATCTAATAAGTGGTCTCCAATAAATTATAAGCTTTAGCAAGAGTTAGAATTTTTAACATTTATTAAGGAGAATAAGAATTTGGTAAAGAGAGAGAGAGAAAGGCCTGGATTCCTCTATGTATTAGAGAGCGCATTTCTAGCTCCCTTCTCCACCAGAGTCCTCAGGAAAGAGAGAGAGTCAGAGCGCCAGCCTCCCCTTTCTTCCTCCCCCAAGCAAACGTCCCTGATGCCAAAGAAAAGACGCATGGTCTTGCCCTCAGAGACCTTCTCCTCATGGTGGAGCTTTCCTACAATTAGCCTCCAGCAGGTGGTGTCATTCCATCGTTATAATACACACATACACACACACAGAGACACATACTTTCATTTGGTCCTTATAGTAGCTCTACCATATGGGTATTACAAGAATTATTTTACAGCTTGGTCACATAGTGGATACAGTGCTGGGTCTGTAGCCAGGAAGATCTGAGTTTAAATCTGGCCTCAGACACTTACTAGCTATGTGATCCTGGTCAAGTCACTTAACCCTGTTTGCTGCATTTTCCTCATCTGTCAAATGAGCTGGAACATGAAATGGCAAAACCACTCCAGTATCTTGATGCCAAGAAAATCCAATTGGGTTTACAAAGAGTTTGGGTATGACTGAAACCACTAAACAACAATAAAATTTTTTCAGATGAGGGAAATGAGGCTCACAGAGGTAAAGTGACTTCCTTATAATCTCACAGTGTCAAAGTTAGGATTTGAACCCAGTCCTTACTGACCTCAAATCTTATATTCTAACAACAATGTGCTTATAAAAGTAAGGTATAATATTAGTTCTTGGATATGGATAACTGCTTATTTTTCCATGCTTTTATAATATCCATTCATGCAAAATTTTTTTAATGAGAAAATGTCATTTAAAAAAATGTTTTGTCCTGACCTATTTAAACATGCTATTGGTGCCAAAAATGAAAAATGATTGAAAAAAAATATTGAAAAACATTATCACTATTTCCTAAGATACCTAAATTACTATAAATCAGTCTGTTCAATGAGGAAACCAAAGTTCCTACATACTTAGAGATTAGATGGGAAAAAGAGTTGACTTATCCTTGTGTGGACAGAGGGATGTGTGCTGAAGTTGGCATAGTTTGGGGCACATAGAAAATCAATTGTTAGGGTATGTAAGGGAGAGGAAAATACTAGGAATCTGTGGGAAATCACTCATTTTACTCTATTGCCAGAAGGTTATTAAAAAAAAAAAAGCAATTAGTACAAATGCATTCCTGATTTCCTATCTCTACAAAATCTTTAAGGTAATCTACATACCTCTTGAGGGAAGTTTTATTTATTTATTTTGTCAAGGCAATGAGGGTCAGGGTCACATGGCTAGTGTCAAGTGTCTGAGGCTGGATTTGAACTCGGGTCCTCCTAAATCCAGGGCCTGTGCTTTATTCACTGTGCCACCTAGCTGCCCCCATTAAGGGCATTTTTAATGCCAATGTAAGAGGGAAACTGTCAGCTTTTCATTGGTGATATTCCACAAGAATCCACATTATTTTTTTTAGTGTGGGTGACTTAAAGGAATAATTGTTCCTTTTAATTATTGATTGTAAGGAAGAATTTTATTTACTGTAAGGGAGGGGAATACCATTTTGTATGTTGCTATAATATTGAACTCCAGTCCTATGGTACTGGTTGCTCATAGGACATGTCCATCTGGATGTCATGTAGGAATCTCAAACTTAATGTGTTTAAAACAGAACTCACAGTAATCTCCAAACCTTATTTTTCCTCCAAACTTTGCTATTTCTGTTGATGTTTGTAAACTTGGAATCAACTTTGAGTCTTGTCTCCCATCTCTTCAGTCTTTAATCACTTGCCTACAATTCATTCCATTTCCATATTTCTCACATTCATCTCTTCTCTCCATTCATATAGCTGCTATTCTAGTATAGAACCTCATCATCTCTTTTGTAAATTATTATAATAACCTCCTAATTGTCTCCATGCATTCTTTTAAAAGTAACTTTTATTTTACTTTTTGTTAATGTAAAGGCTAAAATTCTAGCTATACTATCTAAAATCTAATGAGTGGTCGCCAATAAGTTATAAGCTTTAGCAAGAGTATTTAAGTGTTTAAGTATTTATTAAAGAGCATTAGGATCAGAGAGAAAGGTAAAAATCTAACTATTTCTGAGACCCCATATTCCGACCCGCCATGGCAAGGTCAGGAACCAAAAGAGAAAGAACCCCTCTGCCAGGGTACACTAATGGGAGGCTCCTCAAGTTGATTGGCTGGTGGTTTTGATAGACAGCACCCACGAGCAAATGTCACTTCCTGACGCCAAGGACCAGACCACATGGCTTGCCCTCAGACACCTTCTCATGGCGGAGCTTTCCTACAGTAACTCCCCAGCAGGTGGCATCATTCCAATCGTTACATTAGTTAACAAGCATTTATTTTCTCTTCCACTTCCTTCATCAGAAACAACAAAACATTTGTGATACATATGTATAATCTAGTCAAATATTGGTTGTTTTTTTTTTTGTTTGTTTTTTGTTGTTTTTTTTTTAGTGAGGCAATTGGGGTTAAGTGACTTGCCTAGGGTCACACAGCTAGTTAAGTGTTAAGTGTCTGAGGCCGGATTTGAACTCAGGTACTCCTGACTCCAGGGCCAGTGCTCTATCCACTGCACCATCTAGCTGCCCCCAAATATTGGTTGTATTAAAAAAAGTGTGTCATTTTGTACCAAGTCTATCTATTCTTATAAATTTGTAAAGTTTTTTTTATTCTGTCTCTTCACCTGTGATTCCCCCCCCCCCCCAATTATCTTAGTATAGAAACTCTCTACACACTGGTGCAAATCAGTAAGTCATGTATAACTTGTAGGCTTAGAGAGTTATTTACCTTGGCACTGAGGGGCTGGAATTAACTAAGTCTGTAATCATTATAGCTAGCCTCTATGCAGGATTTTTAACCTAAGTCTTCCAAATTCGAAGGCCAGCTTCCCTCTCCATAGCACCTCTCCTTCATGTAAAATGCAATTTTATAATCAATTTTAATTATACCTAGAATAATGCACAGTCAAAACCCCATTCTTCAAGTTACCATGATAATCAACTATTTTAAAGGTATGAATGTTTCAGAATGTGCCTCTTTTTTTGTTTAAATTATTTTTTTCTAACACACAGAACATTCTATAATATTGCTATTTGCTATAAAAATGGAAACAAGCTTGCAGTTTGAGACTCAATAGAGAGGAATTTGATCATGTCATTTGCATTCCAGTTGTCTTTTAGTATAATAATTCATTGGTAGTTTTAAATTTTAAGTAATCATTTGTTTCCTAATTTACCTCAATATTTCCAAGGACCTCTGTTTTTATTAGTATAATTATTTTCCCCACTGACATAGATTACAACCATTCCATGCTTTAGTAGATGGCCTTTGTGAGTTGCTGTAGCGGGTGGGTTCTTAACTTGACATCAAGAGGTCTTGGGGCAGCTAGGTGGTACAGTGGATAAAGCACTGGCCCTGGATTCAGGACGACCTGAGTTCAAATCTGGCCTTAGACACTTGACACTTACTAGCTGTGTGACCCTGGGCAAGTCAATTAACCCTCACTGTCCCACAACAAAACAAAACAAAACAAAACAAAACTTAAAAAAAAGAGAGATCTCTGTACACATACATTTTATTAAAAATATTTAGATACACTATTGATCAGAAAAATGCAAATTAAAACAACTTTGTGGTGTCACCTCACACCTATCAGAGTGACAAATATAACAAAAAAGAAAAATGTCAGATGTTGGAAAACTGGGATGCTAATCCACTGTTGGTGGAGTTGTGCATGGACCCAATCATTCTGGAAAGCAATTTGGTACTATACCCAAAGGGTTATAAAATTATCCATACTCTTTGATTCAGTAGTACTACTGCTAGGTTTATATTCCAAAGACATCCCCCAAAAGAGAAAAAGACCTATTTCTACAAAAATATTTGTAGCAGCTTTTTTTGTGGTGGCTAAGAATTGGAAATCAGAGGAATGCCAATCACTTGGGGAATGGCTAAATAAACTATGGTATATGATTTTGAAGGAATATTATTGTGCTATAAGAAATGACAGGATGATTTCAGAAAGGCCTGGAAAAACTTACATGAACTGACATATGTAGTGAAGTGAGCAGAATCAGGAGAACGTTGTTTACAGTGACACCAATATTGTTTAATGTAGAACTATGAATAACTTAACTATTCTCAGCAATACAATGGTCTGAGACAATCCCAAAGGACAAAAGGAGCATACCACCCACCTCCAAAAAAAGAATTGATATTAATTAAACACAGACTGAAGCATGCTATTTTTCACTTTCATTTTTTTCTTTTATTCAAGTTTTCTTGTACAAAATGAGTAATATGGTAATGTTTTACCTAATTGAAAAAAGAATTAGAAAACTACATTGATATAACTGGTTCCTTTCTAAGCCTATTTATTTTATTTTTTTTATTTAAAAATCATTCTTCAGACAGATCTGTAGACTTCAGCAGACTGCTAAAGGGATTCATGACACGCAAAAAAGTTAAGGACCTTGTCTGGAAATGTTTCTTGACTTGACTGATTTGATGAATCTTTTCAGTAGGCAGATTTTTTTTTTTTTTTGGTGAGGCAATTGGGGTTAAGTGACTTGCCCAGGGTCACACAGCTAGTAAGTGTTAAGTGTCTGAGCCTAGATTTGAACTCAGGTCCTCCTGACTCCAGGGCCGGTGCTCTATCCACTGCGCCACCTAGCTGCCCCCAGTAGGCAGATTTTTTTAAAAGCCTCATTTGGGACCCACCAAGGCTTCTGGGGATAATCTCTGAATTTAGCAATACTTATTTTCAGACAAGGGATAACATAGTGTGGGTCTGGGCCCATGCTTTGCAGCTATTTTCAGCTTCTTGTAGGATATACCACAGCTTGCCACTCTCTTGTGTGGCCTTTGAAAACTGATCAATATCTGCCCCTAACGGGGCATTGGTATAAGATTTTGGTAGAAGATATTTTCCATAAGATTTTAAAGTTTATTTTTGTTTTGGATTTTACAGTGCCTGAAAATGACTACAAAGCGAAATTTGTTTGTGCGGTTGGTGCCATGTCGTTGTCTTCGAGGAGAAGAAGAAACAGTCACCACCCTTGATTATTCTCACTGCAGTTTGGAACAGGTGCCCAAGGAAATTTTCACTTTTGAAAAAACCTTGGAAGAACTTTATTTAGATGCTAATCAGATCGAAGAGCTTCCTAAGGTATGTTTTTATTTTGTTTCCTGATTTAACTCTGCTACTTTATGCCTTTTTGGGAATAGCAGTAATGCTAATGATGTTGTAATTAAGTACCATTTGGGTCTAGAGTTTTAGAATACACGAAAAGACTTTAGAACACCCCCCCCCCCCCCCATTTAGATTACCTTGCAACTGACCTAGAAATCTGTAGTTTAGCACTATTGTTGTTGTGGTCATTATGGGAATGTATTATTTTTGGATGCAGACGAATAGTCAGCATGATGGTATTTTAATTTTGATAGGATGGTACTATCACATCCTTTTTTTTTTTTTGGTGAGGCAATGGGGGGGGGAGGGGTTGTCCTTAAAAAATTTTCTTATATTTGATTTCTTATAATTTTATTCCTTTCTTCCTCATTTCTACTCATTATTTCATTGTTGAAATCTATCACCTTTTCTTATTCAATGGTTTTGACCTCTAAGTAGCTTTTTTTTGTTTGTTTTTAAAGTGAGGCAGTTGGGGTTAAGTGACTTGCCCAGGGTCACACAGCTAGTAAGTGTCAAGTGTCAGGCCGCATTTGAACTCAGGTACTCCTGACTCCAGGGCCGGTGCTCTATCCGCTGCACCACCTAGTTGCCCCTCTAAGTAGCTTTTTGACACTGTTGAGTAACCAGTGTTCCTCTCTCCCTGATCCCACTGCAACTTCTGTGACACCATTCTCTCTTGATTTTCATCCTGTTTGTCTGATGCCTCAGTGTCTGGAGCTGCTGTCATCATAATCCATTTTGTGCCCCACCTGGGTAGGTCCACATGATACTATCCTGGACTTCCATTCATTTTCCTCTGCATCCTGTCTTTGGATGATCTCATCAGCTCCCATGTGTTTAATTATTTAATTTGCTCATGACTTAAAAATTCAGTCCTCATCCATTTCTTTAAATCCAAGTACAGCATTGCCAGGTGCCTGTGAGACCACTTTATTTGGATGTGCAATAGGCATCCCAAACAGTTCAAAATAATACTTGTCAAAACCTATTCCTCCTTCATACTTATTTCTGTTACATGAATCCCCATCCTTCTAATCACTTTTGTTCTTGACCTCATTGTTTTCTTTAACTCTTTCTTTCTCAACTCAAACGTTTTATTATTTGTTAGGTCTTATCAATTTTATAGCCACTCCTTTTTTCTATTAACAAGTCCATCTCTCCTGTTTAGATTCCATCACCTTTGGCCTCTACCATTACCGTAACCTCTGTCCTCTCAGCCTCCAATCTCTCTCTTTTGAAATTCATCCTCGTCACACCTGCAAAAATAATCTTAGGGCTCAGGTCTTACTCTCCTATTTTCTTGCTGTAGGATAAAATACAAAATTCTCATCTTAGCATTTAGAGCCTTTATATTGTGGCTTCAGCTTATATTTGCATACTTTTTTCACATTATTCTCCTGGACAGTGTCTGTATTCTAGCCACATTGAAATTTGCTGTTCCCAAACTTAGCATTCCATTTTTGCAGAGCTGGTAAGTTCAGCTGAAAAGCATCATCCCACAAAGAGATAGCTTTAACAAACTTTATTGTTACTAACAAAGGAAAAGAGTCAACTGATTTTCAGCAGATGATAATATTCCACTTCCTTGCCTTTGTATATATTGTCCCTTATGCCTGAAGCACAACTCTTTCTCAGCATCTGCCTATTAGAATCCTTTGTTTTCTTCCAGGTTTATGTCTCTTGTCTCACTGCTTATCTTACCTCCTCTCCCCACCCTCCCCACCCCATAATCTTTAGATCTTTCTTCCTCTTTAATTTGCCTTGGATTTATTTATCTGTTCATCTAGTTTGCTCCCTGATAGAATATAAATGTTAAATCCACATAAGATATTAGGGAGGGGGAAATACAGTGAAGAATAGAAGCTGAAATAACTTCAGAAATTTAGTTCCTCTTTCTCATGTCTCCTTTCTAATTTTTGTGATATACAGATATACCTCAGAGATAGTGTGCATTCAATTCCAGACTATTGCAAGAAAACACATATAACAATAAAATAAGTTACATGAATTTTGCTTTCCCAGTACATATGAAAGTTACATTTATACTATATATATATACACACACACACATACTATGCAATAGTATTATTTCTTTTAAATATTTACTTTAATTAAAAATACTTTATTGCTAAAAATACTAATCATCATCTGAGCGTTCAGTGATTCTTGATTTTTTAGAAAAATTATTTATTTGTTTGTTTATTTTGTGGGACAATGAAGGTTAAGTGACTTGCCCAGGGTCACACAGCTAGTGTCAAGTGTCTGAGGCTGGATTTGAACTCAGATCCTCCTGAATCCAGGGCTAGTGCTTTATCCACTGCACCACCTAGCTGCCCCGATTCTTGATTTTTTTGCTGGTGGAGTGTTTTGCTTTAATGTTGATGGATTATGATCAGAGTGGTGGTTGCTGAAGGTCAGTGTGGCTGTAGCAATTTCTTAAAATAAGACAACAATGAAGTTTGCCCCATTGATTGACTCCTTTCACTTGAACACTTAGGGGCCATTGTAGGGTTATAAATTGGCCTAATTTCAATATTATTGTGTCTCAGTGTATAGGAAGGCTCAAGGAGAAGGAGAGAGACAGAATAGGTGGCCAGTGTTGAAGTCAGAACATGTACAACATTTATTGATTAAGTTCATTGTCTTATGAGTGTGGTTTATGGTACCCTAAAACAATACAGTAGTAACATCAAAGGATCACTGACCACAGATCACTATAACAGCTGTTACCAAAATGTGGCAGATACTGTGAGCATGTGCTATTAGAAAAATGGCACCAGTAGACTTGCTTGATACAGGATTGTTGAAAACCTTCAATTTGTAAAAAAGACAATATCTGTGAAGTACAATAAAGCAAAGCACAATAAAATGAGGTATGCCTGTTTTCCAAAATGACCTCCATGTGTAATATTATGCAGAAGTAAAACAGATAACAGGTTATTCAGCTACAATAATAGAAATATTAAGGGAACTGAGGGAACTAATTGTCATATTTTCCTCTGTCTTCATTGGATCATATTTGGAAAACTGTTTTCTAGTTCTAGAACACCTTTCATTCATTGCTTTCTCTCAGACCACCATGTTATTTCCGTCATTTGTCTTTTTTTTGGCTGGGCAGTGAGGGTTAAGTGACTTGCCCAGGGTCACACAGCTGGTAAGTGTCAAGTGTCTGAGGCCGGATTTGAACTCAGGTACTCCTGAATCCAGGGCCGGTGCTTTATCCCCTGCGCCACCTAGCTGCCCCCCACCATGTTATTTCTGGCTCTCATTAATTTTTATGTGAGCTGTAATAACCTCTTGACTGTCTCCATGATTTTAGGATTTCTCTTCTCCATCTTTCACAAAGCTGCCAAGATAATCTCTTTAATAACAACAACAACAACAACAATGAAAGCAGTTGACATTTACCTAGTTCCTACTATGTGACAGGCACACAGTTAAAGAAAAATGTCACATATTTTATAAATATCATCTCATCCTCACAAAAGCCCTGGGACTTAAGTGCTATTGTTATCTCCTTTTTACAGATGAGGAAACTGTGGCAAACAGAATTTGAGTGACTTGTCCAGGGGTCACACATCTACAAAGTGTCTGATGCCATATTTCAACTCAGAGTCTAACTGACTCCAGGCCTGTCACTCTACCCACTGAAGTACATAGTTGTAGGTCCTTCTCCAAAACCATATCTGACTTTCTGCTATCAATAAAATGCTACCATAGAGTCCTAGACCTAAAACTGGAGGCACATAAATTAATCAACTACCCATGGACCATAAGTCTAGAGCTATGTGACCTTAGAAGCAATTGGGTTCAACAGCCTTGTTTCATAGATTAAGAAAATGAGGCCCAGGAAGTTAAATGACTTTTCCAAGATCATACAGGCCATAAGGGACAGGATTCAGGTGTTCTGACTCTGGAGTCATTGCTCTTTCCAGTGTACAATTCTGTAACTACTCTGTTTCCTAATATTTAATGCAAAACACAGTCGGCTTCTTTTCCTTTTTTTTGCATTAGCCCACCTAGCCTTGCTTCATATTACTCCCTTTATTCAGCCTCTGTTCTAATTATATAAGACTACTAGCTGTTCCCCAAATTTAACATGTATTATAGGGGTGACCTACAAATTAATTTGTTTCACAAACTGTTCATTTGGAAAAGAAACACTTGACGTTTAATGCACAAAGCCCCTCACCAACATTTCTATAATTATCCATATTAATTTATTCCTATATATGCACATTTATCTTATGGAAAAGATAATTATTTCTGATCTTTCCATCTTGGAATAGTGAAAGGAAGTTAGAAAGCCTATAACTAATGGGAGCAGAGTATAGGGCAGAGATCAGTAAACTACTTAAGGAATTTGGCCCATGCCTGCTGTTGTTTGGTCTGCAAGCTAAATAATTTTTGTGCATTTTAAAATGAAGTGGGTTTTTTTGTATTTATAAGCATAAAAAACACTCTTAGCTTGTGAGTCATATGTAAAAAGACAGGTTGTTGCTGGCCATAGGTTACTGATCCTCGATAGAAAATTAGCATAATGTTCATTTAAAAATACAAAACCCCTTTATTCAGCAACTACCCTGTGCTGTACTAGTCTAAGTGTTGGGCATAGAAATATAAAAATGAGACAGTAATCGCTCTCAGGGAGCTCACATTCTAATTGGGACAGCATATAGAATAAAGTTAACATTTATATTCAGTTCATGATAGATGGAAAACTCAGGTAGGTAGAGCAGGTATCAGGGCAGATGGTAAGGCCTTGAGGATCTTGGCCCTACCAAGAACATGGTGGGTTCATAGATTAGAGGGGCTCTGCGTTATCTCTAGTAGGAATTGTGGGGTCAGTGTCCAACTGGACTCCTGCATTTGGTGAGAACTTGGCTTTCGGGGAAGGGAAAAAACTATGGCTCCTTTTTGTAGCAATAAATGTTGCTGGTCTCTCTGCCACCCGTTGAGTTGGGAAGGGAAAGTCCTTGGCTTCCTTGTATTGCTGGTGACTCGTCCCAAATCAGCATAGAAATAAGCCATGTGTTGAGGTTTCCTCAAGAATTTTGGCAAGATGACTAGAGAAGTGGCATTTCACAGACTGGCATTTGAGAGAGTATTAAAGGGACTTTAGAGACTCCAGCCCCAAGACTAGGCATTTGCCAACTCAGGAAGTGGCAAAACTCAGATCATGACAGTGTTTGGTCCATGGTGCTCACTCTCACTTTCCATCTTGCTTTTGTTTTTACTTTTGCTCTTTCTCTCTGTCTATCTCTTTCACACACATAATGAGACTGTTAATATTCACTAGGTGGGAGGGTTGAAGAAGGTTTTAAAAAGACGTTTATGTGTATTTCAAAAATTCTGGAAGAAAACATAATAATTTCTTTTCCTTTTTTTTTTTAATTAGCAACTTTTTAACTGTCAGTCTCTACACAAACTGAGTTTGCCAGACAATGATTTAACAACATTGCCAGCATCCATTGCAAATCTCATAAATCTCAGGGAACTAGATGTCAGCAAAAATGGTAAGTTATTTAATTTTTTAACTGAATATATTAAAAAATAAAAACTTCTGAAGTGCTATAAACCAGAGTATATGAAATTTAAAAATTGTTTCTTTTTTACATAAGATTACTGGTTAAAATATTGTGTAAACAAAACAGAAAGTTAAAAATAAATAGCCTTAATATTTAATGCCATCAGATTTGCATTGTCTATTAAGTAGTATTTAAAACTGTATATTTCTGTAATCTTTTAAGAAAACATTTTAAAAGCATGTCATTGACTTGCTTTAATGTGCATTTCATCCTCCAAAAGTAAAAGAACAAACAACGAAAATTTCTGTTACTCATCTGATTATCAGAAAGTTCAGGAAGAGCTGTATTCAAATCATTCCTCAGATACTTCTTAGTTATGTGACCCTGGGCAAATCACTTAGCATCTAGCCTTCAGTTTCTTATGTAAAGAGTATTACACTTTAGGATTTCTGAATTTTTTTCCTAGCTCTAAATCTATGGTACTCTATCAAAAAATGGATCTCATTATGTTTCCTCTGAAATTCAAACTTATTCCAAACTTATCAAAAGTCTTCACTATCTTTCTTTTTTTTTAAATTTAAATTAATTAATTAATTTTTTTCCTGTTACATATAAAGATAGTTCTCAACTTTTGTTTATACAAGCTTTCCAATTTCAGATTTTTCTCCCTCCCTCCCCTCCCTCCCCCCTCCCCTAGACAGCAGGTAATCTGATAGAGGTTATATATATATACACGTAATAACATTAATCCTATTTCTGCATTAGTCATGTTATAAGAGAAAAATCAGAGTAATGATGAAAAACCTCAAAATAGAAAAAACAACAGCACCAAAAACAAAAGAAATAGTATGGTTCATTCATACTCCACAGTTCTTTTTTTTTTTTTCTTGGATTTGGAGATCCTCTTCTATCATGAGTTCCCTGGAACTCTTCTGTACCATTGCATTGGTGAGAAGAATATAGTCCATCACAGTAGGTCAACACTCAATGTTGATGATACTGTGTATAATGTTCTTCTGGTTCTGCTCATCTCACTCATCATCAGCCCATGCAAGACCCTCCAGGTTTCTCTGAACTCTTCCTGCTCATCGTTTCTTATAGCACAATAGTATTCCATTGTATTCATATACCACAACTTGTCCAGCCATTCCCCAATTGATGGGCATCCCCTCAACTTCCAATTCCTTGCCACCACATACAGAGCAGCTATAAATATTTTTGTACATGTGGGTCCCTCTCCCCTTTCTATGATCTCTTTGGGAAAAAGACCCCAAAGTGGTATTGCTGGTTCAAAGGGTATGCACAGCTTTATCGCCCTTTGGGCATTTGCTCTCCAGAATGGTTGGATCAGTTCACAGCTCCACCAACAATGCATTAGTGTTCCAATTTTCCCACAGCTTCTCCAACATTTATTATTTTCCTTTTTTTGTCATTTTAGCCAATCTGATAGGTGTCAGGTGGTACCTCAGAGTTGTTTTAATTTGCATCTCTCTAATCAATAGTGATTTAGAGCAACTTTTCATATGGGGATAGCTTTGGTTTCTTCATCAGAAAACTGCCTGTTCATATCCTTTGAGCATTTCTCAATTGGGGAATGACTTGGATTCTTATAAATTTGATTTAGTTCCCTATATATTTTAGAGATGAGGCCTTTATCAGAAGTACTGGCCACAAAAATTGTTTCCCAACTTTCTGCCTCCCTTCTAATTTTGGATGCATTGCTTCTGTTTGTACAAAAATTTTTAAATTTAATATAATCAAAATAATCCATTTTGCATTTTATAATATACTCTATCTCTTGTTTGGTCATAAACTGTTTTCCTTTCCAAAGATTTGATAGGTAGACTATTCCTTTCTCTCCTAATTTACCTATGGTATCACCTCTTATGTCTAAATCGTGTATCCATTTTGACCTTATTTTAGTATAAGGTGTAAGATGTTGGTCTATGCCTAATTTCTGCCATACTATCTTCCAGTTTTCCCAGCAGTTTTTGTCAAATACTGAGTTCCTATCCCAGAAGCTGGAGTCTTTGGGTTTATCAAACACTACATTACTAGTGTCATTTACTACTGCATTTCCTGTGCCTAGCCTATTCCATTGATCTACCACTCTATTTTTTAGCCAGTACCAAATAGTTTTGATGACTGCCGCTTTATAGTAAAGCTCCAGGTTTGGTACCACTAAGCCACCTTCCTGTGAATTTTTTTTCATTATTTCCCTGGATATTCTTGATTTTTTGTTTTTTCCAGATGAATTTTGTTGTTATTTTTTCTAGCTCTATAAAATAATTTTTAGGTAGTCTGATTGGATGGCACTGAATAAGTAAATTAATTTAGGCAGTATTGTCATTTTTACTATATTAGCTCTGCCTATCCATGAGCAATTGATATCTTTCCAATTATTTAGATCTGATTTGATTTGTGTGAAGAGTATTTGGTAGTTGTGTTCATAGAGTTCCTGGGTTTGTCTTGGCAAGTAGACTCCCAGGTATTTTATATTATCTACCGTTACTTTAAATGGAATTTCTCTTTCTATCTCTTGCTGCTGGACTTTGTTGGTCATGTGTAGAAATGCTGATCATTTATGTGGATTTATTTTATATCCTGCTACTTTGCTAAAAGTTGTTAATTGTTTCAAGTAATTTTTGAGTTGATTCTCTGGGATTCTTTAAGTATACCATCTGCAAAGAGTGATAGTTTTGTTTCCTCCTTGCCTATTCTAATTCCTTTAATTCCTTTCTCTTCTCTGATTGCTAAAGCTAACATTTCTAGGGCAATATTAAATAATAGGGGTGATAATGGACATCCCTGTTTCACCCCTGATTTTACTGGGAGGGCCTCTAATTTATCTCCATTGCATGTAATACTTGCTGATGGCTTTAGGTAGATACTGTTTATTATTTTAAGGAAAGCTCCACCTATTCCTAAACTCTCTAGTGTGTTTATTAGGAATGGGTGCTGTATTTTGTCAAAAGCTTTCTCTGCATCTATTGAGATAATCATATTATTTTGGTTGGTTTTCTTATTGATGTGGTTGATTATGTTAATAGTTTTCCTAATGTTGAATCAGCCCTGCATTCCTGGTATAAATCCCACATGGTCATAGTGTATTATCCTGGTGATCACTTGCTGTAATCTCCTTGCTAATATCTTATTTAAGATTTTAGCATCAATATTCATTAGGGAAATTGGTCTATAATTTTCTTTCTCTGTTTTTGCTTTGCCTGATTTTGGTATCACCACCATATTTGTGTTATAAAACAAATTTGGTAGAACTCCTTCTTCACCTATTTTTCCAAATAATTTGTATAATATTGGAATTAATTGTTCTTTAAATGTTTGGTAAAATTCACCTGTAAACCCATCTGGCCCTAGGGATTTTTTCTTAGGGAGTTCATTAATGGCTTGTTCAATTTCTTTTTCTAATACGGGTTTATTTAAGGATTTTATTTCCTCTTCAGTTAACCTGGGAAGTTTGTATTTTTGTAAATATTCATCCATTTCATTTAGATTGTCAAATTTATTGGCATACAGTTGGGCAAAATCATTGCTAATTATAGATTTAATTTCTACTTCATTGGTGGTAACATCACCCTTTTCATTTTTGATACTGGTGATTTGGTTTTATTCCTTTTTTTTAATCAAATTAACCAATAATTTATCTATTTTATTGGTTTTTTTCATAAAACCAGCTCTTAGTTTTATTTATTTATTTATTTATTTCTCCTTTAATTTTCAGGATCTCTAGTTTAGTATCTAATTGGGGATTTCTAATTTGTTCCTTTTCTAGCTTTTTAAGTTGCATGCCCAATTCATTAATCTCCTCTTTCTCTTTTTTATTCATGTAAGCATTTAGAGCTATAAATTTTCCCCTAAGCACTGCTTTGGCTGTATCCCATAGATTTTGGTATGTTATCTCATTATTGTCATTCTCTTGGATATAATTATTGATTGTTTCTATGATTTATTGTTTGGCCCATTCATTCTTTAGAATGAAATTATTTAGTTTCCAATTGATTTTCATTCTACTTTTCCCTGCTCTTTCTTACATGTAATTTTTATTGCATCATGATCTGAAAGGGATGCATTTACTATTTCTGCCTTTCTACATTTGACTATGATGGTTTTGTGCCCTAATACATGGTCAGTTTTTGAAAATGTGCCATGTACTGCTGAGAAAAAGGTATATTCCTTTCTATCCCCATTCAATTTTCTCCAGACATCTATCATGTCTAACTTTTCTAGTAATCTATTCACCTCTTTTACTTCTTTCTTATTTATTTTTTGGCTAGATTTATCTAATTCTGAGAGGGGGAGATTCAGATCCCCCACTAGTATAGTATTACTGTCTAATTCCTCTTGTAACTCATTTAACTTCTCCTCTAAGAACTTGGATGCTATACCACTTGGCACATACATATTTAATATTGATGTTACTTCATCATCTATAGTACCTTTTAGCAAGATGTAGTTTCCTTCCTTATGTCTTTTAATGAGATCTATTTTTGCCTGCACTTTGAGATAAGGATTGCTACCCCTGCTTTTTTTACTTTAGCTGAGGCATAATATATTCTGCTCTAGCCTTTTACCTTTACTCTGTGTGTATCTCTCTGCTTCAAATGTGTTTCTTGTAAACAGCATATTGTAGGATTCTGGTTTTTAATCCACTCTGCAATTCGCTTCCGTTTTATACCAGAGTTCATCCCATTAACATTCACAGTTATTATTACTGACTGTCTATTCCCCTCCATTCTATTTACCCCCTTTGTACTTTTCCCCCCTTCTTTCACCCTATTCCTCCTTACCGACATTTTACTTCTTACCCCTGCCTCCCCCAATCTGCCCTCCCTTTTTATCACCCCCTCTCTTTTCTTTATCCTTTTCTCCCTTGCTTTTGTCCTCCCTTCTATCAGTCCCCCCCCTTCCCCTTCCCCTTTTGCTTCCCTAAAGAATGCACTAAGTTTCTTTATTCCAATGAACGTATATGTTATTCCCTCTTAGAATCAAATCTAATGAGAGTAGGGTTGAAACAATGTTCACCCCTCCTTTCTTTCCCTCTATTGTAATAGGTTTTTTTTTTTCACCTCTTCATATGATATAATTCATCCCATTCCACCTCCCCTTTCCTTTCCTCCCCTTAGACTCCCTTTTTAATCCCTTAATTTTTTTTTATATCATCACATCAAAGACAATTTATATTTATACCCTCTGTGTAAAGTCCTTCTCTCTGCCTAAATACGTTTATAGTTCTTAAGAGTTATGAGTATTATCTTCCCGTGTAGGGATCTGAGCAGTTTAACCTAATTGAGTAACCTTTTTTTTTTTTCCCCTTTCTGTTTACATTTTTAAACTTCTCTTGAGTCTTGTATGTTAAGATTGAATTTTCTATTCAGTTCTGGTCTTTTCACCAGGAAAGATTGAAAGTCTCCAATGTCATTAAATGTCCATCTTTTCCCCTGAAAGAGAATGAACATTTTTGCTGGGTAATAGATTCTTGGCTGCAATCCAAGCTCCTCTGCCTTCTGGAATATCATATTCCAAGCCTTGTGGTCCTTTAATGTTGAAGCTGCCAGGTCCTGAGCAATCCTGACTGTGGCTGCATGATATTTAAATTGCTTCTTTCTGGCTGCTTGGAGTATTTTCTCCTTCACCTGATAATTCTGGAATTTGGCTACAATATTCCTTGGAGTTTTCCTTTTGGGGTCTCTTTCAGGAGGTGATCCATGGATTCTTTCAATGATGATTTTATCCTCTGATTCTATGATATCAGGGCAGTTCTCCTTAATAATTTCCTGGAATATGGTGTCTAGATTCTTTTTCTGGTCATGGCTTTCAGGCAGACCAATGATTTTCAAATTGTCTCTCCTGGATCTGTTTTCCAGATCAGTTGTCTTTCCAATGAGGTATTTCACATTTTCTTCTATTTTTTCATTCTTTTGATTCTGCTTGACTGATTCCTGGTGTCTCATGGATTCCTTATCTTCCAACTGACCAATTTTAATTTTTAAGGCATTGTTTTCTTCAGTGAAATTATGCTCTTTTTTTTCTATTTGGCCAATTTTTGTGCTTCCTTTTCCAAGCTGCTGATTCTTTTTTATAGTTTTCTTGTTTTGCTTTCATTTCTCTCCCCATTTTTTCTTCTACCTCTCTCAGTTGATTTTTTAAATCCTTTTTGAGCTCTTCCAGGAAGGCTTTTTGTTCTTGAGACCAATTCACCTTCCCTCATGAGACTTCACATGTAGACAGTTTGAGGGTATTATCCTCATCTGAGTTTGCATTGGCTTCTTCCCTATTGATACAGAAGCTCTCAATGGAGAGGGCTCTTTTTTGCTTCTTACTCATTATTGCAGCTTATTTATTTATTTTTTAAGTTGAGGTTTGCTCTGGGGGCACCAGGGTCCCTGTTTTGGGCTTCTTGTGCAAGGGTATAGGTGCTGTGTGGCTGGCTTTTTACTCAGAGGCCTTTATAGTGTGTGCAGTTCGCCCTCCTGCACTTCCTGTCTGAGCGCTCGGCCAGACACCCGATCCTGGTGCCTGATTCCGCCTGACCTGTTCGTGGCCCTCCCGCCCGGTGCAGGTAGGTTTTTCCACTGTCCTTCTTGGGCACCAGATTTTTGAGCCAGGTTCCAGGGGCCTCAGTTGTTTGGCTATGGCCCGCAGCTCCTGCTGACTTGCCCTGACCCCCTTGGCACTGGGCTGCTGGCCTGCTGGCCTGCGTTGGGCCTCCCTTTTGCCCGAGTCAGACCGACCTTTTCCTGAAGTCTTCTAAATTATCTCTGGTTGGAAGACTGTGTCTCTCTGTCTCTTTGCAGGTTCTCTAGTTTCAGAATCTGTCCAGAGGCTTGATTTAATGTTCTTTTTGAGGGAACAGAAGGAGAGCTCAGGCAGCTTGCTGCTTCCTCTCCGCCATCTTGACTCTGCCCCCACTATCTTTCAGGTCATCCTAATTCACACCTTGGAGTCATCTTTCACTCTCTTCTCTCTCACTCATTGCCTTATCTAATTTGTTGCAAGTCTTTTTTTTTTTTTTTAGGGCAATGAGGGTTAAGTGACTTGCCCAAGGTCACGCAGCTAGTAAGTATCAAGTGTCTGAGGCTGGATTTAAATTCAGGTCCTCCTGAATCCAGGGCCAGTGCTTTATTCACTGCGCCACCCAGCTGCCCCCTGTTGCAAGTCTTTTTGGTAATTTCTGTTTAAGCTCCTTCCCTTTTTCTTCTTTCCTAACCCAGCCTTTTTCCTAGTTCAGGTTTTTTTTTTTTTTTAAATCACAATTTGACAGGACTATTGTAGGAACCCCTGTAGTTCTAGGCTTCTATCTTTCTGTTTTCCTTTTCTAGTTACTCTTCCACACAACTGACGTTTACACTCCTGAGACATATCTGACTGACTTCTCTCCTCCTCCAAATGAAAAATCTTTAATAGTTCCCTATTGCCACTTAAATAAAATTCAAAATCATCAATCTGGCAATTAAAACACTCCATAATTTGTTACCCAGTAACTTTTTCCTTGTTAAAGCCTCTCCTCTAGACAAACTGAGGTGTTAAATGTTGCCCATGATGCCCATATACAGTATTCTATCCACTGCCTCCTTGCTTTTGTCCCTTTTTATTTTTATTGCACAGAATTCCCAACATTTTATAGAAGGCTGCTCAGGTGGACCTATATGTGACACCTTTTAAGATCTCTTCCTCCTCACACTTTTTTTTTTTGTGCACTCTTGAAATTACTTCATATTGATTTTTATTTGCTTCTCTATTTACATATCACCCACCCCTGTTTGGCTTCCTTGAGGGCAGGGACTATCTTTGTGTGTTTTAAAAATGTATTAATTTATATATACTTTAACATTTATATTCACAAATTTTTAGTTCCAAATTACCTCCCTCCCTCCAGCCCATCTCTCACTCATTAGGAAGACAAACAATATGATACCCATTATACCTGTGAAGTTATGCAAAACATTTCCATATTTCTGTGTTGTCACCAGCACCGTCTTCTGCCCCCCAGCCAGGAAAAATAAAGTTAAAAATGCATGCTTTAATTTCTACTCAGAGTTCATCAGTTCTCTCTCCCTTTGGAAGTTAATAGCATTTCTCATCATGGTTCCTTTGGAATTGTCTTGGATCTCTGTATTGATCAGAGTAGCTAAGTCTTTCATAGCTGGTCATTTTTAAAGTATTGCTGTTACCATGTACAATGCTCTCTTGGTTCTGCTCATTTTGGTTTGCATTTGTGAGATTTTCCCCAACCCTTAGAGATGAATGATTTAATTATAGTTATAATCAGTATTTATTTAGACTACAGATTGTGATTTAATATGTTTAGGTATTTGTTAGTAGCTTAAGCAAATGATAATAGAATAAGTGAGATAGATGTTTGTAGAGTTTATGTATATGCTGTATGTTAGATTGATACAGAAACCTCATAATTGAAACCACATTAATTAATACCAATAGTTTAATCCACTGTGGTTAGGTATCCACCAATAAGCTTAGATGCCAAATACTAAAAATAGTTACTCTGGACCAATCAGAACTTGAGAAAAGTTACCTTTGGAGGTGGATGGCATTGACGAATTTGCCATAAAATTTTAATAAGACTGACTAATTTATTAGAAGGAAGACTAATAAAGACAAGATCATAAAGAGCAGAGTTTGGTAACCTTTACTTTTTTATAGATAACTAGAGAAAAATCACATGAAGAAAATCACACAAGTAGTCCCCAAATTTGACTGTGGAATATTTTTGGCCTTGAAGTATATTTGACATAAATATTTGTCCAGGGAGTCTGAGTTATGGACTACTCCTGAGATTAAAGGGGACTTTAAAGTATTTTGTAGCAAAATTTAAGAACATTTATTTTGAAAAGTTGATGGCATGTATTACTCATTTTTAATATATTGTCAAATTTAATATTTTTGAGGTTGAAATACAATGAGCAACAAAACTTCATATTTATATATATGCCATTGGAAACCTGGGGTCCATGATGAACAATTTGGTATTTGTTTTTCTTGATCAAGAGTAGTTAACTTTTAAACTGGAGAACATTTACCAATATGGCCCATAAGGAATTTATAGAAAGATTTCAACAAGTCAATGAACTTGGTTGGGGAAAATATTACATCCTGGCTTTTCACTAACTTCTAACTGAAACTTAGTATTTCTTTCAGTTATGAATTCAGAAAACAAATTATTTGGGAAACAAGTTCCACAGATTTCACTAGATTATCAGAAGGACCCATCACTCACACACACACACACACACACACACACACACACACACACGTGCATACCCACACCCAGTTATGAACTACTATCTTAAAAAACTTGCCTGGTACCTTGAGAAGTTTAGGGACTTTCTCAGATTCACACATTGAATGTGTCTCAGAGGTCAAGCTTTATCTCAGAATTTTCTCACTGTATGGCTAGGTATTCACCATACATCTTTGGGTGTAAATCAACTGGTTACAACATAGCATTTGTAAAGCTTAGTAGGGATATGAGTAGATTATACTCTATATCTATATACAAATACTTGGAAATAATAAAATGTGAAAAGTTATGGGCAAAAAATGAATTAATTAAAACCTCAACAAATTGTGCAATAATAATAATAATAATCTTTCCCTCAAATAGATTCAGTATTATCAAATGACATGACAGGCCTATTGATTTTACTAAAATAATACATTTGTGCTTGCTTTAAATTGATAACAGAAAAATGTTTTAATGATGAATACTGTCTAATTCTTGTCAACAGTAATAGCTAGGTGCTGGTGAAATTTAATACTTTTTTTAAAAAATAGAGACTGAAAGCTGATAGAGTGATATGTAGCTTCCAAGAAACTTTGCTTCAAAATTAACATAAATCTTAGTAGCTGAGAATTAGTGAACGATAATATGTAAGAGAATTGACTTTTTATTTTATAAAAAATATTTTCATAAAGACTTTACACAGATGATTAAAATCTATGGTATCATTCATTTCACTCTCCGTATAACAATTTCTGTTTTTCCTATGTCCATAATTTTAATTTCCTATTAATGTAAGCACTTTGTTAATTTATTAAGAGGTAACAGGTATTGTGTCCATAGGTTCTCCTGCTCCAACTTCTCTCTTTGGTTCTAGCTTGAATCAGAAAACACAAAATAGGAAGAAGTCATTGAAGTATAACAAAATCACATCGCATAACAAACATGTAGGCCACATATAACACATAAAGCATATGAAACAGATATAAAGAGGACATTTCATGAACTCTAACCGTGGACATTGCTTGTATACGTGTGTGACTATTTCTCTTATTTCTCCTAAAGGAGAAAAAAAGGGTTTCAAATAAGAAGTGAGGAGAAAATGTTCCTCTAAGGAAACAGTATGCTCAAAAAAGTTACCTTGTGGGGAGGGAAGGGAGGAATAAAAATTTGGAACTCAAAATCTTACAAAAATTAATGTTGAAAACTATCTTTACATGTAATCAGAAAGAAAGAAAATAAATTTTTTTTCCTTTCATTTTCTCTGACACAGTCTTTAACACTTTCATTAGTCCCAGATAACCACATCGCTTCCCTGACCCTCATACCTCTAATGCATTCCTGCCCAAATCAGGCCAACCCATAACATAACTAATGTATAGACTTGTCATTCTTCATTACCAATGTAAACATTTGTCTCATATCTCTTTCATATATGAGAAAGATAAATGTAGTCTAACATGCTTTTAAACAGCCTAATATTTGTCTAGATATAATTATTTTTCAATATTACATGAATTGAAGTTTCTTTTTTAGTTTGTTTGGAATTTTGGCCAATTTGGAGAGAAATTGCATATAGGTGAGATTTTAAGCTCATTACATTTTTTTAAAAAACTTACTATTTGGTTTCAGGAAAACCAAAAGTTTTAAATTATAAGTTAATGGGCAGTCCTGTTACAAGGCATATTCCCTTAGAAGGCAAAGATAAGAAACAAAATTCCAATATATACCCCCAAAATGCATATAGCAGCACTCTCTGTAGGAGCAAAAAACTAGAAACAAAGTTTTGCCCATTGTTTGGGAAATGGATGAAAAAAACTGTGGTATATAAATGTAATGCAATATAAATATAATTGGTAAAAATTGATAAATATTAGGAATTAAGAAACATGGGAAGATTTTTCTGAGCTGAGGCAGAGTAAAATGAACAGCAAAAGCAAGAGACTATAATATGTGATATGACTACAAAAATTTGAATGAAAAACTTACTAAAAGAAGCCAAACTCAGCTAAATGGGAAACTGGTCAAGGTCCTGAAAGACAGATGATGAAGCTTATCTCCATCTTCACAATCAGATATTTTGTAGAAGAGAATGCCAATCAATCTACTATGTGCCAGGCACAGGGGTTATAAATACAAAGAATGAAGTGCAGTATATTGTATATGTTGTCAGATTAAGTTAATCTGTCTGATATTTTTGCCTGATAGTTTTTCTTTATCACAAAGGGAGGTTCAATTTGTAAGGATCAATTGAAATGGCTGATATAAAGGCAAAAGACATCAGTAACCTTTTTAAATTTTTTTTAAAGAAAATGACTAAGTTTAGAAAACAAAAACAATTTCACTTAAAAAAAGTAGGATTAGACAAGTATGTTTTATCACATGCTCTAATAAGATCCTAAAATATAAGCCTAAATGTAAAAAGGTTACTTCATTTAAAAAAAATTAGAACAAAAGAGATAAAGGTAGCTTTCTCAGTTAGTGGCTAGCAGAACAGTTCTTGACCACACAGGGGACAGAGGTTATGAAAGTTAAATGAAAAGCTTTATTTCATGAACTTAAAAAAATATTTTGCAGGAGCAAAATTCAGGTAACAATGGAAAAAAATCTTAGTTGGTGGAAAAATCTTTAAAATCTATGTTGTAAATCTGATATCCTAAATAAGGTAGAAAATCATTAAATTTATAAGACCATGGGCTGTTCCCCTTTAGATAAGTAGTCAAAGGATATGAAGAAATGATCCTTAAATAATTGTAAACTATTTAAAAAATCAATTTATATTTGCATATTTTGTTTTTTTATATCACTAGAATTCCTCTCACTGCCTATTTCCCCAGAGAGTCACATTATGTAGCAATACTATATATATATATATATTTTAATGAAAAGGGAGAATGGCAAAACTAATCAATATATTGAAAGTGTTTGATTGTATGCAATATGCTACACATATGTCTACAAAGAAACAGGTGAGAATGCCCTCTCATTTCTTTGTTGGGGTCTTGTTCATTCTTTGAATTTTGAGATATTTCCTTTTGCTTGTTTTCTTGGTTGTTCTTTCCACTCACATTGTTGTCATAATTATACATGTTTTCTTTTCTTTGCTCATTTTATTCTGTATTGGATCATACAAATCTTTTCATACTTCTGTATTCATCGGTTACAAATAGCAATATTCTATTACTTTCACATACCACAATTCATTTAGGGATTCTCCAGTTCTTTGCTCCTACAAAAAAAGTGTTATGAATATTTTGGTGTATATTGGGACTTTGTTCTTATTAGCGGCCTTCTTTAGTCATGGACTTTTGGGGTCACAGGTTATGTGCATTTTATTTTAGTTGATTTATATGCATAATTCAAAATTGCTTTCCAAATGGATTATGCTGATTCTCAGCTCCACCAACAATCATAAGTGTCTTCTAATAAACCCCTCCAACATGGACTATCTTTTGTCATCTTTGCCAATTTTCTGGGTATGACAAAATTTCACATTTGTTTTGATTTTCTTTTATTATTAGTGATTTTGAGTATTCATACTGTTTTTTTTTTAAAGTGAGGCAATTGGGGTTAAGTGACTTGCCCAGGGTCACACAGCTAGTAAGTGTCAAGTGTCTGAGGCCGGATTTGAACTCAGGTACTCCTGACTCCAGGGCCAGTGCTCTATCCACTGTGCCACCTAGCTGCCCCTATACTGTTTTTAATAGTTTACAATTTTTTTTGGAGAATGGTTTGTGCATATCCTTTGACCACTTATCTGTTGGGGGATGGCATTTGGCCTTATACTGGTCTTGGATATTTTTCCACTATTAAAGCTTAAAATGGTCCTGAAAACTTTTGTAATACCTTGTATATATGTTAGTTATTTATATATATGTTAGTTATATTTAGATACCCAATCTTTTTCAGGGAAATTTTATAAAAAGATTTTCCCCCCATATGACTGCTTCCTTTATGCTAGATAGACTAATTTTGTTTGTGCAGAAGCCTTTCAGTTTCATCAAATTGTCTATTTTATCTTTTGTAATTGCCTCTATCCCTTGTTTAGTTAAGAGTTTATCTCCTATCCCTAATTGTGAAAAATGTATGATTTGTTTCTCTTTTAATTTTTTAACAGTGTGATTTAATATTAAGGTCATGCATCCATTTTTAATATATCGTGGAATGTACATAAGCTGTTGTTTCCTAAGCCAGGCACTTTCAGACTGTTTTACTGTTTTCCTTGCAATTTTTATCAGTAGGAAATTCTTAAGTAATTTGTATTTTTCTGTCAAATTGAATGTTATTGATTCACATTGTTTTTGATTGTCAGTTTTCTACTTTCTCCATTGGTCTAAACTATTTTTTAACCAATACCAAATAGTTTTGGTGACTATTTTATAAAATAAAATTTTTATAGTTTGAAGTCTTGAAGTGCCTGTTCTCCTTCATCCATTTTTCATTATTTGTCTTATATTCCAGATATTTTGTTTCTACATATGAATTTTATTTTATTTTATTTTATTTTTGGGGGGTGGGGGGTAATGAGGGTTA
Source organism: Dromiciops gliroides (assembly GCF_019393635.1). Taxonomy (NCBI): domain Eukaryota; kingdom Metazoa; phylum Chordata; class Mammalia; order Microbiotheria; family Microbiotheriidae; genus Dromiciops; species Dromiciops gliroides. The sequence continues at coordinate 387,584,957 of NC_057861.1, read as the reverse complement.
AGTGACTTGCCCATGGTCACACAGCTAGTAAGTGTCAGGTATCTGAAGCTGGATTTGAACTCAGGTCCTCCTGAATCCAGGGCCGGTGCTTTATCTACTGCGCCACTTAGCTGCCCCTACACATGAATTTTAGAGAAATAAATCTATTTAATTAAATTCTATAAAGTATTCCTTTGATAAATTTATTGGTATAACATTATAGATAATCAACTTTTAAAGACTTAGAAATTCTGATCAACATAATGACCAACCATAAATCCAAAGGACTTGTGATGAAACATGCTATACAAACTGCATGTAGAGAGTCATGACATCGTCTCCCTGATGTCCTGGTCCCCTTCCAGAATGAAGGAGAAACTAAAACAGAAAGTTAATGTACTCAGGGTGTAGTCCCTTCTTCCTTCCTCCTGCCCTTTCTCTTCTTTTCCCCTTCTTCGCTTTCCTCTTCTCTACTTCCTTCCCCTCTCCTTTACTTCCTTTTTTCCTCCTCCCTTCCCCATATCTACTTCCCTATTCCCCTTCTTTTTCCTCCCTCTCCTCTTCTCCTCCCATCTTTTCTTCCTCTTTCCTCTCTTCCCTTTCCCTCTTCTTCCTCTCCATTTTCCCTTCTTTCCTTCTCCTCTTCTCTCCCCTTTTCCTCCCCCTTCCTCTCCATTCTGCTTCCCTCCTCAATTCTGACTAAACCAGGAATTTGTTTTGCATGATCATATCTATTTATAATGAGTTTCATTTTTCTTACTTTCTCAAGGTGGGGTAACCTTGAGTTACTTGGTATACGGAGAAAATTCGGAACTGGAAAGATAAAATTTTTATTAAATTTATCCCCAATTTTATGCATTTTACAGTTATTATTTTAATGATAATTTCCCTCTATCTGACTGCCTTTTGGATTTTGTTATTATTATATAGAAATGCTGTTGATTTTTTGAGGGTTTCTTTTATAGTCTGTGATTTTGCTGAAGCTTTTATTTGTTTCAATTGTTATCTTTTCTGATTCTCTAAGATTTTCTAAGTAAACCATGATTCTGATAGCAAATAGAGATAGTTTATCTACTCTTTACCTTTCTTTCCACCTTTAATTTCTTTCTCTTATTACACAAGAAACATAATAAATTACCCTAGAAAAAAAGGGAAAATATTACTAGAAAAATCAAAACAACTATAGGGGTTTTTTTGTTTGTTTTGTTTTGTTTTTAGTGAGGCACTTGGGGTTGTGACTTGCCCAGGGTCACACAGCTAGTAAGTGTTAAGTGTCTGAGGCTGGATTTGAACTCAGGTACTCCTAAATCCAGGGCCAGTGCTCTATCCACTGCGCCACCTAGCTGCCCCAACTATAGGTTTTTAAAAACCCAATAATGTTGTATAACAAAATAATAATAACCCACATTTTGGCCATTCTGAAATTGTATGTCTGATTCTATACTATAAGTTCTTCGCTCTGTTGGAGGGTGAAGACAAGGGGGATAATGGTGATGTGAATTTCATCATCTTTTCTCTGGAATAGTGTTCAGTCTTTGCATTGATTAGAGTTCTTAAATTCTTCTTAGTTGTTTTTTCTTGACAGTATTGTTGATACTGTGTAAATTTTTTTTTGGATTAACTCATTTTACTTTTCATCAGTTCAAAAAGTCTTCCCAGCTTTCTTTGAAACTTTCATAATTTCTTACAATGAAATAATATTCCATTACATTCACAGACCACAATTTGTTCATTATTGAGTTAATCATCACCCTTTAGTTCCCAATTTCTTTGCAACTACAAAAGAGAATGATTACAAATATTTTTGTTACCCATGTATCCTTTTACTCTTTCTTTGGTCTCTTTGAGCATGTAGGCCTAATATTGTTTTTAGTAACACACTTTAGTGACTTGTTTGCTATAGTTCCAAATTACTTTCTTTTTTTCCCCCAAATTACTTTCTAACAAGCTGGACTAGTTCCCAGGTCCTCCAACAATGCAGTTGTGTACCTGTTCTTTCCTCAGCCCCTTCAGAAACTGTCATTTTCCTTTCTTGTCATCTTTGCCAATCTGGTCATTGAAGTGGGACCTTTTAATTTGCATTTCTATACTTATTAATTGTTTAGATCATTTCCGTGGTTATTGATTATTTGAATTTCTTTCTTCCTTTGAGAACTACCTGTTGATAGTCTTTGCTCATTTGTCTTTTTGGGAATGACAACTTTTAAAATAAATTTTCTTATAAACTTATGAATAGTTCCTCATCATGCATATAAGAGTTATCTCTAAAGTGAATAAGATGCATAGTCAACTATCCCATTTGAGCTATTCAGCTTGAAAGGGACCTTAGAAATACAGATAACCTCTCATTTTAGCAATAAATTCTTATGTTTTAGACCGACAGATCTTTTTGTGTGTACCCACACACGTGTTCAGAGTAGGATGTAGAATAGACCATCCTACTCTGACTTTGACCAAAAGTTTTCATGCTTTTAAGATAATTGGACCTTGTATTAGGAAACTTTATTTTGAGTCTTTTTTGTTTGTTTGTTTTTGTGGGGCAATGAGAGTTAAGTAACTTGCCTAGGGTCACACAGCTAGTAAGTGTCAAGTGTCTGAGGCCGGATTTGAATTCAGATTTTGAGTCTTTTCTCTGACACTTGACTAGCTTTTTAGTTTAAAGCAAACAATAACTTCACTTCCTTTCTTTATCTTCAAATCGTAAATGACTATACTTGTGTAACCTGCCTCAACCTGAGATAGTGTCTTAAACTATATAAATGGAAGCTTCTAAGAATGAGAGATCATATAGTAAGAACATACCATGCAAACAGTTCTTCCCCACTAAACCATCCTTACATACATAGTTTTGTTTGCTTCTAGTTCATGTAGGGAAAAAAATTCCTGTCTATTCTGGGTAGCTTCCACTTGGGCACACACATCTCTGGCCCTCTATTAATATATACATTTTTAAAATTCTAAACTTAAATTAAAAAAAAATTCCACATGCATAGCAGGCTGCAAAAATAGGATTCTATGCGAAACTGTGTATCTCAGTATTTCATACTACTTGCTTTTAAAAAAATGTATATAATAATTCCATACATTACTTTAAATTTTGATTTGTATTTCTGTTTCTTTCTGTTCCCTTTTTAAAAATAATAAACATTTTTATTTAAAGTTTTGAATTCCAAATTTTATCCCTTCTCCCCCACCCCCACCCCCAAGGCAGTAAGCAATCAGATATAGGTTATATGTGTACAATTATGTAAAAAATGACCATGTTAGTCATTTGGTATAAGAACTTGAATAAAAGAAAAAAATGAAAGAAAGTTAAAAAATAGCATGCTTTGGTTTGTTCAATCAATATCAGTTCTTTCTTTGGAGGTGGATAGTATGCTTCTTAATTAGTCCTTTGGGATTGTCTTGGATCATTGTATTGCTGAGACTAGTTAAGTCATTCACAGTTCTCCCTTGAACAAAATTCACGTCCCCTTATGTCTGTTTTAAAAAATGTTTCAAAGGCTTTCTCTTTTTAATCACTTTCGCTATTTCCCTCTTCTCCTTCAACCTCCATCCCTGAACTAAAAGTAGGGATAAGGAAAAGCAAATACTTATAATAAATGAGTGTAGTGAAATGGAATCCATCCACCTCATGGTGATATCTATAAATATGTTTATCATATACATTATTTCTAAAATATGTTTATCATACCTTTAAATGTATGTGGGTTTTTTTTTTCAACTAGAATCTGTAATCTTTTTGTCAAGAGGTGGATGACATGCTTCATCATGCTTCCTATGTGGACAATTTCAGTTGGCCTCTTAATTTTCCTCTATACCCACTCAAACCATCCTCAACATAGTTGCTAAAATGATTTTCAAGAGCTGGACTGTCCAGGCCACTGCCTTTTTCAAATCCCTGTTTCCTTTAAGATAAAATATGAATGATGGCTTTGCTTTTAAAGCTCATCACAACCTGACCCTAACCTGCCTTTCCAATTGTCATACACTCATTGGTTAAGTCGGACGGGGCTATTTGCTTTTATTCCTCACCTGTTCTACCCTATCTCCCATCATTGTGCCTTTGCTCAGTGACTTTTTCTCCTTGTCTACGATGCTGGAAACCACTACTGTGCAAAGTTACTTCGAGAATTAAATGAGATAATAGATTTAAATAAAGCACAATGTAAATCTTCAAACGCCATATAAATATTAGGATGATAGCAGTTTTACGTGTCCCTAACAGGGTTCTTTTCATAAGTACTGGACTTGGGATTTCGTTGGTAATAACAAACTTCCTCTCAGAGAATTTTTTCTACCAAAGCAGATAAAACTTCAGCTCCTCTGCAACTTAGAGTCTTTACCAAAATTTGTTTAACTCCTTCCTCTTTATTGGACATTTGGTTGCTTGCTTTTTAAAAAATTACATATAATATTGAAAATATTAATGAAATATTTGTGCAGGTAGCTTTTTTTGTTCTTGATAACACTTTCAGATTTTATTCCTAGCAGTGGGTGAGGGGTATGATTATCCATGTAAATTTAGGTTGTGTTTTTTTTTTTTGGTTCATTTTCTAGGAATTCAGGAGTTTCCAGAAAATATAAAGAACTGTAAGGTTCTGACGATTGTTGAGGCCAGCGTAAATCCCATTTCAAAGTAAGTTTTCTTTTTTAAAAATGTATTTTTTTAGTATGATAAATTAATTCCAAAATAAATTTTAAAGAGCAAATATGTTATAGCTTGATTTTTTTGATGAAATTATTTTATTTTAAAAATCTTACAAATTGATTACTTCTCATTTAAATGCTTTTCATTTTTCTTACAAATTGACCCATAAGTTGCTGAACACACAAAGCATCTAGACACAAAGCATCTCTTAGTTTTTGCCAGTCTATAAAAATCGGTCAAAATCATAAGAATAAAAAAATCGCTATAACCATACTTAACATTTTTATAATATTTTACATAGTTAGCCATTTGATTCAGTCTGTGAGGATAAGGAGGAGAAATCTTACAGCACTGATTTGCATTTGAAGCTTTTAAGGTTTTAAAGCACCAGACTGTTTGATGACCTTAAGCCACTCTGGCATCTAAGCATCTTATCAACTGTTGTATTCTCCTGAGGTTATTATAATGCTACAAGTAATGAAGCTTCAGTATCTTTGAATATTTTTATAATTGCAGATGACCCAAAGGACAGTAAATAGAAGATGTGTGGTAGGTATAACAAGCTGGTAGCATATTACCAGTTATGACTAATGCATAGTAGGTGGCATAAAAGAGCACATATGACCAGAAAAGGAAGTAGACTAGTCAAGTTACAAGAACAAGGGATAATAGATACTTTGTATCTTGTGCTGTTATTCCCCCAGATCATTAAAGAAGACTTTGAGCTCATTGGATAGATCCTCCTCAAGAAAGGCTCTTATCAACAAAAATCACCTAGTAATAGGAAGCTCATGGCTTGTAATTGCCAGCAACATCAGTTTCTGTGGGATCACAGAGCAGAGTTTTAGTATTGCAAGAACTCCAGAGGGCAGCAACTGTAACCTTTAACTGATTTTGTGTAGCACTAAAACAATAGCGTCAAATCAGTTGAATTTGTATTATCAAATATATCTCCCCTAAAGCATATTTTTCCCCCTGTGAGGCAATTGGGGTTAAGTGATTTGTCCAGGGTCACACAGCTAGTAAGTGTCAAGTGTCTGAGGCCGGATTTGAACTCAGGTCTTCAGCTGCCCCATCTAAAGCATATTTTTACAACATCCCTGAGCCATAGGTTGAAGATGTCCTGAGGCTTCCATTTCACTTTTGGATAGTGCTAAGTGTTAGGAAATTTTTCCTAACTAAATTAGTTAAACTGGCTTCTCTGCAACTTCTATCCATTGCTCCCAGTTCTGTCTTTTGGGGCTAAGCAGAACATGGCTGATTGATTCCTCTTCTATGTGACAATTTTTTATGTCCTTAAAGTTAACTCTCAAGTTCTAAGTCTTGTCCTTCCTTCCTCCATTCATCATTCTCCTTCTGTTAGTCTATATGTCTATCCCTTTAATACACAAGTTTCACTGTGTCTAAAACCGAGTTTATTTTTTGTGAAGTTAGGAGGGTGGGGAAGCTTTCAGTGCCCTCAAAGCTTCCCCATCCTCCTAACTTCACAATTTTCATTGTTGGATCCTCTATCTCTTGTCACTCACTCTTCATAAGCATTCTAATGCTGTGACTAATCACATCATTCCCCTGTTCAAATACTATTTCATGCTTCCCCGTTGCCTATGAGAAGATTCCAAATTCCATTGTCTTACATTCAAAACACTCAATGGTTTGGCTCCAGTATAACTGTCAAGCATTTTTTTTTTTTACTCTTACTATTCATGCCTCTACATTCTAGCCAAACTAGACAACTTATCTTCCTTTGTTCTCTTGCCATGTGAAATGTTGGTGCCTTTGCTCATATTCTTCCCCAACCTGGAAAGGATGATTTCCGTTCCTGCCTTTTGAAATACTTCCCTTCCTTTAAGGCACAACCTAGGTATTATTTTCTTCTATGAAGCCATCCTGATGTATTCTCAACTTCAACTGTGACCTGTTCCTCCTCAAATTTCTCATAGCACTTTGCATGAATCTCTACTTTGTATACTTAACTAATTTTTATTACAGTTGTTTTGCATATATATTTCACATTGGTAGGAGGACAGGTATGGAACACATTGTAGGGGATATTATAAAATTAATTTCTCTGATCTGTTTATTATTGTTTTTAGGAGACAGGCAAATAAAAATTATATTTAATTTTCTACAATATCTTAAGTCTATGCCCACTCAAACAATCCTCCACATAGCTACTATGATTTTCAAGTGCTGGACAGGCCAGGCTATTCTCCATGCCTAGAATTCAGTCCCAACTAATCTCTGTCTTTTCAAAACCCATGTTTCCTTCAAAACTGAATCAAGTGACACCTCTATATGAAGCTTTCTCTGATCTCCTGCAAATGCTACTGCTACCTTTGTTATATTGACTACTTTTATGTACATTCTGTCTACTCCTATAGAATGTAAAAGCTTCTTGAAGGCAAGGGTCAATTTCATGTCTGTGTTTGTATCTCCTCTTCCCTAGTATGATATCTGGCACATAATAATCATTTAATAAAGGCTTGTTTATGCACATACAAATATCCCTCTGTATATACACAGACATAAATTTATAAATATAATATTTCTGACTATATAGTAAATGAGCCACAACAATTACACAGGTGATGTTAAGTTTTGATAAAATGTTTTAAATGGGGGATTGGAGGGGTTTCTACTCAATTTTGATGATTTGATTATTAAAACTCATTAGAGTAAATGAGCTTTGTCTTGCTTTCACTTTTTTTTTTTTTTTTTTTTGGCAAGGCAATGAGGGTTAAATGACTTGCCCAGGGCCACACACTAGTGTGTGGTCAAGTGTCTGAGGCCGCATTTGAACTCAGGTCCTCCTGAATCCAGGGCCAGTACTTTGTCCACTGTGCAACCTAGCTTTCCCCATTGCTTTCACATTTTTACTGACACTTTATAGGTTATATTGGGTGACAAAAAAGTCATTTTCTCCATTTTCTAATACAGAAGGAGTAATAGAAGAACTTTTAAGTGAAAACAATTCTGAAGACAGAAACCTCTATATTTATAGAGAAACAGTACCAGTTCTGCTACTCTTTTATATCATTTGGAGGGTTGAGGCAATGTATTCCCATCCTGTGGTGGGAGACCAGAGAAAGTGATAAAAGGGGGAAATGAGAGGTAAAGGGATCCAGTGGGTCAAGATCTTCAGTATTTCAATTAAATACAATTCCATTCATCTCATCATTTATAAAGCAATTACACTATGTGTGGGGAACCATATTAGGTATATTGTTATAACTGATACCCCTTACAAAATGGCAACACTTTGGGGAAGGAATTAGGGAATAATCCAAACATGTGGTAACATCAAGTGTGAAGAGTTCTGAGTAAACTTCCTCTACCCATACACCTGGGCAATTTATACCTATCCTGTCTTCTCCAGTTGATTTCCTCTGAAGCCATTCTCTCTACATACTCCATCTACCCTTAATTTTCAACCTTCCATCTACTGATTCTTTCCCAACTGCCTTCATGTATTCCCAAATTTTATCCTTAGGCCCTATCATCTTAAGTTATCATTATATATCTTTCTTCCTTTCTTTTTTAAACTTTTCAAAAATACCTGTACTCATTGCTTCTACCTCCTCTTTTTTTCTCTGACTCTGACCTATTACCCAACTGAAATTGTTTTCTCTAAGGTTATCAGTGATCTCTTAATTACCAAATCTAGTTATCTTTTCTCTATCCTCATTCTGTTTTGCCCTGTTCAACACTATTGATCATCTTCTTCTAGATACTCTCTTTGTTCTCAGTTTTCATGACACTACTCTCTCCTGGTTTTTGTCCTCCCTGCTTAGTATCCTTTGCTGGCTTATGGGTATTACTTAATACTCCTGGGCCCTCTTCTCTTCTGTCCCTTAGCATACTCTCTTGGTTACCTTATAGTTTTTTATGGTTTAATGATCTTCTACAGACAACTAAAGATCAAATAAATGATCTATGTATCCAGCCCCAGTCTCTCCCTTGATCTTTAGTCCTGCGTCACCAACTACCTACTATCTATTTCAAAGCGGATGTCTCAGAGACATCTCAAAGTCAACATGTCCAAAACAAAATCCCTTCCTCCAAAAATGTACCACTCTTCCAAAATTTCCTTTTTCCACTGAGGGCACTACCATCCTTCCAGTCCCCAAAGTTTTCAACTTTAGCTTTCTCTTTGATTCCTCTTCCACTTAGCCTGCACATCTAATCATTTCCCAGATTTTGCTATCTTTCTTTCTACAAACACCTCTTTCATCCACCTCTTTTCTATTCACATAGCCTCTGTCTTAGTTCAGGTCCTCATCATCACCTCATGCCTAGATTACTGCAGTGGCTTCTATGTTGGTTTCTCTGCTTCAAGTCTTTGTTTGCATTTCAATATTTATTCCATACTTCTCCTAAAGTTGTTTTCCTTAAGAGCAGATCTTAACCACATTATTCTCCTATTTAACACTCTCCAGTGGCTTCTTATTATTTTTAATTATTTCTTGAAAAAGAAAAACTCTTTCTTGACTTTTAATGTCATTCACAACATGGCTTAACTTATTATATCTTTCCAATTTCAATGTACACTATTTTCCTTTCTGTACTCCATGATCCAGCCACATTGGCCTTATCTCTTTTCCTTTCACATAGAATTTCATTTCCTGTTTCCCTCTGTTTGGAAGGTTCTCCCTCCCCACCTCCACCTTATCACATACCTCTCTTCCTGCATGTGAACCCATTCCTTCTCCCTGAAACTGTTCTAACCCACCTTGTATTTCTTGTCTACAAATTTTGTGTGTATTTATCTTCCCACTCCTTTCACCAAATTATAAGCTTCTTGTAAGTAGGGTTCTTTTCATTTGTATCTCTGGCATCTAGTATATCTCCAGCTCCTAGAATAGGATAGGGGCTTAATATAAATGCATATTGCTTAATTGGTAGCTGAAGGGATACTGAAAGATTACAAAAAATTACTAGCTGATGTATTGCTAGTATGTGTCAGTTGGATATTGCTTAATTAGTAGCTGAAGGGATACTGAAAGATTACAAAAATTACTAGCTGGTGTATTGCTAGTATGTGTCAGTTGGAGGACTTTGAATGCAGGTCTTCCTTACTTAGGAAAGGATCGCTTTTCTGCCATGCCACACAAATTTTCAGCTAAACTGTATTTTCCCTACCTACATAGGTGGGGTGTTTTTTGTTTTTTGTTTTATTTGTTTAACCAACTGTCAAATTATAGAATTATTCTGATCTGCACTGGTAGAAGGAGTTACCTGTACCATTGAAGTAAGTCATTGATCCTTGAATAAGTAAAAAGTTTGGAGATTATTTGTGAGATTTGTCTTTAAGTTTGTCCTGAATTGCCACAGATGTCTACTTGGTATAATTTTTAGTGTTATAAAGACCAACGAGAAAGTTTGTTGTAAACTTTCAAACATTTAAAAATGTGAGGGGGGGAGGGGGGCAGCTAGGTAGCATAGTGGATAAAGCACCGGTCCTAGATTCAGGAGGACCTTAGTTCAAATCTGGCCTCAGACACTTGACACTTACTAGCTGTGTGACCCTGGGCAAGTCACTTAACCCTCATTCCCCCCCTACCCCCAATGTGCGTATGTGTATGTATATATTTTTATTATTATTGTTGTTGTTATTATTGTTACAACAAAAAGGAATCCTCAACTAGAGAACCACAGATAGAAGAATTAAAGAGATGCATACTAGTATTGTGTGTTCTTTAAAAATCTTGATGACTTTAATACTTTCCCCAACATTAAAATAATGTACATGAATTAAATTGAAGCTATTGTTTTTCGTATAGACTTCCTGATGGATTTTCTCAACTGTTAAACCTAACTCAGCTGTATCTGAATGATGCTTTCCTTGAGTTCTTGCCAGCCAATTTTGGCAGGTAAGTTGTTACTCATTTTATTTTTTCAAGTATGTATAATAACATGAGTACCTTTGTTAATTCTTTTAACTTTTCAAAGTTTTTCATTTGTTAAAATTAAAGTAATTTTTCCAGTTATATTTTTGACAGTTTTTCCCTTTCATATGACTGTACTGTTATTCTCTTTTCCATTTTCCTAAGTAAATTTTAATGGGGAAAAACCCCAGCAAAGTAGTTATTTTCAATATGTATACTGCTATCCTATATACTCTGAATAGTAAGATTGTGGGATTTTAGAGTTGGAAAGGGACTTCATAGATTGTAAGATCCAATTACGTTATCCTTTCACAGATTGATGAACTGAGGCCCATAGAGTGGAAATAACTTATCCAAGCCCACAAAGTTTTTAGGTGGGCAGAAGGACCTGTTTGAAGAGGTCTGCTACTCCAATTTCAGTGTTTTTTCCACTGTGTCATTTTGCTTTTCTGATTGTGGTAATATTCAGAATTTAAAACAACAACAACCATGGTAAATTAAATTACACCAAAGGGTTTTATCAGATTCCCCACAAATGTTTTTTTCAATTAGCAGATAGTTTTTCTAATCATTTCTTTCCATATTGTTCACCTCCCCATCAGTCACTCTAACACAGCTATTGTTGGTGATCCTCATCGATTCCTTTTTCATTATAATCATTACAATTTGCCATTTATTCTCATTTTATCCTCTTGTTCTTATTTCTCAGATAAGGAAACTGAGGCCCAAGGAGGCAGTGAGGTTTACTTATTGAATCAGGAATCAAGTTGGGACTAGAAACTAGGGGGTCTCTACTAAACCGTATTGCTTCAGTGACAAGAAACTCTATTTCTCCTTCCACGACAAAATGAAACTACCAAAACCCCCAACAACCAAGAGAGAGAGAGAGAGAGAGAGAGAGAGAGAGAGAGAGAGAGAGAGAGAGAGAGAGAGAGAGAGAGAGCGCGAGCGTGCGAGCACTCTCCTGGCTTGGGCCTCCAGCAAATTTAGAGCTGAATGTAAAATAAAAATTGATTATTAGTGGAAAATGTTCTCTCCTTCTTAATGTAGGAGTTTGAGTATTCATTCACTTCTCTGATCAAAAATTTTGCGTCTCCACATTGTTTTTAGATTAAAATGCAAATGCTTCTACCTCTTATTTAAGGGATGTCATAGTGTGACTTACCTCTACATTCTTATTTTATTATTTCCTTTCATAATTTCTACATGTTAGCCAAACTAGACAATTTAATATTTCTTAAACTTAACACACCATCTCTTGTTTCTATATATTTGCACAGGACTACCACATCTTAAGCACATCTTACCTCTTAGTTTTGCTAGGCTCTTTCTCAGGACTTGATATAGAACCATCTCCACTGCTTCCATTGGCCCATGAGGTCTTGTTCAGAGAAGACTTAATTGCCTGCTTCAATCAGCTTAATCCTAGGTAACTACCATTTATGAGGAAGGCCTTCTGGTGGACTCAGTATTACCATCCACCATGAGGTTAAATCTTTTTTTTTAATCATAAAAGTATTTTATTATTTTCTAGTTACATGTAGAGATAGTTGTCAACATTTGGTTTTTTTAATAAGATTTCTAGTTTTGAATTTTTCTCCCTCCCTCTCCTTTCTCCCCCCTCCCCATGACAGCAAGCAACCCGATATGGTTATATTTGTACAATCACATTAAACCTATTTCTGCATTAGTCATGCTGTGAAAGAAGAATCAGAGCGAAAGGGAAAAACCTCAAAGAAGAAAAACAAAAAAAGTAGAAATAGTATGGTTCAATCTGCATCTAGATGCCACAGTTCTTTTTTTCTGGATTTGGAGAGCATTTTCCATCATGAGTCCTTTGGAACTATCTTGGACCATTGTATTGCTGAGAAGAGTCAAGTCTATCAAAGTTGATCAACACACAATGTTGTTGATACTGAGTACAATGTTCTCCTGGTTCCGCTCATCTTACTCAGCATCAGTTCATATAAGTCCTTCCAGGTTTCTCTGAAATCCATCTGTTCATCGTTTCTTACAGCACAATAGTATTCCATTACATTCATATACCACAACTTGTTCAGCCATTCCCCAATTGATGGACATCCCCTCAATTTCCAATTCCTTAACACCACAAAAAGAGCAGCTATAAATATTTTTGTATGTTTGACTTCTCTTCAACCCCTGGTATTCTGTCTGAATTCGTTCCTTGATGGTTAGCATACTTTCTATGATGATTAGCCTTGTTCTTCCTCAGCCCCATGACTTCATTTCCTTCCAGCCCATAGTTCTTTCTTAGGCCATCACTTCCACATTGTCTTTACCCTTGTCCTTTTCTTCTCCTGGACTCTTTATCAGACAGTTGAGCTCTCCATTATCATTTACTCTGGAATTCCTTACTTTCTTGTCTTATCACTGAACACAGTTTTCCAGCATCTACCCCTGGATTTCTTCCACCATCTTCCTCCTTTAATGAGCCTGGAAGAAATGAAATGTTCATTGACTCCACTACAAATTATCTAATCATAGATGGGCCTTCACTAAAGCCAGGCACTCATTTGACTTCTCCTTAACTGAATCACTGTCCCACTCTCCACAGGGACTGCAGCAAATTTCTGTTCTTGAGGTTCCAACATTACCACTCTCTTTAGCGTCTCTGGTGAGGACTTTGCTTCATACAAAATTTCCTCATACAAAATTGAGGCTATTTGCTAAGGGCTCCTTCTTCTTTCTTATCTTCTTACATTATTACTCAGACATCTTCCCCCACTATTTCCCCTTTCGCTCTGGTCTCAGACCATTCTTCTTGCAAAGGCTTACCTCTCTACATGCAGCATTGATTCAAACCTCTCCCCTCTTTTCCCACATATTGCTCCCACTATATTCATGACTTTCTCTCTTATTCTCAGATCACTGCAAACATTTCCTTGTCTACCCTATCTTTAAGAAACCCTTATTTGATCATACTGTCTTGGGGGAAATTGGTGGTTGTGGTGGGGGTCCTTAGGTATTCCTCTTTAAAGAATTACACCCTCTCACACACAAATCCAATTAGAAGAAAATAATCTGGGGCAGCTAGGTGGCACAGTGGATAGAGCACCGGCCCTGGAGTCAGGAGTACCTGGGTTCAAATCCGGCCTCAGACACTTAACACTTACTAGCTGTGTGACCCTGGGCAAGTCACTTAACCCCAATTGCCTCACTAAAAAAAAGAAGAAGAAGAAGAAGAAGAAGAAGAAGAAGAAGAAGAAGAAGAAGAAGAAGAAGAAAATAATCTTTTATTTAATTGCTAGAGAAAGGAGATTTGGAGAGGAGTCTCAAGGGGAGACAACTCTCTCAGATCCAACAGAAAGGCAAAAGCTTTTATAGATGGTAGATGGGGGTGATCACTGGAGGGTGGAATGTCCCTTGTTGGGAGAAGTTGGTGAGGGGCTGTTGGAGCTTTTCCTGTCCCCTTGGTGCCACTCAGGCAGAAGCCATGCCTGTTTGGCTTATCTCTGGCTTCTCACGGTGTGTCTGTCCTTCATTTTAGCTGGCCAGTTTAAATTTTAATCTTAACCCCATAACAATTCCTCCTTCTTGCCTGAACTCCTTGAGAATGATGCTTCCCTTTATCTTCACTTCCTCTCATTCTTTTAAACACTCTGTAGTTGGGGTTCTGCCTGAATCTTTCAGCTGAAACTTGTCTCCAAATTTACTAATCTGCTTTTAATTATTATATCTCATGGCTTTTCCTCAGTTCTCATCCTTCTTGACCTCTATTCAGCATTTGACACATGATAATTTGCTCATCCATTGTATTCTCCCTGCTTGAAGTTCTCCGTGACACTACTCTTTCCAGATACTTCTTCCTAGTATCTTTTGTTGTTTCTTCATGTCACTCCCGCTAACTTTTGGTGTGTGTGTCACTCAGTCTTCTTTTTTGGTCCCCCTTCTGTTTTTGTACTTTATATATTAGCTCCTGTGGGTTTTGTTCTCATCTTTTTGCAGATGTTTCCTAGGTCTATATTCATCTTCATAATTTTTTCCTTAGTTCCACCCTGCATTAACAACTGCCTTTTATACATCTTCAGTTGAATATCCTATAGGCATCTTATAATCAATATCTAAAATAGAACTCATATCTTCTTCGTAACTTTGCTCTTACTGTCAAGTAACAATGACCCAGACTTGCATTCAGTGTCTTTTGTTAAATTTTATCATGTATACAACATCACTTACCTATAACCCCTTTCCTGTGCTTACCACAGCCACCATGCTAGTTCAAGCCCTTGTTCTTTCTCTCATGGATAATAATCTTTTAGTTGCTTTTTAAATCTGTCTCTTTGCCTCGGGTCTCTCCCTTTTCTAATCCATCTTCCATATAGCTGCTAGTGTGTTCTTTATAAAGCATGGATCTAACCATGTTATTCCCTCCCTCTTCACTAAGACTTTTGGTTTCCTATTAACTCCAAGATCAAATATAAACTCCTGTCTTTCTTTGGCATTTAAAGCTATTACCTGGCCTCTTCCTGTATTTTATTCTTGCCTCCCCTCTATTTCCATGGCATTACATCTATATTATCTTGCTTCATGTTCCTGAAAAAGAACACACTATCTCCTCTTTCACTTCCCTTGTACTGGTTGCCCTCCATGCCTGTAATGCTCTACTGCCTCACTGCCAACTTGTAGTTTCCTTAGTTTCCTTAAGACTCAGCTCAAATCCCACCTTCAGGAGGTTTCTGCTAGTCCCCCAACTAGTACCTTCCTCTCTGAGATCATCTTCCATCTACTCTGTGTATTTTGCATATATCTAGATATTTACATTTTATTTCCCCCATTCAAATGTCGACTGATTGACTGTAATGACTTCCTAAACTCTTCTCCACCTCTCAGAGTTTGTGTCTTCCTTTACTGTTTGGTTAAATGATACTTCTCTCAAAACTTGTCCATCATCTGTCTCCTGTAACCCGCCCCCTCCCCCCCAATCCCAAATCATCTTTCTTTTCAGTTTGCTTATCTGTGTGTAAGGGGAAGAGTTAGATATTTTCTCAGTTGCCTTTGTTGTTGTTAATAAATTCCATGATTTTCCCCCAAGTATTTGATATCCTGTCTTTCAGATATTTTGCTTAATAGGTGCTTAATAAATGATTGTTAGTTAATTGATTTCTCAGCAACCTCAAAATTTGCTCTCCCACGTGGAACTCTTTGTGTTTTGGTTCTGTTTGAATTTCTCTTAATCTCTACATTCTTTAATCAATTTCAGCTTCCTTTTCCTTCAGATGGGTTTACTCTACTGTCATTGACTCAGAATATAGTTATGTGAATCTTGACATAGTCTTTTGTTTTTCATTTGTTATTCTTGGATATATTGCCCAGCTTTCTATACACTTACTTATTCCCTTCACTGTTCCTTGCTATTTTGTTAAGTACTTCAATGTAGAGTCTTATGTCATTCTTCTTTGTAACATTTTACAAAAGTATTTAAATATATGTTTCTCTACTTGGCAATGACATAAAAATGTTTGTTGACCAAGGCATTATCTATTTTCTTTAATTGTCCTAATTTTTTCCATTGTCTTATATAAGTTAAATTTCTTAAACAAATTATGTATCAATGTCTGTTCTTTTTTATTTCCCATTCTTAGTCCATGTTATTTAAATAGTTCAGTTTGGAGTTACCTCAGTTGCACATACCCTATATTTATCTCATTTTTATTATTCTAATTTGATACTGATTTTGACCTTCCGTTTAATAAGTTGAGCAACCAAAGACAACTGATTTGGAAATGACTTCCTCAGCTTATTTTTAGGTGTAATCGTTACCTTTTGTTTTTATGCTAGTTATTTTCTTTTAACCCCTCCTTCTATTTATAAATGAATTTGTAATAGCAAACATCTTCTTAAGACAAACCAACCTGCAGGGAGACTAGGTGTGATAATTTATGCCATATTCTGCTTATTGTTCATTAGAGTAGAATTGAGTAGATCCTGAGTTTGAAGCGATTTCAAAGGATATGTTTGGTTCAGTAGTCTCATCCCTAAAGAGGGGACTTGTCTCTAACCACAAAGCCCAAATCATCAGTTCATGAAGCAACAACAACAACAAAAATTTAAAGTCAAAAGACTGAAATAGAAGAAAATAAAAGATTTCATAGCAGAAAAAAATGACCTGGAGAAACAGATTTGAGGAGAAAAAAAATCAGGAATTGTTGGACTATATTCATGACCAAAATAAAGAGCCTAGGCATCATATTTCAAGAAGCAGCAGGATTGTGGAAATATAACCCAACAGTCACCTCCTGAAAGAAACTTCCAAATGAAAAGTTCCAGGAACATAGTTAAAATCCAGAGCATCCTGTTTAGAAAACATACCGCAAACAACCAGAAAAGGGAATTCAAGTACCAAGGAGCCATAGTCAGGATAATTCACAGTTTGGCAGCCAATACTTGAAAGGAGCAGAGAACTTAGTGGCCCAAAATAAATAACCTGTCAAAATTGAGTATAATGCTACAGGAGACAAAAAAAAAAAAGGAATCTTTAATGAGATAGCAAACTTGCGACCATTCCTGATGAAAAAAACTAGAACTGTGTAGAAACTTTGAAGTTCAAACAAAGGAGTGAAAAGAAACAGAAAAGGTTAAACGGGAATGAATAGTGAAAAAAGGAGGCCCTTAAAAAGACAATCACTTCTATATTTCCTTGGAAGTATTCTTCATTCTATTAAGTATTCTTTTGTTCCTTTTTTAAGGGTTATACAGTTCTATTATCTTTTCATTCTCTGTCAGTGTATTGTATATATATCTGCCTCATTATAGTTACACAATAAAATTTTTTAATTAGCAGGTGTATGACACATAGTGAACACATAATAAATGCTTAATCTATTTATATTATAGTACAACCTTAATTTAGTCACTATGTTTGGCCATTGTTTTATAAAAAGTAACCAGATTTTTATTTTAATATCTCTTTCTGTTTTTAAACAGGTTAACAAAACTTCAGATTTTGGAACTTAGAGAAAACCAGTTAAAAATGTTGCCAAAGTAAGTAAAAATATACCACTAAATTTATGTGATTTCTTCTTCTTCTTCTTCTTCTTTTTTTTTTAAGTGAGGCAATTGGGGTTAAGTGACTTGCCCAGGGTCACACAGCTAGTAAGTGTTAAGTGTCTGAGGCTGGATTTGAACCCAGGTACTCCTGACTCCAGGGCCGGTGCTCTATCTATTGCGCCACCTAGTTGCCCCGTGATTTCTTTTTTTAATTAACTTTTTTTTTAATCATAAAACTTTTTCTCAACCCCCTCACCCCTTGGTGAAGCAGATTAAAACAGAACCTTTGTACAAACAAACATTGTCAGGCAAAACAGTTCTTACTGGTCATATCCCAAAATTTGTCACCTTCTGAGTATTGGGCTTCATCTTTGACTCTTTGGAATCATGATTAATCATTGCATTGGTCAAAATTCCTAAGTCTTTCAGAGTTGTTCTTTATATAAAAAATTTATATAAATACAGTATAAATTTTTTCCCTTCTACTTATGTCATAATGCATCAATTTATACAAATCTTTGCAGGTCTCTCTGAAATAGTTTCTCCATTTCTTTCAGCACATTAGTATTCTATCTCATTCTTTTTTTTTTTTTTTTTGGCGGGGCAATGAAAGTTAAGTGACTTGCCTAGGGTTCCAAGCTAGTAAGTGTCAAGTGTCTGAGGTCGGATTTGAACTCAGGTTCTCCTGAATCCAGGGCTGGTGCTTTATCCACTGTGCCACTTAGCTGCCCCCTCCATCACATTCTTTTAATTTGTACTATCATTTCCTAATCAGTGAGCATCTCCTTATTTGCTATTACAAAAAGAGCAACTATTAACATTTTTGTACATAATTTTTATAGAAGATTTCGTAGAATTTTCCCCTCTTTATCTTGGATAAGCATAGTAGTTGTATCTCTGGGTCAAGAAGTATGCATATATTAGAAAGTTTAGGAGCATAGTTTCAAATTGCTTTTCAGAATTGCTGGATCAATTCACAGCTCTACCAGGAGTGCATTCTCATTCCTGTTTTCCCTCAGTCTCTCCCAACAGTTTTCATTTTTCTTTTTTTTTTCTCAACTGTCAATCTTATGGATGTAGGTAGAACCACAAAGTTGTTTAATATGTATTTCTTCAATTATTAGTGATGTGAAACATATCTATAAATATAGATACACACCTATAGATATAGCTATAGATAGCTTTGATAGTGTTTTCCTTTTAGACTTTCATATTCTTTGATCATTTATCAGTTGGCAAATGTTTTTTATTTTTATAAATTTGAACCAGTTCTTTATATCTTTAAAATGAGACATGTTTCAGAGAAATTTGCTACAAAAGATTTTTTCCTTTTTTTCTGTTCTCTTAGTTGCATTGAATTTGTTTATACAAAAAATTGTTAATTTTATGTAATCAAAATTTTCCATTTTATGTTTGTTATCTATTATTTGTTTGGTCATGAACTCTTCCCCTATCCATACATCCAAAAGGTAAATTTATCCCTGTTCCTTCAATTTGTTTATAGTGTGACCCTCATCTAGGTCATATATCCATTTAGAGATTATCTTTCTTATAGGGTGTGAGGTATTACTCTGAATCTAATTTCTTTCCAAATGTGGTCCACTTTCCCTAGCAGTTTTTGTCAAAAACTATATTTTTGACCCAGTAGCTGGGGTCTTTGAGTTTATTATTTGATTTGTTTGTTTCTGCAGTTGTGTACTTAATCTCTTAGGTGGATTGAACTCTCTGTTTTTTAAACCAGTAACAAATTGTTTTGCTTCTTGCTGTTTGTGGTATATTTGTGATCTAGTTCTCTGCTAGATCCCCTTCCTTCCTACTTTTTTTTTGCCATTATTTTCTTTAAAAGTCTTGTTCTTTTCCTCTAGATGAATTTAGTTATTATTTTTCTATTTTTATGAAGTAATACTTTGATAATTTGATACTTGATGTGTGGTTTCTTGAAAAATTATTCAGTTAAATCTGAGGTTATATTTGATTGACTTTTCATTTAAGTAGAAAAATAAATTATTTAAGGAAATAAAATGTATTTCAAAGAATATTAGTTAATTTTTTGTGTGATCTCTAGTGATATAATTTAAATATTCATGCTTCAGTATCAATATTCGTATTACATTATGTATATAATATTATTTGGAGTTCAGCTACCAGAAACCTGCTCCATCCATAACAGATGTGAATCTGGAGGGAAGCAAAAAAGATTTCCAAATGGGGGCTGCTAGGTGGCACAGTGGATAAAGCACCAGCCCTGGATTCAGGAGGACCTGAGTTCAAATTTGGCCTCAGACACTTGACACTTACTAGCTGTGTGACCCTGGGCAAGTCACTTAAAACCCTTATTGCCGTGCAAAAATAAATTAAAAAAAAAAAAGATTTCAAAGCAACTTAGGATCATACATTCTGTGCCCTAGATCTTATGTATCTTTTTGTAATCAACTTCATTTTAGTAGTCACTCATTTATTTTATATACACAATTTTTCATGGAAGTTAACTGTCTAATTTCCAGGCCTACAACAGGCCAGAAGCAAAAAATTAAATGGGAGGAATGGTACTGCTGCACAGATAAAATCGAATCATAGAATTACAGAGTATATCAAAAGTCATATAATCTAACCATTAACCAAAGAATCACTCCCTACTCCAGCATTGCCATTAAGTGACCATCCATCTTCTCTTTGAAAACCTTTGCTTGAACCCTTCCTAAGTGACAGGAAACTACTCTTCCCTCTCTTCTCCTAACTCCTATTGCCCTCCTCTCAAATAGCTTTATTCTTAAATGATATGTATGTGTGTATATGATATATATATATGTCTCCCTCATTGAAATGGAACCTTCAAGCAAGTTGGAATTATTTCATTCTTTATATTCTTATCCCCGTACCTTTGTATACACACTACTGTGTCTCTTCACTTAATTTGGCTTAAACTCTTTTAAGGAAACCCTATTTCTACTATCTTTCCCCTTACTCT
Source organism: Dromiciops gliroides (assembly GCF_019393635.1). Taxonomy (NCBI): domain Eukaryota; kingdom Metazoa; phylum Chordata; class Mammalia; order Microbiotheria; family Microbiotheriidae; genus Dromiciops; species Dromiciops gliroides. The sequence continues at coordinate 387,564,466 of NC_057861.1, read as the reverse complement.
CAAGGCATCCATCCTCTCCCACTTTTTACCTCTTTCCCTAGTTTTGCAGTTTTGCTTTCTAGTTCCTTTTTCTTTCTTGATTTCATGCAGTTATTTTTTTCCTCTTTTTTCCTCTCTCAGTTAAGTAGTCAAGTAAAATCTTCATTCCTGGGGCAGCTAGGTGGCACAGTGGATAAAGCACCGGCCCTGGATTCAGGAGGACCTGAGTTCAAACCCGGCCTCAGACACTTGACACTTACTAGCTGTGTGATCCTGGGCAAGTCACTTGACCCTCATTCTCTCCCCCCCCAATCTTCATTCCTCTCTCTTCCTCTTCAATTTGATAGTTTTTAAGCTTTAATTTTCTGCTTTTTCTAAAAAAGCACTTCATTCTCATTCTTTTCATTACTTTTCTTCCCTTTCTGTCCTAAACTTTTATTTTTTGATTCATGGAATTTATACTTTTTTAGTCTTCACTCTCTGTATTCCTCACGTAATTAAAACTGTGAAGGTGCCCATTTTGAGTTCCTTCTTCTTAACAATTTCTGGTTTTTTACCTCACAGATCTTGACTGTAGATGACCTTTTTAGAAATGCCAATTCTTCCGGGTGATAGAATGGATGTTTCCTCATGGTGGAAATTGCCTTATGTCCCTCGATTGTGCAGTTCATTATTTGCCCTCTCCATGGTCATTTTTCCTATTTGCTTTGTAATATCCTCACTGAATCCATGTCTTCCCACTCTTCTGGATGTCATTTGTACATATGATTGTGCATGCACATGGGCACACACATGCGATTCCTCTTTTCCTGAGGCAGAATGAGCATTTTCTTTAAGCACCCAGTCCTTGTAGATTATAGACCTTGTAAAGTCCTGATCTCCTGTGAGTTCAAATCCGGCCTCAGACACTTGACACTTACTAGCTTGGGACCCTAGGCAAGTCACTTAACTTTCATTGCCCCGCCAAAAAAAAAAAAAAAGAATGAGATAGAATACTAATGTGCTGAAAGAAATGGAGAAACTATTTCAGAGAGACCTGCAAAGATTTGTATAAATTGATGCATTATGACATAAGTAGAAGGGAAAAAATTTATACTATATTTATATAAATTTTTTATATAAAGAACAACTCTGAAAGACTTAGGAATTTTGACCAATGCAATGATTAATCATGATTCCAAAGAGTCAAAGATGAAGCCCAATACTCAGAAGGTGACAAATTTTGGGATATGACCAGTAAGAACTGTTTTGCCTGACAATGTTTGTTTGTACAAAGGTTCTGTTTTAATCTGCTTCACCAAGGGGTGAGGGAGCATTTTCCAGTGCTACCTACTCTCACCACTGAAGAAAGATCCCACATCATTTCTTTCCTCATTTTTATTGCTTCCTTTGCCTCCTCACACTTTTCCTGTAGTCTGAGGGTCTGCAGGAATTATTTCCCTTCATCATTAAGCTTTGCCTTGATTAGAGTTTCTCTCATATTTTCCTCTATCATTTTAAACCCATCCCTCCTTTTATGTGCTCTCCAATGCTGTAATTTATTCCCACCAAAAATTATTGATTTCACTTGTAGGTAGTATGTTGTGAAGTTTATCCATAATGTTTCAGGCCTGTTTCTCTACTATCACTTCTGTTTGACCACTTTCACTCTTGTCTCCTGTTGTTCATTTAAATGAAAGAGATCTCAGAGATTCCTCCCTGTTATTGTTATCCTTAGTTATTGTTTTTGTTTACCTTTCTCATTTCTGTTTTCTCCGGTGTTTGAGAAGCAAATAATTTCTTCAGGTCTGATTTTCTTTCTAGAAATGTTTCAAATACCTTTCTTATTGAATGTCCATCTCTTTTTATTAATGGTTTTGCAAGGGTAGGTTATCTTGGATTACATTTTGAGCTCCTTTTCTCCCTGGAATACATTATTCCACTCCCTCATGTGGTTTCTGCTAGGGACAGAAAAGTTTTGTGTTATTTGAATTTCCTTTCTTTTATATTAGAAGGTCTTTATCCTGGTTGCTTGCAGAATTTTTTTGTTCCTTACTGGAATTATTAAATTTAACCATTGGAATTTGCGGCAGAAGAATTTGTTCTGGAGGTGACCTGTGTATTCTTCTGCTTGGCATTTTGTTTATTGTGTTTAGAAGTTCTGGGCAGTTTTCTTGTATTATGGTGTTCAGGTTTTTTTATTTATGTTCAGCTGGAAGTTTTGTAATCCTTAAGTTGTCTCTACATATCCTATCTTCAAGGTCAGTGTGTTTAGCTTATATGGAGATCATATTATCTTTTAACATTATTGCTTTTTGCTTCTCTACTTCCAGATTTTCTTTCACTTCAGGGTATTTGCATCCCCAATTGTCTGCAATCTATGCTTCTACTTCTTAGTACTTACTCTTTTTTAAACCTGGATAGTATTTAATTTTCATTCATTCTTCAGATATTTTTAGTGCTTATTTTGCACGTGAATTTAAAGACATAAAAGCCCTTACTCTAAAGGAGTTTACTCTGTAGTCCAGAGGTAAGGGCCACTATATGTATAATTGTATTACAGAGCAGTAAATTGAAACTTTCATATAAAAAGAACTTTTAGTTGTTCTGATTATTGGAATTATCTGTTATCTCACCTTTGATTTTTATCAGTCCTAGTGTATTTTTATCTTTTGTCTCACTGTTCAGTATTTCATTGATTTATTGATGTTAATTTGCATGATGAAATGATGGTATAATAATGATATAACTGAAACCTTTAATAATGATCTCCAGATTTTATATAATATGAAATTGAGATGGAGGCCATGATAGTCAGCTAGCATTTATTAAGGGCTTACTATGTGCCAGGCACGGTGCTATGCAGTTCATTAATATTATTGATCTTCACAACAACCCTGTGAGTGTCAGTGCTATTACTATCACCATTTTGCAGTTAAGGAAACTGAGGCAGATATGGGTTCATTGACTTGCCCAGGTTATAGCTAGTTAAGAGTCTAAGGACAAGGGGCAGCTAGGTGGCACAGTGGATAGAGCACCGGCCCTGGAGTCAGGAGTACCTGAGTTCAAATCCGGCATCAGACACTTAACACTTACTAGCTGTGTGACCTTGGGCAAGTCACTTAACCCCAATTGCCTTACCAAAAAAAAAAAAGAGTCTAAGGACATATTTGAATTCAAATCTTCCTCCACACCTAGCACTCTTAGATACTGTATCACCTAGTTGTCTCTGGGTAGTAGAGGACTGAGTGATACTGTCAGAAAATCATTTTGGTAGCTGGGTAGAAGACAGCTTAGACTGGATAGAGATGAAGCAAGTAGAAGAATTGGAAGATTATTACAGTAATCCAGGTAATTGGTAATGAGGGCTTAAACTTGAGTGGTTGCTATGTGAATAGGACAAAAAGGGACACATGAAAGATGTTGGGGAAATAAAATTTGATGACTGATTGGCTATGTGGGGTGAGTGTGAATGAGGAGGTAAGGATGAAACCACGGTTGCAAATCTGAGTGACTGGAAGTATGATAATACCCACAAAAGAAATAGAAGAGTTTGGAAATGGGGTAGGTTTGAGGGTAAGTTCTGTATTTCACATGTTGATTTTTAAAATACTTATGAGACATAGACAGTTCATGATATGGGACTAGAGTTCAGAAGAAAGACTAAGGTTCAATGTACACTTCTGGGAACTGTATCTAGATAATAATTGAACCTTAGAGAGTGTAAAATATTGTAAAGAAGGTCAGATAGGATGAGGATTAAGAAAAGGCCATTAGATTTGACAATTCAGAGAAGACTAGTAACTTTGGAGACTGGAGTTGTCTTTTGAATGATTTAAAAATTATTTATTATTATTTTAGAAATTCAAAAAAAAAGTTCAGAGAATTATGAATTTAGAGCTAGAAGAACCGTAGGAGCTATTTAGTTCCTCACTCTTTGCAAATGAGGAAACTGAGCCATGGAGATGAAATACTTTACCCAGGTTAATAAAGGTGTGTAGTAAGTGAAAGAGCCAAGATTCAGTCCTAAGTCCTTTGTCAACATTATCCTATGCAGTGTACCACACAGCCCCCAATATTTAGGAAAGAAGTCACTTCTTTTTCTTGAGGTTATGGATTTTCAGAGGAATATGCGTCTGTAAAAGATGATTGATAATGTGCCAACCTTGAAAAGGGCTAGTATTTACCCCAAACTTTTATTTTATTTTATTTACCTTTTTTTCCCCCCCCTTTTGGCAGGGCAATGAGGGTTAAGTGACTTGCCCAGGGTCACACAGCTAGTAAGGGTCAATTGTCTGAGGCTGGATTTGAACTCAGGTCCTCCTGAATCCAGGGCCCATGCTTTATCCACTATACCAACTAGCTACCCCCTACCCGAGACTTTTATTTTATTTATTAATTTTTTTAGGCAATTGGAGTTAAGTGACTTGCCCAAGGTCATACAGCTAGCAAGTGTTAAGTATCTGAGGCCCGATTTGAACTCAGATCCTCCTGACTCCAGGGCCAGTGCTTTATCCACTGCGCCACCTAGCTGCCCCTACCTGAGACTTTTAAATAGCTAACATATTGGCTGGATTGTGCAATTAAAATATCCCTTCTCTGAAAATTTCATTTACATATAATGGCTATTGGCTATTTTTTTCTTATTAATGCTTGATTTCATTTGAGAGAAATTTAAGAAGACTAAAATTAAAGAGAGTACCACATTAATTTTAACTTAATTTTTGAAAGATTTTGAACCAACTTATCTTTACATAAACTAAATATTAAGATCCCATTTTTTGGTGATCTGCCTTGGAAACTGAGAAGTAAAGTGATTTGTTAAGTGTTAGAAGTAAGTCTTGAACCCAGGTTCTCTGGCTCTGAAATTATCCCTATCCATTGTAGAATACTGCTGACTTTAATAATCCATTAGAATACTAAACATTTGGGACAGCTACGTGGTACAGTGGATAAAGTATTGGCCCTGGATTCAGGAGACCTGAGTTCAAATCCAACCTCAGACACTTGACACTAGCTGTGTGACCCTGGGCAAGTCACTTAACCCCAATTGCCTCACCAAAAAAAAAAAAAAAAAAGAATACTAAACATTTAAATGTGATTTTTAAAAGAATCATTCCTTTTTAATCTGTTCACACAGAACCATGAATCGACTGACTCAGCTGGAGAGATTGGATTTGGGAAGTAATGAATTCACAGAAGTGGTAAGTTAAAATGCATAGTGCCTAAAATGTATTTATAATAAAAATTAAGATATTAAAAACACCCTACAAACAAATACTTGACTAAATAAATATTATTTGTAAAGTTTTCAAGATGTCTTTTAAAAAAATCCATTGTTTTCTTCGTGTTCCCCCTTTTCCCTGTTTTAAAGCATTTAGCCTTAATGGCACTTGCATATTTAGATAATGGTATTCATTTGTTTATCAAAGGAGCAAAGATAAAATATAAGAAAAGTGGAAAACTATGAACAAGGATCTAGAATGTCAAAATTAAAATGAGAAAAGGAAGTTCCATTTAAATGATGACCAAGAACTGAACTTTCTTATTTAGAAATTAAATGAAGGAAAAAAAGACTTGGGAAAGTATTGTGAAATGTAAAGCATTCAAATTTATGTCTAATTCAGTGTGTTGGGAAAGCACAGTTACAAACCAAAATTATTCCTCTCTCCCCTTTTAATCATTCAGTGATAAGGTAGATAAGATAAAGAAAAACAGCTCTCTGTTTGAATAAGGAGACCTCTAGTTTAACACAGCATGTTGCAATATTTGGCCAGAGGATGGCAAAAAAACCAAATTGGACACTGGGTACTATGAGAATAGCTTAACGTTATTTAGAAAAAGAAATCTTCCAGAACAAATAGCTGTAATTTTTAAAAGAATTCTTAAGTATGGTACACTTTGATTTTAGGCATTTGGCATTTTTGTTTAAGAAACTAATGCTTGAATACCCACTTAATGGGAATGTCTATTACAAATTTAAAATCCTAGACTGGTTTCTCTGCTATATAGCAGTCCCCCTGAGCCAAAAACTTAGGCCATTATTTCATAAATGCTCCAGCAATTACTTTGAGTTTAATATTACCTTAAACAAAATGATTGATTTTACATCAGTTGTGTAGAATCCACCTTCTCATCATAAGTTGTCCCTAAAGATCTAGTGTCCTCTGTCTACATATAATTCTTCAGTCTGTCACAGCTTCTTTATGGTGTATCAGATCTGCCTTAGGCAAGAGAAAAACATATACAATGTTTCCAACAATGTGAATAAAGTCAAGAGGCATCAAAACTGTGGTCATATATGAATCCATTTCCCTGCCACTTGCAGCAGCATGGTTCAGCAGAAAGAATGCAGAGGAACTAGATTCAGTTTCTGGCTACTCTAAGATTGAACATTTGTGATGATATGATACTCTGTTTACTACATTTGTGATCTTGGACAAGTCATTTAACCTCAGAACCATTCACCCTCTTCTGTAAAATGACAAGTTGAACCAGAGAGCCTAGTTTAATAGCTCTCAATTACCAAGAGCAGTGGGGTCAAACTCAGAAAAGGGGGACACTAAACCTTAGAAAAGAATCCCTGGATGCATAGTGACTTGGGAAACCACATATTAACAATATCTGTGTTCTGTTGTATTTTTATTTATTTCATTAAATATTGCCATATTATATTTTATTCTAGTTCCTACTTGGGAATATTATAGGCATGTTTGGTTCCTCTGGGATGGACACTAAAATTCAAACTCTTTAGCTTAACCATCAGCATGGTCTGATCCCAGTGTACCATTCTAGCCTTATCAATCATTTCCCCACATATACCTGGTATACTCGAGCCAAATAGGTCTTACATAGTATTAATTGAATGTGACATATGCTTGTACCCTGTGCCAAAATTTTGATATACATTATTCCTTCTTGGGGTATACTTCCATCCATCTCTGCCAATAAAGCACCAGTATTACTGGCTATAATGGTGATTTTTCCATCCATTAAGCCTCTGAAATATTCCAAACGAAGTTTTCCAAAGATTTCTCATGTTTATTTGACTATGTTGTTATTTATCCTTTTCTTTCCAAACAGCCTGAAGTACTTGAACAACTTAATGGGTTAAAAGAATTTTGGATGGATGGTAATAGACTTACTTTTATTCCAGGGGTATGTATCTGAAGTTATAAATGTCATATTTTATGCTAGTTATTTTTGCTGGTTATATGGGCTGTGTATCAAAAGCAAGTTATATCCTATATCAGATTACCTGCTGTCTAGGGGAGGGGGGAGGGAGGGGAGGGAGGGAGGGAGAAAAATCTGAAAGTGTAAAGCATGTATAAACAAAAGTTGAGAACTATCTTTACATGCAACGGAAAAAATAAAATATCTCAAAAAGAAAAAAAAAAAAAAAAAAAAAAAGCAAGTTATATCCACACCAGGAGATTTACTTCCATCACTGTAACCCAGGACAGAGATTTTCCTACATTGTTGAACACTGATCAACTTACTCTCCTTTTGTCATTAGTCATTAGCTTACCTTTCCAGGTACATTACCCTGCATTTGTCTTTTTTTTTTAATAAAAGTATTTTATTATTTTCTAGTTAAATGTAGAGATAGCTTTCAGCATTTGTTTACATAAGATTTCCAATTTCAAATTTTTCTCCCTTCCTTCCCCCCCCCCCCCGCAGGCAATCTGATATAGGTTCTCTCTCTATCTATCTATCTATATATATGTGTGTGTGTGTGTATAAATAAACATATATATATACATTACATTAAACATATTTCTACATCAGTCATGCTATAAGAGAAGAATCAGAGCAATAAGGAAATACCTCAAAATAGAAAAACAACAGCACCAAAAACAACAGAAATAGCATGGTTCAATCAGCATCCATATTCCATAGTTCTCTCTCTCTCTTTTTTTTTCTGGATTTGGAGAACCTTTTCCATCATGAGTCCTCTGGAACTCTCTTGTACCTTTGTATTGGTGAGAAGAATCCAGTCTATCACAGTTGATCAACACACAATGTTGATGACACTGTGTATAATGTTCTGGTTCTGCTCATCTCACTCATCATCAGTTCATGCAAGTCCTTCCAGGTTTCTCTGAACTTCTCCTGCTTATCGTTTCTCGCAGCACAATAGAATTCCATTACATTCATATACCACAACTTGTTCAGCCTTTCCCCAACTGATGGGCAACCCCTCAATTTCCAATTCCTTGCCACCACAAAAAAGAGCAGCTATAAATATTTTTGAACATGTGGGTCCTTTTCCCTTTTCTATGATCTCCTTGGGAAAAAGACCCAAAAGTGGTATCCTTGCATTTGTCTTTAATAAATTATTTGAATTTAAAATTTGCTCAATTATAGGATGCCCATTAGTTAGGGAATGGCTGAAAAATTTGTGATATATGATTGTGATGGGATGCTATTGTGCTATAAGAAATGATGAGCAGGATGGTTTCAGATATGAACTAATGCAAAGTAAAGTAAGGAGAACCAGAAGAACATTGTGTGAGGTAACTGAAAAATTGTAATGATAATCAACTGTGAAAGAGTTAAACTACTGTCATCAAGACAAAGATCCTTGACAAGTCTAGAGAACCCATTATAAAAAATCTGTCCACTCAGAGAGAGAACTGATGAACTCTGAATGCAGATTAATGAAGCATACTTCTTTCACTCATCCCACTGGGGTGGGGAATGTGTTGGTATTTTGCAACATGACCAGTATGGAAATATGTTTTATATTACCTTACATGTATAATTTGTATATAGCTTGCTTTCTCAATGGATGGGGGTGGAGTGACAGGGAGGGAGAAAATTTAGAACTCAAATTTTTTTTTTTTTAATGAGTGCTAAAAAATAAATGAATAATTTTTTTGAAAGGCAAGTTACAAAATAGTAAAGTAATATAAGTTTAATTATTTTATACTTGTCCTAATCAACTTTTTGTTTATTTTTTATTTTATTTTTCTCAGCTTTTTTCTATAAATATTCTCCTACTATTTTGTGGTGATTATCACTATACTTTAAGTGATCTATGATTTTCCTGATGTGTAGATACTTCTCCTGACAACACAGATCACAATTCCTTCAGACTTTCTTAGCCTGTGCATTACTGTAAATTCTTCTTAGAAAATACTTAGTTCTAATACACTGGGAATTTTTTTCTTCACATAATTGGAAATTCTTAAGTTAATTGTCACTTTATCTGATGGGAAATAATTTTACTTTATAAATAAAATCTTAAATCACCCAAAATAACCTTTGTAAAATGACATTGTAGTTTTTAGTGCAAGTTTTTTTCTGTGATAACAACCAAAAGTCCTATTGATATTATAATTCACATAGTGTGTGTGTGTGTGTGTGTGTGTGTGTGTGTGTGTGTGTATTTTAAGAATTAGAATTAATAATTATGCCCTAGGACCTTAGAGCTGGAAGAGATCTCTGGCATCATGTAGTACAACTTTTTTGTTTTACATGTGTTTACACAGAAAATTTAAATGATTTGCTTCATAGAGATCACCTGACTATGGTTGTGTCAAAATGGAATTAGAATTCAGATTTCTTTACTTCTAGTCCCTTCTTTCCATATAAAACATACTGGTTTGATGTGTAATTAATAACACCTGAGTAATTTTCCTTACTTTTGTCATTGATAGTATGTTTCAGAAAGGATTTCTGGCTTCCAAATATTTAAGCTAGCCTAGACACAGAGTGTACTGGCCATGACATGTTCCCCTTTACCATATCAATTTTGCAGGCAATAAAATGGGTAGTATTAGTATCAGTAGCCTCTGAGACTTACCATCGTCCTGATGGCTAAATGGATTCACTCAAGGTGACTCAAACTTAGTCATAAAGGACATTTGCCCTGGACTGGTTAGGTTTGGAGTTTTCTCATTGTGCTCCCTCTTCACTGACAGGCTAATAAATTCACAGAGCCAAAAAGACCACATATATATTTTTTCCAAGTATTCAACAGCCTGCCTGCTGATGGGTAGTCTGTGGGGTGAGTCCAAGCCTAAGTTTTGCAGAAGGTTCAAAAGTTTACATTCTTTGTCCACAGATGGACTGACAATAACAGATGCCTGTAGCATAATTTCTTGATAAATATTTGCCAGCATTACTGGTGGTTGAAAATTGTGAGTCTTCCTTACTGTTCTTTGAAATATTAATAGTTGGCACTTGTTTTTCACAAGGAAGGACTTTTGTTGGAGTGGCAGGAAGAAAGGGAAAAGTTGTGGAGGAAGATTGTGGCATAGTGATGCAGGAAAAAAAGAACATTATCAATGAAGTATTTAAAAAATACACAGAAGAGAATAAGAAGATGAAAATGAGATAAATAAGATATGTGTATTTGTATTTAAATACAAGCTAAATATAATAGATATACAAATGATATATAATTCTTTTTTGTCTTTTGTATATTATTTTGTCTGTTTTTAAAAAATGTCAATCTTCCTTTCATGGTTGTAAATTTTAAAATTATTTAAATTTCTCTTTTAAACTTAATTTTGGGTTTTAAATCAGTATTCATTTTAATACCTAAACTTTTCTCACTGCTTTTTTTTTTTTGTGGATCAAGTTATTTCAAGTTAATGAATTCTTTTTCATTCATAGTTGATAGGTAGTTTGAAGCAGTTAACTTACTTGGATGTTTCAAAGAACAACATTGAAATGGTTGAAGAAGGAATTTCAGGATGTGAAAGCCTTGAAGACCTGCTACTGTCTAGCAATTCACTTCAACAACTGCCAGAGTCTATTGGTTTGTATTGCCAACTAATTAATATATTCATCTTTTAACTAAAATAAAAACATATACATTTAGCTGCCATACATACATATAAATCTAAAGTCTCATTGTTTGAAGATGAATTATTTATATCCCACAGCAGGAAATTTTGCTTTAATTTTTTTGCATGACATTTTCACATCCATTCTTTATTTAACTCCTTTGTTGACATTACCATCACTGGTTTCCTTTAATTTCCATGGTAGCTTTCCTTTCTGTGGTAGTATCATTCCTTCAGGAACTGGGCGGGGGTGGCATTTAGGTTATGTTCCCTCACTGTGCTTGTGTAGTTACCATGAAAATGACTGAAAACCAGATCACATAATGAATGGCCTTTCCCATTCCCAAGGGAAGACATATACTAGGTATACCAGGGAGAAAGATTACAATCTACAAGAAGTTATAGTATTAATAATAATATTCATGTGAGTATTAGTATTCATATAGTGCTTTAAATTTTGCAAAGCACTTTACACACATTATCTCCATTGATCTTTTTAGTATTTAATGCTTTGCATCTCTCTTTAGAGATCTGTTTCTTCCTCCCCAGAACAGAAATGGAGGGCAGTGAACTCTGATGTTGAAGTTTGGCACCTTACTAGTTCTTAAAAATGATCTTAACAATATCATTTAATTATTTAAAAGTTTTGGTGATTCTTAGAATATAAATATCCATATGAAAATCTAAATACAAGATTTATTTAAGATGTAATTTGATTTTTGTTACTTTGTTTTGAATTATGTTAGTTCAAATTTCCATTGGTATATTCCAGAGTTTAAAAAATAGTATACCAAATTAAATTGTGCTCCTTGATTCTAATGCCTCTTTCACTGAAACACATTTTCTCAAGGCTTTCTTGAAATAAAATGGTTTGCTCTAATCAAAGCAAAGCATCTAATATAAAGCAAATTGTTTTTATATCTGAGTTATATTAAATACAGTTTTCCCTTACAGAAAGTGATGTCTGAGGTCTTTAGCATATAGTCTAGTTTCCTTTTATTTCATAGCTCATTTTTAAAACCTTAATTTGCCAAAGGATTTTGGTAAAAGAACATAACCCAATCTAGCAACTCATATAAATCCATCAGCTGGAGAATTTATCTTGGATGCAGTTGTTCTTTCTTTCTTTTTTTTTTTTAAGACTTTTATTTTCCAAATTACATGTAAAAGCAAATGTTGACATCGATTTTTTAAAAACACAACTTTGTGTTCCAACTTCTCTTCCTTCCCTCCCCACCCCCAACCCCAAGAACTCAAACAATTCAACATAAATTATACCTGAGTAGTCATGGAAAACAATTCTACATTATCTAGGCTGTGAGAGAAAACAGATAAAAACAAAACTTCAGATTAAGGAATTGTCCAAAAAAATGTGTTTTAGTCTGTTTTCAGATACCATCTGTTCTTTCTCTGTAGATGGACTGCAATTTAAGTTCTTCAGAGTTATATTGGATCATTGCCTTGCTGAAGATAACCACGTGCTTCCCAGCAGATCATCTTACACTAATGCTGTTATTTTGTATACAGTACATTTCTCTCTGCTTCAGTTCATGTGGGTCTTTCCAGGTTTTTCTGATGGTATCCTGTTCATCATAATTTTTATATAGTACCTTGAATTTAACAGAGAATTTTCTTCCCAATAGCCCAGCAGAGTAGGGACCATACGTTTTGACAGTGTAGTCAGTCATCATAACTATTTCCCTCCATCCCATTTCCTTCCAATGATATTTACTCTGTTGTCTATCTTATTTTGCCCTAATCCTCCTCAAAAGTGTTTTGCTCCTGACTGCCCCCTCCCCCACTCTACCCTCCCTTCATTCACCCTTCCTTCCTTATCCTCTTCCCCTCCGACTTTCCAGTAGGGTTAAATAGATTATTATTCTCAATTGGGGGTGTATGTTAATCCCTCCTTGAGCCCACTCTGATGAGGTTAAGGCCTTTGAGCTAATTCTGTTTTCTAAATTTTTCTTCCTCCTCAACTCTCCCTATGAAATCAAGCAATTCAATATATGTCATACATGTGGTGTTATGCTGAACTTCTTCACCTTCATCGAAAGTGTTTTGCTTTTTATAGCTCCCTCCTCCAAACTTCCCTTCCCTCCTTCCTCTCTTCTCTTCCCCCCCCCCCTCCCATCTCCTTCTCCTCCCACTTTTCCTCAGGGCAAAAATATATTACTGTGCCCACTTGAGTATGTATGTTATTCCCTTTTTGAGCCAATTCTGATGATAGTGAGGTTCACTCCCTTCCCCTCTCCTTCCTCCTCTTCCCCCCTCCCCTTCATAGGCTTTTTTCTTGTTTCCTTCTTGTGAGCTACCTCTCCCCATTCCCCACACCCCAGTCTATTCCTCCTATCCCTCACCCCTATTTTAAAGATGTCATCATCATGGGTTAGCTAGGTGGCACAGCGGACAAAGCACAAGCCCTGGGCCCAGGAGGCCCAGAGCCCAAATCCAGCCTCAGATACCAGACAACCCGCCCTGTTTGCTCCACAAAGGACAAGGATACACAAAAAATAAATGCTTTACAAATACCATCCCTTCATATTCAATTCAGACCTGTGTCCTCTGTGTATTCCTTTCTGAAAAAGTTCTTATGAGTTGGAAATATTATTTTCCCATGTATGACTGTAAACAGTTTAAACTTTTAATGTCCCTCGTGATTTATTTTCCCTGTTTACCTTTTTATGATTCTCCAGGGTCTTGTATTTGAAAGTCAAATTTTCTATTCAGTTCAGGTCTTTTCATCACAAATGCCTGAAAGTCCTCTTTTTTCATTGAAGTCCCATTTTTAGCTCTGAAAGAGTATACTCAGTTTTGCTGGGTACCTGATTTTTGACTGTAGTCCCAGTTCCTTTGCCCTCTGGAATATCATATTCCATGCCCTCTGTGGTCTTTTAATGTAGACGCTGCTAGATCTTGCTTTATCCTCATTGGAGCTCCACAGTATTTGAGCTCCTTTTTTCTAGCTGCTTGCAATATTTTCTCCTTGACCTGGGAGTTCAGGAATTTGACTATAATAATATTCCTGGAGGTTTTCCTTTTGGGATCTCTTTCAGGAGGTGATTGGTGGATTCTTTCAATTTATATTTTAGTTTCTGCTTCTAGAATATGAGGGCAATTTTCCCTCACAATCTCTTAGAGGATAGTGCCTAAACTCTTGTTTTGGTCATGGTTTTCAGGTAGTCTTATGATTTTCAAATTATCTCTCCTGGATTTATTTTCCAGGTCAGCTGTTTTTCCAAGGAGATATTTCACATTGCCCTCTATTTTTTCCTTCGATTGGATTTGCTTTACCATGTCTTGGTTTCTCATGAAGTCACTAGCTTCCATTTGTTCAATCCTAATTCTTAGGCAATTATTTTCATCACACAATTTTGTAATCTCCTTTTTCATTTGGCTTTTCAAGCTGTTGACTTTTTTCTCATGACTGCTATATGGCTCTCATTTCTCTTTCCATTCTTTCCTTCCTCTCTCTACATCTTCCTTCTATCTCTCCTACTTTCTCTTCAGAGTCCCTTTTGACAACTTCCATGGCCTGAGACCAGTTCATATTTTTCTTGGAAGCTTTGGATGTAGGGGCCCTGTGGTTGATTTTTTCATCTTATGGTGCCCCTTTATCTTCCTTGTCGCTGAAGAAGCTTTCTATAGTTCTGAACTTTCTTTGCTTGCTCATCTTTTACTTGACTTTAAACTCTCCACTGGGGGGGGGGGGGCTCTGTTTTTCGGTTCTACTACTGTTCCCAGCTTCAGAGGTTCCCAGGTGTTTTGGTTTGAGGGAGGGCAGGTTTTACTCTCACCTGGTCTGTTCTCTGGTCCGAAGATAACCTCAAGCCTACTTACTAAACAACCAACCAGCAAAGCTTTCTGTGGTGTGGTTCTTAGCTTCAGGAGCCTGTGCCCCTCCCCGACCTGGGCCTCCTGCTGCTCAGGATTTCTTCCTGGTTCCCTGCTGGGGTGGGACAGCCGAATTCCTCCCTACATCCTGCTGGTACCTCTGCACTTCCCCCCCAGCCAGGTGTTCAGCCCTCTCACCCGACCGTATGCTTAGTTCTAGAAGATACTGGTGCTGTAGCTGATTCAGAGGCTCTGGGGTAAATTCCTATGGCGGTGTGGATGGGGTCTCTGTCAGCGAGATCGTGGGGTTAGACTTTACTCACAGCCCCCTGTAATCTATCTATAGCTGGAGAATAAGCTCAGTCCATATTTTTGCGTGTTTTTCTGCTCCAGGGGTTCTTTTATTGCTGTTTTTGAGGTGACTGTATCAGGAGCTCTGTGTGTTTAATGTCTTTCCTCTGCCATCTAGTAGTTGTTCTTATAATATATTTTAATTAAATTTAATACTTGGACTGAATTATATCAGTGAAATGGCTAATCTAAAGCTTCATCAAGTTCATATTTCTTTTATAAAGCAAAAATAATTTAGGAATTTCTCATTTGAATTTCATAATTTAAGTATTTTCCTCTTTCCTGATAGCCTACAAGTATATTTTTATTGAGAATTTCTTCTAATCCAATCTAATGAATACTTGTCTTCTCACAAAAAAATCCATTTAAAAATTTTCATACTAAAGTTAAAACTACCAATTTTAACTTTCTTTAGAGATATCTTTATTGTTCTCAACACCTGATGTTTTTCATTCCATGAATTTTATTATTTCTAGTTTGCTGCCTAATTCTTATCACTTATAGGCAAATCAATTGTTAACTTTTTTGACACATGAATTGCCCTACTTTCTATAAAGATGTACCACAGATATTTTTTATCTAAGTGTTGAATGTTAGAACTTATGCCAGTAGAAGAATATCTTTAGTTCTAGCTGCCTGTTTTGACCAACATATAGATCTCCATTAAAATAATTATTGATTTCTAGAAGGTGCTTTTTATGCAAAGAAAGCACATTTAACTTTATTTTATATAGTATTCTCTGTCTTTTTTCAACAGGATCATTAAAGAAATTAACAACACTTAAAATAGATGAAAACCAGTTAATGTATTTACCAGACTCAATAGGAGGGTAAGTTTTTCATGAAATGCCAAGGTTAGAAAGAACTTTTGCTCAATCCAGCGGACCCTAAATATTTTTAGAGTAGCATTCATTTGTTTTTATAAAGAATCATCAAAGGAGATTCCATATATATTAAAATGATTGATTGATTAATAGGTGTGCTTTACCTTCTGGAATGCCATAGACACTTCTTCATGTAGTACATTGGACAAACACATTGGTTCTCTAATTCTCTAATGAAAATAGATGAGTATGAAAGATCCAGCAGGTCTTTGCCATTTCATGTCTATTTATTTTTCTTATATTTTTCATTCGCAAATGACCTCAGGATGAGCTGGTTTAATTGTATTCTTTAGCAATTATCAGGCTTATTTTCTTCCTGATTGCTTTTCAGTGTTTCATGAGAAGTTTTCATGTTCATAGTCTAACACACCCTCATGTCACATACATTTTGCATATAAACACATACTCTAAAGTAGTATTGCTTTTGTTTGCCATGCGCTTACATTTAGAAGAATTATTTTAATATTTAAAGCTTCCTTGTATTGTTTTGCATCTTTTAAACTGATCTAAAAATGATGACAGTATTAACTTTCATGATATTCAACACTGAAATAACTTCTTGATACATTATGTAAAATAGTGAAAGCAACACTTAAAAAGATGCAGTCAAGAATAGTAGTTCAACCTGACAGTCTGTGTTGAAAGCGTCACAAATTAAAAAGCCCTTAAGAGATTGATTTTTCAAGGCATTTTAAAGTGGAGGATTTCAGAAGAATGGAAAAGATGACAGATGATGTTGCCACTGGGAGGAAAAAGATGACAACAGGAATTGCTGATCCGTATTCTGGTTTTCTTATTGCTAAAATTTTTGAGAATTGTATAGGACTACTTTATGAGTATACTTGATGAAAACATGAGAAGGGAAGAGGCCAGATTTGATAAATGATTTTCTGTAGCAAACCACATCATTCTGAACATCTGACTGAATTAGTGGAAAAGATATGATCACACTTTGTCTCTTAGCTGTTGCACTGGTTCTTAAAGCATGGTCCATGTCCCCTTGGATGTATTCCACCAGCCTTTCAAGAGGGTCCAAGATGTCAAAACAAAATTCATAGTAATTCTAAGATGTTAGCTCTCTATGAAAATATTCACTCCTTGGGGCAGCTAGGTGGCTCAGTGGATAGAGTACCAGCCCTGGATTCAGGAGGACCTGAGTTCAAATATAGCCTCAGACACTTGACACTCACTCTATGACCCTGGGCAAGTCACTTAACCCCAACTGCCTCACCAAAAAACCCCCCAAAAACAAACAACAAAAAAATATTCACTCCTTTTTCAACTCTACATCTGTCATGCCTCATCTTCAACCATAACAATCATTACAACAGATTGAATGTAGAGATTTGCAGAAATATGTAAAACAATGCCACTCTTGTCACTATTTTTAAAAGTATATATAATTATAATTTTGAAAATATTCATAAAATATATTATTTATGTTGGCTAGAATTATTTTCTTATTATTTTAAACAAAATGAGGATAAAGAATTCCTGAGATTTTTGAGAAAGTTCAGTGTAATCAATAGAGCACTTGACTTTCAAGTCAGTAAGACTTGTTTGAATCTTGCCTCAGACACTTAACATTGTGATTCTGGGCAGTCACTTCTCTGAGCCTTAGTTTCCTTATCTATAGAATAGGGATAATAATACCACCCCTTTTACAAAGTTGTCATAAGGATAAGGTGAGAAAATCTATATAAAGTGCTTTGCAAAGCTTTAAACACTATATAAATCTTAACTGTTTTCTTTAAAAAAAGCATTGGATTCAGTACAACAAAATGTAGTGTTGGAAGGCTTTCCTCAAAAAACATGACTCCATGCACATATTAGAAATTACATGAGATTCTAATAAATTTGATGCTGGAGATTTCTTTGTTTAGGTATAAAATGTGTTTTTATAATATAAATGCAAATTTCTCAAGGATATGGAGGGCTTCATTTTTGTCTTCCTATCCCTCCATACCTAAGACCATCATAGGTGCTTAATCACAGTTTGCTGAATTGAGTTGAACTGTTCACCTTTTCCCATTAACTTAATATTGTAACATGATGAATAAATTTCTTATCTGTGGATCATGATAAACAATTGAGGGAATCACATAAACCAAAATGGACACTTGGATTATTATAAGCAATTTCAAAGTTTTTGTACAAAGAAATTTAATTAAAATTAGAAGGGAAACACGTAATTGAGGAAGTCACTTAACCCTTGTTGCCCTGAAAACAAAACAAAAAAGAACTGCATTATAGAGAAAAAGAATTTTGAAAGACTTGAGACCACTGATCATTGTGGTGATAAACCATGAATGAATTCAGAAGAATGAAGATGACAACACTTACCACCTACCAAAGACATGACAAGTTTGAAAGGCAGAAAGAGACATGTTTTTGCACATGGCCACTGTAGGAATTTATTATGTGGTAATATATGCATCTATGTATTAAGTACTTTATTTTTTGTTTTGTTTTTCAGTTTACTCAGTGGGAATATTTTTTAAAAATTACTTTCTACAAAAATAATTTCACACTGTACAAACATCATTAGTCAAAAAATAGATAATATGACCTTTTGCCTTTATCATGTGCATGTACAGTACAGCTATGTGGTACAATGAATAGAGTTGCAGGCTTAGGGTCAGGAAGACTCAACTTCTTGAGTTCAAATCTGGTCTCAGACACTAGTTGTGTGTCCTTGGCAAGTCACCTATTTCTTTCCCCTTAGTTTCTTTATCTGTAAAATGATCTGGAGAAGGAATTGGCAAACCACTCCAGGGTCTTTGCCAAGAAAACCCACAATAAAGTCACAAAAAGTCAAACATGACTGAAGTAACTGAACAAAGAGTGTGTTTCTGTTTATGTGTTTGTGCATGTAAAAATAGTAAATTCTAAAGAATTAGGAGGATCAGCTCAAAGAGAAAGATGTTGCATAGGCACTGAACTCTATTCTAGTCATTATCCTCCAGACCAGTGCCTTTCCATGGGGACTCCATGAGTATTCCTTTTCCATTCCATTGAACCTTTAACCCTGAGTTCCTGAAGAGACTTAAGTGGGGTTGCTAATTTATAGGTACACTGGGTGTGGATTTGGATGCTCTGATGCTCTAACCTATGCCATCACTGTCATTTTTTCATGAATTAGAATATTCCAACTTCTCATCTCACTTTGTAACTGGTGAGTTGATAATAGAGCTCAAACTTGCCTTAATTGGTAGGATCTGGTCCTGTCCTAAAGTTTCTAATGGGGAACCAATTGTTATAGTCATATTAGAAATTGAATGAGGAATGAACAAGAGGAAGAAGGAACATCTTAGTTTAGCATAGGAGTACAGTAGCCTTTCCTTTATTTATTTACTCATTTATATGAGTTGAGACCTCATATCTCTCCCTTTGATGGGAGGACTACCTTCTTTGGGGAAAACTAGAAAGGCTTGGGCTTGATTGCTTCTTAGCAGCAGTCTGTAGATATGAGTGGAGATTCCTTTCCTCTACAGTGGAAATTTCTTGGAACCTAAACTTGGGGTATGCAAAATCAGCCGTGGAAAGATGAGCCCATAGCAGCCATTTGGCCCATCCTGACAACACAGAGTTCTGTGGTCTGCAGCAGTGGCCTCAAGCTCAGAGCTGTGGCCACATAGTGATTTAGAATACCACAAATGAACATTATCTATGTATTGTGGGGTTTGGTTTTTTTAGCTTGTTTTGTTGAACGTTTCCCAGTTACATTTTAATCTAGTTCAAGCTTCTTGTGAATTTGATACCTCTAGTCTGTAGGGATGTGTATTGTCTGGAGCCTATCCTATAGCTCTTTTTCTCTTCACCAAACCCTTTGAGCCCTTGTCTATGGGCTATCCAGCATTAAATGCAAAAACATCTGTTTCCCAAGAGCCTCTCTTCCTCCATGCCTAGTTCTTACCTTAGAGTTAAACTGTTTGTTAAGTTTTTATGGTCCAACTATTTGGGATTTGAAGTTAGAATTTTACAAGGGGTGTGTGTGTCTCTGTGTGTATATACACACAAATGTATGTAGATAGCCTTTCTATCTTTGAATTCCTTGGGGTAGTAGAGATAACTAAGTCAAAAGGTTAAGGGAGTTTAGCCACTCTTCTTGTAGCATTCCAAATTCAAATGCTAGATGGCCCACAGACAAAGTCTGTGTCTAGTGAAGAGAAAAGAGAGGTTATAATCTATCTGTGATGGACTGATAAAATTGCAGAGCCATTGAAGTATAGAAAGTATCAAGATAAGAGGACATGTGTAGTAAAGTTAATGAGATTTTGCTATTATTTGTCAATATTGGACTGGCCTAGAATTTAAAAATAAAGGATTTCCATATGTTTGGTTAAGAACAAGATAAAGAATTGAAGGATTCATTTTAATAAGAATATTAGAAGATTTGGGATTATGAATGTTTCAAAATTAAAATTTAAAATTTTCTTATTTCAGACTTGTGTCAATAGAAGAATTGGATTGTAGTTTCAATGAAATAGAAGCCTTGCCTTCATCCATTGGGCAGCTTTCTAATATAAGAACTTTTGCTGCAGATCACAATTACTTACAGCAGTTACCACCTGAGGTACTCTAACATTTTTAAAATTAGATTTATGTATTTCAAAATTCATTTGCATTTTTTAAAACTACTCATGTTTAATATTTAACCACAAAAACACAATTTTGGTCAGCTTCTAATTTTTATTTCATTACTTGTTTAGAGAAATTATTTCTTTGGCTACTCATTCCAAAAAGATATATACTGAAATGTGAATGAGTCTTAATAGACTTTTACTAGTTTGTCTTCTAAATTAACTAACCATGAGTCATTTAGTAGAAAGATAAACATATTTTTCTTCATAAACAAAATAAAAATTGAAAAGGAAACATGCTTTTATAAAACTAGATAGTTCTCTTTTATTTTAAAAACCATTAACTATTCATTAATTAAACTATCATTAAATATAAAATGTAAATCTTTTCAAATATTCTAAATTATTTATCTCTACCATTGAAAAACTCACCTTTTTACTATTTCAGATTGGCAGCTGGAAGCATGTTACTGTGCTTTTTCTCCATTCTAATAAACTTGAGACTCTTCCAGAAGAAATGGGTGATATGCAAAAATTAAAAGTCATCAATTTGAGTGACAACAGGTTTGTGGTTCTATATGCCTTATGGTATAGATGCTAAGTAAAAATAAATGTTACTACCATTTCTTTTTGGTTTTTAAACTTTATCAGAACAAAAATTAAATTTAATTTAATCCTTGTACTTTCCTGAATAATATTTTTACTTTGCTTGGCAGATTTGGTTTTCATATGAAAGAACTATCCGGGTTTATCTAATATTGGTTATTTACCATATTACAAGCAATTTTTCTTTTGCTACTCCTGGAACATATTGTAGAAGTTTCATTATATGGGGGAAAAACCCAATTTCATTGCATATAGTTATTTCTGTGATACATTGTGGCAGAAATTTTCATATTGTTACTCTTTAACAGTACTGCTTTTAAATGTAAGATATTTCTGACCATAGATGAGGTTTGGCATTTCCACATATGGCAGTGACAACAAATTTACCAGATGAAATGATAGAGATTAGTAAAGGAATATTGTCTATACCATATCCCTGATAGCCATTATATTTAAATTCTACCCAGTTTTAATCCATATTTTCTATATAAAAACTAGAATTTTAAATTGATCTCACTTACTAGATAAGAATGTTTCAAAGAATGCTTAGGTGTTGACATTTTAGCTTAGGCGATTTTACTCTGGTTCAGTATTAGTCTGGAAAATAGTCATAAGTATAAAATACATATTCACCTTAAACAATTCCACCATTGTACAATTCTGTGATATAAATAAATGTAAATTGCTCATGGCAGGGCTCAACAGAAATTATGAATATTTCTAAACAAAAATTTTATTTTAAAAAATCTCCCATTGCACCTTTTATGTCACTACACATAATATTTTGTTTGGCTTTACTCTAAATCAGCATTGGTTAACTTTATAAAACAGCACCATAGCTTTCTTAGCTATACTTGAATTAGTTCAATTGGAAAAAAATAATAGCTTTTTAAACCATAAGAATACTCTTAGACATTGGATGCTCTCTTGTCTAGGCACTATCCATAGTTACATTATGATTTGGCTGTTCATGGTTCATATCTCTGTTAAACATTCTAATGTAATTTGTGCCTTAAACCATGGGTTTAATGGAAAGATTACTAAATTTGGAGTCAGGAACAATCTGGGTTTTAATGATGTTCCATACCACTATTAGTGGTGTGACTCTTGCCAGATCACTTAACTTCATTGAGCCACTGTTTTATTGTTTGTAGAATGAAGATAGTAATACCTGTTCATCTTACAATGTTGTAAATAGGCCCAAATGAGAAAATATCTCTAAAGTACTTTGCAAACCTTTAAAACCATGGATAGATATCAGCTATTGTTATAATGTCCTATTTTTTTAAAAAATGTTTTCCAGCTTTTTACATACTGCAAGTGCAGCATTGTTGTGTATTACAATATTGAAAACGATTCCCAAATACATTCGTGTTCAAATTTTTTCTTTTGTTTCTTTGACAGGATGAAGAATTTGCCCTTTAGTTTTACAAAGCTACAGCAGCTGACTGCTATGTGGCTCTCAGATAACCAGGTAGTAAAACCAGTTCTGCTACCTCACTAGTATGCTATTATCCTAATTATTTTATAAAGAAGGTATTTAAGAATAATTCTGCCATGGCATTATTTAAAGGGGTACAGGGTTTTGTGAAGGGTGTATCATATTAGACTAACCTCTCTTTTCTATAAGAATGATCTGATACATGAATTGTGAGGTAAACACATAGCTTGGTGTAGGCCTTTACGAATGTTCTAATTATGATCTTCCTACTCCTCAAGAAAGTGAGAACCTGTTGTTTAAATTATTTTACCATTGGGTGGGTACAGAACTTTTCAAGAAAATTGTACTTCCTGCAAGAGAATTAAGTTGAAGATTCTCTGTTTTAAACTTTTAGTCTGAACCTGTATTGTTGAACAGTCTGGCCTAGGGAGAGCAGGAAAGAATAAACAGTAAATGCCTACTATGTGCCAGGCATTCTACTAAATGCTTTACAAATGATAGCTCTAGTCACCATGCAGATGTATAATCAGCTTTCTTGTGATGGCATAGAGGAGATTCGGTATCTTTTTAAACTATCTCTAATAGACTAATACTAAGAAACCATTTGGGCCCTATGATTCTGTGGTAATTGATATCCACATTGATCTAAACATAGGCTGTTACCCTAATAGGAAGTCTTTTGGATAGAAAGAAAGAATCCGCGAGTAACCTCTTGGAGCTCCCCACATGATTATGCCAAAAACCTCCAAATAATGCCATAAGAAAAAAGAATCCAGAAATATATATATGAGAATATATATGAAACATTACTTTCCACAGCTCTCTAGTTTTTGGAACAGAGTGCTTGGACCTCTGAATTTCATGTCTTTTCAACAAAACCCAAACACATATGGTTCATTCCTACTTGGCCATCTCATTCCTCTTCACAATTCTCTCAGGACAGTCCAATGCTTAATTGAAATATTGTGAAGTAGAAAGAGCAATAGGTATGGAGTTCAGACTACTTGCGTTTGCATCCCAGATCTGCTACTCCAATCCTATGTGACTTTGGGTACAACATTTAACTTCCCCAGATCTGTTTCCTCTTCTTTAAAGTAATTGAGTTGGACTAGTTATTAGGTTCATTTTATTCTATGGTTTCCATTCCTCTGTCTGCTTTTTAACTCTGACATAGAACTCCATCTTTCGCATCACGTAGCAGTTTTGAAGTTATTTATTGGGAAGTAGTAGTAAAGACAGATGCACAAAGTGTAAACCCTTTGGGAAGGGGATGATCCTATTAATCTATTCTTAGTTCTCCAGCATGAGGGGTGTGAGAAGGAAGAATTATGTTGATGAATGACACCTTTATCTTTAAGGGACTTGGTTTAGAGATACAAGTATTCCCTTGGAGTTGGTAAGTGAGAAAGACCATGTAGTACCATCAGGAGGGGACATTTGTCAAAGGCACTTCTGATATATGCAGTTCAGTTGGGAAACTTTTGTCCTGAGAACACTACTGTAGGCTTCATATAAGCCTACCATTGTACGTTTCTTGGAAGTCAACTTCAGATTTTTTTCACCTTTATGATTCACTCTATGGCCTTAGACACATTAGTTAAACATAGTATATTTAGATTTCCCATATATAGAATGGAATTAATCTCCCAAGATTTTTTGTGAGGGCTGATAATCATATGTATAATTTTAATAAGATTATTCATTTCAACTATCCGAATTAATGATAATATTCATTTATATTTTTAGGGTGGATTATAAACTTAATTTGTTTTATAATTCATACTACTTATTCTCAGTTTACTTACCAACATGTAAGATACAAAAAATACACATAGAATATTTCTCTTTGGTAAATGTTGATGTATTTCTTTTATTTTACTAGCATATTAATTTGATATTGTATAATTTTTAGAATATAATCTTTCCCAATCATAAAACTGGAAAGTAATTTTCTTATAGTTATTATCATGTTTTGTTTGTTCAGACATTTTCAGTGGTGTCTGATTCTCCATGGGCCCATTTGGAGTTTTCTTGGCAAATATACTGGAGTGGTTTAACATTTCTATCTCCAGCTCATTTGGCAGATGAGGAAACTAAGGCAAACAGGGTTACGTGACTTGCCCAGGGTCAAACAGCTAGTAAGTGTTTGAGGCTGGATTTGAACTCTAGGCCTCGGACTATCCACTGTTCCACCTAGCTGACCATTATAAATGATCATTTAATAATTAGATTGTATATGTATATTATAAGTATTCTGTACTAAAGTTTTACTGGAATGCCTCACTAAGATAATGTGTGCTCAAGTGAGATAATGTATATTAAGTTGTTGTTGTTGTTGTTGTTGTTGTTGTTGTTTTTAGTGAGGTAATTGGGGTTAAGTGACTTGCCCAGGGTCACACAGCTAGTAAGTGTTAAGTGTCTGAGGCCGGATTTGAACTCAGGTACTCCTGACTCCAGGGCCGGTGATCTATCCACTGCACCACCTAGCTGCCTCTTGGTTTTTTTGTGTTTGTTTGTTCGTTTGTTTTTTTAACCTTTAAAGTTGAATATAAATTAAGTTACTAGTGTACTCTGGTGTGGAATTAACTCACAGTTCTTGAAGAACTCTACCCCCAGAATGTAAGCATCAGATACTAGCCTGGAAGTGTCCATTATCTATATACTGTAGTATAAAGGGAATGGCAGTAGAGGATGGACCCACACTTATAAAATCATAGGTTCACAGTACTGAAGCCCATATTTACTCTACAGCAGTTAATAATTTATATTAATACCTTCAATTTTGAAATTTTTTTCAATTAATTTACCTACAGTTGAAACTTTAGGCTAATAATATGCATTTTTCTTAATAGTAAAAAAGAATATACTGGAGGACTCATTACCACATAGTAAACAGTACATTTATACACATGGAAAGTTAAGTTACTCTATGTTCCACACAATTAATATATTTGAATATGTTCACCTTGAAAAATATTGAAAATATTACCTGCATATTCACTATTTCAAAAATTGTTTTTATTGTGGCCTGCATATAACAGAATTTCTATTACAGACTCTTAGGATGGAAGTCTTACATGTTGTCACTCATTTGTTACAGTACTGTAACTGCTCCTTCCCTCAATTTTAGGAAAATTGTGTTTTTTGTTTTTTTCACTTTTCCATCTTATTTTCTCCTTGAAGAGCAGCATTGTCAGTAGTCACACTTCTAAAGGATTAGTTGAGCCATTGAAGATATATGTATATTAGAGTTACTTCAAGTAAAAGCAAAAATAAAACTGGTTACTTTCTATGAGCAAGCCTTTTTAGGAGCAAGTAGGAATGTCAAAGTCAGAACTGAGAGAAGAGGAAAACGGTAAACATGTTCCTAGCAATTATCAATTCAGGGGTCTCCATAAGCAATGAAACATTCAGGAGTATTTTACATGTAAAAGCTATCTTTTGTATCTTTCTTTCTTACCATTTTATTAGCAAAGTATTTGCTTTAAAGGGGGGGGTTAGTGTTTACTAACTACCATTTTTTTTTAAGGGGGCAATGAGGGTTGAGTGACTTGCCCAGGGTCACACAGCTAGTAAGTGCCAAGTGTCTGAGACTGGATTTGAACTCAGATCCTCCTGAATCCAAGGCCAGTGCTTTATTTACTGCACCACCTAGCTGCCCCTAATAACTACCATTTTTTAATTATGCTATCAAATGGTTATCAAGCATCAATATAAGCATTTTATAAATTTTAAGGAAATAGCATTGTTTTCTTTTTCTACTTCTTTAAAGAAGATTAATATTTGTTCTTTTTGGTTATTTTCCAAGTTAGAAGAAGGTTAATGATAAATAGGTTTAATTTCAGAATGAAATAGAACATGGAAAATTTTACTTCTTTTGAGAATCCTAACATTTTATTATGAGTATGCCTTAAAAATTAGTGGTCAGGCTACCAGTTGCTACTAGTATTCCTGTTTGTTGATTAAATTATCGACTATAGGCCAAAAGCGAAAACTGCTACAAGTCAAGAATAAGAAGTTCAAAGGGAAAGCTCTTATGCTTCCCTTTAGCCATGTTGAGTTTCAGTTATTAAGACATCAGAGAAGTATTCTTTAAGTAATTGAAGATGCAGGTTTGGTACTTAGTCTTGGCCAGAGACAGAGATTTTGGAGTTACGTACATAGTGGTAATAGTTGAGGCTGTGGAATGAATAAGTCTTCCAAGGGAGGAAATAAATATAGGGAAGAAAAAGAGGACCAAGAAGAGAACTTGGCTTCAGAGATATCCTCTTTTGGTTCTTCTCCCCCTCTATCCAGTCCTTGACTCCTTTTCCAAAAGAAAAGCATATTTAGGAGGAAGAAGTAGTGAACTATGTCAAATGCCAGTGGTAGAATGATGAAGCATTAAGAGCACTGGACCTGAAAAGACCTTTGTTTGAAACCTAGCTTAGAAATTTACAAATCATTACTCTGGGGAGATTATTACATTTCTTATTCTTCTCATATGTAAAATGAGCATAATAATGTATTACCTACCTCACAGGACTTTTATGTGGAAAATCCTTTGTAAATCTTTAAAAGTTTTATATCTTTTAAAATATTTTTATTTGTAAATTTATTTTTTAAGTATTATTATTTTTTTTTTTTTTAGTGAGGCAATTGGGGTTAAGTGACTTGCCCAGGGTCACACAGCTAGTAAGTGTTAAGTGTCTGAGGTCAGATTTGAACTCAGGCCCTCCTGACTCCAGGGTCAGTGCTCTATCCACTGCGCCACCTAGCTGCCCCTGTAAATTTATTTATAATTTAAAAAAATCTTTATCAACATGAACTTCTGTTAGCTACTAAAACAAAAGCTCATTCTGAATTTGGTCATCTGTATGGAGCCATTTCAATAGAATGGTTAATGGAGGAATTGGAAGGAATTGGAAAAAAAAATAGGTGGTAAAAAGTTAAGACCCAAGTTTTGAACATTTTCCCTAGTATTTTGGAAAGGAAAGAAAAAGGAGGATGGTAGATGGATGAGTTAGAAGGGTCAATGGAAATTTTCTTTTTAAAGATTAGGCAGACCTGGGCATCTTTGTAGAGGGTGTGTGTGTGTATGTGTCCGTGTCCGTGTCCGTGTCCGTGCATACTTTTGAGAAGGTGAGATTGAAAATGCAAGTAAAAGACAATGCAAGATCTTATGGAAGGTAGAGGTGAGTGGATATTAAGGGTATAGTTTACAGGGATTAGCCTTATCAAGCAGTAGGGGAAGCTCCTCCTCTGAAATGACAGAGGGAGAGAGAGTAGGTGATATACCTGAGAAATCCTGAAGATTGGAGGAGAAGAGTTGGCAGGATTTGCTTCAGATTTTTTCAGGCTTGTCAGTCAAGTAGGAAGGTCAATCATCTTCTCTCGTGGCGTGGGCAGGGGGAGGGATAGGTTCAAGCATGAGAAGAAAGTTTTGCAGTGGTTGGTACAGGGATTTATATGAATAAAGGCATCTTGTTGAGCCATTTTCAGATGAAGAGCAGCCTGACTTTATCTAGCAATGTTCATTAGCCCTAGAGCAGAAATAGAGAAATCCCATCATGCTATCACTTATTGGGAATATTCAGAGTTTGAAATTCCAGGGTAGTTTCCATTGAAATGTCTATGTGGCAGCCTGGGCAGATCAACCCTGGGCCTGGACAGATTACGGGGGAGTCAGGGAGATGGATCAGGGTAATGAGGAAAGATGGTGATTTTGACATCCTGGTGAGGAGAAAAAGCATTTTTCATGTTTATAAGAAAAGTGAGTGAGGCAAAAAATAGGAGAGATCAAGTTTGGAGTGTAGAATTTGGATATTGGAAATGGTGTAATGCTGTGTGGTAACTGGTGAGATCACCTCCCACTCATTATCATAGATGGACCATAGGATTCATAGTTAAAAGGACTTGAGAGATTTTTGAGTGTCTTCACTTTTGAGCCCCAATTTCCTCATCTATAAAATAAGGATAATGCACTATCTTTTTCACAGGCTTGTTTTGTATCATGGATGATACAATATATCTGAAAGTGTTTTGAACCATAAAGCTGCTATTACACTTCTTACCATTAGATGTCTCCTATTAGACTATAAGTATCATAATGATAAGAATCATGTCTTCATCCAAACCTTTATCTTCCCCGGGGTTTAATAATGATGCTATGTGCTTAATATTTGCTGAATGAATATTAGCTATAAGTGTATTATTATTTAATTAAAGATGATATAATAATTTGAGCTTGCCTTTTTAGAAGACTAATTTAGATTTTTATAGATATTGTTTTTAAAAAAGGTACTAAAAAGTAGCATGTGTGGGTACCTTGGGAAGAAATGGAAGGCAGTTAGTAACTTGGAAAAATTTGGGTAGGAATATTATTGGAAAATAAATATTTAATCATCTCTTTTCTTTTCCTAGTCCAAACCCCTAATACCTCTCCAAAAAGAGACTGATCCAGAAACACAGAAAATGGTGCTTACAAACTACATGTTCCCTCAGCAGCCAAGGACTGAGGATGGTAGGAGTTTAATTTTTTTTTTTTTACATGCTTGACCATTTAAAAGCAAGCTTATAAAGTTGTTTTTTTTTTCCTCCAGTCTAAGACTTAAGATCTTTTAAATGGAATTTGGGGAATTCATCAGAAATGCCTGGCCAAATAATGTGAAAGTAACTTTACAGAGACATTTTTGTTTTCTATTGCACACAGTTGAAACATTTCAAGAAATGGAAAACATAATCCATTAGAGGTCCCGTTCTTGGACACATACTCATTTGCATTGGTGGAATAAAGGCTTCTCCAGTGGTGTATATAGAACAAAGACATGTTTCTTTGTTTTTTGCCATCTGTTTCTGTCTATCACCATTGCAGCCACACCATAATTTCTGATTTTAAATACAAAGGAACTAGAGAGGATCAAAGATGGCTTAAATTCCATTCTAAACAAAGGGATCTAAATAACAGAACTATTTTTCTGTGCCTGTGGATATAAAAGTTTTGTTTGACATTTAAAGCATCCTGGCTCCTTCCTACCTTTGCCAGTTTTTATAGTTGCTTCCTTCCACATACTCTAAGATCCACCTACACTGGCCTCCTTGCACACAGCAATCTGTGTCTTTCTCTGTGCATTCCCCCATGTCTGAAATGCACTCACTTTACCACATAGAATTCCCAGAAATCTGCAAGACTTTCCCACCCTTTCTAGGCTCTCTGTTTGGCTGTTGGGTCCTTTCTCTCTAGGGTTACCTTCCATGAACTCTTTACAAATTTCCTGTTTTCATGTTCATTTACATGTTGTTTCTCTCACTAAAAGTTAGCAGTTGTTAGATAGATAAAAGGAGCCTTGAAGCCAGGAAGACCTGTGTTCAGGTTCTCCCTTTGACACATATTGGCTGCATCACCCTGGCAAGTCCCTTAACCTATAAGGGACACCTTTAGGTCAGAGGTATCAAACATGTATGTGATCTACAATACCCTTAGTGCTGCAGCCCAACACAGATTAAAATGTAATTGGGAGATGTTTACCAAATACATCAATATACCAAAGAACTTAGGTAATATTAATATGTATTTCCTAAGTCCATATGTGTCCCCCAGGCAGTCTTATGTATGTTGAGTGACCTCTGTTTCTGTTTTGAGTTGGACTCCCCCATCACCTCTCTAGAGGCAGAGATCTGTGATACTGTGGGTCTAGCATCTTTATCCTTTCTTTTAGAGTATGAGCTTCTTGAGGGCAAGGGCTCTTTCTACCTTCTTTTAGATTCCCCAGCATTTAGCACAGTATCTGGCTTATGCTTAATTGATGCTTATTGATTGACTGAGAAAGCATCCTGTAGATCAGTGCTTAATCTGGCCAGCCTTGACTTGAAGATCTCCATTTCTCTAGGTTGCACATTCCATATTTAGTTAGCTCTAATTTTTAAGTAGTTTCCTTTGTTTTATTTGAAATCTCCCTTCTTGTCTTCCCTAGTCTTAGTTTTCCTTCTCTTGCTGAGCAGTACAAGTCCAATCTCTCCTGTATTATAAGATACTTCAAATCTCTTAAAATAGTCATGTCCCCCTTTTGGATTAGGATTCATCCAATTTATTCACCATCTTTCTCAGATTTATATAATTAGAAAGTTTTATAAGCATGCCATATCTAAGTTATCCAAAGCATTAATGAAAATAATGACCAGAACAAAAGCCAGACTGTGAGCCCTGTAGCACTCCACATTGAGCTTAGTAATTATTCTTTCAGTCTTATCATTGAATGAATACCAAATACATCTGACTCTCCTCTTGTCTCACCCTATGTCTCCATCTAATTTGCCAGAATCTTGAGAAGCTTTTTTTTTTGAGAAGCCTTTTTAAAATCAAGGTATATATTAAATTTGTACTCCTAGCTAGCCATCTAGTAAGAGCAAAAGTAATTAGGCATTACTCTGTCTTAAAAGTTTCCAAATATATATTTTAAAATAACAAACTTAACAGTTATCAACAAACACAAGCATTTGCACACATAAAGAAAAGGTTTTGTATATCATGCTGTGAATCTCATACAGATTGATTTTATGACTTTTTTTTGTTTAGTGAGCCTATGAAGTTAGGAGAAATCACAGAATCTCACATGTATTTTAGAAATATTTGAGTTATAAAATGGACAGTTCTTAGATTAGTATATTGCATGAGGGTGAAAAAAATTGATACTTAGTTGTTCTCTACATATATCCAAGTTTTAAATTGCTGTCAGTAAGGTACATGATAAAGTTCTCACCTTTAACAGCATTTCCACTAGAGCAAAGGGAACATGAGAAATAAAGAAACAAGCAATATAAATTAACCTAAATGGAAAAAAAAAAACCTTAAGCAGAATAAGTAGAACCAATTCCTTCATTCCCCCCCAATTCTATAGCCTTTCCAATACTTTGTCAGAAGCCTGCCCCCCCCCCAATGGATTTGGAAATAAGAAGGGAAGTAAAAGATGAATGTATGTCCAAAATACACAGCCAATTATATTATCTGATGATTTGGATTCCTTACAGTGTTAACAGTAGTAATTTAAATTGGACTTAACTGTGTTTAATAATAAAGTAATTTAAAACTTTATATTCTTTCAGGTACAGTAATATGTTGTAGTTTTATCTGTGTGAATAATTTGTATTTGAAAGACAGGCTAGGATCTCATTTTATAATGCCCTTTGTACTAGGAAGAAGTGAACTATAAGAGTGATGTTAATTAATTAATCCTCAGGAATTCCTCTTCCCTTTTTTCTTTCCAAATATTTAGCATATCTTTTTGCTTTGCTTTACCAAGAATATTCCATTGTTTAGCTTGCTGCTGCCTTTATGTCGTGTTAAATAACAAAACCTATAAAGTTTGCATTTTGTGTTGATTTTTAGTTTTTACTTGACTTTTTTAATGGGTACTGTATCTGCTAATATGAAATATAGAATTACTTACTTTAACTGTAAATCTGGTGACAGATAATATATCTACCACTGTTGGGCCAGAGTAACTAAGTTCAGAGAAATATATTACCAGGTTGGTGTCAGACTGATGATGATTTGGGGGGGGGGGGGGGCAATGAGGGTTTAAATGATTTGCCCAGGGTCACACAGCTAGTAAGTGTCAAGTGTCTGAGGTTAGATTTGAACTCAGGTCCTCCTGCATCCAGGGCCAGTGCTTTATCTACTGTGCTACCTAGCTGCCTCCTAGACTGATAAATTCTTAGGACACAGTAAATCTCAAAGACCATCAAATAAATTATAAATGGAAAGATGTGATAAGCCTGCATTAATTAAAATCTTCTCTATTCTGTGTATATGATTTCAAGATGTAGTTAAACACAATATCATTTGTTTATATTTATGTTATTATGTAATTGAACAAAATCACTAGACAACGTGACCTTTGAGAGTCATAGATTTATAATGGGAAGGAGGCATGGTGGTCATCCAATTCTCATTACCCAGTTGGGGAAACAGAGGTTTGCCTAAGGTGACAAAGTCAGGAATCCATTCCAGGTTATCTGACCCTAAGTGCTGCCCACTTTCATCTTCACTGCTAGGACTCCCAATTCTAAATCCATGATCCTGTGATCCCTGAGATAATTTCTAATTCCAAAACCTATGATTAAATGATCCTCTGACTTCTCATCTTCATAAAACTGTACTATATCTTATGTGATAAGTATGCTTTATTCTCTACATATCAGGTAATATACATTTATATAACAATATTAGAATTGGCAAAGTCAAAAAACCTGGATGAAATAACTTAAATGTTGTCATCTCCCTTTAATAATCTACAGCAAGAAAGCAGCATGTGTAATTTGTTACAGTTGGCCATCTCCATTCAGGAGCATAATGATAGAGTACTGAGAGACATACAACTTTAGAGAGGATTTTCCCTGAGTCAGAATTCATGTCCACATTATTCTGAAAGACAGTGTGCAGTGCTGATGGCCTAAGGCTTCTGACCTGGCTTAACTTTGACTGACTTAGACATATACTTAAATGGATTACTTAAAATAATGAGTAAGAAATCATTTCCTATAATCATAGTAAATAATAATTACTGTTTCCCCCTTTTCTCTTTAGTTATGTTCATATCAGATAATGAAAGTTTTAATCCTTCTTTGTGGGAGGAACAAAGGAAGCAGCGGGCTCAAGTGGCATTTGAATGTGATGAAGACAAAGATGAAAGGGAGGCACCTCCCAGGGTTAGTATTTCTTCTTCTCTCTCCAAATGTGAAGTTAAATCAGCAAATATTTATTGAATACTATGTGTCTAACACTGTCCTGAGTGGTTAGGAGTTTAAAAAAAAGAGTATCTCTCAAGGAACTTCTAATCTTGTTGGAAAGATAAGCCCTCACACAAATGAAATGAGTAAAAAGCATCCATGGTAGGATAAATGGTAGATAAATTAAGTGCCAAATTGGGTGGTATAGACCAGGGCTTCTTAAATTTTTTCTACTCATGACCCCTTTTTGCCCAATAAATTTTTACATGACCTTGGGTATATAGGCATATTAAAAAATAGGCATCCATAACCTTTTTACCGTTGCTCAATATTTCACAACCCCATATGGGTCACAGTTTAAGATGCTAGGGTATAGACAAATATTATGAGGCAAAAGGAGAAAGAAAATTAGTATGAGCTGGAGTGGTCATTTTCACCCTAAATTTTCTTTTTCTGTACTATTATTCTGTTTTCGTTGTTGAACAGTAGAATAGAAGTAATAGAAGGGATATTTTATGTGAGAGTTACCAAAAATCTTGGTTGATATGCTTAAAAATATTAGAGGCAAATCTTAATATTTTGCTCATCATGAAGACTTGCCCCTAAGATTTTTAAGCATAATCTCAGTCAGTGATAATAAAAACTAAGCCAGAAAGTATTTGGTCACTGGTACAAATAATATATGCATATTAATCTTTGAAATGTGAAGTTGTCTATATGTAACTTGGAGTCAAGTATAATTTCATTTACTTCCCTCTAGAAAGAAAAGGCACAATTGAACATTAACTATGCTTCTGTGGTGTTTTTTGTCTTGTTTTTTATTTTAAAATTAAGAAGTTGCATTTTAATGTAATTTGAAATCATTTACTGTTTTATGATAAGATTCATTTTTAGGTACTAGCTAATTCAACTTTAACATTTTGAGACTTAATCTTTGTAACACAAAAAAGATAATTTCATTTTATCATAGTTAAAATTGTTGGTGTTTTTACTCTCTGTGGTTTGTTATTTCCTTATACATATAGGAGGGAAATCTGAAGAGATATCCAACACCATATCCAGATGAACTTAAAAATATGGTCAAAACAGTTCAAACAATTGTCCACAGATTAAAAGAGGAAGAAATGACTGAGGGTTCTGGGAAGGATTCACAGCTACATGACGATCAACAAAGTGCCATAAGAGATGTCGGTGTGAAGGTTAGAGAAATGAGTCACCTTGGAATTATGAAAAAGAAAACCCCGTTTAGTTGTTTTTTTTTTTAAATAACAGTCTGTATAATTATCCTTCACATCAAACTAAATTTCACCTCCGCACTTCAGTGCTTCCAGCCTCTGCTCCTGCAACTGATCATCTGAGAGAAGTGCAGGAGCAGAGAGGGAGAATGTTGTTGGGATCGGGGTGGGGTAGGTGTTGTTGTGAGGAGTACTGTAGCAACAACCTGCAGACATACAATATTTCAGGAACTAATAACTTTTGAAGAGAAATATGCCAAAGTTTTGACAACTGCTGTGCCTAAGTAAAGCAACTCACTCTGTGACTTATGTCTGAGGCTGGATTTGGGGTCAGGTCTTCCTGGGCCCAGGGAGGGTGCTTTGTCCACCACGTCACCTAGCTGCTCCATGATGACATCTTTAAAATAAAATTAAGGGGTGAGAGGATTGCACTGGGAGAAAGAGAAAGGGAGAGGTAAAATGGGGTAAAGTATGTCACATAAAAGAAGCAAGAAAAAGCATGGAGTGGAGGGGAAGATGGGGGAGGAGCGGGAGAATGAATGAGCCTTACTTTCATCAGAATTGGCTCAAAGAGGGAATAACATTCACACTCAAATAGGAATAATAATGTATTTTGCCTTGTGGGGAAGTGGGAGGGGAAGGGGATAAAGGGGGAGGGGTGAAGGGAGGGAAGATTGGAGGAGGGGAAGTCAGAAGCAAAACACTTGAGGAAGGAAAGGGTAAAAGAAGATAGAAAATAGAGTAAATATTATGGGGAGTGAATAGGACGGAGGGAAACACAATTAGCAATAGTAACTGGGAAAATAATTTGAAGCAGAGATGAGCAATATAAGATGAGGATGATAATGGTGGTGATACTTTGCTGGGCTATTGTGAAGAAAATTCTTTGTCAAGTATAAGCTACTATATAAATGTTAGCTATTATTGTTGCAATAATCAAGCTATTGGGTGTTTTTCTAAAGTTTTTTTGTCTGCTATGTTTTACACGACTGCACATGTATAACTTATATTGAATTGCTTGAATTCTTAAGAGGGGATAGGAAAGTTGTAAAAATTGATGTTACAATTTGTTTTTACATGTAAGGTGGGGAAAATTCTAAATAAATAATTCAAAATTTTTTTTAAAAAGCAACTTACGGGGGGCAGCTAGATGGCGCAGTGGTTAAGCACCGGCCCTGGATTCAGGAGTACCTGAGTTCAAATCCCGCCTCAGACACTTGACACTTACTAGCTGTGTGACCGTGGGCAAGTCACTTTACCCCCATTGCCTGCAAAAAAAAAAAAAAATTATAAAAAAATTTTAAAAAAGCAACTTACTCTGATAGGTGATCAACAAAAATTGTCTTAAGTAATAGTAAGTGTTGGGGTGAAGAAGAGGGAAAGTTGATAGTAAGCTCTCTTTCCATTGATTACCAATGCCTGCTGTGGTTACTTTTTTGTAACATTGCTATCTGCTCATCCTGAAATACCAGTCTCAAACTTCTATGCCAAATTTCAATAACTTAATTTATTAATGTTTAATGATGCCATCCTCAACTGAAGAGCTCCCTGGTGTAGTATAGGTAGCTATTTAAGCTCTCCTATGAGGCCTGTGGGAACCCAGGTTTCTTTGTAGATCTGATTCTCTGTCTTGATATAGTTATGTTGATTCACCCTATCATTTAAATTTCCCACATGTACCTTTTCCCATCTTCCTGGACATACACCATCATCCTTAGTGGGTGCTATACAACCATTTGTTTAATTATTTCAGTTTAACTGTATTGTTTTGAACAGCTTAAAAGTAAAAACACTACACTTAAGAATTTAGTATGTATTTTTATGTTTGTAGAGTTTTATTTCATGATGCCAAACTTTGTTGCTACTTCACTTTAAGCAAACCTGATATCTGTTTTTTAATTCAAATTAGAAAGTTATTCTTCATTCAGTAGGAGTCACCATAGGTTTCCTTTTAAAACTGTAAATTCAGAGCAGGTAGGTGGCCCAGTGGATAAATCACAGGCCCTGGATTCAGGAGGACCTGAGTTCAAATGTGGCCTCAGACATTTGACGCTTAACTGTGTAATCCCGGGCAAGTCACTTTAATCCCCTCATCGCCCCTCACAAAAAATTGTAAATTCATTTAGTATATTTGAATTAGATTTTAAAAATAAAAATATTTATATTTATCTTTTCAGGAATGTGGTGTGTTAATTTTTTTTTTTTTTGGTGAGGCAATTGGGGTTAAGTGACTTTCCCAGGGTCACACAGCTAGTAAGTGTCAAGTATTTGAGGCTGGATTTGAATTCAGGTCCTCCCGAATCCAGAATCAGTGCTCTATCCACTGAGCCACCTAGCTTCCCCCTTGATCAAACATTCTTGACAGAAGTTACAGTAGTTCAACATACACATTTAGAGCCCTTTGATTATATAATGAGATTAACAGATCCCTTATTAGCTTTGCCAGCAAGGATTATATAATCTAAATAATTTACCTGGAAGGAATATACATTGCAGAAAGAAAGAATTATTTGGTTTCAGGGTACCCCCAAATGACCATGAGGCATCATTACATACATCCCATGTACAGCATTTTTTATATCCTAGAGGAAAACATAGGCTACTAGACATCATGCATGACTGGTAACTTAGGACCCCTAACTTTTTAGTTTTCATACAATGTATTTTTGTTCATCAAAGCATAAAGAAAAGCATTGTAATATTGATGATATCCTCCCCCCAGAATGAAATATTAAATTAATTTTTAAATTCTCAATTGAGTTTTGAACCAAAATTGTTTGTATTTTTGTTTTTTTATTAGACTTCAGAAACAACTCCAATAAAAAGCAAAGCAGATGATAAGGAAAAGTATATAATGGGAAACTGTGTACAAAAGATCAGTGAGCCTGAAGCTGAGAACAGTGCTGGAAGTCCACAAATGATCCCCCAGGGTAAAACTTCTGAGAGCACAAAGAAAATTGTCAACCAAGATGACCTGCTTGAGGTATGACACTGTCTGTGTTGACTTTTCTGCAGCAGTGATTAGGGTAGTCCTTTTAATATTATATTCCATTTTTTTTGTCCTTAAGCAGAGAAATGATGATATTATAGAACCAAACAGTTTGAGAGTTAACATGACTGCTAACATATTATCATATTGCTTTAAAATTAGTTGTTTTCAACTAGGATTTTAAGAAGAAAAGCAATTTTACAGAAGTCTAAAAGTCTAACTTTCTAAAACTACCTGACAACCTGTATAGTTTTTATTTTGCCTATTTCACCTGAAAGCTAGAAAAAATAATATCAGTATGATGCAATGTATTTCTCAATTAAGTGACCTTCCTTGTAATCACCAAAATATGAAGTTCATTTTTCTTGAATATTTCCCCAGTTTATTTAAAAGGCAGTTTTCCTGAAAGGCTAGCATAAGCAATTATGCTTTTTTCTAAAAAACCTTAGGTCTTTGAGCATATTTTTATTTACAATAATGCTATGGACTTACAAGTGTACCTTTGTTCCTGTGAACCTGGAAGTTTAGAGTGCTTTCAGAAACTTTTCAGTTATCTTTATAGTATCTGTGAGATTGGGGAGAGGGAAAAGAGAAAGTAGACTTTCAATTTAATTGGTATAGGGACCTCTCTGTGATTTGCAGTCTTTAAAGTTGTCCTGGTACTGAGGGATTACATGTCTTGCCTCTGGTTGTACAACTAGTCTATATCTGAGACTAGAATTGAACCCAGGGCTTTCTGACTTTCTGCTGTTTTAGGCTACTACTAATTTTTGAGCTAGGAAGTGATATTTATAAATTTCTATTAACATGGTCATTATTATATGGATTTTGTCTGTGGTGGATCAGATCCCATCCCTTCAAATTATATATACATATGGCAAACCTGTAATACCACTTCATTTAAGTACATTAAGTACATGCCAGTTTTGTCCCCTAATTATTACAAATGACCCCCAAGGGATTATTCTCAGTGACTACTTCAGTGCCTTTGAGGATCTTAATAGAATTCATGATAAATGGAGCATTACTATTGTATAGAGGGGAGAGTGGGTTTCAAGTCTTGCCTGATCTGCCAGGGCTTCAGTTCTAGAGCCATACTAGAGACAGGAGGGTGTGGGATGAAGCGCTACTTTCTCTTCCCTTTTTGTTCTCTGACTTGTGCTAGGATACTAGAACTTCCCTATCTTCAAGGGAGTTTCCTCTTTATATCCCACTGTCCCACTCTAGGTAGAGCTAGGGATCTATAACCCTAGTAGTACAAAGAACAGAGGAGAGGAGATGGCTTGTGAATAGACTACATTGTGCCCAAAGAAGAAATACTGATTAATATCTGCATGTACATGGTTGGTATATTAGGTATCAGCAGTTTCCCGTGATATGTGCTTTAAGGAATTTCTGTTTTTGGAAACCCATTAACACTTTAAGCTTTTGTTGGTTATTGACATCTCAGGAGTAGTTAATCTAACTACTTTCCAACATGACAGCTAACTAAGGAAAGGGAAAGGATACAAGCAAAAGTTTTGATGAAGGCATGAAAGAAAAGGTTCAGAGTATGGAGTATTAACCAAGGAGTGCAGGTGGAACCACATATCACAGTGTGGGGCTCTGCAGTTGTGAGGTTGCAGGGGATAGTGAAAGTAGGCATTTAAATAAACTAGAGAAGAAGAAGAAGGAGAAGAAAAAGAAGGAGGAGGAGAAGAAGGAGAAGGAGAAGAAGCAGCAGCAGCAGCAGAATCAGCTTAAGGTCATACTTCAAGCTCATGGTAGGACTGATACTAGAGGGTGTTTTAATGAGTTATTAAACCCATCAAATCAAAAAGTAAATATTTATTGGATGCCTACTATGAACAGAACGTTGTGCTAGACTCTGGGGAGAGAAAGACCAAAGACCCTTAAATTCTAAGGGAGAATGATATGTGTATGTGTAGAGACAGACAGACAGACAGAGAGAATACACCAATATAATCTTAGGAGAAAAGTCAATACCAACTAGGGGGCCCAACAAGGCCTCTTGCAGAAAGACTCAGAGCAGCCCTTAAACAATCAGCTTTTTCCGCTTTCAGGTTAACCCTGTCTTCACCCCAGTAATCTGTACAGTATTGTATACAATACCAGATAAAGGGTTTTCACTTCTCTAATAAAGGAAGCAAATTTTGGGCATGATAGAAACGCAACTTACTGATATTCTAGTGAGTCGCACTTTTACTTCATGTATCTAGGAGGCAGCAATCTTCTTGTGGAAAGAAGTGTGGGTTCGAATCCTGGTTTTTCTGCATACTACCTGCTACTCTTTATTTGACCTTGGTTAACCCCTTTACACCTCAGTTTCCTTATAGAATGTGTCTTTGTGCATTATGTAGAAGAAAGCTATTACTTATTTTATTACGGATTTTGGTGAGGAGTATCCAGAACATACCAAGTATTGAATTGGTCATGAATTTATTAGATGATTAGGAGTATTTAGGTTCAAACTAAAACATCACCAAAAAATGAGGAATTGGAGCACCTCTAGATAGAGTTTAATAAGAAAAAATTCCAATTACTGGCAGATTTCATAGACTATATAAATACTCAGGCATTAACAGTAGCATAATTGAAAAGACCTACGTAGACTATACAAGGGGCACCTGAAGAGGTGTGCCCTAATCAGAAATATCTCTCCAACACATTCTCTCAACTAAAGATTCATTTGGGCTAAAAGTATTCCTTTAAATATATCAGTTATTATCCCTTGAATGTGAACAAATTTAATCAGCTAATTAGAATCCATAACATGTAGCTTTGATTATCCTACAGGAGTAAGGAAAAGGGTAATTTTTGGAGTTTTTTTTCACTTTGAGGAAAGGCAAGTTTGTAGGGGGATCTTCAAGTAGCATAAATAACCTGAATGAGTATTAAGCAAGGTGGAGAGGGAGAGATAGAAGAAAAGGGGCCTTTTACAAGTGAGAAGGTCAGGTATAGAAGAAGTAGGAAAGCACCAAAGACAGTTCACTGACCTAATTTGGCTTAGAACCTATTGTCGGTAGCTACTTTGTATGCTAACAAGAAGTAGCCAGTATGCACGATGCTTGTAGAGCTGTGGCTGTATCATTGTATATCCCAATAATCTAAGTCATGTCATATGCATTCTTCCTTGATATTTTTGTAGTTCTTTTACCTTGATAACCATACAATTAATTTGAAAAATTCTTAAGAAACTGAAGTGGAAGTTTATGTAAATATTTTCCCTTTTTTAATAGGAGTCTGAGGAACTTTCTTCTGATGAAGAGATGAAAATGGCAGAGATGCGACCGCCTTTAATTGAAACTTCTATTAATCAGCCAAAAGTGGTGGCACTTAGCAATAACAAAAAAGGTTAGATATTGAAACAAAATATCAAGAATAAATGGTTGGGGTAATATACCATTGAGATGTTTAATTTAAATTTGCTTCTCCAAATTTGCTTCTCCAAAAGTTTTGAATCCTTGCCTTCCTCACTTTAAAAAAGGTTATATCATTTCATTTATTCATTTCTTTTCATTCATTTCTTAACTTTCTACCCATTCTCTTATATGATTCATTGGATATGTAAAGAAGAAAATTTTATAAAATGTATCTACTAATTCTCCTTGTATCACTTTTGCAAGTTAATATTGAAACTTTTAACAGTATTACAGCCAGGTATTTGAAAGACCCATAATTTAGTCAGTGTTGGAAACTCCACAAATAATGTCTTAGTAAATTATTCCTAGAGAATTGCTTGTGGCACATAGGGAGTCTCAGTGACTTGACCTAGGGTCACTAGCTAGAAAGCTATCCTATATAGCTGGAAAGTATCCTATTTTACTAGCATTACTTAACCAGGAGTAAATCACCCGACTTAAACTTCTAATTTTATATATATATATATATATATATATATTTTTTTTTTAAGTGAGGCAATTGGGGTTAAGTGACTTGCCCAGGGTCACACAGCTAGTAAGTATTAAGTGTCTGAGGCCAGATTTGAACTCAGGTACTCCTGAATCCAGGGCCGGTGCTCTATCCACTGCGCCACCTAGCTGCCCCAAACTTCTAATTATATTAAAAGAAAAATTACTTCAGTTATTGAGACTCCTTTCCCAGTAGATATTTCTCAGTAAGTTTTTTGTTTTTTGTTTTTCTTCCCAGGTAGTTGAGGGTCTATTCTTTTAATTACCTTGGTATTTTTAAAAAATTAAATATTATTTTGAATTTAATTTTTATTTTATTTTAACAATTTTACATGGAAACTTTTATAAATACTGCTTACAATTTAACCTTTACTAAGGATAAATTGAAAGTAATTTATTTTTTTCTTTTCTTTTTTTTTTTTTTAGTGAGGCAATTGGGGTTAAGTGACTTGCCCAGGGTCACACAGCTAATAAGTGTTAAGTGTCTGAGGCCAGATTTGAACTCAGGTACTCCTGACTCCAGGGCTGGTGCTCTATCCACTACGCCACCTAGCTGCCCCGAAAGTAATTTATTTTTAATATGATTTGAGTTCTTTAGCACAGTCATACTCTCAGAAGGTTTATCACCTAAGCTTGAAATCTTGGTTTCAGTTCAGCTCCTCACACTCAACCCAAATATATATTCTATTGTCAGATGTTATCTTTACTACTTCTGCAACATCCCTTGTCTATGGTCCTTTCCCTACACTTAGAGCTGCTCAGCCTGAGGTCATGCCCTCACTCTTAGCTGAGACAGCACATTAAGCATCTCTCTTGATGAAAACTAATAGACCAGATGGGGGCAGCTAGGTGGTGCAGTGGATGAAGATCCAGCCCTGGATTCAGGAAGACCCGAGTTCAAATCTAGCCTCAGATACTTGACACTTGCTACCTGTGTGACCCTGGGCAAGTCACTTAACCCTCATTGCCCCCCAAAAAACAACAACAAAAAACAAAACCTAATAGACCAGACAAAGGGGGGATTGAAATAGTCCAATATATTAAGAATACATAATCCATTGTAGCAATTCATGGACAAGGGAGGGAGAAGATAGCTTAGATTATTTGAGGGAGAAAAAGAAGTAAACTATGACCTCCTTACTGCCTGGTAAGAAGGATTATGCATTTGTAAACCAGATTATAAAGCACATACAGAGGCCTGATATAATTTGATTATAGACCTCAACTATCTAAATGTGTTCTGGTCTCCCATCCTATCTCTATCTCTGTCTCTTTTTCTGCTAAAAGCAGAAGTGCTGATAGAGTCTTGCCTTGATTCAATTTTATTTTTCAAAATGTTTTATTGATAATTTTTGTCTTTACAACCCAGTCATTCCCTATTTCTAACTAGCAAACTAGACTGAATTGTCCCTTGTAACAAAGAAAATCAATTAGAGAACTTTCAATACAGAAATGACAATCCTTCTACCCTTTTATTGTATTGGGAGTATATTTCATTATCTTTTGTATGGATATATTGACTTATGTCAAAGGCTTGCTTATATAAGTATCAGAAGAAAACAGCCAAGCTTTTATAAGTAATTACCATAGCAGGCCACATATTTATAATCATACAGCTTGATAGAAGGGTACAGGAAACATAGAAATTTTACAGAGATCCCCTAAATCTTTACTTCATGTATCCAGAATATAGCCAAGAACAGGGAAGTAAACCCAAAAAAAAAAAAAGATTTTAGAAGTCAAACTAGATTCATACATTAAAACCCTTATGTTTTACTCCTTGAAGAGCATTCCATAGCCTCCTCCTGCTTTTTACATACAGTTCTAACAAAGTTGGTATTCTATTGTCCCAGAACATCATGGGTTTTTTAAAAGAAAAAAATAAAAACCAGACCCGTGAAAAATCTCCTGGTATAGAAATTAACAATGCAGATTGGCCTTGCCCTGCAATTTTTAGAGAGTTGATTGGGACATTTAGAGGTTAAATGATCTGTCTGAGTCATACTGCGTGTGACCAGGTCACTTTCAGATCAGAAACAATAAAACACAAAGTGTAGTAGGATTGCTACTGACAGCAATGAGAAGTAACAACTGGTAGGCCAACAAAAAGACAGAAAAAGTGAAAGGGAGA
This sequence comes from Dromiciops gliroides, assembly GCF_019393635.1. Lineage (NCBI taxonomy): Eukaryota > Metazoa > Chordata > Mammalia > Microbiotheria > Microbiotheriidae > Dromiciops > Dromiciops gliroides. The sequence continues at coordinate 387,521,040 of NC_057861.1, read as the reverse complement.
CATAGGTACGTCTTTTGAAGGAAGCCACCAAAAAACATGAGGAGGTGGGGGAGGGGCGGGGGGGGGGGAGAGAGACAGACACAGAGACAGAGAGAGAGAGAATGAGAATAAATATGAATGTGTGTGTGCACATACTACCAAGTAGGCTATGTAGCTGCATGAGAGCATATGTATAGGAAGAAAGTTGTGAAAGGTTTCAGAAACCAGATGATTTATATTTATTTGATCTGGAGGTAAGACAGAGCCAAGTGAGTCTAATACATAAGTGTGGTTAGCATGAAATAACTTGGTCAGATCCACACTCTAGGAAAATTAGGGAAACCAATAGGAAGGCTATTGTAATATACCAGGTGAGAAGCAATGAGGGCCTGACCCTAAGTAGCAGTTATGATTAAAGGAACATGGTGATATAATAGTGGATGTAAAAATAACCATAATAACACTTGACAACAGATTTGGATTATAGAGATGAATATGAATGGAGAGTTGAGCATGATGCTATGGCTATGAACCTGGGTGGCTAGTAGGATGATATTGTACATATTCGTTTGAAAGTTCAGTGATATTCAAGTCAATTTTATCTTGAGCTAAGCTCTCTATTTCACATTATCCATTATCATAGGCTTCATTTGTATATGATAGCAGAGGCTATGAGTGTCCCAGTTCCCAATATTGTATCATATGAGTTACTGATCATCTCCATTGTTATTCTCTATTGCCATACTTGATACTCTCTCTATAAGTTTTATGTTAAGGGGGCAGCTAGGTGGCACAGTGGATAAAGCACTGGCCTTGGATTCAGGAGGACCTGAGTTCAAATCCAGCCTCAAGACACTTGACACTTACTAGCTATATGACCCTGGGCAAGCCACTTAATCCCCATTGCCCTGCCCCACCCAATAAAAGTTTTATGTTAATAGTTGTCTCTCTCCCCAATATGATTTATAAGCAAAATTAGAAAGAATATGATATGATATAACATTTTGGAAATGTACATACAATAGCTTTATTATTTGATTAGTAGCAATTAGAATAGTTTCTTTAAGAACTTAGTATGGTCAATGACTTGTTATTTGTCTTTGTATGAATAAGAAATAATTTATAAGGATTCCTTTTATAAACTACTTGCACTTATTTATTCAGGGTTTTTTTTCCCGTGAATGAGAAATTTATATGAATGCAATTTTATTTTTCTGTAAAATGCATTGCCTAAAATCACATGGTGGTATATTGGACTGATCTGATAAAATTTTCTTCCAGATGATAAGGATACTGACTCTTTATCAGATGAAGCCACACACAACAGCAACCAAAATAACAGCAATTGCTCCTCTCCGTCTCGAATGTCAGATTCAGTTTCTCTTAATACTGATAGTAGCCAAGACATTTCATTGTGCTCTCCATTGAAAGAAACACATATTGCTGTTATTTCCAAAATAAGGTCTGTGAACTTCTTTAGAATAAAATGGCTTATATTTATAACATAGTAGCCTTTAGATGTCATAAGATAAAAAGAATGTTCAACAATTGAGGCCCACTACTGATAAATGCTATAAAGTTTTTCAAACAATTACTTGTCTTAATTCTTTATTTTATCACTAACTATACATATAAGTTTTTAGTCTTCTTACAGCCTTTTACATGACTAAAGACTAAAATAAAACAGATTTTTGGGCCATGACACATTGCTCTTGAACTAGATATAGAAAGCCAAAATGGAACAGACAGTTGAATAGTTAGCTAGTGCATCTGCCTGGTATGCTGTAAATAGCCAGTCTGGCAAATTCAGACCCATCCCTCTAAAAGCAACCCCCAAATTTAAAAAAAAATTCATATTTAAAAGGATTTATGGGAAAGGGAAATATGGATTATTAAATCAAATTCATATCATGATTGGCCATTATTACTTGTTTATCTTTGTAATCAATATAATTGCGGGGGGGGGGAATTTGTCAGTCAAACTCCTTGAAAGAGTGATTAATGTGATTTATAGTTCCTTTATGTTGTTGTTTATTGAATGTTACTTTAAAAAAACAAACTAAAGCCTAGAGGAAATTAGGTAATTTTGACCTGGTAACAATAAATAATGATAATAATCTTAAGGTCACATTAATTTTTGTGCCAATTAAACAGTCTAAAACAAGGGAGAAATAACTTTAATTTTAACACCAAAGCCTGGTAACTATTGAACTAAAAGTTCACATTGAGTTAATATACAGTATTTTACTACTAAATTATATTCTTATTTTTTCAGGCATTTTGAAGCAAAACTATTTTGAATCCTTTGAATAGTACCAAAAGAGACATAAACTTTTACCTTTAATTTACTATTTGGGTCTAGAGTAAGGTTATTAGCCTTTTTTGTATCATTAAAGTCTGATCTAGACTTTCTTAGAATAATGTTGTTTTTTAAAAAAAATTCATAATTGTCAAAAGTGCTAATATTCTATTAAAAGTTAATGAGAGGGGCAGCTAGGTGGCGCAGTGGATAGAGCACTGGCCCTGGATTCAGGAGGACCTGAGTTCAAATCCAGCCTCAGACACTTGACACTTTCTAGCTGTGTGACCCTGGGCAAGTCACTTAACCCCAATTGCCTCACCAAAAAAAAAAAAGTTAATGAGAAAGTACAGTGTTGATAAGCTTGGTTTTAGATTGTTCGTATCTCAAGAGAGTTGTGTAGACACATCCTCTCTCATAGACTCATCTCTCTTAGGAGAGTTCTGTATACATCTGCGTGTACATTCATACTAGGTTTATGTTCACTCTTGGTTTTGCAAAATTCCAATAAATGCTTCAGAGCAAAAAAAAAAAAGTTAATGAAAATAAAGATGTAGTATTTTCCCATTCATGGAGATAGAGCCCCCCAAAACTCAGCCACAGCCCCTTTTGTCTCTGGACCCCAGGTTAAAGACCTTGTCCAGGGGGAATCATATTAATAGACTCATATCCTCCATTATTATTTAAGCAGAGGTGGAAATCGTTTATTTCATTTGCCACAAAATAGAAATTTGGAATCAGCAACAGTATGACTGACCTATGAATTTAACCATTAAATTTATTGTTTGACATGCAAATATTTATATTCTTATGAATCATGTCATTCATGTAATCAAGTAAAAGTACTTACTGCTGTATTTCTATGGTGCTAGTTCCCTGGTGGCTTTTTAGTAAAGAATATTTGTTTTATTCTATGCTGCCTTAAGGGGAAGGTTAGCTACCAAAGACTGTTTTGGAGATCAGTAATTTGAATATTCATGTTAAGACTGTATAGATATTTTATTTGTTTGATTATGTAAGCATATATCTTTTATAATTTTAGAACAACATTTGTGGGCAATTAAGTACAACATAATAATATGGAATTAAAAGACTTAAGTTCCCTTGTATTCTCTATTATAGGTCTTTAGAAAATTAATTACTCTGTTAGTTGCTAATTTTATCAACCACATATTGCATAATTAAAAACTACTTGACATGAATAATTTGAGCATCCAGCAATTTTCCATGAATTTTTTTCTCTTTGCTTTTGTAAAAGTATGACGTCACAGTCTCTTAACCTCATGAAGGCATTTGCCCCTTTTCTCCCTACTTCAAACTGTCTCATTTTAGAACATTTCACTAATACAGTAAGAACAGAGGGAATTGAGTCCTTTTTGTTTCTCATTTCACACAGATTTATGTGACAGAAGCTTTAAATTATTAGCAAAAATTAGATTTGAGGAATATCAGTAGATTTTCTTCATATTGCTTTGCTTGGTGGTAAATATAATAGACAGGATTTGATTATTTTAAAATTTTTAATCTTATTGATATAGCTCTGATTTATACTATTGCTTTAATTTGAATTGATACTTTTGAGTTTTAAAAACTAAAGACAAATGACTAATTACATCTTAATTGCCAACATTTATAAAAACTGTTTTGTCATTTCAAAGAATTATTCTTTGTTTTAGGCAAGAAGATGAAAATTTTAATAACCTTTTGCAAAATGGTAGCGATTTAAGCAACTCAACAGAAGAAAAATGCAAAGTCCATGAGAAAAAAATTTTCAATTTGGCTGAATATGATTTGAACATTGAAGAACGATTGGCCTTATTAGAGAAGGATGTTGATCTAAAAACCAATACTGAAGAATGTCAAAAATTAGACCAAATCAACAGAAATCTCAATAAACTCACAATTAATAATACATTTAAATCAGATACAATGGAAAGATCAAAGATAGCACAAGAACTAGGATCAGGAAAAGGTCTTTTAATTAATAATGCTAAAGAAGAAACTGAGCATTTGGAAAATGGGAATAAGTATCCAAATTTCAATTCTATTAATAAACTGAATGGACATTCTGTAGACCTTTCAGAGTCTCCTCAGAGGACTGAAGAGCTAAGGGACCCTGCCCTTGATTCTGAGCCTTCTGTGGATATGTGTGTTTCCAAAAGTAATGAAGATTTGTCCCCCCAACGCAGTGGACCAGTAGGAGCTGTTATAAAATCTCATAGTATAACAAATATGGAAACTGGAGGTCTGAAAATATATGAAATTTTGAGTGATAATGGTCCACAGCAGCCAAGCTCAGCAGTTAAAGCAGTTTCATCTGGCCTTGATGGAAAAAACATAGTCCGGAGTAAGTCAGCTACACTTCTCTATGATCAGCCCTTGCAAGTGTTTCCTGGCTCCTCCTCCTCATCTGACTTAATATCATGTACAAAAGCCATATACAAGTTTGATTCAAATCATAACCCAGAAGATGTTACTATAGGAAGAAGTTCTGGAACATCTAGTGCACAGTTTGTACCTCAGATGTATGGTCCCCCACAATATAATGTCCAGTACAGTAGCAGTGCTGCAGTCAAGGATGCTTTGTGGCATTCTAAGCAAAATGCCCAAGTTGATCAAGGCAGTTTACCTCCTCCACGGCTTCTTAGGTCAGAAAGCACAGAAAATCCTAATTATGCTAAACATTCTGCAAATATGAATTTCTCTAATCACAACAATGTTCGAGCTAATGCTTCATACAATTTACATCAAAGGATGGGACCAGCAAGGCACTTAGAGATGTGGGCAGTCCCTTCAAATGACAGACTTGTTCCTGGAGCAGGTCGAAATACACTTCAGAGACAAAGTAGCATCTCTTCTACGGCCTCTGTAAATCTTGGTGACCCAGGGCCCACCAGAAGACCCCAGATTCCTGAGGGAGATTATTTAACATATCGAGAATTACATTCGGTGGGAAGAGCTCCACTGATCATGTCAGCATCACAGAGACCTCTTTCTGCAAGAGCCTATAGCATAGATGGTCCAAATGTACCTCGGCCTCAGAGTGCTCGACCCTCTGTTAATGAAATACCGGAAAGAACTATGTCAATTAGTGATTTTAATTATTCACGGACTAGTCCTTCAAAAAGACCCAATCCAAGGGTCAGTTCTGAGCATTCTTTGTTAGAACCGCCAGGAAAAAGTAAAGTCCCTCATGATTGGAGAGAACAAGTACTGCGACACATTGAGGCTAAAAAACTAGAAAAGGTAATTTAATAGCTCATTTTCTTCATCAATTTATTTTTTGTTTTCTCTTAATCAAAATGATTTTGCACTGTGTGCACATTTGTGAGTGTATGTGTGTATGTGTGTTTTAAGACAGTAAAACATAGTGGTTAAATTTATTTATTCTGGATTAAGGTTATAATATGGGGGATTTCTTTTGTGTATGGATTGACCCCAAGGTTACTTCACCTTTCAAATTCTGTGATTCCATCAGAGTGGGATTGCAACTCAGATTCATTTGACCATTAAGGCACATTCATGTGAGCTATATCTTTTAAGGTAGCTCCAGAACAAGTTTTCCTTCCTAGTCCTTTCTTCCCTCATATTTCTTAACACATGCTATTGGGTCAAGGAGTTGTGAATTTTCTATTTTGCATTAACATTTGCCTACTGTTTTCCATCAAAATGAATATAAAGGAGAGTTGATCACATAAGATTATATAAAGATTTACTGCTTAAAGTCACAAATAACAAAACAAAAAACACTGCAAATGTAAATAGCTTTTATAATTCTTTTCATGTTGCCTCATGTTATACAAACTAACCCTCTTGCTGACACCTCAGTAATTTTGTGCCTATTAAAAATGTGCAGGGACCTATTCATGAGTCCTCTTAATTAGACTGTAATCCTAGCTTATTTTATTTCATGTAATCATATGGCCAATGGGTTGTGGACACTATATCTATGAATTTTTTGAGTTCATGCTTTAGAAAATGTTTATTCATTTCCTAAAAAACAACTCTAGAAATGCAACTCTGTTATGCTGCCATCAAGTGGAGGGAATGCCTCAATTACAACATCCAAAGTGCAAGATGTACTCTTTGCCTATAATTTTTTAGATACCTACTCATTTAAAACTATTTGTTTTCTATAGCTAACCCATCAGAAATAAAACCATGAAAGTATCTAAATGTCTAAGTAACCTTAACCAATCATGCTTAAAATGATGTTTCAGCAAAACTTTATATAAGCCTATAGTACAGCTGAATATATTTCTCACTAATCCTTAGTTTTTCTGTTACCAGCTTAAGCCTTTTCTTAAAAAATAAAAATTTCACAGCAGGAAGTTCTTGGCTTTGGAGTTAACACAATCTCAAAGCATCTATGGTCTTTGAACATGAACCATTTTCTTTTTCTCTCTTGGCCACAAGTAGTTAATAAACATTTTGCAGGTTATTTGAGTTAGGCAAAGGGATGTCCATAAATCTTTTCAGCTTCCATAGACACCTTGCTTCTTGTCCCTACTCTGAAAAAAGAGAGAACTAGGGATTTTCTGTTAATAAAAGTATTAAAACCTTTTTATATACTTTTCCTCATTCAAAAGTATATTGCCATTTTGATAGAAAATTAAAACTATACCCTCCCTCTTTCCATCTTTGACCAGAGTACTTCAAATAAATGTGAGTCTTATTAAGGCAGGGGCCTTGTTAGGTGATGGAGTTAGGAGACTGAGGTATTAAGAGAAGGGGTCTGGAGTAGCCACTGTGTTGAATAAGATAAGGAATCTAAGATGAACCAATGAGGGTCCAATTAGGGTTGGAAGCCATGTGTTTGTATTCAGCCTGGTTAGTGTGTTATAATGACATGATCCAGCACTGCCTAGGCACTTAGGAATAAAAGTGCAAGTTGGGGAGAATTATATAGCATTGACCATTAACAGAGTTGAAGGAATTGAAAGTCAAGGGGAGATGGCAGTGTTGAATATATACTCAATGAGGAAGGAGAGGGCATTGTGGAAGTGGCTCACCATGAAGTCAAAACAGTGTGAGGCAGTTGAAAAGTGAAACCACAACAATGATCCTGTCTCTTCTCAGAGGAGAGAGTATAGCCTATTCTTCATATAGCATCTGCTACAATTCAACAATCATTTATTAATTACTCAATTATAATCATGTAATTAATCAAAATTTAAAAAAAGGATGATACCTGTCCTTTTACAGCTTGTAGTCCAATAGAATAGATGAGACATATACATAAAATACACAAATAACTTATACAGATTATACAAGTGTTAAAGAGCATAGGAGGGATACACGCCTACTGAGAACATCAAGAAGGAGAAATCACTTTGGGGAAACAGGGAAGGTTTCATAGAAGAGATGGCACCCAAGCTAGGCCTTGTTAGAAATGGAGAATTCCAAGAGAAAAGATGTGCAAAGAATGAACGCAGGCACAGGGAGAAGGAGGGGTAGGATGAGCTCAATGGCATAGCAGGTAGTCAAGTTTGACTAGGAAATAGTGGATGGAAGATGGGATCAACTTGGAAAGATGGTTTGGAGCCAAATTTTTTGAGAGGTGTGGAGGATGAGTGGCCTTTATCAAGTGAAGATTTTATAATTTTTTTCGTAAAAAATTAACAACTATTGAAGGTTTTTTGAGGAGAGAAGTGATGTGTTGGGACCTTTACATTAGAAAAATTACCCTGTGAGTTGTATGTAGGTAGAATAAATTGGAAAGATTAAAAAACCAAAGCATGGTTAACCAAAGTTAAGAAGCTTATTGCTATACTTCAGGTAATAGATAGTGAGGACCAGAACTAGATTGATAGCAATGGGAAGTAAATAGGAGAGAAGGAAAGGGAAGGAAGGAAAGGAAGAAGTGAAGTATACTGTAAAGGTAAAAATGACAGGGGCGGGGGCAGCTAGATGGCGCAGTGGTTAAAGCACCGGCCTTGGATTCAGGAGTCCCTGAGTTCGGATCCGGCCTCAGACACTTGACACTTTACTATCTGTGTGACCCTGGGCAAGTCACTTAACCCCCATTGCCTGCAAAAAAAAAAAAAATTAAAAAAAAAATGACAGGGGCAGTAGATAAAGCACCAGCCCTGGATTCAGGAGGACCTGAGTTCAAATTCGGCCTCAGCCATTTAACACTTACTAGCTATGTGACTGGGCAAATCATTTAACCCCAATTTCCTCACCAAAACAAAACAAAAAAGAATTGAGGATCACTTTCATGTCACAATGAAGCATCAAAAGAAAACTATAGGGGAAGTAGAGAAATAGTGCAGTACAGACAATTGTCGTAAACCCTGTTTTATATCATTCCTATAGATTTCAATGTGCTGCAGCAGCTAACTTAGGATACTGTGGGGGTCCTCAGCCCCAAGCCTACAAGCTATATCATGCCCTTCACCCCCAGCATTAGAAGGCCACTGTTTCTCCAGCATGGTAGCGTCATTTTGTTGGGAGTGTGATCAAGTGGAGGGAGCAGGGAAATTATATAGCCTTCCTTACAGGGGACATTGTGAAAAGCTTAAAGGAAATAGTATCTGTATAAACTCACAACATTTGTGAATTGAATTTATCTGTAAATAATTGACAGCTTCTTGAACGGTGTTTTTAAATGATTTTATATATTTTAATGTAATCAGCACAATGTACATCATATATGAATATTCAGGTGGCAGTAACAGTACTTCCTCTTCTGTATTTACTTGTGGATCAGTATTTGGAAAGTATTTACATAATGTTTAGTATCATTTTTAGTTCTGTTGGTCTGCTAAGTGATTTCCTAAAATAGACCAAGAAGTATAATTAGATTACAAATTAGATGTGCTTTCAATTTTTTCAGTTTACAAAATGAATTTAGATTACACAGTATCACATACAGTTCAGCCTCAATTAGAACTTGACATAAATTTCTAGACTTAAGTTTGGTTCATTAGTATATGAAATATTCATCAGAGTATGTATTATGGCAAGGGGAAAGAAACAATGCCATAATCAGATTATTTGAAGAATGTACAGGGTTCTCCACCCCTCCCCCAAAATTTCTATTGGTTCTTTGCTTCTTCAGCAAATTCAGCAAATATATGTTAAGTGCTAACTGTCTTCTGCTTATTTTGCATTTGTTCTGTGTACTATGGGATAAGAAGCAATACCAGTTTTCATGGGGATTACGCAAAATCTCATTTAAGGACTGGTTTACTTAAACATTTTTTGCAAAAGATACAATGTATGTATTTATTCCCTGATGTGTTATAGATGAAGCCCATGCCCTCTCTTGGTGAAGAGACTAAATAAATCCTAAAAGATATTTTAAAACTTCATGTTTATAAATAGGAAATCCCAAAACAATTGTTTTCCTTTTGTGGCCCTTTTAAGATTCCATCTTGCTTAGCTGATGCTGACACTATTCTGTGATCAAAGAAAAATGTTCTTGGAAGTCAATCTATCTGCAAGCATTTATCAATCACCAATTATATAGAGAGCATTGGAGATTCTGAGGCAAAAAGAAACCTTCCCTGTCTACAGTTTGCTTGAATTCTATCAGGGGTTTTAGTAAATAAGATGCCAACAGCAATCCTGTTACTCTTGATGGGCATTGTTTTTCAACGTTTTTTTCCTTAATTCCAGTGACATGTTTAGTAAGTTGGAAATTTATTATAGACTACGCAGGAGGTATAAGATTAGTCAATGAATAAGCATTTACTTTGTGCTTAGTATATGGAAGGCACTGTGGCTTTAAGCACTTAAGGAACCCATTGTAATGAGAGAAGCAACAGATACCCATGCATAGCTATGGAATGAATATAAGGTTTGGGGAGGGAGCACTGTTGCTGTAAGGGGACCATTAAAAGCTTCTTGAGTTATGTCTTGAAGGAAAACAGGGATTTGAAGAGGCAGAATTGAAGAGAGAAGGCATCCAGGCATGGAGAACAACCACTTTCAGTGGCACAGAGATGGAGAGAATTAGGTCAGATTATTAAGTGATTTAAATGCCAAATAGTCAAGTTCATATTTGAGATATTGTTTGACATGATTGTTTTAGGAAAATCACTTTGATAGCTAGCTGTGTGGAGTATGATTAGAGTGGGGAGAGGCTTGAGGCAAAGAGAAAAAAACTGAGGCTATTTCAAGTATCCAGACAAGTTATGATTAGAATTGTCTTCGTATCCTGCTGATAAATGTTGATGATTTGGAGGAAAGATATAGAAACTTGGAGAGAAGACTGAAAGTGTACACTGTAGACTACAAGGGAGATAGTTTGTCTTTCTATTTGCCTTCCTAACTTGTGAAAGCAGACAGAATGTGAATTCCAAAGGAACACATCCTTGGCATTTAATTGTTAATATTAGTTATGTTAATATATGCCAAGACTCCCTTTCTTCCTCATGACTGCTAGAAAGTAAGGAATCACTGGTAAATTCAGGAAGAGTATCCAAGTACTACAATCTCCACTTCTATTCTCTTAATTTCTGTCTTTTTGAGTGGACTTAATTATAACTTGTGTGTGTATACATATATACATATATATATATATATATATGTATGTGTGTCTATTAATTCCTATGATACACTACTATTATACACTATTTTATATGCTCTGAAAGGCTTTAAAATTCTCTCTAATAGTGAAAATGACTATCCCTATCTATCTATCTATCCAACACTGTCTAAAATACTTGATCACTCTGTGTGTGTCTTCATGAACTGAGCTTATCAATTATAAAAAGCTTAACATTTTAAACTAGAGTTAAAAGAATTGTAAAAGTATACAAATTTTATAAAAAGAATATCAACATGTAGTGTTTGCTTAATTTTTTCTTGCTAATGTTTCTGCTTTTAGACAGTTACAATTTTAAGGGGAACAATGACCTTGAATTATATAACTTAAACCCAGAATAAAGTTTCATAGACTAAGTAACAACATATATCTAGACAATGGTTATAGATGTTCCACATTGACTATAGAATAACAATTCTGGGGTCTAGTTGCCTGTTTTTCCTTGATATGTTTTTTCCTCATTTGACTTTTGATTACTGTGGTAAAGATATAAAAGATGTTAAATCTGATAATTGAGAATTCTAGGCCAAGGGAACACCATATGTACAAAAGTGACAAACATAGCTGAAGTCAGAGGTTTCTGGGGGAGTGAGGAAGAGGTTAGAGCATATGCTTTCAAGAAAAGCAGAGATGTGCTTCAGGATTAACAGCTATTCATAATTATGGCCCAGTTCATAATGTTGATAGGTTAGAATAGGATTGGATAACAGGCTCTTTAGTACTTCATGTGCTTGGGCACTGGAAAGCTGTAATAATAGGTTTTTGAATAAAGAATGACATGGTGTTTTTGAAATATTTAATCTGGCAATCAGAAGGAGTTGGATTAGTATATAGAACTGAGAAATCAGTTAGGAAGCAACTGTGTAAACAATAGTGAGGTGACAGTTGGTTATAGAAGATGAAGGACAAAGTAAGGAATGATTACAAATGTTTTCAGGCTATTATTGGATTGATACTGGTAAGAACAGGAGAAGGGATAATGAATTTACTGTGGAAATATGTTGTTTAAAGTGTTGGCAGGATACCTAAGAGGAGATGGCCCAGTGACCATTGGAAACAAAGATTTTGAGTGCATGTGTATATATAGATGTTAGAATCAGATACCTAGAAATATCAATCGAATACATATAATTAGATAAAGTCTACATGAAAGTAAGTGTATTAAGAGGAAAGAAAGGGGCTTCAGATAAAAGAGAAATTTTAAATGTAGAAATTTATTTTTACTTTAAAAGAAGTTTTTTATATTACAGTTTTTAAAGTTCTCTCCTCAAAATGATATGGAAATATGTGCCTGAGATTAATGTCCTCTGTCCTCTGCCAGCTACTTTAAAAAAGAAGAGTACTTTTCAAACAGCAACACATATTGGAATATGCTTAATAATTTACATATAAAATTGGCATTTAGCTACTAATAATTAGAACTTGAAAAACTTTAAAACATACTTTTGATTGGCCCAAAAGTTCCCTCAAATTTAAGTATAGTATTTTAAGGGTCTAGAAACATTGTACAGTAACACAATAGTCATTTTGATAATACTTTCTTGTTTTTTGGTAACATTACTGCCCTTAAAACCTTTCTAACCACATACCTGTTCCATAGTTGACTATATTGATCAGAATGATATTTCATAGCTTAGATGGATGAGAAATGTTGTGTTACTGTTATTGCTTTATATTTTATATTTTTGTTTCCTCAAAACAAAAATAGCTATTTATTCATCCTAAGGTTTAATCTTAATAGAATAACAGACAAGTAACTCAGAATAAAATAGAGCTAGTCTTTCATCTAAATATTTTCTTTAGTTTATTCTTTAAAGCCAGATGATTCTACCTAATTTGCCTAATTTTTCCTTAAAATCTAACAAAGGAATGTCAAAATTAACTTTTCACAGTACTTGAATTTGATATCAAAATATTCTAGAATTTTTATATACCCATTAAATTAAGAGAAGTTCCTGCATGCTAACTTTGTACATTCTTGAAGTGATATTTGTATGTATTAAATATGCCACAAATCTGGCTGTCCTCTCTTTGGTACACACCAATACAGACAGTATTTTGACCACCAACATTCATTTCACTTCTAGACAAATCTGTATGAAAGGCTAGTTAAATAAGAAACTATAGCAGTTCATTTAACACCATAATTTTAATCAATCATGCATTATTATACCTTTAGTTGTCGTCTCACATTGAAAAATTTGTGATTGTGAAGTTGGTTACTCTGTTCCCATAAGCCTATTCTTTTAGGATCAACTCTTAGCTCTACACTAATCTTATCCCTTAGAGAAAAAACAACCCCCCAGATACTTTAAGTGGTAATAATGTGTGATTTATAAAAGATGAATCTATTTCTCTTTATGGTCTTTGATGGAGAAAACTTATTTAGAAGGAAAAATTGTTCCTATACATCAGGTTTCTATTTCTTTTAGCCTTGATGGTCAAAGCACAGAAAATGTAATTTTAATAATTGTTTAACATTATTAACATTGTTTAACATTGTTAACAGTATGTCTGACTTTTTCTACCTCAGGATATTTTTCTTGGGTAGAAAAATTTTCTTAAAAATTAACTGGAATAAGTAAGGACCAGATAACTTTAAAAAATATATTGTGCAACCTGGGCAGAGAGTATATATTCTAAACATTTATAGCTATAGATATGGCTGGATGAATGTCTTTTAAATGTGGCTTCAGTTTCTGCTTCCTAACCCTTTGTATAAGACATGTTGGGGAAAAATAATCGTTATTAAATAAATTAGCATTGTTTATGTATTGTCTCCCTTAATGTTCAAATATGTAAATGATTTTATTTACATGTAATTCACGTGTACTGTGTATGTCTTAATTTGTAATAAGCACCAAAGTTATATGTCACAATGGCATCAACAACTGACTTGTTTGCATGGTATTACTTCTGCATGATGTTGAGTATATTTGTGTATAAGTCTGTGTATATAACATGGCTTGTGGTCTTTGCATGCTGCACTAATCTCTGTTAAATCTGTCCCCTCTTTATTCAGAGCATGCTGTCTAGGTCCTTTAATTCCAATTTTGCTGCAGTAAGCAGCTTTCACTATGGCAGCTCTAGGGATCTGCACAGCAGCCAAGGCAGTCTTGCCTTGAGTGTTGCAGACGGAAGAGGTTCTGGTGGGCACATTTTTCGTGTGAGTACCTACAGTAGATCAGTCTTTTCAATACATAGAAGAAAAAGACATTTAAAGTGTTTTGTTCATCATGAATAAAGTGACTTTCTCTTTTAGTTAGAAATCCTGATGTCCTACCAGTTATGCCCAGCACTGAATATTCAACCTTTATTTAAACTTAGCTTTCAATTTTGGTTATAAGAGAGCAATAAGATCAACTATCAGTTATCCACACTGGTATAGGGGAAGAGTAGTAAAGATTCTCCACACATTCTTTTTAACTCAGAAGTTTGGTGGGGTTTTTTTTGGCAGTATTTCTCTTATCTTCTAATTTTAAAATTTGTTTTCATTCCCTATGTACTTTCCAGAAATATACTTAACAGTGAAGAAAAACCTGTCTGGGATTTAAGGTAGAGGTCACAGATAATCCAAGAAGAGCATGATAAGTCACACTTAGATAATTAAGAATTAACTAATTAAAAGTACAACCTAGTATCCAGAGTTTTTGAGAATTTATAAGTAATTTATATATAATTGAGAATTAATAATAAGTAAATGTCAACAATTCTTAGAAGTTTCTAAATATGGTTTAATATGAAACTGGATAAGATAAATTTCACATACTATAGAAAAATCACAGCCCACAATGCCTGTACTCATTAACTCTAACACATCATTCTTGGCTGTCCTGAGTTGGAGAAAGGGCAGTGGCATATAACCCATTTTGATGTTCTCTCTATATTAACCTCCAAACAGCTAGCATAGCAAGAATTTGCAGTCTGCAAACAAAAGTTTCTGAAAGAATTTCTCTCCTGCCTGATATGACCTTTTCATAATATATTCTGTGATGAGTCTTTGTGATCTTATGTTTACCAGCCCCTATGCTAGGATGGGACCTTTTTGGTTTTCTCATTCTGTTGGTTTTCTCTGTCCACCCTACACAGTAGTAATTCTTGGTTCCTGGGTTCGTTATATCTTGGATAGAACTCATTCTTTCTGAATTGCCTTGACCATAAGTGTCTACCTGAGGTTAAAACTTCCAAATATTGGGGCAGCTAGGTGGCGCAGTGGATAGAGCACTGGCCCTGGATTCAGGAGGACCTGAGTTCAAATTTGATCTCAGAAGCTTAACACTTACTAACTGTGTGACCCTGGACAAGTCACTTAACCCCAATTGCCTCACCAAAAAAAACCCAAACTTCCAAATATGGGAAAAGAGATAAAGTGGGAAATGAATATCCTAAAACAGAGTTGGTTTAGATTCCCAACCCTCTGCCACCACAAGCCGAGTCTAATAACCATAGCCAACCATGTTTACTCCTTTATTTTTTTAACTCTGGGACTTTGAACCTGATTTCTTGCTTTGCTTTTAGTGAACACATATATGATCTCTCCGCCTCTTTGAAGGGTAAGAAAATGGTTGCAAGTTCGAAACTTGAAATTTCTGTTTGTGGCTTAAATTAAAGTTTGTTATTTAAAAAAAAACAATCTCAGGACAGGGAGAAGCAGTAAACCGGTTGAAACTTCAACTTGAACATTAATTTAAACTCTCAGCCACATTTGACAGAACTGGTACTTAGTTTATAAACCAAACCAAACACTTAAGAGTTTATAAATATTTTATGGAATTTTAGGGTAAAGTAGATTTCCTAAAATTTTTGCTGTAATACTGAAGTTTGCAAAGTTGTATGCATACATATATACATACATACATGTCTTCAGAACTACCTAGGTTATAATTTTTTAAAAATACTGTCATCACCCAGGTTTTGTTGTTATTGTTGTGTTGTATGGGAAAATTAGATAATAATTAAATAATAGACTATTGTGGAATTCTTCCCCTCAAACCCCCCCCCCAAAAAAAAATTATGAGACTATTTACTTTAATAGGATATAAGCTCTTTTCACAACCTTAAACCAGTCATTAAACCAATCAATCAAACCTAAATGAATATTATAAAGAAATCTGTTTCAATCTATATTTGTATATACCTGTTAACTCTACAGGTATTCTTTGTTAGAATAAACCTTGTCGTGTAATTTTGGAAGTATAGTGACTTTATCATTGTAGAAGTGATTGGGTATTTGCGTTAGATCCATACCACCCTGTCAATTAATCACCCACCCTTTCCTAACTTTTCCTTCAGAATCATCTTATTGGTTTAACATTTTTTAAGGCACATTTGTTTAATTTTAATTTAATTTTTTTTATTTTTCCCCCTCATTTCAAGCATCCCCAGACAAGCGATAGTCCTGGAGATCCATGCCAAGATGATGTATTCCTTTCAGGACAGCAGAACTACTCATCTGCTACACATAGTCACAAAGATGTTCCTCCAGACAGCTTGAAGAAAGTAGGTCTTCAGGAAATAGTATAGTATCTATAAGCTTATGCTTTTTAGGTTATAAACCATAAAAGTAATATAAACTTTGACATTAAAATCAGTTATTTGAGATTTTCTAAATAGCAGACATATCTTTAATAATTTAAAAGTTAAAGTAGGATTTTGACTTTTTTCTACAGTACTACTTCCCACTGTCTTCAAATATTTTATGTGCTAAGATAATATGATAGACACAAGTAATGTCTTTAGAGCAGGATAATGTGATGTGCACAAGTAATGTCTTTGGAGCCTATGTCCTGGGTATTACCAGAGTCCTCTGGATGAAGTCCTTTTTATACTTAAGTAGCTAAATCCACTTGAATAGAGTCTTATTTTATATACCTACCTAATTAGATCAGTGTTCCAAAGGGATCTGATAGATACAATGGAAGACTGCTAAGATTTAATCAAAGGAGGTGGTTTTGAATTTTAGCTCTCTACCTCTTACTAGATTTGTTACCTTGAACAATTTACTTCATCTCTCTGGATACAGTGCCCCTACCCCTATCTGCATAATGAGGGGCTGGACTAGATGAAACTGGGTTTAAGATATTTCAATATTATTAAGTTACCTTAATATATAAACTGTAATTACAGGCAGTAAATTTGAGCTTTTCACTCATCATACCTCAAGTATCTGGATTGATCTGGATTTGTTTTAATGGTATAAACAGTATTTGTAGGGCAAATCTTGCTTACAGTTTTTTTTTTTTAACCCATATATGTTTAGCCATAACATAAAGCCTCCTTATCATTCTCTTATTTTCCTTTCTCCTGTCATTCAGTAAAAAATATTTACTAAATACCTACCCTCTGCAAAGCATTATGCTAGGCACTGGAGGTGTAAAATGTCCGAGTCCTTGTCTCCAAGGAACTTGCAGTCTAATAAGGGAGAAAGATGAACAAATAGATTTGATACAAGGTAGGAAGGTCTTATACGTTTTCATTTTATTCTCTAGGTAATTCAGGAACCACTGAGGGATCTTGAGCATAGAAAGTATGTCATCAGGTGGATTTTTCTTAACTATGTTCCAAAAGAATCTTAAAAATTCAGTGTTTCTGAAATGCTAGTATACATGTAATAATTTGGGGGGTATTTGAATGTGAGACCAGTAGCATTCATTTTGAGAATAGTTCCCTAGCCAGCCAGTATAGATGTTCAAATGTATTTTTCTGTTTGTTTTTTTCCCCCCTTTAACCTCCATTATTCTTGGTTGTAGTTGAATTCTGTCACCTATCTTCTTTCATATCTTAATTTTTCATTTAAAATTTTATTTATACTACCTGTGTGACTCTGGGCAAGTCATTCATTGCCCCCCCCCCACAAAAAAAAATAACAGCAACACACACAAATAATATTTTATTTAGTTATTTTCTTTTTGGTTAAATTTTGCTTTCTGAGTTGTCTCCTCCCCCTTCTCTCCCAACCAAATAGAGAAGGCCAACATTTGATATAGATATATATTGAGGAACCGTATAATACATCCTTCCAAAAATCAGTTCTTTCTCTAGAGATCAATAGCAATTCCTTTCAAAAGTTTTTCATAGTTGACATGAATGATATTATGCAGAATAGCTTAGTCATTCACAGTTATTCTTCAAACAGTATTGCTCTTACTGTATACAATGTTCTTTTGGTTCTGGCTCATTTCACTCTGCATTATTTCATGTAAGTCATTTCATTCCTTTCTAAAACCAATATGCCTGTCATTTCCTACAGCACAGTTGTATTTGATCACAATCATATACCACAGATTATTCAGCCAATACCCAGTTGATGAGCATCCCTTCAATTTCCAATTCCTAGCCACCACAAAGGGAGAACTTATATAAATATTTTAGAATAAATAGTTTCTTTTCCTTTTTCCCTGATCACCTTGGGAAACAGGTCTAATAGTGATGTTTCTGGGTAAAAGGGTTAAGTGACTTGCCCAGGGTCACACAGCTAGTAAGTGTTAAGTGTCTGAGGCCGGATTTGAACTAAGGTCCTCCTGAATCCAGGGCTGGTGCTCTATCCACTTCGCCAACTAGCTGCCCCGAGTATACATAGTTTTATAACATTTTGTGCATTACACTAAATTGCTCTCCAAAATGGTTGAATCATTTCACAGTTCCACCAACAGTGTATTAGTGTCCCAATTTTCCCACATCCCCTTTAGCATTTGCCATTTCTTTAATATCATTTTAGCCAATCTCATAGGTGTGAGATAGTATCTCAGAGTTTTTTTCATTTGCATTTTCTAATCAATAATTATTTAGAGCATTTTTCATAGAGAATTACATGTAACTTTTATTTCTTCATCCAAAAATTTGCTGTTCATATCCTTTGACCATTTATCAATTGGAGAATGACTCATATTAGAAATTTGATTCAGTTTCCTGTACATTTGAAATTATGAGCCCTTTATTCAAGAAACTGACCAAAATTTTTTTATTCCTGGTTTTCTGCTTTCCTTCTAATCTTGGGTACTTTGGTTTTGTTTGTATAAGACCTTTTTAAATTTAATGTACTCAAAATTATCATTTTTATATTCCATAATACTCTCTGTCTTGTTTATTCAAAAATCTGATAGGTAATATGTTCCATGCTCCTCTAATTTACTTATGCTATCTTCCTTTTATGTCTAGGTTATGTATCCATTTTGACCTTATCTTGGTAAACAGTGTTTCTAGTTTCTACCAGACTGATTTTTTTTAATCATAAAAGTATTTTGTTATTTTCCAGTTACATGTAAAGATAGTTTTCAACATTTGTTTTCAAAAGATTTTTAGTTTCAGATTTTTCTCCCTTCCTTCCCTCCCCTCTCCCCAAGACAGAAAGCAATCTGATCCATATTTCTGCATTAGTCATGTTGTGAAAGAAGAATCAGAATACAAGGAAAAACCCTCAAAAAAGGGGAAAAAAACAACCAAAAAGTAGAAACAGTATTCTACCAGACTGATTTACATTTTTCCCAGCAATCTTTACCAAATAGTGAGTTCTTGTCTCCCCACCTGGCTTTGTCTGTAATCTGTAAGTTTGATAAACATGCCATTTATTCATTTATCTCAGTCACTTGTAAAAAAAAAATCTTAAACAGCAAAGGATCAAGCACAGTTCTCTAGAGCTTTCCACCAGAGACCTCTGTCCAAGCTGAGATTGAGCCATTAATTACTACTCTTTATTTGAAGCTATTCAAACTGTTTCAGATCCACCTAACTGTACTATCATCTAACTATATAGTTCCATCATAACTACAAGAATGGCAGGAGAAACTTTTGTCAGATGCTTTGCTGATATATTGGGGGTCCTGGCCACTGAGGGCCCAGGCCTTAGAACACTTGCAATATCTTCTGCCTACTGCCAATCCACATGGAAATTTGGTGATCCTGCTTCTGAAAATTTTTGATGAAGGAAACATTTCCCTCCTTGATTCAGAATATGCACAGGTATTCTCTTTGTTGTCTGGGGGCTGGAGAAGATGGGTGAGTCTTTTAATTGGCTGCTGAACCAGAACTGAGGGTGCATATAAAAGACTCAAAGATAAATTATCAGACACAGAAGTGGTAGTGGTCTTCTATATGCCTTATCTTCATACTTGCCTACTTTGTGCCAGGGATTACATGATGCCTCTCATTCTTCTGTCTCTGCTTTGTTTGATTCTTTCCTGATCTTAGGTAAATGAGAATCAGAGGCAATGTAGCTGTAATGCCTTTTCCAACCTTTTAAAGCACATGAAATCATGACTTGCTTTGAACAGTCTCCTATACAAATTAGCCTAAGATCAGGAAAAAATAAAACACAGATACCATGTATTCAGGTCACAAGGCCACTGGGTGGGAAGATCAGGAAGCCAGCAGCAGGGGCTATGGGTGCAACCTCAGCTTGGAGGTAGGGCTTGCAGCAATTGTTGCCTTGTTTGTCACCTAGGAAGAGAGTGTTCTCATCTCACATAGTAAGTTAACAGGAAACAGAACACCTACACATAGGAGGGGAAGATGCCCTCCATCCCTCATTTCTGGAAGCCTTTACATGAATCGCAGTAGACAGAGCATATTGCACATACTCTAAGGACAAATCCTTTGTCCAGAGCTCTCCATTACATTGAAATTTAGATAAACTCTATCTGCTACTTTCCCCCATCTGCCAGTATAATGACTCTGTCAAGAGAAAATGAACTTTAGGTTACTTTTTCATGACCTATTCTTGATGAAACCATCCTATTATCATAGCTTCCTTTTCTAAATGTTTGTCAACCCTTCCTTTCATGATGTTGTAGAAGACTGTTGAATTGAAACTAACTTCCCTCTTCCATTTACAGACTCTTCTCATTCTCCATGATAGCATTCATTACTGACAGAATCCCCAGCCATATCTTCCACTTCTGTCAGTCCTTTATCACTTCAGTGATCTCTTCCTTCTGTGAGCTCCTGCAACTCTCTCTAGACCACTCATTTGGTGACTACTTATACTCTCTCTCATGGGGTTAGTTTTCTCTTCCTGTGTCAACATAGTTTCTCCCCTATGTGGTGAAGTAGACAGAACCCAAAATTTGTAGTCCCAGGTTTGATAGCATTCGCTGTGTGCTCCTCAGCTTCTCTGGGCACCAATTTCTTCATCTCTAAGAATAGGAATAATCATTTTACTCTCTCAGAGAAATTTAGTGAGGATGAAATAAGTTCATATATATAATCTTTTTTCTTTTGCAACAAAATTGTATATCAGTAGGAAGAATCTTGGCTAGAGACTAATTGTCATCCACTGAAAATTTGTGATAAGGTAATAGTATCAAAGTTGTTCCAGTGCAGATAAAATACATTAAATCTATAGTAGGCATATTGGAATCAGCCACTACTAGTTTTTTGTCATAGATCCCCATCATCCACAGTTATAGAGTAGGTATCAAGAAAAGATTATTATTCTTTCTATGCCCTTTTTACCTAAACACCACTTTTTCCTTCATAACCCCGGAATTATCTTGATTATAGCTCAAGTATAGTACAATAAATATAGCTGAATAGAAGTACCACCTTTGGAAAAGGCTTCCTTTACATTAGTTGACAGCTGTCCTTTCACAATACCTGAAACTCCACAGTCCCTTTCAATTAACTTTTGCCCTTTAGATGATAAGGAAATTTACTTCTAAGGAGTTGTTCTGATATTTCCATGATAAATTTTGTCTACCTCTAATCATATAAGGAGAAGGGGCTGATTTTATTATCTTCAGTTTATAATCTGACTTTGTTTTATATGAAAGAGAGATTGCTGTTCATGATCATTAAAAAAATCTTAAATCTCTAAGATTAGCCAAGCCATTTTGTTTACTCTCCTATAGAAAAAGCTAGTTATATTTAACAAAACCTATGTCAATGATGTTAATTTCAAAATTACGATTTTCTCCCACTATTCTATATAAATTGTAAGTGGCATTTCTTATAAAGGAAGTTTTCATTTGTCGTTTCTAAAAATTGAGTACAGAATGCACTCAGTCTACAAAGTAGGGATTGGTAAGGGTAGCTCTTTTTTCCTCCTTATTCTGTAAAATAAAGTGAACTTCTTTACTAACTTTTGAAGAATATCGCATGTTGGTATTATTGTCTGTTAAGATTTAGGGAATTCAGAATCACTGATTGATCATGTTTGGGAAAAGTAAATCGATTTTGAATTACCTAGTTGGCTGAATCAAATATTTCTCTGTGACAGGGAAATAGAGGTGTTTCAAAGATATATAATTGGATTGTAAAATATAATGCTTCTAAGGCAAACCTATTTTTATAAAATTAATCATTGTTAGTAGGAAGCTAAAAGAAGTTAACATACATATGGGGAGAAATTTTAACCTCTCTACTCTAGCTCAGTTGTAAATAGATATCTTGACATATTGTTTCAACCCTTTAATATTTGGTTGGAATTTATTATTGCATTTGTACAAAGAAAATTCATTTAAATTACCAATAAATAGTGCTTTCAGTGAATTACGATCAACAATCACTGAAATCTTGTATTTATTGAGTGATTGTTTTAAGCTAAAAGGCTGATATGTTTATTTTAAGATACATGGGAAAACAATTTAGCTTTTTTTCTCAATAGTTTAATGCTCAAAATTATACTAAAAGGGTTACTAAATGACATCTTGTGTTTGTATAATGCTAAACACAAATTTTTTTTATTCTAAGAAGAAATTCCAAAGAATGTGTTAAAACATTATTATTCGTCATTTGAAGACACTTCCATGTTTTCCTTAGATGCCTTTGAGTAATGGACAGATGTGCCAGCCTCCCAGGCCTCAGGCAAATTATAGTCAAGGCCATCACCCCCCTCCTCAGGCATCTGTGGCAAGGCATCCCTCTAGAGAACAACTAATTGATTACTTGATGCTGAAAGTGGCCCATCAGCCTCCATATATACAGTCCCAATGTTCTCCTAGACAAGTCCATGAACTGGCAAAACAAGAGGTAAGAACAATTAAAAAAATTTCAAGCATTAGAATGAGCCTTTAATGTATTTCACCAAGAAATTGTAGACATTGATAATTTCTTAATATTATTCTGAATAAATCTATATAGGATTCTCATTAGCATGGTTACTGCAATTTTGCCTGGATACTAAGGTGCTTTCATGTGTTAAGTTTTGTATATGAGTCTATGGGTTGTTCAGAAAGGTCCCCCTATTTTTCCTTTATTACTTTCTGATTGACTCAGAGAATTTAGAATCTTGGGCATCACTGTGTTTTACAAGGCAGATACAAGTTCTGTCCTGCTTATAACAGTGATTTAATGTGCTAAATCCAAACTGAATTGAGCATTATGAGTTATTTTTTAAATTGATATTAGAGCTTAGTTTCTTAGATTTTTGAATTTCATTGTGTTTTCCACACCCTTCCTGGGAATGAAGTTTTACAAAATGTGTTCGGTCATTCTGCATTATAGCCTGGAGTGATGGTGAGCTATCAGTATCACTGGCAATTCAGGGAAAGAAAAAAATGCCATTGGCTTTTTGGTTAATTCTTCTGCAGCCACATAAAAGTTCAACTCATTACTGGGATAATTATCAGCTTATTAATTTGAAAAACACTTAGCTCTTTGAAAGCACATATTCAGATCCAAAAAATGAACTCTTCTTTTCAAAAACCACCTAGGGATCTTTAAGGTAAACATTTCACAAAACAGTAAACAAGAGTATGAAACACTAGGTTTATAATAGAGAAAGGCAATATTTCCATGTTCTTTATCTGATATCCTGAATGCTCATTTAATATGTCTATTGCTTTTAGTCTGTTTGTTAAATGTAAAAAATATAATAGAGCTTCTATTAATTGATAGTATATTTTCATAAGCAGTAGATTTAGAAACCATGCTTTATAATCCCAGCAATACTAATAACTCACTAACTAATTAACAGTATATTTATTTAATTCACTGTATGCTTTAGTCTCACACTGTCAGTTACCTAATTATTTAATTTAAAAGAATATGTAGACACTGTTGTTTTTTACTTAGACGTTTTAAATTTGGTATTTAGAGAAGTTAAGGATATGTTAGATGGTATCACAGTTTACTATGAATCTCTTTGAAACAAAACAATTAATAATAACTTGTTTTATTTTCATAAACTCAGATTCGAGTAAGAGTCGAAAAGGATCCTGAGCTTGGATTTAGCATATCAGGAGGTGTTGGGGGAAGAGGAAATCCTTTCAGACCTGATGATGATGTAAGTTTTATGTGTTGTTTTTTTCACATTATCCCATGAATTTTTCACCAACTGTATATACGTCTTTTTTAAAAATGACTTATCTCTAAAAGTTTATAACAACTTTATGAGTTGTTATGAAAGTATTATTATTAACATTATACAATGGAGAGAGTCTTGAATTGAGTCAGAAAACCTAAGATTGTGTTCTAGTTCTGCTAATTACCATGTATGTGACCTTAGGCAAGTCAGTTAACATCTCTGAATCTCAGTTTCCTCATTTATAAAATGAGAGAGTTATACATTGGATGACCACTTCTAAATTAGATATCTCTTCCATTCACAAACGTTCAATCTGTGATCCTTCTTTACAAACGAAGAAACTGGAACTTAAATAACTTGTTTACAATAACACATTTAATAAATAAGATAGTTAGAACTTGACCTCAGATCTTACCTCTAAGGTATGAACTAACTGGAAAGAATTTTACCTTTTAGATTCTATCAGCATTACCCATGGTTTTATTTAAATATTTGACTTCAATTCAAATCTTTATTTTATAAAGAACATTTTAAATTTATTTCAACACCAACAATATGATGATGATAATGATAAATAATAGTTATTTATTCATGGTTATATTGTGGTGGGAAGTTATTTTTAAGGGAATGGGAGCTTTAAAATATTGAAAATTTTAATTTAAAATGTTTCTTAAAATATGCCCAAATTTACCTATGTCAGATAATGAAGCATAGCAAGTTCTTTTGATACCATTGGCTACAAGAGTTGTCTATTAGAATCATAAAATCTTAGAGTAAAATGTTTATAAATTAGAGGCTAGTGGGGCCTTCAAGGGTATCCAGTCTAACCCTTTTACTTTCTAGATGAGGAAACTGAGGACTTAAAGAAGGAAAGTGATTTTCTCAAGGTCAAGTTCAAAAAGGCCTTAAGGCTTAGAATTCTCTCATAGTATCTCTAACAGGTTTTTGCTGAGACAATGAATTTCATTGCCCTTTTAAGATAGCCCTTTATGTTGTTTCAATTTTTAAGCAGTTTTTGAATGCTTTTTACTTGCAAAGGGTTGTTTTGTATTAGGCTGTGTGGAAGAGAAGAGGAGGACCAAAAGCTTAAAATAGAGCAGAAGAGATTTAATGACTAAAATGATAAATAGATTGTAATAAGTATAATAAGGGGAAAGATTCAGTTTCATAAAGGAGAAATTTATACTTGGCGCAGTAGCTCAGAGAAGGTTTCATACATAAAGATACAAATGAAACCATGCCTTAAAAGGATGGGTAGAATTTTGAGAAGATCATTCCAGGTAAAACATACTTTTCACTAAAAATACAAGTATGGGAAAATGTGAGGCCTTTTTGAGAAATGATGAGTCATCAAATATTATTGAACTAGTAGGTAAATAGTGGAAGCATTACTGGAAGCATAGTGGAAGATTACACTAGAAAAGGAAGTTTGTACCAAATAATGGGAGGCCTTGAATAATATGCTTAGCAGGTTGGATCTATTATTCTATAGGCAGTGAAAAAAAAACATTGAAGATTATTAGAACAAGGGAAGAACATGATAAAGCTTATGCTTTTTATAAGATGACTTGGTCAGACAGGTTGGGGAGATACTAAAGGTAGGGAGACAAATTAGGAAGCTATTGCAATAGGTAAGAAGTAGTAAGCTCCTGGACTAGGGCAGTGGGAATAGAAAAGAAGAATTAGATGTGAAAGACTTTTACAGGGCCGAACTGGCAGGATTTGGTAACTGGATTTTGGCAGTGGATTGGTTAAAGGAATAGTGATTAGATTCTAAGATTTTTGAGTCTTTATGGTTGATTGAATGTATAATAATACTTTCCATGTAATCAAACTATAGGAAATGCAAGAGGTAAACAGGTGTTAGGGAAAGGATAAAAAGTTGGACATGTTCAGATTCAGGTGCTGATGTAATATCCAGAAAAGATGTTATCTCAGGTCTGGAAATTGGGATGATGATTGGGCTAATATAACACACTGTTGAATCGGCTAGATAGTTGAAGCCAATAGGTCCACCAAAGCAGAGAGTGTGAAGAAAAGAAAGTCAAGGACAGACCTTTTGGGAAAGATAGAAAAAAAGAGACTAGAAATGTAGTCATTAGGAGAGTCAGGATGGATAATTCATAGCATTCTAGAAATTTCGAGCTGGAGAAGACCTAAGAAATTACCTCATGCATTATCTTGTCTCAATTCATTAATTACTTGGAGAGTCAAGAATAGGACTCAGAGGTACAGAACTCTATCTTATGGTGTGAGAAATGACATAGTAGTTCCAGAGGCTGCACAAAAGTCCAAAAGGATGAGAAATAAAGGCCATTTCAAACTGGAGAAATCCCAAATTCAGCATGGCCAAAACTGAGCTTATTCTGATCACACCCACTTCTCTCCCTGACTGTCCCGTTTCTCTCAAAAGCCCCACTATTGCTTCAGTCTCCTAGGTTCCCAACTATGGAATTATCCTTGACTCCACTTCCTCACCCCACACATCTTGTCATCTTGTCCTTCCACAATGTCTCTCTGGCATTTGACCCCTTCTCTCCACTTTAGTTCAGGCCTCATCACCTCTTCCCTAAGTCCCAAACCATGCATAAGAATCCCCACAGGCTGCTCATTGACTAGGAAAACCACATATTTACATTGTGTTGTATTTTTATTTGCTTTGTTAAATATTTCTCAATTACATGTTCATCTGATCTGCACTGGAGTAAGTGGGCCTTGCATTTTGACACTTCTGCTGTCAAAAGGGTTTTCCTGAAGCATAGACATGACCATTTCATTCCCCTACTCAGTCAACTCCAATGGCTCTCTGTAGTCTCTAATATCAAATATAACCTCATCTTTGTAGTTTTCAAAGCCCTTCATAACCTGGCCCCAACCAATCTCTTTATCCCACAGGCTTTTTCTTGGTACTTTATTATAATTCTCCTCCCATCTTTTTGCCTTTGTCCTTGCTATTCCCTTTGCCCGTGGGCCCCCACCTCCTTCAGTCTGCACTACCACATGAAGTTTTCCTGATTCCCTGATTGCTAGTGCCTTTCTTCCAATAGTACTTTTTTTTCTCTATATATTTTTCTACATATACTTGTCTTTCCTGATAGCAAGTAAGCTCCCTTCGAGGGAAGTGATTTCATTCTTTGTGTCCCTAGCATCTTCCAGAAGGAGGTTTATGGATAAATTGAGTGGAGGCTCCTCTTATTAAAAGTTTGTCACAGCTAGGTGGTACAGTGGATAAAGCACCGGCCCTGGATTCAGGAGGACCCAAGTTCAAATGCAACTTTAGACACTTGACACTCACTAGCTGTGTGACCCTGGGCAAGTCACTTAACCCTCATTGCCCCACCCCCCAAAAAAAAGTTAAAAAAAGAACTATGCACTATCAGATTATTATGGGGCAGCTAAGTGGCGCAGTGGATAGAGCACTGACCCTGGAGTCAGGAGGACCTGAGTTCAAATCCAACCTCAGACCCTTGACACTTAGTAGCTGTGTGACCCCGGGCAAGTCACTTAACTCCAATTGCCTCACCAAAAAAAAAAAAAAAAAAAGGAAGTTTGTCAGTAAAACATAGTGTGGTAACTCAAGGGCCATAGAGTAGAATTACTGGCCTTGTCCCACAGTACCTCCTGCCAGAGTCCAGAGAGAAACAGAAGAAGTCTTCATCCAAGACACATCTTCGCCCAGAGCTGGGGGGCAGGTAGGGAGCTTCAGGTGAGAGAGAAAGAGGGCAGCACCTTTGCACCCAACACTGTCTCATAAGGCTGAGAAGAGCAAGCTTCCGTTGGGGGACTTCATCTACCAGAGCAGCTCCTTGCCCTGGGCTTGGAACTTTAGGTCACCTTAGAATGATGGAACCCAGGAGAGGAGTGTCCAGTACAGCAGGTGGAGCAACAGCCATGATGAGGTCAACATGAACGTGCAGGCCTCAGAGATCTGGGCATCACCATGAAGGTGGCAGGAGTCATTATGTTCTGGATCATCTTCATCATTGGCTACGTCACGGGCTACTGTATCCACAAGTGCAAGTAGCACTTATCTGAATCTGCTGGGCAACTTTACCAGGAGCCCTCCACCTACCCAGAGACTTCTTACTTCCTGGCTCAGACCACCAGGCCCGGCTAGCCCCTGGGGGCACACACACCTATAGATATTGATACACACACACAGGCAGGGACAGTCTTTTTTCAGGGAAAGAGAGAGAGACATATTTCAGTTCATTTCAGCAGCTGTGGGTATAAGACATGTAAAATACACTTCCTGTTCTGAAGAGACATCTATTCTGGTTTGATAAATGACAAAAACACTCACTTTCTTTTTATCTAAAGTGATTAAAATTTGTGTAGGGAACTCCAAGGTGGGAAACTCCCTCCATTTATACATATCAAAATTCATGCGTAACTTGTAGTCTTAGAGAATTTCCTAGAACATGAAAATTCTTGGTCCATGGCAACACACAGTGTTGTGACACTAGTGTGTCACAGACAAGTGTTAGATTCAGTTCTTGCCACTTCAGGCCAGCCCTCTCTTTACTATACCATTCTACTGCTCTGCTTACTAATCACTGTAATGATCGGGGTAGAGGACTAATGCTTCTGGTCTGAGGGCTTGCTTTAGCCCTTTTTAGGGCTGCTCATTCACCTTTGGTGTTCACCTGTCACCCAGCTCTCACCTGTGGCTCCAGATGAATATGAAGGTGGGTGAATGAAGTAGGTGCTATGGAGGACTGACCTTGGTCAGATATTGAAGCCAGAAGAATCACTCACTTCATCCTGGGCCATCACCACTCATCTTAACTTTTGTCCAGTTAATGAACAAGTCAGGAATCACCTCGTGGAAAAGATCATTGAAAAACAAGGATGAATGACTATAATGATAAGAGTATGTTAAAGTGGAAATAGAAAAGTTATTGTGTTATGCTAACTCAAGAGAAAGAAAAGAGCACTCTTCACTATTTGGTATTTGTTTTTTCAGTTAAATTTTCTTTTTCTTTTTTTTCTTGGTTAAAGGGCATATTTGTTACCAGGGTACAGCCTGAAGGACCAGCATCGAAACTATTGCAACCTGGAGATAAAATTATTCAGGTGATTATTATACATCTTTTAAAAAATTTTTTCATGTTTCTGTCCTAAAATTCTTATTGCATTGTATATTATGTATCACCCAGGAAATAGTCATTTAATAAAACTTAATATAGTTAACAAGCAAAGTCAGAAAATAAGTATTTCCTATATTTACTGGTGTTTTAGTTAATTCAGAATACTTTGAAGTTTGAAATTCTTTCCCTTAACTTGGAAAATTATGTATAACAAGTTGTATAGCAAACAGGTGCTTGGAATTTTTTCTTGGGATTCTTCTAAGGTTAAAGACTGAACACTGTCTAAAGGAAATGATGATTAAGGTTCAAGTAGGGCTGGGGAGAAATGGGAAGAATAAACACAAATTTTAAAAAATATACAAGGGCAGCTAGGTGGTGCAGTGGATAAAGCACCAGCCCTGGATTCAGGAGGACCTGAGTTCAAATCTGGCCTCAGACACCACTTGACACTTACGAGCTGTGTGACCCTGGGCAAGTCACTTAACCCTCATTGCCCCACAAAAACAAATTAAGAATATACAACCTGGATTGCCCACTTTTGCTTCCTGCAGGGGAAGAAATAAGCTACTTCTTGCATTTCTCAATCCTGTTCCAAGAGCAGGCATTCCAAGGATATTCTAAGTTGTAATCTTATAAATGAAAGATGGGTAGAATAAGATAAGAATTGGGAATATTGTAGTGAACCCTGATAATATATTATTCCTTAGAAAATCAATGATATATAAAAATGGCTGAGTAGTTGGGGCAGCTAGATGGTATAGTGGATAGAGCACCGGCCCTGGAGTCAGGAGTATCTGAGTTCAAATCCGGCCTCAGACACTTAACACTTACTAGCTGTGTGACCCTGGGCAAGTCACTTAACCCCAATTGCCTCACTAAAAAAAAAAATGGCTGAGTAGAGAGTTTTCTAGCTTGTCATTTGTTATAAATGTGATAAACCATCTGGAAGTATTTATTGGTAACAGAATACATACAAATAAGTTACTGTGGGAGTGTTTTTTTTTTAAAGAAATTTTCTCTCTCATTTTAGGCTAATGGCTACAGTTTTATCAATATTGATCATGGACAAGCAGTATCCTTGCTAAAAACTTTTCAGAATACAGTCGAACTCATCATTGTACGTGAGGTTTCTTCATAAGGACTGTGAACTAAAGGAAAAGTCAGCAAGATTCATTGCAAGACATCTGTGGAGGAACTGAATAGACTATTTTTATATATGAAAAGGAATTTGAAAAATTATGTGAAAAATTTTTACATTAATGAAATTCTGAACTTGTGGTTAAAGGGCAAGAACCACTGTATGGAACATACAGAAAACTGTTGGAGAATCATCTGGTGAATAAATCTCATTAGATTTTTAAACATTGTAACAATCAAGGTTACAAGAACAAACCTGATGTTCTTGTATGGATTGTAGATTTATTTTTTGATAACTCATACACATTACTAAACTTTTCAAGGCTGTTAGGGAGCTTTGGACTGATGGTAGGGCTATCTGTCCTGTAGCTGTTTATGCCTTTATTTTTTATTCACCTCACCTTGTATTAATATTTTCTGCTGAAACCACTTAATGTAAATGTAGGCAAGAGATTTGAAATGTTGGTTTTTGCTACGTGCACATTGTATAGATGAATGGGTAGTTGAAGGTGGTGCTGGTTGGGTTCATTTCCAAGGCTAGATAAAAATTGTTTCCTATCACAGTCTGGAAGCAAGGAGAATGGGGGAAAAATGCTTGTCTACCAAAAGAATAATGCAATAAAACATGGAATGTCTTTTTTTTTTTAAATAAAAAGACTATAATTACATTTTATTACATTCTACAGGATCTGATCTTGCCATAGCCATTGACTATCCATCTGCTATTGGTGATTGAAGTTTTATTTTTTTATTCACATAAATTTTTTACCTCTTCTTGTCTATAAACCCATACATTCTTCTTGGCCATGAAAATCCCCTGATTTTGTGCAAATGGTGGTACTTTTAAAATCTGATCTATAATCAGTACTCCATTTTAAGCTTATTTATAGATGTTTCTTTTTTTGTTTTGTTTTGTTTCTGTTTTTAAATGAAACTGAAATGGCCAGTTTTTAAGATGTGTTACCTGTAACACTCATGAAATGCATGAAGCAAGAAGGGTTGGGAAAGCCATCTTGATTTTGTTTGGCCTTGCATTGCCTTGTTAAATTAAAAAGAAACAATACGCATGGAGCTAGGTAACCAAAGCAAGTTTGTGAAACAGTGGCACAGTGATGGAGAATTGCTGTGGAAAGTTATTTAGCAAAGGGATGGGTCCTTTAGACCTACCAGTTTGTAATGATCTTCAATTAAGGGCTGTTCCTACAGGTAACATTAAATGTGAACTAGACACTTCAGAATCATTAAAGGGTTTCTAATTCTAATTCTATTAATGTCATTGTGATTTACCACTGTCTGCCTTTGTTCCTTTTTTACTGTATAAAAATATTTGATGGTGTGTTTATTAATTTTGTTCACCAGAACTATTTTATTTGATCATTTCTCCTTTGTAATTGAGTAAAGAATGAATAATGTGCAGTGGTAAGAATTAATGCATGGTTGTTTGGACCAGGGAAAAGTGCCATAGAAGACCAATAACTGTTTTTAATCTAGGCTAATAGCCTTTCATGAGAGCAATATTCAGTTATTGCAATTCATTTTTAATTATTAAGAAATGTAAGTTGATGATTTTAAACTGATACACATTGTTCTTCAACCCAAATGTAATGATGACTTTTTATATAGGGCTAGTGAACAAAACCAACCTACTTCGTATTCTTTTGTTTATTTGTTTGGAAAAGTGAGTTGGAAAGAAATGTTCCTTCTTTGCTAGTCAAAATAAAGTAAATAGGCAGTACTTTTTAAATACATGAACTCAAAGATTATTGCACTTCTTTCAAGTTGTTATGGCTTATTGTACTGTATAGTTTTAAATTTTTTAATTGAAACCCTTTAACAATTCTTTGTATATTTTAACTCATTTTAGTTGGTTTTCAGTAATATTTACATAGGAATTGATTTTTTTGGATATATTAGAAGAAATGTGCTGTATTTTGATAAAATTCACTTATTGTATGTGTGTTGTAATCTCTAAAGAAAAGAATGACATGCATAGCTTCTATATCACAAGTCTCAGTGTTCCCTTTCTTCTCAGATTTCTTTTCTGACTTTATTTTGACATTTCATTGCTTTAAATCACATTCTGCCTTTTAAAAAGGTAATAATACACAGAATATGTGTTTTTTTTCTGTACCTACTAATTTAATTTGGTCATGTATGTAGCCTATAATCTTAGAGAGTGAAAGTCCAAAAGAACTGATTCTTTGCTGAGCTGGCTTTAAGTTGATTTTCTGTATACCATATAGCTGATTTAAATACCATAAGTGCAACAAGTTACACATTATTCTGTATTAAATTGATGGTTTCTAAGCCTTTTATTTCAATTTAACCAGTAATTCACTGTGTAATGAGATGAAAAATGCACAGGTTCCATGTTATTTATTGTTCAACCCCAAACTCATTCTCAAAATATTCAGAATCTTAACATCAAATGTAAATTTGCTTAGCAAGTAGATTTTTATATAATTAAAGTGTTTTGATGATTGTTTCCATTTGGGAAGAGAAAAACCTATAGGTACAAGCAGTTTAAGAATGTTGTAAAATCCTTAGTTTGAAATCCACTCCATGTAAGTACCATCACCCCATAATATTTAATTTTATTTTAATCAATATATGATAAAAGTCTTAAACCAGAATTAATATTTTTCAGTGTAGCAGTGGTTCATGTTTCCTATCTGGGATTTTTAAAACAAATAAAAATGAAATCAGAGTAATTTATTCACTATAAAGTTGCTTACTCAAACACAAGATATCTTCATATTTTGTGACAGCTCATTAAAGAATTGGTTTGAATGATATAGAGAGATTTTGAAATTTCTCTTGTATTTATTTTGTAAATATTTTTCTGATCTTTCTTATTGGACTGGAGTTTTGAAAAGCATGGGTGTGGATGTGAATGAGTATGAATGGGAATTTGTATATATGTGTGTCTGTGTGTACATATATATATGTTATATATACTTGAAAGCATCTTCTGAACACAATTATAGCAATAAACAACACAGAATTGAGCCTTTAGTATTAATTTGCTGTAATTTTCCCCCCAAATTTTCCCATGTCAGCAGCTATGTGTAATGTTTTTATCAATCAGCATTTATTCAACATTCCAAATTTTTGTATATAACTAGATTGTTTCTGAGGTAACACCTGAAGAATAGATAATAAACTAATGATCTTTAATGCTGTGTGGTTCATTTTTTAAGTTTTATAGATCCTCCTGATTAGATATCCTAATACTGAGTCAGTTGAATCGACTTAGAATTCTCAAGAAAGAAAGGAAATAGGCAACTTTTTTGTCTCTTAAAATTAAAACCCTGGGCAGCTAGGTGGCGCAGTGGATAGAGCACCGGCCCTGGATTCAGGAGTACCTGTGTTCAAATCGGGCCTCAGACCCTTGACACTTACTAGCTGTGTGACCCTGGGCAAGTCACTTAACCCCAATTGCCTCACCAAAAAAAAAATAAATAAATAAAAATTAAAACCCTTAGTTTCAAAATATATTTTCCTAATGGCAAAGGGCAATTAGCCCTAAGTTACAAATTCATGGTTTTTTTTTTTTTCTTCAGAACCAACTAAGAAGAGTTAAATTTAGGAAATAAATTCCTTGTTCACATGTTGCTGGCATTTAAATATTCCATGCTTTCCATATTGTCAATGAAATACATCAAAATGTAAGGGGAAAAAAAGATTGAAGACCCTAAGTTTCTTTATGATGATATTTTCTAGATCTACCAAAGCACCCAACAAGTGCAAATTATTGCGTTGCTTGATGATATTGGAAAGATACGGCTATAAAAAAATGGGGAAAGTGCAAGGTGTAAAGGATAGAAAAACAAGAAAGTAGATGATAGGAGAAGCCTGTGTACAACATCAAATACAGCTATTGTACATGTTTTGTCCTGTCCATATAGCACTACCACCACTCAGCACAGAACTATAAGTGGAATTTCTTGGCAAACTGAAGCAACAACACTATCCACAGCCTAGGAGGAAGAAGAGAAGCACGTTCAGCAGCAGCACCAATTCAGTGGATTCTTGACAACATTTCTAGGTTGTGTGACTGAAACATAAGATTAGAAGCTGCCAATGAAATGCAAGCTATATCCTGGGACCCAGAAAAATGTAGTATCAGAATGTATAATACATTTTTTAAAATTTGAAGGTAATGTTTTATTAAAACAGCTTAACTAAAAGCAGCTTTATTTTTGTTAATTTGTGAATTAACAAAAAAAAAAATACAGCCTTTATTTTGAAGGCAAAGATTCCCTTATTTGTGGCCCACAGACCTGCCCTCAGCCTTGTTTTGGAGAAGGGTACATGGGTACAACATTAAATACAGATATTGTACATGGTTTTTCCTGTCCACATAGCACTATCAACACTCAGCACAAAGCTACAGGTTCTGTGAAAATATTTACGAAAAGAAAAAAATTTTTTTTTTTAAATTGGAATCGAGCATATAATTTATTTGAAAGTAGGGTGATCCAATACTGTGTAAAAAAACTAACATGCTCCAAGAGGAAAAAATATCAAGGAGATAATTCCAGAAGAAAGGGAAGTTTTGACCTTGAAAAATCTAGACCTAGAGGACAAGTTGAATAAGGTTAGGTGTTTCTGCATGATATGGAAGAGAAGTATAGAGGTCTTCTACATAAAGATTTTAATGTTTTAAGGAAGTGATTGGATGGAAGGATGGATGAATGGATGGAAGGATGGAAGAATGGAAGGTAATGCTTCCTTTGTGCTAATACTGGCCATACAAATAGAAAAGCAAGATAGTTCTTGCTCTCAAGAAACACTCAAGATGGGGCAGTTAGATGGCACAGTGGATAAAATGCACCAGCCCTTGAGGCAGCCCTGGATTCAGGAGGACCTGAGTTCAAATCTGGTCTCAGACACTTGGCACTTACTAGCTGTCTGATCCTGGGTAAGTCACTTAACCCTCATTGCCCAACACTACCACCCCACCACCCCACCCCCGCAAAAAAAAAAAAAGAAAAGAATAAGAATAGAATAAAAAGCACCAGCCCTGGATTCAGGAGGACCTGAGTTCAAATCCAGGCTCAGACACTTGATACTAGCTGTGTGCCCTGGGCAAGTCACTTAACCCTCATTGCCCTGCAAAAAAAGAAAAGAAAAGAAAAGAAACATTCAAGTCTAATAGTGCAAACAACAGATAGAGGTTTCAAGTTAAGCTCTTATGCAGATGATAATGCATCTTAAGGTCCATTCTCATCAATAGATCTATAACCATTTCTTGGGATCTCTTTCAGAAGGTGATTGGTGGATTCTTTCAATTTCTATTTTGCCTTCTGCTTCTAGAATATCAGGGCAATTTTCCCTGACAATTTCTTGGAAGATGCTGTCTAAACTCTTATTTTGGTCATGATTTTCAGGTAGTCCATTGATTTTCAAGTTATCTCTCCTGGATCTATTTTCCAGGTCAGCTGTTTTTTCAAAGGAGATATTTCATATTGCCCTCTATTTTTTTTAATCTATTTGGATTTGCTTTACTGTGTCTTGGTTTCTCATAAAGTCATTAGCTTCCATTTGTTCAATCTTAATTCTTAGGCAATTATTCTGAGAGCTTTTGTATCTCCTTTTCCATTTAACTTTTCAAGTTGTTGACTTTTTTCTCATAATTCTCCTGCATCACTCTCATTTCTCTTTCCATTCTTTCCTCCACCTCCCTAAATATTCCTTCTACTTTCTCTTCAAAATCCCTTTTGAGCACTTCCATGGCCTGAGACCAATCCATATTTTTCTTGGAAGCTTTGGATGTAGGGGCCCTGAGATGGCTATCCTCTTCTGAGGGTGCACCTCAATCTTTCTTGTCACTAGAGAAACTTTCTATAATTCTCAACTCTCTTTGCTTGCTCATCTTGCTATATTTTACTTGACTTTTAACTCCCTCTTACAGTGGGGCCCTACTTCCAAGCTACACTGTCCCAAGCTTCAGAGGGTCCCAGGTGTTTCAGTTTGAGGGAGGGCAGGTTTTTCTCTTACCTGGCCTGTTCTCTGGTCTGAAGATAGCCTCAAGCCAACTTGCTCATTAACCAGCCAGCAGAACCTTTTGTGCTGTGGTGGTTCTTAGCTGGGAGGAGTCTGCACCCCTCTCCCACCTGGGCCTCCTGCTGCTCAAGATTTCTTCCTGGTTCCCTGCGTGGGTGGGATAGCTGAATTCCTCCTTAGGTCCCACAGACACCCTTGTATTTTCCACCCCCTGCCAGATGTTCAGTCCTCTTACCAGTTCCAGAAGATGCTGGTTCTGCAGCTCATTTGGAGGCTTGGGGGTAAGTTTCTGTGGTGCAGGCTGCCTGAGGACTGTGTCAGCTCAATCACAGGGTTGGACTTTACTCTCAGCCCAGCATGGCCCCCTCTAAGCTGTATTTGGCTGGAAAATAATCTCAGCCTGTCTTTTTGTGGGTTTTGCTGTCTCCAGGGGTTGTTTTATGGCTGTTTGGGGGGATAATTGTGTCAGGAGCTCTGTGCATTTAATGTCTTTCCTCTACCATCTTGGCTCCGCCCCCAGAAGTCCTCCATAACCATTTCTGATGCTGAACCATTTGGTACTACCAAAGACTTTAGTAGGGAGAATTTTTCTGAGTCTTCAATTAGCTGCTAAGGAGGCGGTGGAGGACTGTAGCACCTGCAGAAGCAGTACCAGTTCTGGTCTCCACAAAGATTTCTACCTTTCACAATGGCTAAAACCATCACTGTCATCAGGAGTCTGAAGGAAGGTGGTGTTCAATGTGGTTATAGTAGTACATTCAGCCTCCTGTCTCTTCCTTAGGACATATTGCTACTTTTGAGGAGGGTTGCTTCCCTAGAGGCCAATAATATTTATTTTTAGAGTTTACAAAGGGTTTTCCTTGCAACAGTCCTTTCTAATGCTACCAAGACACCATGCACAGTGTGTTTATGGAATGTTCAGGCTATGCAATAAATGCTCATAGATTCAGTCATCAATCTTTTGACCCTGAGTGTCACTAGCTGATAGCTAAGGTAAAGTAAGAAAGAAACTGAAATATCTTTTTATAAAAAATTTTTTTTCTTGTTTTTTTTTTGTAACATTGGTAATATGGACATATGGTTTGCATGACTCACATGCATAATTTATATTTCTTGTTTTCTCAAGGGGTGGGAGAGGGGCTGGAAGGCGGGAAAGATTTTGGAAGTCAATTTTTGAAGATGAATACAAAAATTAATTTTAAAAAGAAAAGAAGTGGCACATATAATGAAGCATATGGGAGGGCCACCAACAGTTGCCTAAGTTGTCTCTCTAAATTAGAAAATATATAAGCCTGGTGGTCCTGTTGTGGGGTAGAATACAAGAACTAGCTTTACAATATTTTTTGGAAATGTTTGTTTTATGCTGCCTCAATTAAATCTAATGAGATAGCCATGTGGTTAGAAACAGTAGAACTTTCAGTTTGATATTTACTAACATAGGATCAAGTGATTGTATATTATTTTTTCTCTGAAAAAACCAATATTGTACAAATGTGACTGAATAAGCCACTTACATTTTCTATAATTTCTTATATAACTCCCAAGCCACCATGTTGGTTTACAATATATAGTCATGAGGTATTGCAGTCATAGCACTTCACACGTTTAAGTTTGATGTTAGTCCTTTGGAAGAAATGCTGAACTTGATCATGGGACTTGGGTTTGAATCCTGGCTATTCTATTTCATCTGTGTTATTCAACCTCATTGAGCCTCAATATGATCTCGTACAGTCTTCCAGACCTAGATATCTGATTATATGTAAGGACTACTGTTTTATTTATTATTGACTACTCTGACTACAACTAGTATTGACATGTCAACAGTCTCTCTTGAGGACTCTATAGTTAAATAATTCTATAGGTAGCTAATTTCTTGCCTACATAGATCCTGACAACCTTATAAACCTTATATACTTAGGGTCATGAGACTTATAGTCTATATAAAATCATTTCAGAATTCTTATAACATTTTTATAAAAACATTTCAGAATGTCCCGGGACATTAAATTTAACAATTTTATTCTCGTTATAATTTATTCTTGTTATTCTGGCCCTGACTTCAAGGCCCTTTATCCACTGTGCCATGAGCTGCCCCTAGAGAGGCATATATGGTATTATAGATATATGCATACTATATAATATAGAGTATATATTATATACTAATATTAAAGACTATGTTTATATATTTACACATTATATTTATAAATATATAGAAATGTATAACATATCACTAAATAGATATAAATGTTATATTACTAATATATTAATTATTTACATGCCAATGCATGTTATTTATATATTAAGTATTAATTTATATGTGTTGTAATATATTAATAATCAGTTTATTAATGTGTTATATGCATCACTAAAATTTTAAAACCACCCTGTAAAAAAAAGCTATCAATAAATATTCAGTGTGTGCCATACACTCAGTGCTAGGTACTGGAGATATAAAAAAATGAACAGTTCTTGCCCCAGAGACACATTTTATCCAGGGAAACATCATCTATCTTTCCATCTATATCCAACCTTGTGGAGAAGGTTGTATTTGAATCGAGTCTTGAAAGAGGTCAGGGAAGCCAGGAGGCATACATGAGTAGGGAGAGCATTGCAGACATAGGAAACAGCCAGTGCAAAGGCATGGCAATGAGAGATGCAGTATGATATAAGGAAGCTATACACTGTATAGAGTACATGGAGATTGAAAAGGTTGGAAGGGACCAGGTTGTGAAGAGCCTTAAATGTAAAACAAAGGACATCATCATCCATGCATTCATTCCTTTCTCCCCTTCCTTCTCCTCCCTTCCATTACCCTCCCTTCTCATCCCAATACCATTCCCACCACTCCCCTTCCTACCCCTCTCAACCCAATGTCATACCCTCCCCTCCCAATATTACCCCAATGTCACCTGGATGTCACCACATATCACCAAGGTCATAATCCTCTCCCTCCCTAAGGTTACCCCAAGATTAAATAGGATGATGATTGTGTGCATCTTTTCATAGGTGCCTGAGTAAGGTTTGTTTCATCATAGTTTTATTTCATAATAGCATATTCAACTAGAATTGGTTTTATGACTAGCAGGTGTTTCTGTTAAAGTACTTTGATGTCATTTTCAACATTTTACAACCCTGAATATTATTTTGTTTCATTGCCAGGATGATCAGCTTCCATAGCATTCACCTCCTCTTTAAATGTTGTCGTGTTACTATGATGGTATTTTGAAGCAAACTGTATTTTCATCCCAAGTGTGACTTCTCTCAGAGCCCACCTTAATGAAGTGTTTTCTATCTTTATTTTTTTCCCTTCCTGAAGGGTGTGAGTGCAGTTATGATTATTTTCTGATGAAAGTAAAAAGATGCTATGAAAAACATATTGTAGCTTTAAATCAAGATGGCCAACAAGATTCACATTAGCACTCCTTTATGAACCAATGAGAAACTCTTTTAAAAGGTGTCCTGTAGGGGCAGCTAGGTGGCGCAGTAGATAGAGCACTGGCCTTGGAGTCAGGAGGACCTGAGTTCAAATCTAGTCTCAGACACTTAACACTTACTAGCTGTGTGACCCTGGGCAAGTCACTTAACCCCAATTGCCTCACTAAAAAAAAAAAAAAAAAAGGTATCCTGTAGTCAAGTCAAGTTTTTAGGACATCTGATATCAGCCAATAGTCTTTGTCCTGTAGGATTAGAGACCTCTGTACTATCCAAAGCTATCCTGGCACTATCTTCAGGTGTAGAGCTCTCAGCTCATCCACTTTCCTCCCTGACTAAAGGCATGGAAACCCTGACTATGCACAAGATCCATGATTGTCTTAAACTGGTTTATTTTCATCTGCCCCCAGAAGATCTCCAAGAAATGGAGATAGAAAGCCCAGATGATTTCACTGGTTCTCCTGCCTTGGAAATGATTCTGCTAAATGAAACTCCTGGATCAGCTATCATCACCACTGAGGAGGTGATTCAGTCAGGACCCTTTCCTTTGGCTTCTTCAGCACTATGGGCCCAACTTGAAGGCACCACTCCAGCTTGTGAATTAGCAAAAGGCAAAGGGGTTACA
This sequence comes from Dromiciops gliroides, assembly GCF_019393635.1. Lineage (NCBI taxonomy): Eukaryota > Metazoa > Chordata > Mammalia > Microbiotheria > Microbiotheriidae > Dromiciops > Dromiciops gliroides. The sequence goes on along the minus strand of NC_057861.1, from coordinate 387,480,675 downwards.
AGGTTAACTTACAAGGTTAGCAGGTGTGCTTTTGGGGGATGGTGCATGATCCATCCTTCCATCCCTCCATCCCTCCCTGCTCTTTCTTCATTTCCCTTCCCTTCCCCTCACCTCCTTTCAATTCCTTTCATTTCCCATACCAATATCATGCCCATCTCTCTCATTCCAATGTCATCCCCTCCCAGGAGTTTAATTTAGCAGAATCATTTCAGAGGCTAGAACCAGTTAACTGTTGCTGTTGCTTTTGCTGTTGTTGCTGTTGCTGTTTTCTTCCTTCTCAAAAAGGACCATGACATCAGGTAGGGCTGTCTCACTCCAGAGCCACTTGGGTCCAGTGTGAAAAGGAATGGAGATGTGCCTGAATCTTGAAGGCAATTTTGGCTAAATAATTGCCCAGGGTCACATGGGTAAGGAGGGAGATTTGAAATGAGGCCCTCTATAGTCCTGAACCAGTGACCTATCCACTGTTGGTACCTGGGGCCACAGCACCAAACAAAGCCTTTAGCAATTTTGGAGGAAGGATAGATGGATGCCCCCCTTTCCCCCTTCCACCATCCCCATCTCCTTCCCTCCCCACTCCCATCTTCCCTCTCCCTCCCTCTTTCTCCTCTCTCCATCTCCTATCTCTCTCCATCTCTTCTCCTCTCCCCCACCTACCTTCCTCCCTTACTCCCCCCTCTCCATCTACCATCTACCATCTCCCTCTCTCCCTTCCTCCTCCCCATTTCCCATCTCCCTCCCTTTCCTATCCCCCCACCCCCATCCTCATCTCCCATCTGGCAGCACAGATTGGGCTGATCCCTTGGCATATGGTGCTGCATGCATACAAGTTGGATAGAAGTAGCACGTGTTGCCAACAAAAAACTAGTTTATTTTAAGGTCTCAAACTGGGGGGACACAAAGTTAAGATGTTTGTTCTTGTTGTAGAAAGATAATGAACATATAGCAGAACACTGAAGAAACTCAGGGAAGAGAACAGATGGGATTTTTGGCAAATGAGTGGGAAGTCTGACATCTGGCATCACACAGTGGGCAGATGTCATGGCATATGGTGATGATAATATTTCATTCAGTTAAAACAAGTGCCACTTAGTTTTTTCCAGTCTGGAGATATCTTAACCACATAAAAAGAATGTAACCAGCCAAGGCAGCCATCTCACCAAACATCTCTTCTGATAGTTTTCTGATGTCAATCTCTTATGTCCAAAGAGTGTGTTCTTATCTGAAATCTTTGCTAATGTGAGAAATTGCTGCTTTCTGTACTATTATGTCTGGGCTCATAGAACACACACAATACAGAATGGTAATATTGATGATGATTGTGATCAAAAGGTATGTCAGTGGCTGAAAATTGTGGGAACAAATATCTCTTTGTTACACTGAGCAGAGAAGCATTCAGTCCGTAACTTACTCAGTGCCTGCTATGTGCCTAGCACTGTGGTAAGCATCATGAGAAAACCCCACCTAGAGCTTACCTTTTAGGGGCAGAGTAAAGATTAATACATGTGAAACATGTATTTAATACTTCAAAAGATCCATGATTTGATTGGTGCAATCACTCCCACTTGTGTTGTTTGAAATATTGGGGGAAGCCTGTCTCTATTCTAAATTATTGGGGAGTGTGGCAAATAAAATTTTATGGGATCACCCTATTACTGTCCTAACTTAGCTGGGGTTTATATATATATATAAGGGTACTGCACCAGTTTGGAGCATTAAGCATCTATTAAAGCATATTAAATATCTTTCTCTGTGGTGGAGCATTCCAAGCTCATATTTGTCTGATCAGCCACAGTCACAAACATTTTAATGACTCTAACATAGTGATATCATGTCAGTCCTCTTCAAAAACAAAAACCAACAATAGAGCACAGCAAACAATGGGACAGTCCTCCAGGAGGGAGGGAGGGAGAAAGGAAGGAAGGAAGGAAGGAAGGAAGGAAGGAAGGAAGGAAGGAAGGAAGGAAGGAAGGAAGGAAGGAAGGAAGGAAGGAAGGGAGGGAGGGAGGAAGGAAGGAAGGGAGGGAGGAAGGAAGGAAGGAAGGAAGGAAGGAAGGAAGGAAGGAAGGAAGGAAGGAAGGAAGGAAGGAAAGAAGGAAGGAAGGAAAGAAGGAAGGAAGGGAGGGAGGGAGGGAGTAGAGTGAAGCCACCTGCTGGAGAGTTACTGTAGCTTTGCCATGAGGAGAAGGCGTCTGAGGGCAAGACATGTGACTTGGAAGGTCAGTTCCTTGGCGTCAGGAAGTGACGTTTGATGTTTCTGGTTTAGACAGGAGGCTTGTGGGACGAAGAAGGGGCGAGGCTCTCTCTTTTGTCAGGACCTGTGGAGAGTGGAGCTAGAAATGCTTGCTCCCTGAGATAGATAGAGGTAGGCATCTATCTAGGCCTCTTTCTCTCCCTTCACCAAATTCTTATGCTCCTTAATAAATGCTTAAAAGTCTAAAACTCTTGCTAAAGCTTCTAATTTATTGGCGACCACTCATTGGATTTTTAGACAGTATAGCTAGATAGCAACTTTACAGAAGGAAGGGATCGAGGAAGTATGAGAAAATAATTATTAATAATGGACTTTGGGGGGATACACTTAGCTCCACTTAGCTCAGAAACTTTAGCTAATTCCTTTTAGGACCAGCCCAGGAGCTCAAGGGTGGATATCCATAGAAATGGAGATTGACTAGATGAGATTAGCCCCACCTGGATTTCATCTGCCTTAAAGTCAAGATGGTCTCTTCTCAGACTTCCCCATTAAGTCGTTACATCATTAGGTCATAGGTAAAGCTCATTTGAATATGGACCACCCTCAGCTGATATTAAGCCAATTAGCTTTGAGTAGTGCGCAAGAGCCGCCTCTATCGGAAGAGGAAGAGAAGCTAAGGTCACGAGGTGAACATCATTCTGGGTGGACCACAACAGGCTTGTGTTCTCTCTCTCTTGCACCTGGGGCCTGTGAGCCATGGGTTCTCTTTGCGTTCTTGCTCTTGGTCTTGTCATGCTTGCCTTTCATACTCAGCACTTCTCTTACCCCAGGGCTGGTACTCTCCAGCCCCACCCCTTTCTGGGACTCCACACTAGGGGTACACGTGGTCAAATAATAAATGCTTGCTGCCAAAACAGGTGCAATAACCTCTAATTTATAAGTAGCAATATATTAGAAATCCCAGTTAAGTTCCCCAATAATTTGGAACAGAGACAGGCTTCCCACCAATATTTCAAATGACACATAAGGAAGGAAGGAAAAATTATTGATCACCTAGTATGTGCCAGGAAGTATGCTAAGTACTTTACTAATATTTCATTTAATGCTCACTACAACTCTGGGAGGTAGATGTTACTAATATCCTCATTTTATAGTTAAGGAAACCAAGGCAGACAGAGGTGAAGTTACTTGTCCAGGGTCACACAGCTAGTAAATATCTGAGACAAGATTTGAACTCAGGGCTTCCTGGCTCCACAATGCAATCTAGCTGCTTTTTGATAATCCATGAACTTTCCAGTATCTAGTATGAGAATTGGAATGACACCCCCTGCTGGGAGGGAAGCTCCACCATGAGGCGAAAGCATGTGACTTGGAAAACATGTGACTTTAGCATCTGGAAATTACATCTATAGAACCACCTGTGGGATCTGTCAATCAGAGCTACCAACCAATTAGCTTAGAGCTATGTGAGCTCGCTGTGCGCGCGTGCGTGTGTGTGTGTGTGTGTGTGTGTGTGTGTGTGTGTACACGGCCCCGTTTCTGGTTTCACAAGGGGGATTCTGGGAGAAGCCCCTGAAGAGGGGCCTTTTGGGGTTGGAGACTTCAGCTTGGCAGCAGGGGAGGCAGATTAGGGAAAGCAGGCAGATCTAATTCTTTATCCACATGTTTCTCTTTACTAACTCCTAGATTTTAGATATCACAGCTAGAATTTTAGCCCCTTACACTAGATAGGCTGTTGCCCTTTTAACATTACAGTAAGGATAATTGACTGGTTCATAGTTAGTTTATACAAGGATCCTATCCTCTTGTACTTGTAGCTTAGTGCACAGTATATGCAGTGTAATTTATAGGATAGTACATGGCACACAGCATTTAATAAATGCTGGCTAGCTGTACTTTTTTTTTTTTTTTGCGGGGCAATGGGGGTTAAGTGACTTGCCCAGGGTCACACAGCTCGTAAGTGTCAAGTGTCTGAGGCTGGATTTGAACTCAGGTCCTCCTGAATCCAGGGCTGGTGCTTTATCCATTTTACCACCTAGCTGTCCCTGAGCTGGCTGTACTTTTAAAGTGAGAGCTCAGGCACAAGGAGCAAGGAGGTAGAGTTGAGAGGGAGTAAACAGAAACTCATCCTTGGTTCCCTGAAGAGGAGGTCTGCATATTCTGTGGTCCCTCCAGAGAACCATGTGTACCAGAGAACTTCAGGAACTCAAGGAATAGCAATGGATGGAGACAGCAGCTGAAGAAGAGGTAATTGGGCCAAATTGGGAGCTCCTGCATTCCATGCCAATAGCCATAAAACAGCAGAGACAGAATGATGGAGGAATTCCTAGACGCAGGAAAGCAACTGCTGGACCCAATAGAGGAATTCTGGGACCAAACCAGGAGCTGCTAGAACTCCAGCTGTCAACAGACGGGAGTTTCTGGACCAAAACTCCTGAAAATAATGGAGATGAATTGAGAGTCAGGGACAAGTCCTGCCCTTTTCTGGTAATGTGAGTTACATGGACTGGGCAGGTTGAGGAAAAGGGATTCAACTTGATGTCAACCTCAAGGGCTTTCCTTTGCCAGGGGCCTCAATTAAAGGCTTGTACTATAACTAGAAGATTATTATAGACCTCTGAGGAGGAGAGCCTCACTACTGACTGGAGAGCTTTCTTGATTGTTTACTGATTCTAATGCAAATCCTTTGGGCTTTATTATATTTTTGTCAAGCTAAATAAAGCTTGTCCTATATTGGATATATTGCTAGACTTAGTACTTACATGAGAACCAAGAGAGTTTTTTCCATTTTTAAGAGCCCTAGACATGAGCCAAATTGTGATGATCCCAGGGTAACTCTGGATAGAGCCATAAATAAAAGGCTAATTTGTGTGAGAAGCCTCTCAGTTCAAAAGTGGTCCATGAGGGGGCAGCTAGGTGATGCAGTGGACAAAGCATGGGCCCTGGATTCAGGAGGACCTGAGTTCAAATCTGGCCTCAGACTTGACACTGAGAGAAAAGACTATATTTGGACTCTTCTCAGAGCCCTAAAGGTGAGAATGAGTCTGGTTTCAGGTCCTACAGCTTTGTGGCCCAAACCTCTCAGCAGGGGGCTGCTCAGCACACAAGGCTCTGAGAAGCTGAGGCTCCTGGGCCTTAGGCCGAGCAGGGCCTGAAGAGGGGCCTGGGTTTTGTGGGAGTCAGGCTGGGCTGGGAGCTCACCTTGAGGTGCCTAAGGTGATCCCCATGTGACTTGTAGCTCAAGCCCCAACTTTAGTTTTGTTTTGAAAGGTTATGTTTACACAAGCACTGTTTACTGGGGAACGGGGGCATTCTTACTCCAGCACAGGGTTGGGGCCTAAGGCCGAAATCTGATTGGTTGGTAAAGGGAGCAATTTGATTGGTCAAACCCCAAGTCAGGTTTTCTTTCTTGAAGAGTTATATACGTTAACACAGCATTGTTCTGAGGAGGAGCCAACACTCTTAGCCAGAATAGGTTAAGGCCTGGTATCATAGTTTGTAAAATCTGATTGCTCGACTGTTACCACCTGACTAGTTTCTAGCACTGTGATTGGTCCACTTGGTACAATCTGATTGGTTGTTATTGTTATGCCCTATGTTAATAGGGGGAAAGTATGTAAATGAGGAATAGTACAATGCCTTAATGTGATTGGTCAAAGGGGACCCCTTGAGGGGTATAAATAGAGGTGAAGGACCTCACTTTAGTGTACTCTCCAGCACATTCAGAAGAGTGCCTAACTTCATGAAGATGAATAAAGAAGCCTTCACCCACCAATGGCTGCCTGCTTGGATTCTTTGACCAGTGATCTGCTAGCAACACGAGAGCTGCAACACCAGGGCTGCTAACACTAAAGTTGCACAACACTACTTGAGCTGTTAGCCTCATTTCTAACAACACTTACTAGCTGTGTGACCCTGGGCAAATCACTTAACCCTCATTGCCCTGCAAAAACCAAACCAAACCAAACCAAAAAAAAGTGGTCCATGTAAACCCAGAGCTGGACCATGGATCAAAATATTCTCTAGAGGGAATGGCACAAGGTGTTGAATATAGATGTTCAATAAAAATTGTTTAATTGGTTCATATGAAATAATACTATATGATGTAATAAAAGAAACAATGAAGTTAGAGTCAGAACCCTGGGGTTCAAATAACAGATCTAGTATGGCATAACTATGTATTCATGGGAAGAGTGGTGGAGTTAGTTACATTCCACAGCTTGACCAAACCCCCTGGGGATTTTGTTTTGTCTTGAGGAAAGGAGGATAGAAACGAATGGATTCTTTGAAATCAATTTTAAGGGAAAACAAAAACCTCTCTCTCTCCCCACTTGTACTTAAAACAAAGAAGAAAAGAAGGTAGTTAATTCACATAGCACTTACTGTGTGTCAATCACTGTGCTAAGCACTTTACAAATAGTCTCATTTGATTCTCATAACAACCCTGGGAGGGAGGTGAGATCTTTCAGAAAGGGAGTCAACATACCCCTGATGAAATAATAAGCAAAGCTTTAATAACTATCAATTTTAAAAATGTAAATGAAGAAGGATTGACAAGAATGGAGAAACGTGGAAAAATCAGACCTTACCTAACACAAAAGGTGTTAGTCAGAAGCCTGGAATCTAATAAATGAGAAGGTCCTTTCACTTGAATAACTTAGGGAAAAGAGTATGCTTGTATCTTTCTGCCTACAGGTAAGGCACAGTGGGTTCCAGCTAAGAGAATCTGGTTATTGCATCATGAGCTGGACCAACAACATGAAGAATCCAATTCCACAACTGAACAATCTGCAGCTGAATTCAGCCCTCAACTTCGAGCTGTGAGAAAGGAAGCTGCTGCAGGAAGTCACCAGGAAAATGAATGGCATGATGGGGACTCAGAAAGCGAGCCCCCCATCATGGGAGCAACTTGAGAAACTCGATCAAGAAGTAGAAAAGATACTTCAGGAAACTCAAGAAGAAGGCAATCCTACTAATCGATTTCTTGCCTATCTTGCTGTAATTTCATCAACCAAAACAATTTTTCTGCTATGTATATCGCTGTTAACTCTATTTCCAGTTTCATTGGCTCATAACTGTTTTTATTGGGTTCATGTGATAGATCCTCCTATTTTTATTCCTATGACATGACATGGCATGATAGTGAACTTTCTATAACCTCTAATGATTCCAGAGTAACCGGGGAACACTGAATCCCCCCAGCTGACACTTCCTTACATTTTCTGAGAAATCCTCCCTTTACCACATTTTCACATAATTTACCAATTTGTGTTACCAATCAACAGTTCAATAATCCTTGTGTATATGTATGTAGACAGCAGTTATGGCAAGTAATCAGGACTAATCAGAATAATTTAATGGAAATAGGTCTTCCAGCTATGATGGGGACCATTCCATTAACCTACATCATGCTCTTGGGAAAATACCACAAGCCCCTATGTGTATAAGCAATGAAAAGAATGGGTATTGGGGCAGCTAGGTGGCATGGTAGATAAAGCACTGGCCCTGGATTCAAGAGGACCCGAGTTCAAATCCAGCCTCAGACACCTGACACTTAGTAGCTATGTGACCCTGGGCAAGTCACTTAACCCTGATTGCCCCACAAAAAAAAAAAAAAGGAAAGCATGTACCCATTCTAATTGACATTGGAATGATTGTAGAGATAAAATTCCTCATTGGGCTTGGTTATAGGAGGAAGAGTTTGCTTATGTCAATTGGGGAGCTATAGACTGTTCCATTCATAATAGAACCTATTTGGTCATTTTTAATGAACAATTTCATCATGGTTTTAGTGGTGAATGTAAGATATAATGGGCTTTTTGTCAACACCCAAAGGTCCCAACCAGAGGAGATTAATCTAGACTGATCAAATTAGGTGAGACTGACTGAAAAGATTGACTTTGCTGATTAGCCTACTTAAAGTTAATTAAGTTAAAACCACACCTGCCTGAGTCCCAAGAGGGAGTGTTTTCAGAGGCTGTGGACTACACATCAATAGGAGGCCACCCTCAACCAATCAGCCTGAAGGATCTCCCCTTCTGGGGGAGGGGAGTAGGAAGTAGGAAGTGAGGCTGGCTCTCTAGCTCTGTCTCTTTGGTAGCTGGAATAAGCTAGTAGTGGCAGAAGAAGCAGGCCAGAGTAGAGAGACTTTTTCTTATTATTATGAACTTCATGTGTTCTCTCTTTACCATGCTTTAATAAATGCTTACTGCCCAAAGTGGGGCACATTTAGGTTGCTCACGGCAAGACCCTCTTGGGCTTTGGTTACCTGACCCTCATAGAATGGAAAATTCAGGTAAATCTAAGACCAGGAAAAAGCATTTCCTCTTTACATTGATTTCATTAATAGTTTCTTCCCTTGTTATTATAACCTCAACTACTGTTGTTGTTGTATCTCTTACTCAATCAGTGCAGTATTGCTGTAATGACAAATGTGACACAGGAAATGCTTGAGCAAACAAAAATAGATGAGCAGATAGAGATGAGCTTTAGAAGCTGCCATACTGTATTTAGGGGGAAAATAAAATGCCATATTAGAAAGACAAAATATTTTATGTGATTCCGGTTATTGTGGGAAAATGTGTGTCTCCTCTTTACCTTATAATGAAAGTACACATAATTGGACAAAGTTCAACAAATGCTCCATAGGTCTTCCTCTGCTGTAATGAAGGTTTAAGTGCAAACCTTAGCTAAGGAGTTACAATCACAACTGCACACCCTACCAAATGAATGGCCCTTAGCAGTAGCAAATGAATTGTCCCAAGGTTTTGACTGGCTACAAAACTTGTTTTTTAAACCCTCCTGAATGTCTTGGATGGCAAGAGGAATATCAATTACCTTCGTTTTGTTTTGTTTTTTTTGTTCTGTTTTTTTTTTTTTTTCAGGGCAATGAGGGTTAAGTGACTTACCCAGGGTCATACAGCTAGTAAGTGTTAAGTGTCTGAGGCTGGATTTGAACTCAGGTCCTCTTGAATACAGGGCCGACGCTCTATCCACTGTGCCACCTAGTTGTCCCTGGAATATCAATTATCTTGCTTCTGGTATTACCTACTATCCTTAAGGTTTTCCATTGTCTGTGCTGGTGTAAAGTTGCTATCTGTAAGGGGCTAAAATTCTAGCTAGACTGTCTAAAAATCTAATGAGTGATCACCACAAATTATAAGCTTTAGCAAGAGTTTAGACTTTTAAGTATTTATTAAGGAGCATAAGAATTTGGTGAGGAGAAAGAGGCCAAGATCCCTTCATTTATCTGTCTCAGGGAGCCAGCATCTCAGCTCCACTCAAACAGAGGTCCCAGGTGAAAGAAAGATCACTCGATCCTTCCCCTTCCCAGAAGCCTCTTCTCCAATAGGAAACAGGACCATCCACATACAATTAGCTCCAAGCTAATTGGCTGATAACTTTGTTCGACAGTACCCACAAGGCCACGTGGCTATGTCCCCAGGCCAGAGCTCACAAAATGTTCCTCCCAGCAGGGGGTATTATTCCAACTCTCACACTGGAAACCTCTACAAACTACAATGCATACTTCATTCTCTTTGCTATATAAAAAAGGGGAAGATGCGGGAGCTAGATTGGAATGGGTTAACAAAATATAGTGTAACGATTGGAATAACGCCACCTGCTGGATACTAACTGTAGAAGAGTTCTGCCCATGAAGCGAAGGTCTTTGAGGGCAAGACCAGGAGTCTTGTCTTTGGTATCAGGAAGTGACGCGGACTAGTGGGAGGAGGAAGGAAGAGACTGGCGCGGAGTCTCGGGCTCTCTTTCCTCTGGACTCTGGCGGAGAAGGGAGCTAGAAATGCGCTCTCCCTTTAATAGATAGGAATCTAGACCTTTCTCTCTCTCTTTACCAAATTCTTATTCTCCTTAATAAATGCTTAAAAGTCTAACTCTTGCTAAAGCTTATAATTTATTGGCGACCACTCATTAAATATTTTAGACAGACTAGCTAGAATTTTAGCCCTTAACAGATGGCTGACCACGAAGAGGAAAGCTAACCCTCAGTCTTCTTCTGATCTGCTGGTTGGGTAAGAAATTTCCCCTCCCTCTCCCTTTAACTGCTAAGTACTGGTGTACTGGCTGTGTTTTTCCTTTGAATTTTTTCGAATGGACCTTTTAAACTCCCTAATTATCCTATTTTTGATTTTGGTCTGTTTAACCAGACAAATGGGAGATAAGATCATGTTAATGCTTTGTTTTTGTGGATTTTCTATTTTTCTTTTTATTTTTGTTAAAAGAGCCAGCAACTTACTCACACAAGGAAATATCTCTCCCTCTCCCAACCATGCTTTTTCAGAGAAATCTGAAGAGATTCCTGCAGCCTTTCCCAGTTCTAACACTAATTGTTGCTCTAATTTTGCATGCCTGGAGGCAATGACCCACCCTCTAGAAGCTTTTAATCCCCTAGCACCTGGAGGCAAAGTGGGGGAAGAGGAATCCAGGCCTGAGTTCAAAATCAAGTCTGATTCAAATTGCTCTGGTCCCTCCCCTCCTCTCCAGACCCCACCCTCTACTCCTCCCATGGCCAAGCCCATTGCTTCCCCTGCCTGGGAAGTCCAGAGATCTGATGCGCATGCTCAACTTTTTCTACCTGCATTTGCAGCTTCAGGCTCAGCCCTTCCCCGGCCTGGCTGTGCTTTTGAGACAATCTTAGAAAACTCTTTAAATTCCAGATATGCTCGTTTTGTTCATAATTTTGCTAACCTGCTTTTGTCTTTAATTAGTAATCTTATAAAGCATTTGTATGGTGAAAAGACTGACAGACAATATAGAGGGGTTAAAGAAGAAAAACTTAAGCTGAATAAGAATGACAATCATCACCATAGTTCAAGACTCTGCCTCTTTTGCCATGGAAGGGTATATATTTTACAGAAATGTAGAAGTAAGCAGCAAGGTATTGATATGAGTATTGGGGATTTTAGATATCGGAATCAAAGGTGTTCTGAATTCACTCAGAGTATTAATATCAGTTCAGAGGTTACATAGGATTTCTATGCTATTACATATACATTTTGAAATTAATGGTATGGGTTATTTTCATAGAGATTTTCATGCTTTTGAGATTGTGTCTTATACTTAGTTTTTAAAACAAGGAGAATATTTGTAAAAGCTTTTTATAGTCATGTGATCAAGTTTATATTTTATAGTACTCTTATTAATATTAAATTCATATTCATTTAGATTTCCCTAGTTTGAATTTCATTGTCTTTTATTATTCCACGTGTATTTTCTTCTATTCATTCATCTATCTAATTTTGAAACATGGTTTTGATTTCATAATACAATGTTAATTCTAGGAGTATTGTGCTCCCATATTCTGAGTTGTTTGTTTTGTTATTTTTTTTTTCCTCAACTGATTATTTGATCAAACTCTTTAAAGCATTTCCCTGGCAAATTGGTTGCCATGGCAAGTGTAAATTTATTCTAGAAGTATTATTTTTGATAAGCATATTCCCAAAAAAAAAAAAAAAGAGGGGAACATTTGTAAAAGTTTTCTTTTTTCAAAAAAAAAAAAGTTCTTTGAGATTCTGTTGTGCTTTAACTTGTATTTAAGTATGTTCTGATTTTTCACAAAAGTAATTGTATACTAAGTAAAAAAAAGGGCATTATTTGAAATTGTTGCATAATTATATATTGTGTTCTGAGTCAAGATGTATTCACATTTTTTGCAATCATTTATTATCCTCAATTTTTAAATCCATATGAGACTTGGATTATGGGAACTTATCATTTAAGACATTAATTGCCTTTATTCTGAGTTATCAGATGCCAGTTGGCCAAGATGCCATCCAATCACAAGAGGAATACATGCAAGAGCAGACACTGAACTGTCACATGAGGGGAGACATGCATGAAGTCAAGGTATGGCCGAGGGAACGGCTTTTGACTAATGTTGAGGTTGGATTCTCTTGGTTTAATATTTTATTTTATTTTTCCCCACAATATTGTACAGATGGCTGGAAGTATTCATCCCACCCATCTCACTTCTACACCTGGCTTCCATGCTCCCTCCTATATGCCTGATGCCATGGACATCTCAGTCCCATGCATCTGATTAAGTCTGACTCAGTTTCTTCCAATATGTTCGGTGGCATGGACATATATTCCATCCACCTATTTTAAGCCTGGCATACTGTATGGGCAGTACATATTGCTCAAGTGTGGGAATGCTCATATCCCATCATTTCTCTGTTCTTTTATGGTAACCCCCATAATTATCTCAGGTGTCATGATAAATACAGTGTTGAATTTGGCCTTGACACCTGTTACCAATTATATTAGATTTTTTAATTTCTCATAATGGCATGAGGATAATTAGGCAGATGATGCAAAAAGTGATAAAACAAAGATAAAAATTATTTTTATTAATTAATATTGCAGCAATTGTCTTCTCAATTACCCTCCATAAGGGGGGGACTATAGTAATATTATAATTTTAAAGAATGTTTCAATTTTTGTTTTATTATATGTTTCATGTGTAACAACTAAGATTCTGAATTCCCTTAGACATGTTTTTGAGAACTTTCATTGTTTGATTTGATTATTGACAAAGCTATTTTAAAGTTGTGTTAAGCTCAATTTTGTAGGAAATTTCCTGGCTGATTACCAGTATCCACACATCAACCCCTGAAAAGACTTCCATTCCACGACTACACCTAGAGGACATCTAAGAAAAGACTTTCAGAGACTTTAAATGAACAGTTTTGATTTGTTGTTTTTGTTTTTGTTTTTGTTTTTCTCTTTCTGTTATAATATACACCATCTGTAATATGTATTCTCTGCAGAGGCCCTCCCTTTGCAAGACTAATGTCAAAGCGTCAGTTCATGAGGACAAAAAAAAATCGCCCCTCTGGACAAAACTTTCCTCTCTTCCTTTTCTATATTGTTGTTCACATATTATTAGTTATCAATAGTTATTATATTCTTTTTACTGTTCCGTCAAGGAAACATTTTGCTTCTTGAGGAACAACAGGGGGGACTGTAACGATTGGAATAACGCCACCTGCTGGATACTAACTGTAGAAGAGTTCTGCCCATGAAGCGAAGGTCTTTGAGGGCAAGACCAGGAGTCTTGTCTTTGGTATCAGGAAGTGACGCGGACTAGTGGGAGGAGGAAGGAAGAGACTGGCGCGGAGTCTCGGGCTCTCTTTCCTCTGGACTCTGGCGGAGAAGGGAGCTAGAAATGCGCTCTCCCTTTAATAGATAGGAATCTAGACCTTTCTCTCTCTCTTTACCAAATTCTTATTCTCCTTAATAAATGCTTAAAAGTCTAACTCTTGCTAAAGCTTATAATTTATTGGCGACCACTCATTAAATATATGATTCCTATCCTTGAGCAATGGCCCCTGTGTCATCAGCTGGAAGACCAGCAACATGACATCAGGGCTGTAGCCAAGATACAGAAGTACAAGATATCAAGAACAAGATACAAACATATGATTAGATAGAATGCACTAACAGAGTGTTTTGGTGATACTAGCTGAAAAGTAGCCCGTTCCTGATATTCATCATTGTGAAAGTTCTAATGTTAAATTGCTTGTTCCACTGACATAGATACACTGACCAGCCTTCTGATATATTTTTATATACATACTCATTATCCTGTTATTAAATTTTTTCTCTTGCAGATGACTTGAGACCTCTGATCTTTTAATTTGCAACTCCAGCAGAAAGGTACTATTTACATATAGGAAAACTGAGGCAAACAGAGCTTAAGCAACTTGCTAATAAGTATCAGAGACTGGATTTGAACTCAGTTCTTCCTTAATCCAGGTGCAACTCTCTACCTGTAGCTGCCTTTTTCTTTTTCCTTTTTTTTTTTGCGGGGCAATGGGGGTTAAGTGACTTGCCCAGGGTCACTAGTAAGAGTCAAGTGTCTGAGGCTGGATTTGAACTCAGGTACTCCTGAATCCAGCACCAGTGCTTTATCCACTGCGCCACCTAGCTGCCCTGTAGCTGCCTTTTTGCGGCTTGTTATATAGACCTCCCTCATCCCCACCCTAACCAACTTGTTGCTCTAGCTCTCAAATTTTTTGTACTAGGATGTCACAGATCACCATTGGTCACCCTGTAATTTCTTCCTGCAAAGGCCTTACAATTCCTTGGGAGTTTTATTTATTTATTTTTAGTGGGGTTTATTTAGAAAGGTTTAGAACTTTTTCTTAGGTTTTAGAGCATCTGTTTAGGAGATAATTCAATAGGGATTTATTGAGCCCTTACTCTCTGCAATGCTGGGTTCCAACAATATTGTAAGAACACCTGGTTTTGAATCAGAAGACCTATGTTTGAACCCTTACCTCCTTACCTCTATGACCTTCCCCCACTTTCTGATACTGTGGAATGAATGGGTTGAACTAGATCACATTTAAGATCCCTTCTACCTATAAATTCCCACAATATGGTGTCATGTGATCCAAGTAGAATTAAAAATACAAATAAGATGCAAAATGTAAATAAGACTGGGAATCCTACAAAAATGAAAACAATGTAAAGAAGAAAAAGAGCATTCAAAGGAAAAAAATTTAAAAAACCCCTTTTTTCCAGGGCAATGAGGATTAAGTGACTTGCCCAGGGTCACATAGCTAGTAGTTGTCAAGTGTCTGAGGTCAGATTTGAACTCAGGTCTTCCTGAATCCAGGGCCCGTACTTTATCTACTGCACCACCTAGCTGCCCCAGAACTATTTTTATAAGGAGAAAAAACTGTTAAACTGCTTTCACCCTCCTCAAAGCTAAAGCTCTGTCTTGCCTACAGTCTGTTCTCTCCTCTTCTTTTCCCAGGATTGTTGGTAAGCCTGGAGAATGCTAGGGAGAAGGAAGGCTCTGTGCTGTAACTGAGATTAGTCACCCCTCACTTTCATACTTCTGGGTAGGCCTTCTTTTTAGAAGGTTCATATGCTTTACTGCCACTAGGCCAGGTTGTCTTCCCAGAATGCAGAGAGAGAGTCAAGAAAGGTATGATGAGAAGAGCACCATATTTGGCATCAGAGGACCTCAGTGAAAACCTCAACTCTGCCTGCCCCTTACTGTGTGACCTTGGGTAAGTCATGTTTCTTCTCTTTCAGTAAAATGAAACAACTAGACTAGATGATCTCTAAGGTCTCATCCAGCTCTTCATCTAATCCCTGGCACATCTGAAATTCTTAGGAAAGTACAACCGTTCTTTGGTTTTATTTTGTATATTTCCTTCAAGCTTGTGCTCTAAGACGGAATTGGAGAAATGAGATCGGGGCAGCTAGATGGCACAGTGGATAGAGCACTGGCCTTGGAGTCAGGAGGACCTGAGTTCAAATCCGGCCTCAGACACTTGACACTTACTAGCTGTAATTGCCTCACCCCCCCCCAAAAAAAAAAGAAAGAAAAGAAACGAAATGGGATTGAATCCTGCTTTTGCAGATTATCACCTATATTCCCCTGGACAGGTTTTTTCCCTTTCCTAGCCCTCAGGTTCCTTATCTCCAATGTGAGAGTATGGAATGAGATTGTCTCCAATGTGCCTTCATCTCTAAATCCCATGATTCTCTGCACATTTCAAGCAATACTGAGCTTCAAAGGTGTGGTAAGGCAGCTGGTATTTCATAAACAGTAGTGCCTTTGGTTTTGTTTTATTTTAATATGGGTCTTCCCTAGAAATCTCTAAAAATCAGGATGAAAAGGACTTAGTCCATGTACATACCCCAAGAGCTTGCTGGGCTGATGCAGCCTCTGCATAAGGAGGATGCCAGGGACTTTGCTTCTTAGAGAATCATGATGATATCTAAGGGAAGTGTCTTGGAGAAACTGTGGAGCATTTGTAGACTATCTATAACTGGTTGTGATTAGAAAACCACATGTCCAAGGGGAGCCTCTTTGGCTCTTTGAATGCAAAGGCATTAAAAAAAAAACTGTCAGCTTTATACTCCCTCATTTGGTGAGAGACTTCGCTGTAAGGGGAAAGTCCTTAGGGCCTTGCTCCACTCAGAGGCCATATGGCTCCAGAGAAACCAGCCTCAGTCCTTGAATTTTTCATTCATTCTTTTCCATTCTAGGCAGAGTTTGGAGTTTACTACCTTGTTTGGGAAAGCGAGCCCCAGGAATTCCAGGTGCGGAATACAAACTGGGTTTTTTAGCCAGTGCAACATTGAGACCCCAAGGAGGCATATTCATGGAACCCTTTCAGACACCAGTCCAGCACTTTCACCAAACACAGACTCTGACATGAATTTGGTGGGACCAATGTTATGTAGAAATCAAGTTAATTTTTGAGCCTACTCCCCTAGAGACTAAGGTGGTATAAGGCAGAGTATGTCCCAGGGGCATTAGAGGAAATGTTGGAAAGTCTGTTCTTGCTAGATCTTCAAATAAAATGTTGTTCAGTCAATTCATTCTTGTCTGACTCTTTGTGACCCCATTTGGGGTTTTCTTGGCAAAGATATTGGTGTGGCTTTTCATTTCCTTCTCTAGTTCATTTCACAGATGAGGAAACTGAGGCAAACAGGGTTGAATGACTTGCCTGGAGACACACAGATAATAAGCCTCTGAGGCCAAACTTGAACTCAGGTCTTCCTAACCCCAGGCCCAGTGCTCTATTCACTGGGCCATTTAGCTGCCTTTGAATAAAATATTACTTTACAAAAGATAATTGATTTTAAGTAGTTAAGCGGAGCTGAGGCATTAATTATTGCCACCACCCCAATAACAAAAGGAACACAGTCCATTTTTGAGATGAACTCCAGTCAATAGCAGTAAAAAAGAGATTACCCAGCCCCTACGACCCAGAGAAGGTGGATGTAGCTTGCCTGGCCCAGAGAAAAAGGAATCTAGGATGGACACCCATATAACCAAAATGAAGGGCCAGACCTTTGCAAAGCTGTGAAGGAAATACAGCTTCTCCCCAGGCTCTCATTTCTCTGAGGCCTTCTCTTTTCTTCTTACTTAACCTTTATAAAGAAATACCCCCATGATGAAAAATATGTATGAAGGAGGAGGAAGCTTAAATTATGGATCCTGCAGGTATTCAAGTTCCTCTGAGTTAAGAATGAACTTGATTGGCCTCAGCCTTTCTACCTGGGCTTGGATTTGCTTTGTATATATATCTTTTTTTTTGTTTGTTTGTTTGTTTTGGTTTTTTTTAAGGGGCAATTGGGGTTAAGTGACTTGCCCAGGGTCACACAGCTAGTAAGTGTTAAGTGTCTGAGGCAGGATTTGAACTCAGGTCCTCCTGAATCCAGGGCTGGTGCTCTATCCACTGCACCACCTAGCTGCCCCTGCTTTGTATATATTTTTTACAAATTTACTGTTTGTCAAATATAAGCTTTCACTTTTGTCTTCACCTCCCCAGCACTGAACACCATCTGTCTCACTGTAAGTGATTAATAAATGTTTATTGACTGGGAGGAATAATGTGTTTGCCTCAGTAGGGAGGATACATTATTCAAACCCCAGGGGCCTATCTCCTTTCCCAAATTTCCCTTCCTGAGTTAAAGTTAGATAACAAAGAATCATAATGGCATCAGATGGCACCACATCTGGGGAGGGGAGGGGGCATACATATTTAGAAGTATCGTGAAGAATGTGAACCCCGAGGAACAGGTTCAAGTGAAATGGGGCAGGAAATTCTTGTGTTAGGGACCTATATAAACTCAGCGTGAAACAAGCATGAGGCACATCACTCTTCTAGAGTGTGTGCCCTTTCTTGCAAGATTGTAGTAAAATGGCCTTCCTTCTTTGCACCAGACCAGAAGTCGTGCCTCAGTTTATCTGTTTATAACAATTGGGGGTTCGTCTGGGATATTCAGGTGACCAAGTAAGTGAAAGGAACTTTCACCAGTGATAATGACAGGGTGGGTACCCCACTAGTCTTTAGTGGCCCCATAGATCTTGATTGGGGTTTCCCTCTGATTTGCAGTTACTGGTCTGAGACTGTTAAATGGGGTCTGATGCAAACAAGGGAACACAGGGGAAAGCTAGCTAACTGACTCTGCCATGGGGGCAGAAAAAAATCTGTGCACAGATCAAGGTCTGAAACATGTCATCACTAGGACACAAAGTAAAGCCTTGTTGCTCCTGGGGGTTCCTACCAGGAGACTGAGATGGCAGGTCTCAGTCAGGAAGGGGGATAAGATGTGGAGTTAGAGAAAACAAGAGAAAAAGATCTTACACCTGTTGGATTTATCTGTGTGTGTGTGTGTGTGTGTGTGTGTGTGTGTGTGTTCTTGTGTAAATTATGTGTCTGTCAAAGTGTTCTATTTGTTTGAACAATAAGTTTTTGGTTTTTAGTTCATATGGCTGATTCTTACACTTAAAGGTTGTTTTTTTTAAAGGGGGTGAGGCTTAAAAGCTTTTGTTCTGGAAATGGGGAGAGGATGCAGGATTGTAAATTACTCAGAATTTGAATTGAGCCACTAGAATGTAAATTCTCTGCTATCCATTCATAGCCTTAGATCTGCTGGACCACAAGAAAAGGGTGAGTATATGATTCTTTAATTTCCAAATTTGTTCAGTAAACAATCAAGGAGTTCCTAGGGAACACCTGAATTTTGTAATAGGCAGATTAATGGTAAAGTAACTTTTAAATTGGGGTGTGTGTGTGTGTTAAAATTGGAAAAACTGTAAATAAAATGAGACTATTACCCATTTTTGTTATAGACTATGTTAATTGATTTTGGAGATAAAGAGAAAAACTGATACACTATTGTATTAAAAAAAAATTCACAGAAAAAGACCTTCTGGAATCCCCTTAATTTGTAAACTTTCCAGAAAAGAGCTTGTAAAATTCTTAGATAAGGGATGGTCTTATTGAGAATTTGTAGGAGCGCTTATTATAGAGAGAAGTAATCTTTGGTGATTGATCTTTATACCAATGTGGATTTAGAACTTGATGAAATGTTTTGGGACTATAGTTGATATTGTTTTGAGTCTGTGGTCTGCTGCACACACTGAGGAGTGTGTGATTTGAGGAGAGTGTGCTATTATGTTTGGGGGTTCCTGGGAGGGTGCTGGAAGGCTGGTCTTATTCTTGCCTAGGCAGGTTTCTGTAGATAATGGCAAGTAGTCAGTAGAAAATATGAGCACAATGCAATGATATAAAAAAAATGGCAGGAAGAGAGAGAAATATATGGAAGTTTCATGTGATTTATTTGTGAAAAGTAGCCTGGTGTTCCATGGGGGGGGGGGGGGAATGGGACTTAGAAATCCTTAGAGCAGCTCCTAATCTTCAAAGACAGGCAGACAAAAAACTGGAGATAAAAAACGTGGTCTGGCTGAAAACTGCTGGATTATTTTGTTGGCCTTCCTGAAGTTGTATTGTTATCTGGGATACTGTAATTTCAAACAAACAAACAAAAAAGAGATACTGAGAGAATTTTAAAGAATCTGAAATTCCTCCCCACTGCAATTAATGAAAGAGAAGGTAAAGTTAACTTCAACTTAATCTTGGAAAATTCTGATCTTAAAGGTTCCTTTCTGGCTTTGGGGATTGAATAAGAGAGATATATTTGTCATATGAAAGTATCTTATCTCATGAAAGTTGGGTAAATATTCCTTTTTATATCAGGAAAATTTTTAAGCAGTTTCTCAAAAGATAGGTATTTTAAGATATATTGGGTATATGTTCAATTAACACTTTTGTGATGTTAGAAGGCCTGCTATCTTATTTATAAGTTTATTTGTTGCAATGACAATTTGATATTGATGACAATTGTGTCTAAACCTGCTGTGATTTGTGAGGCTTTATTAATTGAGGGGCAAGCTTTACTGGGACTCTGAATATTCTCTTTTGGTTTCATTCTTAGTTTTGATGTGTCCTGCTTATAACTCTCATAGAATATTTCTATTATAAAAATAGACAAAGTGGGCATAGTAAGAAACTTTTAGAATATCCTCAGCTATATTTTAAGGCTTTAAGATCTAACCACATGCTCAGTAAAGTGCAGTGATTTGCTTTTTTGTTAAGAGCTAGAGGTTACAAAGAAAAGATTTTTATTAAAAAAGAAGAATCAGTCTCTAACCATTGGGCAATACTGTCCTAAGAATGACTTTCAGACTTTTGTCTTCAGCTCCCTACTAGTAAAATCAAATAATCATCTACTTAATCATAGCTAGCTACCTTTTAGGATAAATCTCTAGGAAGGCATTAAATCTAATGTTATGTAAGTATTAGATATGGTAAAGATACTGGTTATTGGCTAATGCACTTATTTTATCAAATCTTGAATATAAAATATTTGTTATTTGGCCTTAAGAAATCTACTAGCTGTATGACACAAAGAAAGTTCTAACTGTCTTAGTTTATTTACTTTTATGTAAAGGGGATAATAATGGAGTTTGCATGCCAGGATTGTTGTGGGGATCACATGGTTGTAGAGTGCTTGGCATAGGGCAAGTGTTATATAAAGTGTGGAGCAAAAGCATGCAATTGAATTAAGAACACATCGTTGGTAAATAAATGTTTTTTGTTTCAAGTTGTAAAAAATTCCTAATGTTTTAAGGTATAATGTTTCTAGATTTTCTTAGAATGTATAAATTAGTGAACAATTGTATCAGTTATGGTGAAAAAACAATTTCTATCAGGGTAGACAAAGTGGAAATATTGTGATATTGAATTAATTTGTTAGTAAATATATACTAAAGCAATAGCAAGTAATAAGTGGTGAGAAAGATCTTGCTGTTTAGATATGAAATTATTGGTATTAAGCAATAGTTAAATTAGTGTCTGAATTTGATATGTATAAGATATACTAGTGAACAATGGTAACTTATGAACTGTCTTATATCACCTTAATAGGAAATAAGAGTTTACCTATGATTACTATTTGGAATTAGAACATGTGTAAGAACACATGTAGAGTTTTTGAGTCATCTCAAAGATTTTCTCAGTTTTAAAGAATTCTGAGGGCAGTACCCTCTGTGGTTGAGTAGCACATTTTCTAGTCTGTTCCTGGTATGCAATTTGGGATTGTTTACACTTATTTCAACTATTGTTTGTTTTTGAGCATCTCAAGGAAAATTCATTTGTTTGGTGTTAACTTAGGGATGAAAAGCATCAAATTAACATAGGTAAGAGTATGGTTAATGCTTGCTACCTAGGATATATGATCCTTGAGAAGTGAATTCACTTGAAGTACTGATTGTTTGAGTTTGCTATTTAAGACATTATAGGACTATTTATGACATTAATTAATATTGTCACTGTAGGAATACTACATTACTCCTGAGCCAGTAAACAGCCACGATGCCAGCAACCCTGAGAGATTTTACACAGCATGATTAGCAGTAGATGGTCGGCTATCATGGGAAAGGCTGGGAGAATGACTTTGGCAAGAGCCGAGGTAGATTTTTCCTGGCTCAGTTTCCCCAATGTGTCATATGGGTCCCATCTAGCTGACTGTTGATTTTGAGCCTGACTCAAGATACCTGGCTGTCTGCAGAGCTTCTGCCTGGAGTGGACATGAAGTTTGGCAATGTATTATTCCCTTAGAGCTTTCTCTCTCTCTTTTTTTTATGGCAAATTCCTATAATCATGTCACTTGATCAGCACGAACACAGTAATGTCTCTTTATCCCTAGGTTAATCTTGGTGAGATGCAGGTATAAGATTCAAGCTATTTGGCCTAGAAATTCTAGTCCCTTTTGGATTCTAAACAACTAGAATGTATAAGCATTTAGCTTTGTTATCTGTCTCTTTTTAGTTATGTATTTTAAAACTGAATCAGAAATATATCAAGCTTATTTTGAAAAAAATAATTTTAATGAAACCAGTTTTCTTAGAAGGAAGTAACTTATAGAATATTTTGTTACACCTGTGGAGAGATCAACTTTAACTTTATTATATAATATGGAAATAACACCTGTCTGTGAAGCATGTCCTATAATACAAACATGGTTTATTATAGACAACTTACTTGACATAAACTGTTTTGAAACTAATTAAGTGTCAGGGCAGCTAGGTGGCACAGTGGATAGAGCACTAGCCCTGGATTCAGGACGACCTGAGTTCAAATCCGGCCTCAGACACTTGACACTTACTAGCTGTGTAACCTTGGGCAAGTCACTTAACCCCAATTGCCTCACCAAAAAAAAAAAAAAAACCAAACCCACAAACTCCACCCCCTCCCCCCAAAACTGAAACTAATTAAGTGTCACCCTTAGTCTTTACTAAGTTTTTATGTAAGTTCATTTGTGGTCATCTTCTTACAAAGGTATTCTGTAACCTAAGTTTTATGTGAGGATTAGATCTTAAACCATTGAGGAAAATTTTTTAGAGAAATAAGGTCAAATGGATATATATGTAATCTTCCTTCTGTGGCATTTTGAAACATTTAGGTCATATGGCTCACATGTATCAAGGTAGTGGTAACCCTTTGGCCTGTTGTTAATAATGTTTGTCAGATACAGAGTTAGATAAAGCTATGAACAGCCATGTTATAAATTTTTTAAGGTTCAGGTAAACTAAGAGACCTTGATTTTGATAAAAAGGGCAGAACCATAAAGTTTGAGGTAGTTTTTACTACATGGACTAGTTATTGGAGGAGTAGAATTTGAGAAACTATATCAGTTTATATTAAGATCTGTTTTGCAAGAGATTTTAACAGAATCTCTACAAGTAATTTGAAACCAGAGAAGTGAATCCATTGAAAAAGTGCCCTGGAGACAAAACATCTTCCAGACTGCCCCAAGAAAAGGAGTTCCAGAGACCAGATAACTGACTACATGGAACATATGAGATCCAAGATGAAATTGCTCATTGAATTAACATTGGGAATACATAACTGAAATTATAAAGAGACTTGATATTAGTTAATGCTGTTAGTCATGTTTACCGTTATAATCTTGGTAGTTATTGACATCATTTCCTTGTGTTGGTTGTTACCAACAATATGATAAAGATAGAATTTTCCAAGGAACAAAAACAGTCTTGAAAGGACACTATTGGATTTTTGGCCAAAAACTGTTTATATGTGTCTCCCCAAGAATTGGACAAGTATATGTTATATTGGGATAATTAGACCCCAGTTTTTCTCCTGAAAGATACCTATGGGACAGGATTAGGTATTCAGTTGTATGAAGCTGTATGTAGGAAGGTAGCTCATGTACCTGTTCAGAAATGGAATTCTTGGTTTGAGGGTGGATAGTTTTCATGGCTAAATGGAAGCTGGTGGAAGCAATTGGGGTTATTTCTCCTATGTGCCCTGACAGCTCTATTAGTCATACACTGCCTAATTCCCTGCTTAATTATTAATTTAATTATTAGAGTGGTGGAGGGAATGTAGGTAGTAACTCTATCAATAGGAGCTGGAGAAGGGTATCAAATGATGATCCTTCAATGATGGATTAAACAAAGTCTAGATCAGGAGATGGAAGAAATGGTGGATAAGATTTACTTGTAATGGGAGGAGAACAATGGGTGAGGAGAGATACAAATGAAGAAATAAAAAGAGGAAGAATTGAGAGGAATAATGCGTCCTCCTCAGTAGGCAGGATACATTATTCAAACCCCATGGGCCTATCTCCTTTCCTAAATTTCCCTTCCTGAGTTAAAGTTAGATAACAAAGAATCATAATGGCATCAGATGGCACCACATTTCTTGTACAAAATGACAAATATGGTGATATTTTACATATAACCCATTTCTGATTGCTTGCTGCCTCAGAAAATTATTATCCTCACAACAACCCTAGGAGGTAGGCACTATTATTATCCCTACTTTACAGATAAGGAAACCGAGGCAAACAGAAGTTAAATCACTTGTTCTGGGTCACATAGCTAGTAAGTGCCCAAGGCTTATTTAACCTACGTCTTCCTTACTCTGGGCCCTGTGCAACTTAGCTATCATAAATATAAACAAGAATAAAAGAGATAAGCAGCGCAATAACATGATGCTTAAAATCACCATTAACAATTAATAAATACCAGAATTAATATATGTGCACCTATAGCATAGTATTTAAAAACTTAATGGAAAAGTTAATCAAATTGGAGGGAAAATAAATAGTAAAATTATAATAGTGGGCAACCTTAATATATGTCCTTTGGACTCAGAAAAATCTAAAGAAAAGATAAATTAAAAAGATAAAGTATCTAAAGAGACCTTTAAAGAAATTAAAGATGATAAAATTCATGAATTTTGTATGAGAATAGAAAAGAATTTATATATTTCTCAATTATAGATGGCACCTTTACAAAAATTGATCATGGATCTGGACATAAAGACCTCACCAAAAATTGAAAAAAAGCAGAAATGCTAAACATAATTTGCTGGTCATAATGCAATGAAGATTATATTCAATAAGGACCCATTGGTCCTTAAAGAAAGAATAAAATGTAACTAGATAGCCTAATTCTAAAGAATTGATGGGGAAAAGAACCCCTTATAAACATAACAGAAAATGTAAATAATTAAATGATAATAAAGAGACAACATACCAAAATGTATAGGATAGAGATAAAGAAGTTCTAGGAGAAAATATGGGAGGGCGGAGCCAAGATGGCAGAGAGAAATCAGCAAGCTGCCTGAGCTCTCCTTCTGTCCCCTCAAAAAGAACATTAAATCAAGCCTCTGGATGGATTCTGAAACTACAGAGCCTGCAAAGAGACAGAGATACAGTCTTCCAACCAGAGATAATTTAGAAGACTTCAGGAAAAGGTCGGTCTGACTCGGGCAAAAGGGAGGCCCAGCGCAGGGCAGCAGCCCAGTGCCAAGGGGGTTGGGGCAAGTCAGCAGGAGCTTTGGGCTACAGCCGAACAACTGAAGCCACTGGAACCTGGCTCAAAAATCTGGTGCCCAAGAAGGACAGTGGAAAAACCTACCTGTACCAGCCGAGAGGGCAAGTTGCCAGCTGTAGGGCCACGGACAGGACAGGCGTGAACAGGCACACTGACTGAGTATGCGCTCAGACAGGAAGTGCAGAGGGCCAAACTGCACACACTATAAAGGCATCAGAGTAAAAAGCCAGCCACACAGCACCTATACCCCTGCACAAGAAGCCCAAAACAGGGACCCTGGTGCCCCCAGAGCAGACCTTAACTTAAAAAATAAATAAATAAGCTGCAATAATGAGTAAGAAGCAAAAAAAGAACCCTCTCCATAGAGAGCTTCTGTATCAATAGGGAAGAAGCAAACACAAACTCAGATGAGGACAATACCCTCAAATTGCCTACATGTGAAGTCTCATGAGGGAAGATGAATTGGTCTCAAGAACAAAAAGCCTTCCTGGAAGAGCTCAAAAAGGATTTAAAAAATCAATTGAGAGAGGTAGAAGAGAAAATGGGGAGAGAAATGAAAGCAAAACAAGAAAACTATAAAAAAGAATCAGCAGCTTGGAAAAGGAAGCACAAAAATTGGCCAAATAGAAAAAAAAGAGCATAATTTCACTGAAGAAAACAATGCCTTAAAAATTAAAATTGGTCAGTTGGAAGATAAGGAATCCATGAGACACCAGGAATCAGTCAAGCAGAATCAAAAGAATGAAAAAATAGAAGAAAATGTGAAATACCTCATTGGAAAGACAACTGATCTGGAAAACAGATCCAGGAGAGACAATTTGAGAATCATTGGACTGCCTGAAAGCCATGACCAGAAAAAGAATCTATACACCATATTCCAGGAAATTATTAAGGAGAACTGCCCTGATATCATAGAATCAGAGGATAAAATCATCATTGAAAGAATCCATGGATCACCTCCTGAAAGAGACTCCAAAAGGAAAACTCCAAGGAATATTGTAGCCAAATTCCAGAATTATCAGGTGAAGGAGAAAATACTCCAAGCAGCCAGAAAGAAGCAATTTAAATATCATGCAGCCACAGTCAGGATTGCTCAGGACCTGGCAGCTTCAACATTAAAGGACCACAAGGCTTAGAATATGATATTCCAGAAGGCAAAGGAGCTTGGATTGCAGCCAAGAATCTATTACCCAGCAAAAATGTTCATTCTCTTTCAGGGGAAAAGATGGACATTCAATGACATTGGGGACTTTCGATCTTTCCTGATGAAAAGACCAGAACTGAATAGAAAATTCTATCTTAACATACAAGACTCAAGAGAAGTTTAAAAAGGTAAACAGAGGGGAAAAAAAGGTTACTCAATTAGGTTAAACTGTTTATATCCTTACACAGGAAGATAATACTCATAACTCTTAAGAACTGTAAATGTATTTGGGCAGAGAGAAGGACTTTACACAGAGGGTATAAATATAAATTGTCTTTGATGTGATGATACAAAGAAAATTAAGGGGTTAAAAAGGGAGTCTATGGGTAGGAGAGGAAAGGGGAGGTGGATTGGGGTGAATTATATCATATGAAGAGGTGAAAAAAAAACCTATTACAATAGAGGGAAAGAAAGGAGGGGTGAACATTGTTTCAACCCTACTCTCATTAGATTTGATTCAAAGAGGGAATAACATATACATTCATTGGGATAAAGAAACTTAGCTCATTCATTAAGGAAGCAAAAGGGGAAGGGAAAGGGGGGACTGATAGAAGGGAGGACAAAAGCAAGGGAGAAAAGGGTAAAGAAAAGAGAGGGGGGGTGATAAAAAGGGAGGGCAGATTGGGGGAGGCAGGGGTAAGAAGTAAATCGTCGGTGAGGAGGAATAGGGTGAAAGAAGGGGGGGAAGTACAAAGGGGGTAAATAGAATGGAGGGGAATAGACAGTCAGTAATAGTGAATGTGAATGGGATGAACTCTGCTATAAAATGGAAGCGAATTGCAGAGTGGATTAAAAACCAGAATCCTACAATATGCTGTTTACAAGAAACACATTTGAAGCAGAGAGATACACACAGAGTAAAGGTAAAAGGTTTGAGCAGAATATATTATGCTTCAGCTAAAGTGAAAAAAGCAGGGGTAGCAATCCTTATCTCAGACAAAGTGCAGGCAAAAATAGATCTCATTAAAAGACATAAGGAAGGAAACTACATCTTGCTAAAAGGTACTATAGATGATGAAGTAATATCAATATTAAATATGTATGTGCCAAGTGGTATGGCATCCAAATTCTTAGAGGAGAAGTTAAATGAGTTACAAGAGGAATTAGACGGTAATACTATACTAGTGGGGGATCTGAATCTCCCCCTCTCAGAATTAGATAAATCTAGCCAAAAAATAAATAAGAAAGAAGTGAAAGAGGTGAATAGATTACTAGAAAAGTTAGACATGATAGATATCTGGAGAAAATTGAATGGAGATAGAAAGGAATATACCTTTTTCTCAGCAGTACATGGCACATTTTCAAAAATTGACCATGTATCAGGGCACAAAACCATCATAGTCAAATGTAGAAAGTCAGAAATAGTAAAAGCATCCTTCTTAGATCATGATGCAATAAAAATTACATGTAAGAAAGAGCCAGGGAAAAGTAGAATGAAAATCAATTGGAAACTAAATAATTTCATTCTAAAGAATGAATGGGCCAAACAACAAATCATAGAAACAATCAATAACTATATCCAAGAGAATGACAATAATGAGACAACATACCAAAATTTATGGGATGCAGCCAAAGCAGTGCTTAGGGGAAAATTTATAGCTCTAAATACTTACATGAATAAAAACAGAGAAAGAGGAGATTAATGAATTGGGCATGCAACTTAAAAAGCTAGAAAAAGAACAAATTAGAAATCCCCAATTAGATACTAAACTAGAGATCCTGAAAATTAAAGGAGAAATTAATAAGATTGAAAGCAAAAAAACAAACAAACAAACAAACTATAGAATTAATCAATAAAACTAAGAGCTGGTTTTATGAAAAAAAAACAATAAAATAGATAAATTATTGGTTAATTTGATTTAAAAAAGAAAGACGAAAACCAAATTACCAGTATCAAAAATGAAAAGGATGATGTTACCACAAATGAAATGGAAATTAAATCAATAATTAGGAATGATTTTGCCCAACTCTATGCCAATAAATTTGACAATCTAAATGAAATGGATGAATATTTACACAAATACAAACTGCCCAGGTTAACTGAAGATGAAATAAAATCCTTAAATAAACCCATATTAGAAAAAGAAATTGAACAAGCCATTAATGAACTCCCTAAGAAAAAATCCCCAGGGCCAGATGGGTTTACAGGTAAATTTTACCAAACATTTAAAGAACAATTAATTCCAATATTATACAAATTATTTGAAAAAATAGGTGAAGAAGGAGTTCTACCAAATTTGTTTTATGACACAAATATGGTGTTGCTACCAGAACCAGGCAAAGCAAAAACAGAGAAAGAAAATTATAGACCAATTTCCCTAATGAATATTGATGCTAAAATCTCAAATAAGATATTAGCAAGGAGATTACAGCAAGTGATCACCAGGATAATACACTATGACCACGTGGGATTTATACCAGGAATGCAGGGCTGGTTCAACATTAGGAAAACTATTAACATAATCAACCACATCAATAAGAAAAACAACCAGAATCATATGATTATCTCAATAGATGCAGAGAAAGCTTTTGACAAAATACAGCACCCATTCCTAATAAACACACTAGAGAGCTTAGGAATAGGTGGAGCTTTCCTTAAAATAATAAACAGTATCTACCTAAAACCATCAGCAAGTATTATATGCAATGGAGATAAATTAGAGGCCTTCCCAATAAGATCAAGGGCGAAACAGGGATGTCCATTATCACCCCTATTATTTAATATTGTACTAGAAATGTTATCTTTAGCAATCAGAGAAGAAAAAAGAATTAAAGGAATTAGAATAGTCAAGGAGGAAACAAAACTATCACTCTTTGCAGATGATATGATGGTATACTTAGAGAATCCTAGAGAATCAACTCAAAAATTACTTAAAACTATTAACAACTTTTAGCAAAGTAGCAGGTTATAAAATAAATCCACATAAATGATCAGCATTTCTATACATGACCAACAAAATCCAGCAGCAAGAGATAGAAAGAGAAATTCCATTTAAAGTAACGGTAGATAATATAAAATACTTGGGAGTCTACTTGCCAAGACAAACCCAGGAACTCTATGAACACAACTACCAAATACTCTTCACACAAATCAAATCAGATCTAAATAATTGGAAAGATATCAATTGCTCATGGATAGGCAGAGCTAATATAATAAAAATGACAATACTACCTAAATTAATTTACTTATTCAGTGCCATACCAATCAGACTACCTAAAAATTATTTTATAGAGCTAGAAAAAATAATAACAAAATTCATCTGGAAAAACAAAAAATCAAGAATATCCAGGGAAATAATGAAAAAAAATTCACAGGAAGGTGGGTTAGCGGTACCAAACCTGGAGCTTTACTATACAGCAGCAGTCATCAAAACTATCTGGTACTGGCTAAGAAATAGAGTGGAGGATCAATGGAATAGGCTAGGCACAGTAAACATGGTAGTAAATGACACTAGTAATGTAGTGTTTAATAAACCCAAAGACTCCAGCTTCTGGGATAGGAACTCAGTATTTGACAAAAACTGCTGGGAAACTGGAAGATAGTATGGCAGAAATTAGGCATAAACCAACATCTGACACCTTTTACTAAAATAAGGTCAAAATGGATACATGATTTAGACATAAGAGGTGATACCATAGGTAAAGTAGGAGAGAAAGGAATAGTCTACCTATCAGATCTTAGGAAAGGAAAACAGTTTATGACCAAACAAGAGATAGAGAATATTATAAAATGCAAAATGGATTATTTTGATTACATTAAATTAAAAAATTTTTGTAGAAACAGAAGCAATGCATCCAAAATTAGAAGGGAAGCAGAAGGCTGGGAAACAATTTTTATGGCCAGTACTTCTGATAAAGACCTCATTTCTAAAATATATAGGGAACTAAATCAAATTTATAAGAATCCAAGTCATTCCCCAATTGAGAAATGGTCAAAGGATATGAACAGGCAGTTTTCTGATGAAAAAACCAAAGCTATCTATTCCCATATGAAAAAATGCTCTAAATCTCTAATGATTAGAGAGATGCAAATTAAAACAACTCTGAGGTACCACCTGACACCTATCAGATTGGCTAAAATGACAAAAAAAGGAAAATAATAAATGTTGGAGAAGCTGTGGAAAAATGGGAACACTAATGCATTGGGTTTTTTTTGTTTTTTTTTTGCGGGGCAATGGGGGTTAAGTGACTTGCCCAGGGTCACACAGCTAGTATCAAGTGTCTGAGGCCGGATTTGAACTCAGGTACTCCTGATTCCAGGGCCTGTGCTTTATCCACTGCGCCACCTAGCTGCCCCCAAATTTGAGAATTGGAAGGTCCTTTAGTGGCTCTCTAGTCCAATCCATCTTTTTTTTTTTTTTTTTTTTGGCGGGGCAATGGGGGTTAAGTAAATTGCCCAGGGTCACACAGCTAGTAAGTGTCTGAGGCCACATTTGAACTCAGGTCCTCCTGAATCCAGGGCCAGTGCTTTATCCACTGTGCCACCTAGCTGCCCAAAACTTTTTTTTTTAAAGGCAATGGGGGTTAAGTGACTTGCCCAGGGTCACACAGCTAGTAAGTGTCAAGTGTCTGAGGCCGGATTTGAACTCAGGTCCTTCTGAATCCAGGGCCGGTGCTTTAACCACTAGGCCATCTAGCTGCCCACACTAATGCATTGTTGATGGAGCTGTGAACTGATCCAACCATTCTGGGGAGCACTTTGGAATTATGACCAAAGGGTGATAAAGCTGTGCATACCCTTTGACCCAGCAATACCACTTTTGGGTCTTTTTCCCAAAGACATCATAGAAAGGCGAGAGGGACCCACATGTACAAAAATGTTTATACCTGCTCTGTATGTGGTCGCAAGGAATTGGAAGTTGAGGGGATGCCCATCAATCAGGGAATGGCTGGACAAGTTGTGGTATATGAATATAATGGAATACTATTTTGCTGTAAGAAATGATGAGCAGGAGGAGTTCAGAGAAACCTGGAGGGTCTTGCGTGGGCTGATGATGAGTGAGATGAGCAGAGCCAGAAGAACATTGTACACAGTATCATCAACATTGTGTGTTGATCTACTGTGATGGACTATATTCTTCTCACCAATGCAATGGTACAGAAGAGTTTCAGGGAATTCATGATAGAAGAGGATCTCCAAATCCAGGAAAAAAAAACAAAAAAAAGAACTGTGGAGTATAGATGCTGAATGAACCATACTATTTTTTTGGGTTTTGGTGCTTTTGTTTTTCTATTTTGAGGTTTTTTGTCATTGCTCTGATTTTTCTCTTATAACATGACTAATGCAGAAATATGTTTAATGTTATTATGTGTGTGTATATATACATATATATATATATGTATGTATTTATAACCAATATCAGATTACCTGCTGTCTAGGGGAGGGGGGAGGGAGGGCAGGGAGGGAGAAAAATCTGAAATTGGAAAGCTTGTATAGACAAAAGTTGAGAACTAGCTTTACATGTAATGGGAAAAAGATAAAATACTTTATTACTTAAAAAAAAAGAAAATATATGTTACTAAGTGATTTGATCAACAAAAGAGAAAAAGCAAGTTATGCATGCAACTTAAAACCTGATAAAGAACAAATTTTAAAATCTCTAAATAACAAAGAAATTCTGAAAATTAAAGAAGGGATTAATAAAATTGAAAGAAAAAAGACCATCAAATTGATAAATAAAATAAGGAGCTTTAGGAGCAGCTAGTTGGTGCAGTGGATAGAGCACCGGCCCTGGATTCAGGAGGACCTGAGTTCAAATCCGGCCTCAGACACTTAACACTTATTAACTGTGTGACTCTGGGCAAATCACATACCCCAATTGCCTCACCAATAAATAAATAAATAAAATAAGGAGCTTTAAAAAAAAAGAAAAGACATAAATTTAATTAATATTATTTTTAATAGGTGGAGGGAGGGGAGGCATTGTCTCAAAAATGAAAAAGGGGGCGGCTAGGTGGTGCAGTGGATAGAGCACCAGCCCTGGAGTCAGGAGTACCTGAGTTCAAATATGGCCTCAGACACTTAACACTTACTAGCTGTGTGACCCTGGGCAAGTCACTTAACCCCAATTGCCTCACTAAAAAAAAAAAAAATGAAAAAGGATTTAAAGAGGAAATAAAGGAAATTACCAGAAACTAGTTTACCTATGTGTCAATAAAACTGACAATTTGGAGGAAATAGATAAATACTTTAAAAATATAAAATATCCAGGTTAACAAAAGAAAAAATAGATTATTTCAATAACCCAGTATCAGAAAAAGAAATCAGGCAAGCCATAAATGTACTCCCAAAGGGAAAAAAAAAGACCCTTCTAATATTTTTCTATAATCTAAATATGATGTGGTATCATATGGAAAGTAAAATCATATATCAGGAAAGATAAAGCAGAGAAAGAAAACTATAGACCAATAATACTAATTTACATTGATTCCAAAATGTTAAATAAAATTGTAGTATATAGGTTATAGCAACATATTAGAGAGGTTAAAAAGATTGTACACTATGAGCAAGTTGAATTTGTACCATTTATACAACAGAAACATTTTAAAAGGTGTGAACAAGCAGTTTTCAAAGGAAGATAGTCAAACTATCAACAATCATGTTCCAATCACTGTTAATTAGGGGGAAGCAAATTAAAGCACTTTTACATTGTACCTAATACCTATCAGACTAGCAAAGAAAAACAAAATGGGGGCCATGGGAAAACAACCTGTTGGTGGAAATATGAATTGGCCAAACATCCTAGAAAGCAATTTGAAACTATGGCCCAAAAGAATAGGCTTAGAACCCCAAAGAAATCAGAGAAAGAGGAGAAAAGATCAAAATGTGCAAAATTATTTATTTCTTGCTCAGTCATTTTTCCATTGCGTCAAACTCTTTGTGGCCCTGTTTAGAGTTTTCTTGGCAAAGATACTGGAGTTCATTGCCATTTCTGTCTCCAAAATATTTATTGCAGTTCTTTTTGTAGTAGCCAAAATTTGGAAGTTAAAAGTGTGTCCTCCTATTGGGAAATGGCTAAACAAATTGTTGCATATGAATGTAATGGATTATTGCTGCACCATAAGAAATAAGGAAATGCACAGTTTCAGAGGAAACTGGGAATATTTCCATAACATGATAGAAAGCAAAGTATGCAGAAGCAAGAGAACAATCCACCAGCCAGGCCCCACCCTTCTGCAAACCTGTAGGCCCCTAGGGAAGTGAGCAGTCTGGGCAGCATATCAGGGAACTTCACCAGCCACCTTACCCCCAGCACAAACCACTAGGAAAGAATTGACCCCACAGCTGACCAGGAGCTGGCCAATAGCAAGATCTCACCCCTGGGAGCTACCAGAAGAGAGACTCTTTTCCTAAACCAAACCAGCAGCAGTAGGCTCCAACCTTCTGGAAGATCTGCCAGAAAATTAGTATTCCGGGGCCTGCAAGCAGAGTGACACTGTTACCATAGAAACCCAGCACCAGGACACCACCCCTAGAGAAAGCCAGCCCATACCTCAGGGAAGCTAAAAAAGAGGCCAATCCCCCATTAACAGTCAGAAGGGAAGCACAATTTATAGAAGAAGCAGGTACCTAAGGCCTACTGTCCAGGCAAAGCCACCAGTGAGATCAAGAACCTCCACACAAAAATTTGGGGCAGTGCAAGAATAGAGACCGACTCTCTAATAAAAACAGCAATCACCCCCAAATGCTTTAAAATGAGCAAAAAACCTCCCAAAAAGCAAAATGAAAAAAGCTTGACTCTAGAGAGTTACTACGGTAATGAGGAAGATTAAGGCATAAACTTAGAGGAGGACAATAGTAACAAAATGGCTATGCATAGAGTCTCAAAGAAAAATGTAAATTGGTCTCAAGCCAAACAAGAATTCCTGGAAGATGGGCAGCTAGATGGCACACTGAATAAAGCATCAGCCCTCGATTCAGGAGTACCTGAGTTCAAATCTGGCCTCAGACACTTGACACTTCTTAGCTGTGTGACCCTAGACAAGTCACTTAACCCTCATTGCCCCGAAACTCTCCAAAAAAAAAAAAAAGAATTCCTGGAAGACCTTTAAAAAGGACTTTAAAAAGCAAATAAGAGAAGCAGAAGAAAAATTTGGAAAAGAAATGAGAGCAATGAAAGAGAACCATGAAAAAATAGTCAATAGCACTTTACAAGGCCCCATAGAGGCGAAAAGAGAAATAACAAACACAAAAGGACCCTCACCATAGGAGGCGACTATGGCTACAGGGAAACCCCAAACATCAATTCAGAGCAGCACAACATGGTCCAAATGCCTACATTAGAAGCTTCAAGGGGGAAGAAGGATTGGTTTCAAGACCAAAATATCCTCTTGGGAGAGCTCAAAAGGGATGTGATCATTCTGGTTGGAGAGCTGGTAGAAAAAGTTGGCAAAGAAATCATGAGAAGAGGAAGAGGGTCAACAGCTTGGTCAAGGAAGCACCCACGTTGACTGAAGAACACAACTCCTTCACAAATAAAACTGGCCAAATGAAAAAAGGATGTGCCAAAGCTCACTGAAGAATAGGATTCTTCTTTGGAAAGTAGAAATCCAGTTTAAGAGAAACCAATAGACCCAAGGTTTTAGAACAAAAACTCATTATTTGACAAAAACTGCTGGTGAAACGGAATACAGCGTGGCAGTGAGTGGGTGTGGACCCACATCTCACACCATACACTAAAATAAAGTCCAAATGAATAGGTGATTTACACCTAATGAGTGATCCCGTGATCCAGTGGAGAGAGAGCATGCAATAGTTTGTCCCATTGATGAACAGAGGAAGAATTGGGCACCAAACAAGAGATGGAGAGCAATACAAAAGCGCAGCTAGATCATTTAGATGATATAAAATTAAAAAGAGTTTGTACAGACAAACCTAAAGTCGCCAAGAATTGAAGGGAAGCAGAAAACTGGGAAAGAGTTTTTGGAAACAAATATCTCTGATCATGGCCTCCTTTCTCAAACAGAGGGAAAATGGAGTCAAATTCGTGCAAATACAAGTCATTTACCAATTGATAAGTTGTCTGAGGTCCTGAAAGGGCAGTTTGTAGGGAAAGAAAGCAAAGCTATCTCTAGTCAATCAAAACAAAAATGCTCTGGATCCCTATTGACCAAAGAAATGTCAATTACAATTATTCTGAGTTATCACCTCACACCTATCAGAGTGGGCAGGGTAAGTGTGAAAACTGGGATGCTCATCCACTGTTGGTGGAGTTGTGAACACATCCAACCATCCTGGAGAGCCATTTGGAACTAGGCCCAAAGGCTAGAGAATTGTGCCTAAACCTTGATCCATAAATGACTGCCAGGTTGATATTGTAAAGACATCCCCCCCCCCCAAACGGAAAACGACCTGATTGGTACAAAAATATGTGTATGTGTATGTGTATGTATGGAGTTCTTTTTGTGGTGGCTCAGAATTGGAAAGCAAGGCAATGCCCATCAGTTGGAGACTGGCGAAACAAGCTGTGTATAGGATGGTGAGGGAATATTCTTGTGCTGTAAGAAATGAGAGGCAGGATGATTTTCAAAAGGCCTGGAAAGACGTGGATGAACTGATGTGTGGTGAAGTGAGCAGAACCCAGAGGGCATGGTACATGGAGACACCAGTATTAATTGATGAAGTACAGTGAATGACTTAACTCATTCTCAGCAAGACAAAGTTAAAAGAGAATCCCAAAGAACTTATGTGCAAGCCTACTACTATCCACCTCCAAAGAAAGAACTGATATTGAGGGAACAGAGACTGAAGCATGGCGTTTTTCACTTTCATTCCTTCTTTGATTCAAGTCCTCGTGTACAAAATGATTAATACGGCTTTTTTTGTAGGTCACTGGAAAGGTAGAACGCACGCCCTATTGCTTAGGGCATCTGGAGGGGCAAAGGGAAGGGAGAGATAACACTTGGAACTTAAGACGAAAAAGAAAAATGTTGATTGGAAAATCAAGCTTTTCTCTTTTGCAGCGGGTGCGAAGACGCGGATGCTCCGTGGGCGTGTCGCTAAGTATCCGAAAGCACCCCAGAGGTGGCGGGAATGCAGGAGGGTTGCACCATCACAGCATCAGCTTCGACAAATACCATCCAGGTGACTTCAGGAAAGTGGGTATGAGGCATTCCCACTTGAAGAAGAACCAAAGCTACTGCCCAACCGTCAACCTTGATAAGCTATGGACACTGGTCAGTGAGCAGACCGGGATTGATGCTGCCAAAAGCAAGGAAGGGCTTGCCCCTATCCTTGGTGTCGTTCCCTCGCGGGGTACTGCAAAGTCCTAGGAAAAGGGAAAGTCCCCAAGCAGCCAGTCATCGTGAAGGCAAAATTCTTCAGCAGAAGAGCAGAGGAAAAGATTAAGGGTGTCGGGGGAGCTTGTGTCCTTGTGGCAGAAAACCAATGTTATCAAAGAAAACAAGTGTCTTTATTAAAAATAAAAGAAAATCAAGTAAATGTATAGCCTGATAGGTGCATACGTATATGAAAATTAATATCTATATATGAAATTGGCAAGATTCATTTGTAATGGAGATCGAGGAGAAACTATCCCCAAACGGTGAGGGTGAAAGCAGGGTGCCCACTATCAAGGGAAGAATTCGATGTTGTACCCGAACACTTCGGAAGAGGAAAAGAAGCCGAAATTGAAGGAGTTCACTGAGGTCCTGAGCAGCCAAAGTAGAATGGTTTGCAGAAGATCTGGTATTGGTAGAGAATTCTAGAGAATCAACTGCAAAGGTAGGAGAATTAATTGCAGGCTTCGTCCAAAGTTCAGGACATGAAGTAAAGCTCCACAATTGCCAAGCATCTCTATGAATTCCTCAGTAGGGGAAAGGTCCCTTGGAGGGAAGAGGCGGAGGGTGGCAGCGGGAGAGTGGGAGTGGAGGGTGGGGCGAGGGCGAGCTGGAAGCCTGGGGCAAGCAGAAAGATGGAGAAGAGCTGGGCAGGATTGCTGGCTGAAGCAGACTGTCTTGAGACCCCAAGCAAGCCAGGCAAGCTCGAGTTCTCCTTGTTGAGGAAGGATGTGGAAAGCATTCCTTCCCTCGCTGGAGGGACAGAGTGGAGAGCTAGGGTTTCTCCTGGCCAAATGGAGAAGGCGACGAAAATCCGGGTGTTCCCGCCGCGTCAGGGAAGCAGAAAGATTCCCCGACCCTGCACACCACCAGAGAGGCAGATGCGCGGCCGAAGCGGCCAGTTCTTCAGATCTGGGGAACGGAAAAGGGGGCAGAAGGAGAGACGAACGACAGGAGGCAGTTCTTTCTAAGGTGCAGCAAGCTCTACTCCACTGCTACTTTATTTCCCAGCTTAACAATTCTCTTATAGTAAAACAAAGCATGAGTTCGTGATAACATTTTTGAATAACAAAACCATTCATCAAATTATAATGGACAGTTACAGCACATTCCCAGGAACCGTTACAAGATGGTGAGACCGCCTGGCTTCTTGTTTAATCTTACAGCCATGAGAACTTTTCCTCCTAGCATTCATTGCGTTCTTCTGTCTTCCTCACTCCCTGTCCTTGATTCTCAGGAGACTTTAGCAGATCCTTGACACGCTGAAAGGTTTGGGCACAACACCGGGGAGGGGGATTCAGGAAAGGCCTCTGGCCCTCCGGGTTCTCTACACGCCGCCGCGGCCACGGCCACAGGATGTCAAGGATACCGAGAAAGGCTCACCGCTGTCCTCCGCAGCACCCCGGGGTGTGGAGCTCTGGGAGGGGAAGGAAGATGATGAAGTGCTGATCTAGCCTGCAGGCGCAGGCTGGGGGGCATGGAGAAAGTCGCATAGCAAGTGGAGCTGCTCCAGGTTGGTTGGGTTGAGGAGGATGGCGTGGGTCGCTTCGTCAAGGGTCTGGAGCATGGTCAAGCCGTTGATCTGGTGCAGGCGGGCGGCCAGGCTGGGGTGGTACGAGTGGGGCTGGAAACCCCCTGCAGTGCGGACTTGCTGGATGACCTGGGCCAAGTGCTGCAGGCGGCTCAGGGTCTGGACAGGGTCCAGGAGTTGCAGCTTGGTCTCCACGTGAGCTAGAGTGCGGTAGAGGCAGGCCCCATCCGCGTCTTCCCGCACATGGTGCAAACACTCCCGCAGCTCATCCAGGAGCCTGCAGAGCTGTCCGGGTTTCAGTCTCCAGAGGGCCATCTTGACGCGAAACAAAGCCTTCAGGAATTGGTCCTGCCCCAAGGTGTCTGGGACGCTCCGCTGGCCGAAAGGCGTAACTTGCAGCAATTGACAAATGAAGCTGGGGACCAAGACGCTGCTTTCCTGCAGACGTTCCAGGCCATCTAGGAAGCGACCTTGTTCCAGGCGACGCAGGATGTCTGTCACGCTTCCCAGCCTCTGTCGCAAGGCCATGGTGAAGCTCCTGCTTCGATGTCTGCCGATGGATGTCTGCCGAAGCTCCTTGGAGGGATGCGAAGCAGAGGATGGCTGGCTGGGCTGGCCCAGCCAGAAGCTCAGGAAGGCCTGGGAGACTGGAGACAAGCCCTGAAGGGTCCACTTTTATAGGCAGGCGGCTCACTGGGTGGGGCTAGGGGGCGGGGCGCTGCGCTTGGAGGCAGCATTGACTGGGGCTTCCACCTGGGGCGAAGGTCAAAACTACAGGACCCATGTTCGGTGAAAACACCAAGATCCCCAGAAGACCAAACCGTGGGGCGACAGTGAGCACCCAAAACTGTCGGGACAAGACCCAGTCCACCAAACAAACCCCATCGCTTGAGGATTGTTTCTCAACGTGGACCACTCACCAGGGCGTCATGATTGCAAGAGAGCTCTAAGCAGGGATACATGGGCCGCGCATGCTCATAATCCACTTTTCCCACTTTTTAGCCAGGAGGTGTCAATCTCTCTCTCTCTCTCTCTCTCTCTCTCTCTCTCTCTCTCTCTCTCTCTCTCTCTCTCTCCCTCTCCCTCTCTCTCTCTCTCTCTCTCTTGCTGTCTCTGCTTCCCTCCATATTTCTCTTTCTCTCTGATTCGGTTACATTCTTTCTCTCTTTCACTCTGCCTCTTTCTCTCTATGTCGTCATATCTGCGCCCTGCTCTGTCTGTCTCTCTGCCTCTTTCGATCCATTTCCCTGTTTCCCTCTCTGTCTCAATGTCTGCCTCTGTCTGTCTTTCTCCCTCCCTTGCTGTCTTTTCAGCCAGTTCCCCAAAGGACTGCCAGGGACTCAGGCCATTCTTTCCCCCATGACACGGCCAACTCCTTGAGGTCAGGCACTTGTTTGTCTGGATGATCAGCAAGTCAAGCTGTTTCACAGGGTGTCCCCCCTCACCGCCCACGGCCCCTCTGGAGGAGGTAGATGTTTTGTTTATTCCTTTATTCCTTCATTGGGGGCAGACTCTCCTTCTGCCCTCTTGGAGCTTGGCCAGTGTCCCCTGAGAACATCCTTTGGGTCAGAGTAGCAGTCACATTCCCCATGGAATTCAACATGGAGTTCCCATGCCTGGCTCTCACACATACACACCCGATTTGAAAGAACTTTTCTGCCTATCACAGGTACTTTGGAGATCTGGGGAACTCTGTGGTCTAGCCCAATAGGTGGTAGGTGTTCCACAAGCATATGCTTGTTCCATAAGCTTCTGCAGAGACTGGTTCTAGTGGCCACCATCCACACCTACCTGCACCAGAGCATGGGAGAGGGTAATTGTGTGGATAGGGTGGTATCTTCAAATGTCATCAAGTGTATGTGAGTTAAACTGAAGGTGATCTTTTCTTCTTTCATGTCTTATATAATAGGAGGTACGTCTACTTCCTGTAGACTTAGTTGCCTTCTGTGTAAGAAATGAAGGAAACTCCCCATGATTTAAATAGTTTGAGGAACAGAGGCCCCAACAATCAGGGTCACTTACCAGTCTCCACATTAAATCCCTGTTAGGAGGAGGTAGAATCAGGGAGACTTTCTTGTTAATTAAGTACTCCACATTGCAGTGACTGCTAAATACCACCCTGACCTGGCTGTTTTCACCTGCAATAAGGCCATCTCTTTGTTGAATTTGCTTTTCATGCTCTTGGTTAGAATTCCCTTTGCTGAATATTAAGGAATTATGGAAAGAATTTCTTTTCTTACTTTTTCAAAGTTTCCTTCCTTTTCATTCTACCCTTACTTTGCCCCCATTATGTTTATACCTGGGCTATTGTGCATAGTCAAACCACTTAAGATGGAGATACCTGCTTCTAGAACAAGAAAATCTTCATTTCCCAAAGACATCGGTAGGAAGAGTGCTTTCCATTGACTGTGCAACTAGAATAGGCTGTGTCTTTATAACTTCCTGGCCCTGAGAAACAGGTGTGGGGTTTTATTCTGATCTGTTAACTTTTTCCTTTTCAGTTCTAGGTGCATGTGCTAGTATCTCTACTGGATCAGACCTATACAGGAGCTATGACCACTTTGGCAGCAGGATTCCAAGCCAGATTTTGTTGCCAGCTCAGCAAGAAAGCTCTGAGAAGTTACTGTATTCAAGACATAAAACCAAACTGGGAAGGGGGAATCTTTGGTCATGGAAATTGATGGTACTGTTCTTAGTAGAGTTTTGGAACTTGATGCTACTATACTATATAGGAACTGGGCTATGCTGGTAATCTAATCTCTTTTGTCCTTCCCCAGAGACTGAGATTCTGCATTGGAGGGGGGGTGGGGATGGGGATGGTGGTGTTGGGGGTAAG
The DNA here is from genome assembly GCF_019393635.1 of Dromiciops gliroides. Lineage (NCBI taxonomy): Eukaryota > Metazoa > Chordata > Mammalia > Microbiotheria > Microbiotheriidae > Dromiciops > Dromiciops gliroides. Next base: position 387,439,930 of record NC_057861.1, on the reverse strand, counting down.
ATTATGCTTGCTAGGGGAGAATGTTTATATATCTGGTCTTGCTACACCTTTAAAGTAAAAAGTTTTGTAAAAGTTAATCCTATGGCTAAGTGAAGTTAACTGGGAGTATTAGAAAACTGTCAAATTGGGAAACACTATTAGTGGGGGCTTGATCCAATGGCAAAGAAGCTAGTTATCCCTAAAGACCTTTAATTTTACTGAAGAACTTTGAAGGAAGAATGATATGCAAGAGACCTTTAGACAATGTGAACCAGGTTAATCAGTGTTACATTTTCATTTCTGTCCACCACTATAAATCAAGGATTCCTTAATTCTCCCCTTCTATCCTCTCCCTTTATTGTCAAATATGTTTCTCTTCACTATTCTCCATCCCTTCACCCTATTCATGCTTGGTCAGTGGGCACAGGATGTCTCTTTATCTACTTTCTCCAGGTTTTCCTCCTACTTTTCAAGCTGCTTCTTCTCAGTCTCCATTGTTGGATCCTTATCCAGATCTTTCTCTCTACCAGTTGTAGGTATTCCACAGGGTTCTGTGCTGGGCCTCCTTGATTAATTGATTTATTGATTATATCACTTCACTTGATGATATCATCAGCTCTCATAGAGCATCACACAGCTAGTAAGCGTCTGAGGCTGCATTTGAACTCAGGCCCTTCTGTCTCTAGGGTCAGTGCTCTATCCACTGTATTGCCCAGCTTCCCCAGTATGGTTTTTAGATATCTAGGAAGTGTTTGATAAACACCAGCATAGTTTCATCAAGAATTTAGGCACGGTAGACTATGACAGATTATGGCAGACTAATTTCATTATTATTGATGGCATAACTAGACTGGTAGATCATGGTAATGCTATAAATATAGTTTACTTGTTTGACAAAATCATCCATGTTATCTTTGTGGATGAGATGTTAACATGTGGATTAGATGATAATGATTAGTTGTATTCAGAACTATTTGGTTGGTCAACGAATATTCATTTATAGATCAATATCAACATGGAGGAAGTTCCCTACAGTACCTCTGAAATATGTCCTTAGCTGTGTGTTGGCTAACATTTAAATCAATGACATTGGGACACTTGCCACTTTTTTTAGAAAACATAAACCTGGGAGATATAGTTCACACCTTCAACATATGCCAAGAATAATGGTCCAAATTTAGACTTCAATAGACATAACTGAAATTTATATAGCAGTTGGCAGACAAAAGATAATTTTATCCTCACAAACAACTCTGTGAGATAGGTATTGAACAAGTATTATTAACCCCATTTACAGATGATTAAACTGAGGCACAGAAAAGTTGTTTCTCACCCAAGGTAAATTACTTCTCTAGCTTCCTTTAAGTCCTAACTAAAATCCCATCTTCTACAGGAAATCTTTCCCAACAATCTTTCTCAATTCTAGTGCCTTTCCTCTTTTATTTCCTAGTTGGGAAGGGTATATATTACTTTTCTTATTGTCTCCCCTATTAGACTGTAATATTTATGGATGTTTCAGCCTCTCTCCAGAGAATAGAATTAGGAGCAAGGAGAAAGAGGCAGATTTCAATTCAATGTATATAAAAGATAAAATAACAATTGGCAGTCTTCAAATGTGGAATGGACTTGGTGGAATCAGTAGATTTTGTTTCACTTAATGCCTTCTAGAAAAGGCTGGATGGTCACTCACTGGGGATGTTACAGAAGGAATTATTGGTCAGATACATATCGGACTATGAAGTCCCTTTTAATACTGAGTTTCTGTCTTGGTTTATTTGAATGGAATCGTCGCCTACTCCCTTAATCCTCCCCATGTCTGTGTACACTAGATTTTCATTAAAGTAGAGAAATGCCAATTTGTAAATGAGGAAGAAGAGAAGTTCATCATTGAGCACATAATTGGCTAATAGGGAGATAATATAGAGGCCATCTAGTCCCATCCCCACATTTTAAAAATAAGGAAACTGAGAAAGGTCAAGTGACTTGCCCAAGGTCAAAAAAGATAAGTAGCAGGGGCAGCTAGGTGGTACAGTGGATAAAACATGGGCCCTGGATTCAGGAAGACTTGAGTTCAAATCCAGCCTCAGACACTTGACACTTAATAGTTGTGTGACCCTGGGCAAGTCATTTAACCCCCCTTGCCCCAAAAAAACCCCACACACCCCAAAAACCAAAAAACAGACAAAAAGATAAGTAGCAGAGCCAAGATTTAAACCCCAATCTTCTAACACTAAGCCTAGCTAGCTTCCCATTATACTACACTGTTCAAGATCATAGTGTTCGGTAAAAAAATAGAAACAAACACTAACATTCCATTCCACCAATTTAATTTTATTATCAATCAACCAAAAGATATTACTGAATGCAATTATATGCTAGGTAATGGAGGGAATATAAAAAAGAAGCATAATTGCTGTTCCTGTTTTGCATGCTGCATTAAGGACATTACTTTGGATGCGAGATATGATTATTCAACCTTAGGGGAAAATACAGAGAAGCAGCAAAAGTAAATACACTATAAGCAAACTAATTACATGTCTTCATGGAGAAGAAAATTTGCCACAGAAGAGGATGTTTTTGGTTTTGTTGTGCCGGATAAAGAAGAGGAAGGGATGATCAGAGATGAAGTTTGGCAGAACTTTTCCACATAGGGGCACTCGGAATATTGCAGCATCTTCTTCCTCAGCACCTTCTTCATCAATTTCCACATAGGATTTGTGCAGGAGCTTGGACAAAACCAGGCCCCCTTGACCTGACATTCCAGAAAAGTCAGCCTTGCCTCCTTCAAAAGCATCCAGGATTCCAAAACTTCGAAGAAGAGATTCCATGTCATAATGCTCTGCTAGTTTAAATCTGGGGAGAAACACTCCCATTTCTGTTGTCTTCATCATGTCTGGTCTTGTCCAGGCTACAAATTTCTCATAGGTCAATTCTGCTTCTATCTGGAAGACAATGGTTGAAAGTCATAAGGTGCTGTTAAAATAGCCAGTTACACGCATGCTGCCCCCATAACTGACTGTCCCTCAGCTCGGTCCTCATGAAGGTCAGTGACACCTTGAAGACTCAACTAGTCTAGCCCTGGGAAGTAGGGAATCACTTTGGGGAAAGCAAGATAGTGATCATAGGATCACATAGATCTAGAACTGGAAGGAATATTGGAGGCCTATTGTTCAAACCCCTCCCACTTTATAGATGAGGAAACTGAAGCTAAGAGAAGTTGTTTGCTGAAGGTCACACAGGTAGTAAGACAGAGAATTGGGATTTAAACTCAGGTCCAGTGACTAAATTTAGTACTCTTTCTTTCTTTTTTCTTTTTGCAGGGCAACGAGAGTTAAGTGACTTGCCCAGGGTCACACAGCTAGTAAGTCTCAAGTGTCTGAGCCCGGATTTGAACCCTGGTCCTCCTAAATCCAGGGCTGGTGCTTTGTCCACTGCACCATCTAGCTGCCCCTAGAACTCTTTCTATTTTTTTTTTTTTTGCGGGGCAATGGGGGTTAAGTGACTTGCCCAGTGTCACACAGCTAGTAAGTGTCAAGTGTCTGAGGACGGATTTGAACCCTGGTCCTCCTAAATCCAGGGCCGGTGCTTTATCCACTGCGCCACCTAGCCGCCACCACCTAGCACTCTTTCTAATACACCATGCTGCCTTGTCTCCAAAATGAGAGTTGGAACACCCTGATGCTCTTTTGTGTTGCAAAAATACTGACTACAACTACTATGCTGTAAGAAATGAAAAAGAGTTTCAGAAAAACCTTGGAAGACTCATATGAACAGATGAAGAGAGAAGTGAACAGAATCAAGAGGAGAATTTATACCATAACATTTAAAATAAATTGACTTTGAAAGGTATAAGACTGCAATGACCAGAGGATCTGTAATGCAGCATGCTACCCCTACATCCTCAAAGAGAAGTGGTAGACTTTGGGTGCAGAATTATATGTAGAGAGATGCAGATAGAGATATTTGGACATGGCCAACACAGGAATTTGTTTTGTTTAATACTGTATTTGTTACAAGGGCTTTGTGTGAAGGAAGTAAAGGGGAGAGAAAACAGACTTTTGTAAACTGAAAAAGTAAAATAAAAAAATTTTAAAGTATCAAATTTAAAATATTGTCATACATTGTTCATGTTGGCATTAGAGGAAAATCATTTGAAGAGATGAAGAAAATTTAGCACCATAACACCATGATTACTAGAAGGGAGGCAAATCAAGGTATAGCTGAAAATAAGGAACTTTGCTGGAGTGAGGTTATAGCTCAATGGATTCTTATTCTTGTTTGTATTATGGAACCCTTTGGTAGTCTGATGAAATTCATGGACTCCTTCTCAGAACTGTATTATTAAATGCATAAAATGAAATACAGAGAATTAAAAGATTCCATTTTAATTAAATAGAATTAAATATAATTTTATTTTAATTTAATTTAAATTAAAATTGAATTAAAAATTAAATTATATTGACGCAGTTATTTAACTAGTATCTACTTATAGACAGAGTAGTGGATAGAGCACTGGGCCTAGAAATCCAGTCTCAGATTTTACTAGCTGAATGACTCTGGGCAAGCCACATAATAGTTTTTTTGCCCCAGTTTTCTCAGTTGTAAAATGGGAGCAGGTAAGTGGTGCAGTGGATAGAGCACCAGGCCTGGAGTCAAGAAGACTCATCTGCCAGAGTTCACTCACTGTATGACCCTGGACAAGTCACTTAACTTTGCCTCAGTTCCTCATCTGTAAAATGAGCTGGAGAAGGAAATGGTAAATCATTCTAGTATCTTTGCCAAGAAAACCCCAAATGGGGCCATGAGGAGTTAGACATGACTGAAAACGACTGAACAAAATAAGGATAATAATAGTTTGTACTTCCCAGGATTATTGTTCAAATTGAATGAGATAATACTTGTAAAGTGCTTAGGACAATTCCTGGAACATAGTAGGTATGTAATAAATGCTTTTTTCTTATCTATTTATCTATCTATCTAAAAATAAAGTTCATAGTAAGGAATTCCCAGATGAAGTTCTCAGGTAAAGAAACCCTACTATTAGGGGCAGCTAGGTGGTGCAGTGGATAGAGCACCGGCCCTGGATTCAGGAGGACCTGAGTTCAAATCCGGCCTCAGAAACTTGACATTTACTAGCTATGTGACCCTGGGCAAGTCACTTAACCCCAATTGCCTCACCAAAAAAAAAGAAAAAAAAAAAAGAAACCCTACTATTGTGCTTTGCTTGCTGTTTAGCAGGTAGGTGGCACAGTTCTTAGAGACCTAAGTCTAAATCCTTTCCTCAAACGTGATCTTGGGCAAGTCATTTAAATTTTCTCAGCCTCAGTTTTCTCATCTGCAAACTGGGAAGAATATCAGCACTTACTTCACAGGGTTCTTTTGAGGATCAAATGAGATAACCTATGTAAAGTGCTTTGCAACCTTAAATTACTGTAGAAATGTTGGCTTTTTTTCGTTCTTTGTATCTCATGTCAGTCATATCACGTGGCATGAAGTAGGCACTTAATACATTCTTGTTATTGATTGATTCCTTATTATAGAAAGAAGAAAGGATGGTTGAATATTTCTGAGAAGTAATACAAAGAGGAGTGGCTGATTCCGGGAACAACATTTTGATTATATTTATTTTTTTCAAAGAATTCCCATAAAACCCTGAAAATTCTCTTGGCTTTCAAACCTGACTTTTAGGATACCTAAATTCTTATCCTCAAACCCAATAGGCCAGTGGCATTATGCATTCTGTTTTCCAGTGGCAATGCTGTTTCTTGACTCTGCTTTGTTGACCTGATGGATTATGACAGCCATAGAACCATAGATTTAGAAGTAGGAGAGGATTTATAAGTTATCTAGCCTACCCCCTTCATTTCACAAATGAGAAAATTGAAGCTTAGAGAGGCCAAGTGACCAGGATTACATTAGCAAGTGCCAGAGCCAGAATTTAAACACAGATTCTTTGAATCCAATGAGGAAACTGAGATTTAAAGAAAAATAGTGTCATGATTAGAATCCAGGTTTTCTAGTTTCTAGTCTATAATAAATTCTCAAATGGGTCAGATGTGCCTCAAGGAGCAATGTAACAGGATAGAGCACCGGCCCTGGATTCAGGAGGACCTGAGTTCAAATTCGGCCTCAGACACTTAACACTTACTAGCTGTGTGACCCTGGGCAAGTCACTTACCCCCAATTGCCTCATCCCCCCCAAAAAGGAGCAATGTAACAGGGGGCAGCTAGACAGCTCAGTAGATAAAGCACCAGCTCTGGATTCAGGAGGACCTGAGTTCAAATCCTCAGACACTTGACACTAGCTATGTGACCCTGGGCAAGTCACTTAACCCTCATTGCCCTGCCAGAAGCAGCAGAAGCAGAAGAAGAGGAATTAGAAGTAATATAACATAATAATATTAAAGGTTATGTCATTTCATCTTGGGATCATTAACTTACCTTATTTAGATCAATGCTTTCATCAGGAAGCATGATGACCATACTCAGCTCCTCACCCTTATAAGGGAGCTCCAGGATTTTGGTGGACACTTCCTTTATGTAGGCCATTTGGAATATTCCTTCTTTAAACATCATCTGCACTGTTTTTTTCTCATTCTGGTGGGGAAAAGGTGAGCATAACATTAACATAAGCCTATTAAAGGTGCTAATAAATCCTACTGAAAAGATGCATTTGACTTAAATCTTTATGATGCATACAAAGGAATGATCATTTCTGTGTCTTCTTCAGCAAAAATGACATCAATTAATACCCGCTTAAAAGAGTCTTCAGTTAAAAAAGAAAATAAAAAGATAACCACTACCTCAGCTTCCAGAAATTAGGCTACTGCTATATGGTAGAGATTTCTTGATTGAATAAAGTTACATGGAACAATCTTTGCTTTCCATAACAGAAAGTCAGGGTTTTCCCCATTTGACAAAACAAAAGAAGCACAACATCATCCCCCATTTGCTATAATACCTATTTGAATAAATATGAAACACTTTTCCCAAAAATTTTTAATTTAGAATTTTATTTTTCTGAAATTACATGTAAAAACAAATTTTAATGTTGATTTTTAAAACTTTGTGTTCCAAATTTCTCTTTCTCCCACCCTCCCCATCCCCCCTTAACAACTCAAGCGATTCGGTATAAGTTATACATGGGTAGTCATGTAAAACATTTCCATATTAGTCAAGTTGTGAAAGAAAACAGACAAAAAAACTTAGAAAAAGGAACTAAAAAAAGTATGGTTCAATCTGTATTCAGACATCATCAGTTTTTTCTCTGGAGATGGATTGCATTTTTCATAAGTCCCTCAGAGTTGACTTGGATCATTGTATTGCTGAAAATAACTAAGTCATTCACAGCAGTTCATCTTACAATATTGCTGTTATTTTCTATATAGTACATTTCACTTTCCATCAGCTCATGTTAAGTCTTTACAGGTTTTTTTTGATAGCATCCTGCTCATCATTTCTTATAACACAATTGTGTTCCATTATAATATCATCCCACAATTTGTTCAGTTATTCTCCAATTGATGGACATCTCCTGAAATTCCAGTTCAACTTTTTTTTTTAAGTTCTTTTTGGATACCAAATGAGTAGTGGTATTACTAAGTCAAAGAGTATACATGGTTTTATAGCCCTTTGGGCATAGATCCAAATTGCTTTACAGAATGTTTGAATCAGTTTACAAATTTACCAAGAGTGTATTCATGTTTCATTTTCCCCATATCCCCTACAACATTTGCCATTTTCCTCTGCTGTCCTATTATCCAATCCAGTAGGTATGAGGTAGTATCCCAAAATTGTTTTGACCTGCATCTCTCCAATCAATAGTGAGTTAGAATATTTTTTTCATATGGCTATAAATACCCTTGATTATTTCGTCTGAAAACTTTATATCTTTTGATCATCTATTAATTGGGAAATAGCTCTGAGAACTGAGGCCTGTCAGAAAAACTTGCTTCAATTTTTTTCACAGTTACTATTGTTAACTGTATTTCTCTCCATCCTATTCTTTCCCCATGACATTTACTCTATTTTCTATCTTCTTTCACCTCCTCCAATCTGACCTCCCTTCTTTCACCCCTCCCCTTTATCTCCTTCCTCTCCTACTTTCCTTCAGGGTAAGGGATATTACTATACCCAATTGAATGTCTATGTTATTTCCTCTTTGAGCCAATTCTAATGAGAGTAAGGTTCACTCACTCCCCATCTTCCCCTCTACTGTATAAGCTTTTTTGGGGGGTTTTATGTGAGATACTTTACCCCATTTCATCTCTCCCTTTCCCTTTCTCCCAGTGCATTCCTCTCACCCCTTAATTTTATTTTTTAAAGATACACATCCCTTCATATTCAACTCACATCTGTGTCCTCTATCTAAATATATGCCACCCAGCTGCCCTAATAATGAGAACATTCTTATGAGTTACAAGTATAACCTTCTCATGCAGGAATGTAAACAGTTTAACCTTTTAATATCCCTTATGATTTCTTTTTCCTCTTTACCTTTTTATGCTTCTCTAGGGTCTTGTATTTGAAAGTTAAATTTTCTATTCAGCTCAGGTCTTTTCATCAAGACAAAAATGCCTGAAAGTCTTCTCTTTCATTGAATTCCCATTTCCCCCCCAAGAGATTATAATCAGTTTTGCTGGGTAGGTGATTCTTGGTTATAATCCTAGTTCCCTTGCCCTCTGGAATATCATATTCTAAGCCCTCTGATCCTTAAACATAGAAGCTGCTAGATCTTATGTTATCCTGACTGTGGCTCCACAATACTTGAATTGTTTTTTTCTGGCTGCTTGCATTATCATCTCCTTGACCTGGGATCTCTGAAATTTGGCTATAATATTCCTGGAAGTTTTCATTTTGGAATCTCTTTCAGCAGGTGATTGATGGATTCTTTCAATTTCTATTTTACCTTCTGCTTTTAGAATATATGGGCAATTTTCCCTGGCAATTTCATGAAAGTTGATGTCTAGGATTTTTTCTTTTTTTTTTTTGCGGGGCAATGGGGGTTAAGTGACTTGCTCAGGGTCACACAGCTAGTAAGTGTCAAGTGTCTGAGGCCAGATTTGAACTCAGGTACTCCTGAATCCAGGGCCGGTGCTTTATCCACTGCGCCACGGAGCCGCCCCCGGATTTTCTTTTTTTTTTTATCATGGTTTTCAAGTACTCCAATGATTTTCAAATCATCTCTCCTAATCTATTTTCCAGGTCAGTTGCTTTTCCAATGAGATATTTCACATTGCCTTCTATTATTTCATTCTTTTGGTTTTGCTTAATTGTTTCTTGATTCCTCACAAAGTTATTAGCTTCCATGTGCTCAATCCTAATTTTTAAGGAATTATTTTCTTCAGAGAGCTTTTGTACCTCCTTTTCCATTTGGACAATTCAGCTTTTCAAGCTGTTGACTTCTTTTTCATGATTTTCTTCCATCACTCTCATTTCTCTTTCTGTTTTTTCCTCTACCTCTCTTACTTTATTTTCAAAGTTCTTTTTGATCACTTCCATGACCTGATGCCAATTCATATTTTTCTTGGAAGCTTTGAATGTAGGAGCTTTGACTTTGTTATCTTTTTCTGAGGGTATATTTTGATCTTCCTTGTCACCATAGAAACTTTCTAGGGTCAATTTTTTTCTGTTTGCTCATTTTCCCAGCCTATTTCTTGACTTTTAACTCTTTGTTAAAGTGGGACGCTGCTTCCAGGGTGGAGGGTGCACTGACCCAGGCTTCAGGGAGTTTGAGCAGTGGTCCTCTGAGATACTTCTAGGAATTTGTAAGTCCTTAGTTCTTCCACTGTGATATGATTTAAGGAGAGGTATGTTCACTACTCTCCTGGTCTGTGCTCTGATCTGCAAGCAACCATAGGCCTGCTTCTATGCCTTGGAACCTGGAAGAGAATCCTGCTTCACTGTGCCTGCAAGCTCTGGTGTGCTTGTGCTCCTCCCCTGCCTGGGACAGTCACTCAAGACTGTGACCTGGATCCAACTATGGGCAAAACAACAGAGTTCCACCTCAGCACCAGCAAAGAGACACCTGTAATCTCCCTCTGGCCAATTGCTCAATCCTCTCACCATCTGTGGGCTGAGTTACAGAAGCAGCTGCTGCCACAGCTGATTCAGCAGCTCCTGAATGCTGGTTCTCTGGGGCTGGGTCTGTGCTGGTGCTGCCTGCACTGGGCTGCACATCACTCTCACTCTGGTACAACAGATCTTTCCTGTCCATCTTCTAAGTTGCCTTTGACTAGAAAATTTACCCTGTCCTTTTGTGGGTTTTGCTGCTCTAGGAATTGTCTTATGGCATTATTTGAAGGTACTTAGAGGGGTCTTAGGGAAAGCTCAGGCAAGTCACTGCCTTTCCTCTGCCATTTTGGCTCTACCCCCTGAAACACTTTGAAAAAAGAGATCCTAACATTTTGCTTCCATTTTCCTTATCATACAATAAATCTACACTTGCTGCAGGGTGGAAGTATGTAAAGCATTTTAAAAAAGACCCATTCCTATTTCCAATTTGACCACTTATGCAAGACTATATTTAACTGTACAGGTAGAGGGAGTAGCATCTAGATAGAGTGGAGTGTAGAACCACTGAGGAGGTGGGAGATTTCTGAGCTTACACAAGTGGAGTTCAGCAGGCTTCTCTGGGTTGGCAATATCTGGCTCATCATAGCCTTTTTTTCTTCCAGTGCTTCAGTGGTCTGGCAATGGTAATTGATATGTCTTGGAGAAGGCATTGGGACTAGACCAATATAGGCAAGTGGAGACCTCAGACTCTCATGGCATGGCCATACTTAACCAACCAGGGACATTATTATTGGTCCCTAAGCTCAATGGGGAAGGCTCCATTATGTATACTTCAATTTGAGATCAGGGAAATGTGCCTCTCACAGAGCAGGTGTAGAGAAATAAGTGTGTAATACACGCCACTCTGCCCAAATACCTTCTGCTGCAAAATGATGTCAGGAAGCAGTATGGGTCCTAATTTTTTTCCTCTTCCCTTTGGAGACATTCAGTACAAGAAGCTGTGAACAGATAAGGAGAATCTCCTGGTCTATAAAATCATTAAATACAGAGTTCTAGCAGTTCAGGAGACTGTTACATAGACTCCGAAGATCCAATAGAAGTATAGAAAATTATGGTAGTGACCCCTAGAAGAATGTATCTCTTCAGAAAAAAATGTGGGCAGCAAAATCTGCAAGCAAAAAGGAATGGGGGGTGGGGCGGGAAGCTAGGTGGGGCAGTGAATAAAGCACCAGCCCTGGATTCAAGAGGACCTGAGTTCAAATCTGGCTTCAGACACTTGACACTTACTAGCTGTGTGACCCTGGGCAAGTCACTTAACCCTCATTGCCCTGCAAAAAAAAGGATTGGGGGTGGAGGAGCTAAGATGGCAGAGGAAAGGCTATAACTTTCAGAGCTCCTGACACAATCTGTCCACATACCTTAAAAAATGCTATTAGACAATTCCTGGATCAGCATAATCCACAAAAGAACAGAGTGAGATAATTTTCCAGCCAAAGATGGCTTAAAAAGGCAACAGGGAAGGTCTGCTGTACTAGGGTGAGAGAGGCGTGACTACTTCTGGAACTCACCTCACAGACAGGTGAGGGGGTCCAGTGGTTGGCCAGGGGGAAATAGTAGGGTCTCTGATGGAGTAGAGACAGAGAGCTTCTATGTTGCTCAGAAAGTGGACTTGAGTGGCAGAAGCTCAGTGGAGGAGGGACACAGGCATGCCAAGCTTGCGACCACAGAGAATCAGATTTCAATCAGATTTCTGCTTCTGGGTTAAAGAGCAAGTGGGCCCATGGTTATTTACAGGCCAGGTGGGCTGAGAACAAGCCTCTCCTTAAATTGTACCACCTGGGACCCCCTATAGCTTGAGACAGTGTGTTCTGGAAGCAGTGCCCCACTTTAAGAAGGAGTTAAAAGCCAAGAAATAGGCAGGCAAGATGAGCAGGCAGAAAACGCAGCAGACCATTGAAAGTTTCTTTGGTGACAAGGTAGATCAAAATACACCCTCAGAAGAAGATAACAAAGTCAAAGCTCCTACATCCAAAGATTCCAAGAAAAATATGAATTCGTCTCAGGCCATGGAAGCACTCAAAAAAGACTTTGAAGACAAAGTAAGAGACGTATAGGGAAAAGTAAGAGGTAGAGGAAAAAATGGAAAGAGAAATGAGAGTGATGCAGGAAGGTCATGAAAAAAAGTCAAAAAAGCCAAATTGGCCAAATGGAAAAGGAGGTAAAAAAGCTCTCTGAAGAAAAGCATTGCTTAAGAATTAGAATAGAGGGGCAGCTAGGTGGTGCAGTGAATAGAGCACTGGCCCTGGATTCAGGAGGACCTGAGTTCAAATCCAGCCTCAGACACTTGACACTTACTAGCTGTGTGACCCTGGGCAAGTCACTTAACCCCAATTGCCTCACCAAACAAAACAAAAACAAAATAAACAAGAAAAGAATTAGGATAGGGCAAGTAGAAGCTAATGACTTTATGAGAAATAAAAACACAAATGAATAAAAAATAGAGGGAAATATGAAATATCTCCTTGGAAAAACAGCTGACCTGGAAAATAGATCCAGGAGAAATAATTTGAAAATCACTGGACTGACTACCTGAAAACCGTGATCAGAAAAAGATCTTAGACATCATCTTCCAAGAAATTTTCAGGGAAAATTTCCCCTGATATTCTAGAAGCAGAAGGCAAAATGGAAATTGAAAAAATCCACCAATCACCTCATGAAAAAGATCCCCAAATGGAAAACTTCCAGGAATGTTATAACCAAATTCCAGAGATCCCAGGTCAAGGATAAAATATTGCAACCAGCTAGAAAGTAACAATTTAAGTACTGTGGAGTTACAGTCAGGATAGCACAAGATCTAGGAGCTTCTACATTAAAGGATTGGGGTGTATGGTATATGATATATCAGAGGGCACAGGAACGGGAATTACAACCAAGATTTGCCTATCCAGCAAAACTGAGTATAATCTTTGAGGGAGAAAAATGGGACTTCAGTGAAAAAGAAGACTTTCAGGCATTCATGATGAAAAGACCTGAGCTCAATAGAAAATTTGACTTTCAAATATAAGACCCCAAAGAAGCATAAAAAAGTAAACAGGAAAGCGAAATCAGGAGGGATGTTAAAAGATTAAACTGTTTGCTTTCCTACATGGGAAGATGATACTTCTAACTCATAAGAACTTTCTCAGTATTAGAGCAGCTGAAAGGAATATACTTAGAGCGCACAGGTTTGAATTGAATATGAAGGGATGATATCTGAAAAGCATTTATTTTTTGTTTATCCTTTTTTTTTTTTTTTGTGGGGCAGGCAGGGTGGGGTGGTTTATGTCTGAGACCAGAATTGGGCTCAGGGTCTCCTGGGTCCAGGGCTGGTACTTTGTCCACTGTGTCACCTAGCTGCCCCATGATTACATCTTTAAAATAAAGTTAAGGGGTAAGAGGAATGCACTGGAAGAAAGGGAAAGGGAGAGGTGGAGGGTGGTAAAGTAGCTCACATAAAAGAAACAATAAAAAGCTTATGGAGTGGAGGGGAAGATGGGGAAGGAACAGGGGAGTGAGTGAGCCTTACTCTTGTCACAATTGGTTCAAAGAAGGTATAACATACACACTCAAGTGGGTATAGTAACACATCTTGCCCTTTGGGAACGTGGGAGGGGAAGGGGATAAGGGGGGAGAGGTGAAGGAAGGCAGGGCAGATTGGGGGAGGGGGCGGTAAAAAGCAAAACACTTTGGAGGAGGAGGGATAAGGCCACCTAGATGCCCCCTAAAAATTGAATTTTTTTACATGTAACTTGGGGGAAATTCTAAATAAATAAATACATTTAAAAAAAAGGAATAAAGGCAGAAAAGAAAACAATGAGATGAGACCTCTCCTCACTTATACAGAATAACTGACCAATAAGAAGGCAGTAGACTGGGGCAGCTAGGTTGCATAGTGGATAGAGCACTGGCCCTGGATTTAGAAGGACCTGAGTTCAAATCCGGCCTCAGACACTTAATACTTACTAGCTGTGTGACCCTGGGCAAGTCACTTAGCCCCAACTGCCTCACCAAAAAAACAAACAAACAAAAAAGAAAGTAGTAGACCATGCCTAGCCAGCTTAACAAGCAGAGATAGATTTTTCTGAAGGAAATTGTTCAAGCAATAACTCTGAAAGACAGAGATGTAAACATTATTACATGGATGAAACAGTTCTTACTTGCAATATGCAGAGAGACAGGAACATAATGTTCCCCCAAAAAGCAAAGGGAGGAAGAAAGAGTGACAGGTCCTAGAAGGAAGGATATCATTAGCACGGGAAGAGAGTCAGGGAGGTTGATGTATGGGGATGCCAAGGGAACAACTGTGGGCAATACCACTGATGCTGTACCAAACCTTATCTCAACCTCAGAATTGATACAAATAGCCAATAACAACAAAGGAGAAGAAAAACTGATGAGCAGGTGTATATAGGTTACACCACTCCATGGCCACTGAAGAACTGACTCTCTTGGAAGGAGGCAGAGATAGTAAGGCATTAGACTACCGTGTTGTGGTACAAGCCTCCATTGTTGTGTTCCTGAGTGGTTTTCCAGTGTTTTTCTGTGTTTGCCTGCATTGTGTATGTACTTGGGGGAAACTTTGTGGGCTAACCTGTGCTATAAGCTGCTTGCCCAATGTCTTGGACACAGAGATTAGAGAAAGTCATGATGAGCCCATGGTGTTGATTCATCGATATCATGACTAAACACCTGGACTCTGCCTTATTCTCTCAGGCATTTTTTTTTAGTGAGGCAATTGGGGTTAAGTGACTTGCCCAGGGTCACACAGCTAGTAAATGTTAAGTGTCTGAGGCCAGATTTGAACTCAGGTACTCCTGAATCCAGGGCCAGTGATTTATCCACTGTGCCACCTAGCCGCCCCATCTCTCAGGTATTTTTATATCAGAGGTCACAAGATATTGGGAATCAGAAGACACAGAGCCCTAAAAAGGTCTATACTTTATTTTCCTATGTTATTCATTTGTGCCAACAATCAGGCTGAAACATTTCCCCTACCTTTCTGGTTTTAAAAAACATCTCTCTTGTATAGTTATCCTTAAACTGTTCATTCCACTTCCCTTTGAAGTAAATGCCATCCACAAGCACCAGTCTAGTCAGTGGACCAACTGAAGAGGTAGGCAACATCTCTGCTATTTTACCTTTAGAAAAAACAGAAAAATAATTGAATCAATGTTTGAAAAAAGTACTTTTTACAAAACAGACATCCTCTTCAATTCAGGGTCAGCAATCCAAGTTCAGCAATGTTGGAGTCAAAGCCTGATAAAAATTCTTCATTTATCAAATATCCCTTCAAGGCAAGGATTATTTTCATTTTGTTATTATAACCTTTGTACCTAGCAAAAGGCCTGTCAGATAGTAGAAGATTAACAAATACTTGTGGATTGATTGAGAATTCACAGGTTCCTCTGAGGGCCCTGCTCTGGAAGCAGCTTAGGACTTCCAATGCTCTAGTGACGCATGGACTGATAAATCACAGGTGACAAGGTATAAAAAGACAGTTGCTAGTATAATATCCAATGAGAATAAAATATTTTTGATAATTAAAAATACACATTAGCATACATAAAATATAATTCAGTCATTATTATTTAGATATAATGAGATGACTTATACCTTCCGACCAACATTGAGAAGACAAGGGCCCCAAAGAGATTAATCAGGTACAAAAGAAATTTGTGCTAAGAGATGATTCGAAAATATGCTCGTGATGAGACTGTGGGACTCCCTAAAAATCAAAGTACTGGGTTATCTCTCAAATTTCAGCACAAAGGCTGAAATGTAATTAATGGGGGACAGTTAGGTGGCACAGTGGATAAGGTACTGGCCCTGGATTCAGGAGGACCTGAGTTCAACACCGGCCTCAGACACTTGACACTTACTAGCTGTGTGATCCTGGGCAAGTCATTTAACCCTCACTGCCCCACAAAAAAAAAGAAAAGAAAAGAAATGTAATTAATGGAAGAAAAGCTATGGTCTGTTGAATTGTAGTATGTCCAAGGTAATAAAAGGAGTCTGGTGGCATCTATGGAGCCAAGGCAAAGGACACCAAAAGAGCTTGAATTTACCAAAGTATATACAGCACTATCAAGAAACCAGTTATCAATTTAATAAATTAATATTCTGATTTATAAATTGCTCTCTTCTGAGTTTTTGTTAATCAGTCATTTAATACATCGTAAGATCTGATACTGAAAGAAAACAGGCTATTTAGCACAAACTTATTGGGTTACAGATGGGTAAACTGAGGCTTATAGTTATTAAATGCATTGCCCATGGCCACGTACACTCAAAGGGAAAAAGAGTTGGGATTCAAAACTTGTCAACTCAGATGAATGTGAAAAAAGAGCAAAACAGATATTATCAATAGCCATATGAAGGAGGCATCACCCAAGGAGATGGGTTGCTAGAGAATGACTACTAGTTGTATAGAAGTTTTGCCATGACTTTGAGTCAGGTGGAGAGGGCTGGTATAACCTCTAATCTTCCCCCTACCATCCTAAAGGATGCTTAGGAAGAGAACTTGTCATGCATTCTGGAATCTGGAGCAGTTGAGAGTGGCAGCAGCCATGAAGGGTAGGTGCCAGGACCTTAGAGGCTGAAGCAATATGATAAAATCATCAAGCAGACATGGAGCTTATGTTGCTGGGATCTGGTACAGACTAGAGTTGGTGATTCTTGATTTCTTTCCCTACTTTTTTTGACTCTCTCCCTTCCTCCAGGCCTAAAGTTTGTCTACCTTTCTGCATTTACAT
Source organism: Dromiciops gliroides (assembly GCF_019393635.1). NCBI lineage: Eukaryota > Metazoa > Chordata > Mammalia > Microbiotheria > Microbiotheriidae > Dromiciops > Dromiciops gliroides. Next base: position 387,423,146 of record NC_057861.1, on the reverse strand, counting down.
TTTTTTGTCTCCTAAGCCAGAAATTGTGATAAAAGGTGTTAGCATCTACAATGCCAATCTGTGTGTCACTGTTCAAATGAATCTGAGGGGGTAAACCCTGGGAAGCCTCTTAAAAGGAGAAACAGTTTAAAAAGAATTTAAAAAGAAACTTCTAGAATTGTAATATTTTGCCATAGGGGGATTTCTGGTTGGGAGCTCAGAGTGACTGAAGAGAGTTATTGTTTTTTCTTCCTTCCTTCCCTTTTTTCTTTCTAACTTCCTAGGTTAGAAAGATTACCTATAACAGAGTTCTTCTAGGTTTCTAGGTCAAGGGTCCTTAATCCTCAGTTGTTGTATTTGCTTTTACACACGCACATTATATATATATGTATATATATATATATATGTATATATAAATAACATTGGTTTTCTCTATAAAATTACACATTTTATTATATGAATTTAAAAACACTATTCTGAGTAGTGTATAAACTTTTCCAGATTGCCAAAAGTGTCCATCTCACATACACACACATACACACACACACAGACACTGCCCCCCTGAATCTTTGTTCTAGGCAATGCATCAGTAGTGGTAAGAGTAATGATGGGGACAGACCTAGCATCTACCATTTCCCCCCATCTTCAAATGCCTGATTTGAGAGGAACATCACCCTCCTGAGAGAGGAGTCAAAGAGATCGCTGGAGAGAAATCCATCCTCAAGCAGCCCAACCAACCCATAAAAATGTGGGGCATGAATGAGACTGGTTGACATACCTGCTATCTCTGTGGTGCTGCTCAACTGATAAGTAATATTCAACAATTATATACAATCCTATGATTTACAAAGCTCTTCGTATAAATTATGCCATTGGATCATAGGATAATATCTTTAGATCCAGAAGGAATCCTAGAGGTCATCTAATCACCCCTCCTCATTTCACAGAGGAAGGGAAAGTGACATCACTAGTTACAGGGTCAATATTTAAAAATACATTCTCTCAGGGGACAGCTAGGTGGCGCAGTGGATAAAGCACCGGCCCTGGATTCTGGAGGACCTGAGTTCAAAGCCAGCCTCAGACACTTGAAACTTACTAGCTGTGTGACCCTGGGCAAGTCACTTAACCCTCATTGCCCCGCCAAAAAAAAAATACATTCTCTCATTTCAGAGTTAATGTTCCTTCCACCATAGCCCACTGCATCGCTTAAAAACAACCCAGCAAGGTATTACCACTGTTATGGAGGAGCTAGGTGGCACTGGGCTTGGAATCAGGAAGACTCATCTTCTTGAGTTAAAATCTAGACTCAGACATTTGCTAGCTGTATGACTGTGGGCAAGTCACTTAACCCTTTTGCCTCAGTTTCCTCATGTAGAAAATGAACTAGAGAAGGATATGGCAAACTATTCTGTCATCATTGCCAAGAAAACCCCAAATAGGGTCCTGAAGAGTCAGACATGACTGAAAATGACTGAACAAAAAAACTACTGTTTTACAGAAGAGAAAACTGTTACTCAGAGTAGTTAAATGATTTGCCCATGGTCATATAGCCAGTAAGCGTCACAGGCAGCCTTTGCATCAGGTCTCTCCTGTTCACAAGTTCAGATTTTTGTTTGTTTTTGTCTTTCTTTTGTTTTACACTATGCTATATTTCTTGGATCTCCCAGGGATGTGATGAATATTTGGCTGCACCTCATAGCTCTATCTGAAAGGGGCAACCAGTCTCTCTAACCACTTTCACAGCAATATTACTGAGATGGTTGACATTTTACAAACAAATACAATTTATGACCTTCAGTCTTCTCCGCTATCCAAGCATTTATATGCTTTCTGGACTCCTCTGGAGCCTTAGCAAAGGAAAGTTCTCCCAACTCCGCACTGTAGAAATTTTGGCAAGCTTCTTTAAACGTCTACGAAGAGAAGAACATAAAGCAATACCTCCATTTACCAAACAGAGCCTGTAACACATATTAAGACTGAAAATGATTGCACACTTTTAGGAAAGCAAATTAGTTCACGTTCTAGGCCCTCATTGGAAATAATACAGTGTGTACAGAGATGGATAGGCCATATACAGTCATAAAGAGATACAATGTACCTTGGAAATGACTTTTTTCTTTTTTAATTTTAATTTTATTTAAAAAATTTTTTTTAGTGTGGCAATTGGGGTTAAGTGACTTGCCCAGGGTCACACAGCTAGTAAGTGTTAAGTGTCAGAGGCTGGATTTGAACTCAGGTACTCCTGACTCCAGGGCTGGTGCTCTATCCACTGCTCCACCTAGCTGCCCCTCTTTTTAAAATTTTTACTCATTTTGAACTTAAATGCAAAATGAGAGAAAAAAGTAAACAAACTTTCAATGAACACAGAAGAGCATATGAAAGGATTCAATATAAAATAATAAATTTCAATTTCAAGAAAACGTATATAATAAATACTAAACATTATTTTCAAAGCTACCCATCTTTTCTTCCTTATAGGTTTTCTTTTGCTATCTGCTGTGCACTTTAAATTTTATTTTTCTCCCTCTCTTCCTTCCCCCATCCTGACCTAGAGAAAGCAACAATTAAACATGTATGTGTATATACATATCCATGTATATCCATGTTTAATATAGATCTGTGTATGCATAAGCACACATGTACAACCATATCTATAAACATATATATATGTATGGAAGACCATACTATGCATACTTCTATTTGTCTGTTCTTTCCCTGGAGGTGGATAGCATCTTCCTTCATTGGTCTAAGTCTCCATGTTTTTCCTAAATCAACCAACTCACCATTTCTTATAACACAGTAGTATTCTATCATAATTATATACACACAGTTAATTTAGCCATCCTCCAACAGAAGGGCATCTATAATTTCTTTTATTCTTTTTTTTCTTCATATGTCCCTTTATTTTTTTTTATTTAATTTTATTATTTTCCAGTTACATATTACATAAAAGGATAGTTTTCAACATTTGTTTACACTGGATTTTTAGTTCCAAATTTTTCTTTTCTCCCCCCCTCCCTTCTTACCAAGATGGAAAGCAGTCTGACATAGGTTGTATAGGGCTTCTATCATTTTAGACAATCAGATAGGTATAAGATGATATCTCAAAGTTGTTTGAATTTGCATTTCTCTAATCAATAATGATTTAGAGCATTTCCCCTCATGATTATATATAGTTTTTATTTCTTCATAAAAAAACTGCCTGTTCATATCCCTTGACCATTCATCAATCTGGGCATGACTCATATTCTTACAATTTGACAAAGTTCTTTATATATTTGAGAAATGAAACCTAAACAATTTTGAATAATATTGGCAACACAATTTTAAATTATAGCATATTTAGTTTATGTAAAATGTTACCCGGGGGCAGCTAGGTGGCGCAGTGGATAAAGCACTGGCCTTGAATTCAGGAGGACCCAAGTTCAAATCCGGCCTCAGACACTTGACACTTAATAGCTGCGTGACCTTGGGCAAGTCACTTAACCCCCATTGCCCCCCCCCAAAAAAATGTTACCAGGATGCTCATATTATTCAGGGCCTTTTACCCTTCCTCCCCACAACCTATTTTTACTTCCTTTCCTTATCACTTAATCAGTTTAACTTACTGAGAGGAAATTGTAGGTCTTTTCTCCAAAGAGCTTGTTGGCAGTTTTCAGTGAGTGCTGGGTACTAGATTTGTTTACTTCAGTGAGAAGCACCTGAAGATCCCTATGGATGTCCCCACCTCTGCTTAAAGGAAGTACCTATTAAGAAAGGGGAAACAAACAAAAATCCTCATCAGCACTGACCTTCAGCCTCTAAAGAATCATCTGCTGACAGCAAACCTTGTGACTGAATACCAAAGCATCTCCTTCAAATCAAAAGGGATGAGTTGGTTTATTTTATAAATGAGAGGACTTACTTCATGCTAGATTTACATCTGGCTTGCCTAGAGACTTCTCGAAAGGACCTCCTTGGAGATCAGACCCTTTCTCTCGGTTTGAGCTGGGGTCTTGGCTAGCCCCCATCTAGAAAGCTCATTCATGTTTATATATTTTCTGGCATATTCTAATCTGTAGAACTTGTACAATTTCTACTTCCTTGGATAAATGGGATTTTACTGTCTGTGATAGTCCCTTGTATAACCAATGTTTGGTGGGGAGGAGTTAAGCTGGTGGGTGTAAACTAAGCTGCCTACCATCTTACTCAAGAACAACCAGGGAAGGAACTTCCCTTAAGAATGAAGATTTGTACTCCCAGACAAGACCACAATCGATGTTTGGGAGGGCAGAGAAATATGGTTCTAGACTGATACTCTTCTTGGAGATAAGTGAAGAAAAGAGTAAGCACCCAGCCATGGCCCTTCTCCTATTTTCCTCAAGGTAGAAACTACAGTCTTTTTTTTTTTTTGGAGAGGGGAAGGCCAGATTCCAGAGATATCTATCTGTGCAACTCAATCTTTTCTTCTACCTCTCTATCAGCCTTTAGCTAAAGAGAAAAGTTAAGGGTACCAGTCTTTCTCAAAAGTGGCCCGTCAGGCTCTAGGCACCCCAAAAAAGAGTTTGTACACATGTTTGATATGAAATCTCACCTTTCCTCATCCAGTTATCTCAGGACTCTCAGCAGTTGTCACTGAACCAGCCCAGGGTGTTAAGAGTTGAAAATAAGAAATGGAGTCAGGTACAAGATAGATTCCTGCCAACTACTTTGAACAACAAATACATACACATAAATATATATATTTAAACTATATATGTGTGTATATCTGCATATACAATAGGACTTTATATATACATATTATACATGATTATATATTTCTATGTATATATGTATGTGTGCATATTTACATATACTTACATGTATGTGTGTCTATCTTTTAGATTTTGAATAATTCAGGCCAATTAGGGAATGGCTACAAGGGTAAATCAGGGGGCATCTAGGTGGTACAGGCACCAGCCCTGGAGTCAGGAGGACCTGAGTTCAAATCTGGCCTCAGACACTTGACACTTACTAGCTGTGTGACCCTGGGCAAGTCACAACCCCAATTGCCTCACCAAAAAAAAAAAAAAAGGAGTAAATCAGGTGTCAAGCCTAGATCATGTGATATAAAATGGTGAGCTGGAGCAATGTGAACATTTGCACCTCAGAAATTGGCAAAGATTATAAACCAGGGTTTGACTTATTGTTTTGTTGAGTGCCTAGATTAATAAATTGATATGGAAAATTTTTAGAGTCCTGAGATAGCTGAATGAGGAAAGATGAGATTTCATATTAAACATGTGTACAAACTCTTTTTAGGGGTGCCAAGTGGAGAGCCTGAGGGGCCACTTTTGAGATAGACTGGTGCCCATATGTTAGAATTCTGAAATAACATTCTGAGGGTTGGTGTACTACAATGAGGGACATGCTAATTGGATGGCCGTTGTTGGATTAAGTTGGGGAGGGAATTAGAGGTAATTGATGAGAGATTACGGGGCCCCAAAAGGAGACTCTCTAAAGGTCAAGGTATGGTCAGTAGGAGATCAACCTAATGATAGAAGAGAGAGCACAGGAGAGACCTTGCCTGTGACAAAGAATTAGCACCATATTTCTGAGGAGGCACCACAGGGCAATAAAACAATGAACAAGACAATGGATCCTGGACTATTCCAAATGGCCAATTTGATCTTTGCACAGGAGTGAGGGAATTGGCCTTTAGGGAGTTAAATTGGCACAAGGCAAGTGGCCCTTTCCGAGGCAGAATAGTTGCTTCTAAAGAACTATAGGAGAAAAGTTAACATCCAATTTTGTTCAGTCTTATGACTTCATTATTTACGTGAGTAGCACCACCATTTACCTACTCTCTGTTTTCTCTTCTTTATCTATCATAGTACTTTGACTACCACATCCTTTTGACTCTGTTTCTATCATCTCACTTGTATCTGTCCCCTCTTTTCTATTCCCATTACAACGTGCCTGGATATATTGCAATAGTTTACTCATAGGTGCTCCCACTTCTACTTTCTGTTGTTTCCAATTCATATTTTGTTTTCCCTATCTTTCTTTCCCATCAGAGCTTGCTAGAAATTTGAAATGTTTCTTAAATTCATGAAATTAAAGGGAAAAATGCCTTGTATACATGTAAATATACTTATCTCTTATAAAGCCAGAAGAAAAAGGTGGTCCCTAGTCATGCAGTACTGATTTTGTTTTGTTTTGGGGGGGGCATTGGGGGTTAAGTGACTTGCCCAGGGTCACACAGCGAGTAAGTGTCAAGTGTCTGAGGCCAGATTTGAACTCAGGTACGCCTGAATCCAGGGCCAGTGCTTTATCCACTGTGCCACCTAGCTGCCCCCAGTACTGATTTTTTAATGACAAACCTTTTCTGATCATCTCCAAGCCTTCAAGGTCACTGGGCAGGAAAGGACACCAAATAATGGTTTCTTTTAAAAAATATGATCAGTCAGAAATGAAAAAAAAGAAATCCAGTTATCTTATATCTTCTTTTGTTATGAAGAGACATACCTTTACAATCTGGGCTGCTGTGTTTCCCTTGGCCCCTAGGAAAAGCATGCCAAGGGCAGATGAGATGCTCAGGGGAGAAAAAACCACATTTTGTGAGTTATCTTTTGCACTCAATTTCTTCAGAAGGTTAATGGCAAAGAGTCCATTTGCTTCAGAGAGGCAATCCATAATGGAACCTGGAAAAGATCACAAGAGGTCATGTTACATAGTTGTTGATGTTCTTCTTCAGTCTTGTCCAACTCTTCATGGCCCCATTTGGCTTTTCTTTTTCTTTCTTTCTTTCTTTCTTTCTTTCTTTCTTTCTTTCTTTCTTTCTTTCTTTCTTTCTTTCTTTCTTTCTTTCTTTCTTTCTTTCTTTCTTTCTTTCTGCAGGGCAAGGGGGGTTAAGTGACTTGCCCAGGGTCACACAGCTAGTAAGTGTCAAGTGTCTGAGGCCTGATTTGAACTCAGGTACTCCTGAATCCAGGGCCGGTGCTTTATCCACTGCACCACCTAGCTGTCTCTTAAGGAGTACTTTTTAATGTTGTTTTTGAGGGAAACTTGGGAGAGCTCAGGCAACTTCCTGGCTTCTCTCTCCCACTTGGCTCCGCCTCCCACAAGGAGCACTTTTTAACAGGTAACAGGAAAGTGCCCTAAAGAGGATTCCACTGGCCTGTTAGACTAATGAAGTCACGTTAGTGCCTCGACAGAGATTGGCCCCATGTCCTGACAGACTTTCAGTCTGGGGCTGAACAGGGAGCAGGTGCTCTGTCCTTTGACCAGTAAGCAGCTGCTCAACCACTTCAATCAATAAGTATTTATTAATCACCTATTATGTGCCAGGCACTGTGCTAGAAACTAGGGGTGCAAAGGTGAAAGTTAAATTATCCCAGAGAGAGAGAAAGACAGAAAGACAGAGAGACAGAGAGAGAGAGACAGACAGACAGACAGACAGACAGAGAAACAGAGATGGAGAAAGGCCTCCTAGAAAGTGGTACTTGAGCTAAGCTTTGAAGGAAATTAGGGATGCTAAGAGTAGCCAAGGTGAGAAGGGAGTTTACCCTATGGATGAGAGACAATCTGCAGGAAGGCAGAAAGGCTATAAGTGTAGTGTGATATATGCAGCATTGCAAGATGCCAAGTTTGACCAGATTGTAAAGTCTGTGAAAGGCAATGATTGCTATATCTATCTCTCTATCTGGTTAGAAAGGTAGGTTGGAGTCAGGTGGAGAAGAGTTTTAGATACTAAATAGAGGAGATTGAATTTGATCCTACAGGTGATAGGGAGCCACCTATACAGTGTGTATATATTTGTGTGTGTGTGTGTGTGTGTGTGTGTATGTGTATTAGTGGCACAGGGGATGGAATGCCAGGCCTGAAGTCAGGAATGCTCCCCTTTTTGAGTTCAAATCTGGCCTCAGACACTTCCTAGCTGTGTAACCCTGGGCAAGTCACTTAACCCTGTTTATCTCAGTTTCTCATCTATAGAATGAGTTGGAGAAAGAAACGAAAACCACTCCAGTACCTTTGCCAAGAAAATCCCAAATTGGGTCATGAAGACTTAGACACAACTGAAAATGAATGAACAACAACGAAAAGGAATATATGTGTGTGTATATACATATACACGTACACATACATACACATACACACACACACACATATGGAAAGAGAGAGAGATCATATATAGAGACACAATATCTCCCCATTTCCCTGATAGAATGTAAGCTCATTGAGGTCAAGGATTATTAAATTTCTATCTTTGCATCCTGTGTGTCTAGCACAGTGCCTGGTTTATATTAGATGATGCTTGTTGATTGATTAGTTGAGCAGCTTCTTGCTGGTGAAAGGACAAGGAATACAGCATCATCACTGTTTCCCTGTTCTGCTTCAGAAGTGAAAATCGATAAGTCCATGGGCCCAATCTTTGTCTATACTAAGTCTAGAGTTGGGGCAGTGAGCTAGTCAGACCTCTGCTATGCCCCTTTGGCAAATGTGGTGCAGATGGAGTGAAGAGAAATTTGAGACAGTGATACCAATTAGGAGACTACTGTAATAGTACAGGTAAGAGGCGATAAAGACCTGAACTAGGATTGTGGCTATCTAAATGGAGAGAAAAGGATGGATAAAATACATATTGGAATGGTAAAATGGGCAAGACTCGTCAACAGATTGGATATGTGGGATGAGGGAGAGTGAGGAAGATATGACGCCTCTAAAGTTGAGAACCTAGGTTACTGGAGAGATGTTGATAATCTGAACAGAAAAAGGGGAAATTAGGCAGAGGGGTGGATTGAAAAGAAAAAGGAAGATAATGAATTCTGTTATGGAGCCTTTTAACAAACAGTACAATGTGAAAGTCATACATTGCACAAGTATTAGTCATACAAATAATTTCTAGCAACCTCTGCATTCATGTTTTCAATTTATGGCTTAAACATTTTAAAAATAAATATATGACTCATGTAGCTACAACAAAGAATGTTTGGCTCAGTTACCTCTTTTTAGATAAAAAAAATAAAGAATTAAGAAGAAAAGACATTGAAAAAAACAATCCCAGATGGCTAATTGGCATAGGGAGAGGGGCTATGGTAATGAAAAGGGAAAAAGAGACACATTTCTTTTAGGATTAAGAAAAGTCAACAACATCAAGAAAGGATGTTAGGATTGGTGGATGGGATACAATCTTGCTAGATGAGATCACAGTCATAAAATGTTAGCCCTCAGAACAGATCAGCTCCCACATTTTACTGATGAGAAAGAGAGCTCACAGAGGGGAAGTCCGATGTACAATGTCACACAGCTACCACACCAAAATCACCAATGGGTACAGATTATGATTTATGGTCTATATAAGTAGGCATCTTGACTCACCATCCATTGCCTTGATAAGGGGCTTTACTGTAGCATAAAGAAAACATTAAATTTCTGAATGCTACTTTTCCATTAGTTCCCTTAAGGAAATTTACATGCATTCTGAGACATATCAACTGATTTATATAGCTATCATACAAAATTAATCAGAAACATTTGTGTTAGGGAACAAGCCTTTATTTCTGTACATAGACATTACCTGTTCTTTTTACTGAATGTTTAAAGTATTTTGGTTTTATAAGACTATACTGATAAGTTTCTGGAAAACTCATTACCTGTGTCTGACAAAGTGAGTATCAGATATTATGCTAGGAGAAAGTCAATTATCTCTGCAATGCTAATGAGCTGAGAAATGACTGCGTCTTCCAACCCAAGATGAAATGCTTTGAACAATGAAGAGAGAGTTATGTTTCTACCTGTCAGATTAGATTTACTGAGATCAAAACTAAAAATTATCTATTATAATGAGATACATATACACAGGCATAAATATATACACATGCATGCATGCATACATACATACATATTCTTATGGTCCTATAATCTGACCCCTGCATCACCACTGCCTCTCCCAACACTATCACAACCCCTACCCCAACCCTCTGGTCTTTGCTACCCACATACTTCCACCCTGATCAAATCTGCTACATTGTTAGATAATTTTATTTCAATTCAAATACCCTTACCAGCCACCCACCTTTATGATCAAATACCAACCCATGTAACTCAGGTACTGACTGACAACCAAAACTAGATTTGATAAAATCCTTAAAACATACCATCTAAAGATGGCATTTAATATTAAAGCTTTTTGGCCCTCAGGGAGATTGGGTCCAGATGTTATTCTAGAAAAAAACCAGATGATGAAAACTAGCTCCCTACCTAAGGATAGAACTAATGTTAACCTACTAGTGATTCTGTGGCTACAGCCTATTTAGAATGAGACAAAGTAAGAATCCAGAAATGTGGAAACTTATGGATCAAACAAGGAGGCAGTGTAGAATAAGCAGACTGACTGGTCCTGGTGGTTTCTCCTTCCACCTCCCCTCCCTTCCCCCTTCCCCCCTTCCTCCATCTCTGTCTCTGTGTCTGTCTCTCTCTGTTTCTGTGTCTGTCTGTCTGTCTCTCCCTCACCCTGGATCTTGAGTCTCACTAAATCTAACTTGGGAAAGGAGATGATATATGCTTAGCCAGCCTGGTAGCACCTAAATTCTGGTAGCTCACACTATTGGGGCCATACTTAATACAGTTGACTTTTCTTAGCCTACTGCAACTCGGAATTTAAGCCTCTTTGGTAGTAGGATTCCAGGTCCATGAGGACCAGACCACTTAATCTTGAATTCCTGCACTGATTCTTGTTTGACTTACAAATTCCTGCATTTTGGGGATATTATTTTGTCCCATTCCATGCTTCCATAACCTGTAGTCATAGAATCACAAAATCTTAGAGGTAATCCAGTTCAACCTAGGCCAGAGCAAAAATCCATCCCATAATATCCTTAACAAGTTTTCATTCAGTTTCTGTTTGTTTCTCAGAAAACTCACTCTTTACTAAGGAAGAAAAGTTGTTTTGCTTTGTTTTTTTGGGGGGGGCGGGGCAATGAGGATTAAGTTGCTTGTCCAGGGTCACACAGGTAGTGTCAAATGTCTGAGACTGGATTTGAACTCAGGTCCTCCTGAATCCAGGGCCGATGCTTTATCTACTGTACCACCTAGCTGGCTCCTGAAGAAAAGTTTTAAATTCACTGAGATGACTATGTCTTTTTGAAAGTATACTTCCTACAACTTTTAAAAACTTTTTATGGAACTTTGGTTTTTAACATCATCTTCATTTTTGCAACAAATTATTCCCTCCCTCCTTCCCAGAGACTCATTTTTTGTGATAAAGAATAAAAAAAGAAAAATTCAGTGAAATTAACCAACCTATCAAACAAGGTCAGCATTAAATCAGTGTTCCACACTCATAGTCTCATGCTTATACTAAAACATTAAAAAAAAAGCCCAAATAACAAAGTCAAGTGCAGTATTTTACACTTAACTGTTACATTTCATCCTGCTAGGTTTGGTGAATCGGAAAAACAGTAAATTCTTTGGGAATTCCACTTCTCTTGTCTGGAATCACAGAATCATAAAAATGTTGGCATGTACCATCAAAGCAGATATACAAGAAATTGATAAGAATATTAAATAGGACAGGAGCATGAGAAGTCCCCAAGGCACTCAAAGAATCTCAGAATTGAAAAGTGCCACAGAAGTAAGCCTGTACTCAAATTGGAATCCTCTTTAGAACATATCCAAGAAGTAGTCAGAAAGCCTCTAAATAAAGATTTCCAGAACCACCCAGGACTTGTAAGACAGCAGTGCTGGGCCTGGAGTCAGGAAGACCCAAGTTCAAATCTGACCTCAGACACTTACTAGCTGTGTGACCCGGAACAAGTCACTTAACCTTAGTTTCCTAAAATGTAAAATGTAAAATGGGGATGAGAGAGAGAGAGAGAGAGAGAGAGAGAGAGAGAGAGAGAGAGAGAGAGAGAGAGAGATTGATTATCATTTCCCATTCCTTCAAGGCAACCAAGTCTACTTTAAACATATTTTTTGATTAGAAAGTTATTTGAAACTGAGATTTCCAAATCTGCAATTGTAAAATTCAATGCTTCTAACTTTGTCCACTGTGTCCAAACAGATAAAATTTGATTCTTCATCCATCCACAGGAAAGCCCTATGATGTGCCAGGGTCATATCCTGTAATGCCAGGGAGGTCCAGTCTACTTTGGGCCACACAGAAGTACCACTCTACTGAAGTGACAGAACTCAGGTGAGGAGGAGAACTTTAGAGGGTCCATTTTCCAAATGTTCTCTTCTTGCCCTCATCTCTGGCCTAATATTTAAGGTCCCTAAAAATTATACTTTACTCTCAAAAATCATATGAAACCAAAAAGTTTCCAAAGTCAAATAACATGCATTTCAATCTAACCACAGCCAACTAAGCAAATAAATGAAAACCTCAAAGTAAGCAAAACCCCTGGCTTCCTCCCCAAACTTTTTTGACAGTAATATATAGACACAATGGGTGGCCATCTACAGCCATCATGCTGAGCAGGGAGGAAGATGATTCCTAAGGCAATAATCCTACAGACCACCCTGCTTCAGTTGATCCTCTCTCTGTTTTGCCTGTACTCCCTGCTCAGACTTCTTTCCCTCCCTCTCTCCCTCTCAACTCAATGCATAGCCCAGCCCCTCCCTTCCTCCACCCAGGACAGCTACAGAGCCTCCAAGCAGATGTCCAGGTGTGAGAACCAAGTGATTAAGTCTCCCCTATACTATACCGGGAGTGTTGCTGCTGCTGCTGCCGCCTCCGCTGCTATTGTCTACTTTATCCCTCAGGCTATTGCCTTAGTCCCTGCAGATGCTGCTGCTCTTTTTGGCGTGAGAGGTGGAGGGAAGGAAGTGGAGTACTTCGTGCTAGGTCAGAGGGAGGCTGAGTCAGAGGGGCGGATGTTGATTCTGTGCCCCAAATCCAGGGTGGTGTGATAGAAAAGAACCCTTCCCTTACTACTAGAAGACGTGGGTCCAAATCCCACTTGGCTTATTCGCTGAGTGGACACCAACAAGTCACTCTTTGAACCTCAATTTCCTGATCTATAAAATCTGTATAATAATAACGCCTGCTTTAGCCTTCACCTCTGAGCCCCCCCCCCCCAATGAGGAATAAAAGAGATAACACAAGCGCGGTGCTTTATATGATGTGCCTAGGAGAGTGGAGGTCGGCTGCAGAACACCTGGACTGACCATAGACTAGCTGGGACTGGCTAGCAGCCAACACAGCTTCTGTCCCTTATCTGAAGGCACCACACGGAGAGGGCAGCTTTTGTTGCAGAGTTTAAGAAACTTTGCAAGGATCCACCTACAAGCCTGTAGGACCAAGAAGTTTCTCAAGGGAAGGTTTAGGAAAAACAGCTATGTAACTGTGTATGTATGCATGTGTGTGTAAATGCACATACGTGTATATATATACATATACATATATATATCTCCACTTAGTATGTGGGACAAGAAATCAGATTATGAAGCTCACAATTTGGGCCCTGAATTAGTGAGATGAGTGGGTAAAATTCAGAGCTAGCAGTGATAAGTTCTAGGAAAGGGGCTCCTAACCTGTCATCTGTGAACTTTTGATTTTCCTTTTTCTTTTCTTTCTTTTTTCTTTCCTTCTTTTTGCAGGACAATGAGGGTTAAGTGACTTGCCCAAGGTCACACAGTAAGTGTCAAGTGTCTGAGGTTAGATTTGAACTCAGCTCCTCCTGAATCCAGGGCTGGTGCTTTATCCACTGTGCCACCTAGCTGCCTATGATTTTTTTTTGGTCTGTAAACTTTTTTTTTTTTTTTTAGTGAGGCAATTGGGGTTAAGTGACTTGCCCAGGGTCACACAGCTAGTAAGTGTTAAGTGTCTGAGGCCAGATTTGAACTCAGGTACTCCCAACTCCAGGGCCGGTGCTCTATCCACTGCGCCACCTAGCCTCCCCATGTCTGTGAACTTTTAATGAATATATTTTGATAATTACATTTCAACATCCTTGGTTTCCTCTGTAATCCTATGTGTGTTATTTTATTTTTTTAAAAACATTTTTCTGAGGAGGGACCCTTAGGCTTCAGTAGACTGCCAAAGGAATTTGTGACCCAAAGTTAAGAAATCATACTCTAACAGTATCCAACTCAAATAGAAACATATCCCTGAGGGAAGCATATTGACTTAGAAAACCATAAATTATCTATATTGTATTGCATTTTTATCTATTTTGTTAAACATTTCCCAATTACATTTTAATCTGCTTTCCACTGCACTTGGGAGTTTGGGGTCACATGGCCTTGAGTTTGACATGTCTACTAGAATATTACGCATTAAGAGGGAAGCAGAAGAGATAGGAGATAAAAGAGACCATTTTAACCTTACTTTTTTTGCCCAGGGGCTGGTCCTGCTCCTGTGGAAATGGATACCCCTACCCCTATTTGTCTCAGAACCTTTTCATTTCTCTGCAGCAGCTGCGGGTTAGTGGAGAGAAAACTGGACTGGGAGGCAGGAATATTGGGTTCTGCCTCCTGCTACATCATTAATAACTGTGTAAACTTGGACAAGTCATTTCCCTTCTCTAGTCTCACTTTCCTTATTTGTCAAAATAGGAGGTTGGACTACATGATATCTAAACTCTTTTCCATTTTTAATGTTCAGTGATTTTCCTACCAGGTTTGTCCTGCTTCCATCTAGTGGTGTTTTGTTTTGTGTTTCTTGGTGCTTTGATAAAAGTTAGAAAATTACTAAGACCTAGGATCTCACATGACCTCACTCTCTTTTTATTGCTACTTCATGTATTCATCTTAAATACTGTATATTATAGACATAGTGCACATTTGAAAAGATTGTGGTCCTCAGTGTCCCCAGTAGCAAGCAAATACCTAATTTATAGTAGGTGCTTAATAAATACTTGGGTTAATTGATTGACCTTTAAAATGAAAGGTGGGACTGAGTGGACTTCTAAGCTCTAATTCTCCTATGAATATGGTGTGGTTTACCCTCTACACTACCCAATCTTCTCCCTTTTCCAGGGCAGGAATCCTCCTCTTTTTCAATGACCAAAAACATATCAAAAACATATTTATGTCATAAAAAGAATTTGGTAGGATTCTTTTTTTAACCTAGTCTTTTTTAAAGGTATACATGTGCAATCATGTAAAATATTTTAATATTAATCATTTTTGTGGAAGAAAACAAACAAAACAAAAAAAAATGAAAGAAGAAAGTGAAAAACAGTGTGCTTCAGTCTGTATTCAGATGTCATCAATTCTTTCTCCAGAGGCAGACACCATTTTTCATCATGAGTCCTTTGGGAGTGTCTTGGATCATTGTAATGCTGAGAATAACTAAGTCATTCACAGTTGTTCATTGTACAATATTGGTGTTACTGTGTTCAATATTCTCCTGGTTCTGCTTATTTTACTCTATATCAATTCATGTAAGCCTTTGCAGATTTTTCTGAAATCATCCTGTTTGTCATTTTTTTCAAATTTGAATATTTATTATTCTCCTTGCATCATAGGCAAGTATTAATGGAAATATTTGATGAATGTCCTAATTAAATGTTTTTTTCATTATCATTTCTTTCCAGTAGGAAACTCAAAGAAAGTTTGATATAGTACCTAGTTGAGCAATGCATGAAAATAGACTTAAAATAAATATATAATTATGATGATTATGGATTTTTTTACATTATTTAGAATTTTATTTTCCAAATTACATGTAAGAGCAAATTTTGACATCATTTTGAAAAAACTTTGTGCTCCAACTTCTCTTCCTCCTTCCCTTCCCACCCCCCACCCCAAGAACTCAAGCAATTCAATGTAAGTTATACATGAGTAGTCATGGAAAACATCTCTACATTAGCTATTTAACCTATTCTTTCAAAGACTTTAAAGAGTGTTGGGATTAATTGTTCCTTAACTGTTTGGTAGAATTCACTTGTAGGGGCAGCTAGGTGGCAAAGTGGATAAAGTACTGGTCCCTGGATTCAGGAGGACCTGAGTTCAACTCCAGCCTCAGACACTTGACACTTACTAGCTGTGTGACCCTGGGCAAGTCACTTAACCCTCATTGCCCTGCCCCCCCCATTTTTTTTTTTCATTTGGAAATTCTAGTCCTAGGGATTCTTCCTTGTATTTTTGTCTGAAAAGGATGCATTTGATATTTCTACTCCTCTGCATTTGGTTGTCAGGTTTTTATGCCCTATTACATGGTCAATTTTTGTGAAGATTTTTGTAAAGCCATGCACAGCTGAGAGAAAGGTATATTGCTTTCTATTCCCATTCTTCACAAGTAAATCGGATCTAACTTTTCTGAAATTCTATTGATCTCCTTAGCTTTTCTTGTTTATTTTGTGGTGAATCTACCTCTGCAAGGGGACAGTTGAAGTTCCCCACTAGTGGTGTTTTACTATTTCCTCCTATAACTCATTTAACTTTTCCTTTAAGAATTTGGCTGCTTTGCCATTTGGTACATATTTGTTTGGTATTTATATTGCTTTATTATCTATGGTGCCTTTTAGAAAGACGTAGTTTCTCTCCTTATCACCTTTAATTAAATATATTTTTACCTTTGTCTGACATCATGATTGCTACCTCTGCTTTTTTTTTTACTTCAGCTAAAGCATAATAGATTCTGATCCAGCCCCTTATTTTAATGTGTGTGTGTGTGTGTGTGTGTGTGTGTGTGTGTGTGTGTGTGAGAGAGAGAGAGAGAGAGAGAGAGAGACAGACAGACAGACAGACAGACAGACAGACAGAGACAGACAGAGACAGAAAGAGAAAGGATAATAGATTCAAGGAATAGGTGAATCCAGTGAAGGATTTTTAAGGATGGGGATACAGGTTTATTTATAGGATCTGGGGGATAATAAAAGATGTAAGATGAAAGAGGTGGTGGGACGTGGGGTGGGGGGGGGAACATAACTGAGAGGGCAACCTCCCAGAAGAGATGAGAACTTGAGATCAAGAGCAAAAGTAGAAGAGTTGGCCTTGGTAAAAAAGATCACATTTTCCTTGGAGATTGAATTAATAGGAAGAGAATGGGGCATGATATAGAGGGGTTTTGAGGTTTAGATTATGGAAGCCTTTATTTTCTTGCAGCACGACATAATGTCCTTACCTGAAAAAAGATGTAGGAAAGAATTAAAGGTGTATAACTGTCATTATATGAAGTGTTATATTTAAAGACTAAATGGGGAACAAGCATTTATTAAGTACCTATTACATGTCAGGCAATGTGCTAAATACTTAAACATCTCATTTGGTCTTCACCAACAACCCTAGGAGGTAGGTACTTTCATTATTTTAATTTTATAGTTGAGGAAACTGAAACAGAGGTTAGGTGACTTGATCTGGGTCACAAAGTGCCTGAGGCCAAATTTGAAATTGTTTTCTTGACTCTAGGCTCATCGTTCTAACCACTGTGCTACCTAGCTGTCTCTAGTAATAAAACTATCATAATTTTTAAGTGAGGGCCTTATTGAAATAAGATCACGTAAATTTGTAGTCACTTAAAATGGCATGGTTACATGCCAGCATCCCACAAGTGGGTATGGAGAAGAAGATGGACGGTAAAGGAAACTCAGGGTTAGGGCTTAGTAAAGGATGAAAACTGATAGGACAAGGGATATAATGACAGGGGATAGTGTATACTTCATTTGTCAACCTTTGGGTCAACACCATGAATGGAGGAAAGTAATGTCAGAACACAAGTAACAGACTGAGAGGATGGTGAAGGAAGCAAGTTCAATCAACTGACAAGCATTTATTAAGTGCCTGTAAGTGCCAGATACTGAATTAGGCACTAGGGATTGAAATACAAAGAATGAAACAATCCCTACTTACAAGAAACTTATAGTCTAATGGGGGTAACAAATACACACACACACACACACAATGTAAAGTTAATAGATACAAATATCAACAAAATAGCTTAACACAGGATAGTTTGGGAGGGACAGCACTCTCAATTGGGGGAACCAGGAAAATGATTCATACAGAAATTGGTGTTTGAGCCACACCTTAAAGGAAGAAAGAGAAGCTATGAGGTAAAGAGAGATTGCAATCTAGGCATGTTACAGTTAAAGCAAAAGTATACAGATTGGAGAGGAAGTGTTGCATATAAGGAACAGAATCTGAATCAGAGTACTATGGAGAATAATGTCCAAAGAGGCTGGAAAGATAGGTTGGGGACAGGTTATGAAGGGTATTAAAAGCTAAACAGAGGGGTTTGTATTTAATTCTAGAGGCAATAGGAAGCCAATGGAGTTGATTATAAGAAATACTCTCATGTATTAGTAACTAATTATTAAATTAGGACCAAGGTTTTCCCTCTTTTCCACTTCTTTATTCAAAAATCAACTTCAATCTTGAAGTACAGGACTGATACTGAGAGGGAAAACTCAGATCTGTTCAAAAGGTGGAGAAATCTTGGTTTAAGTGAATTAATGGATTCCAGCCCATTGTGTTTTACTTAGGTTTGGGAAAATGTGGATTCTCCATTGTCAGACAGGTGATATGGATATAGCTAATTCTCTGATCAGTCATGGGTCCCAAGTCCTCATTAGAATAGGCCCACCTCTCAATGTAATATTTACTCTTCTCATTACTTGTTAAGCAGAGTTGATTTCCACTCTTTTGCACCCCTTTTCCCAAAAGCTTTATATGTACTGAAGTTTTCACAGGTTAGGTCTCAAGTAGGAGAGTCTCTTGGTCAGATCTACTTTTGTTGTTGTTGTTGTTGTTGTTGTTTGGTGAGGCAATTGGGGTTAAGTGACTTTCCCAGGGTCACACAGCTAGTAAGTGTCAAGTGTCTGAGGTTGGATTTGAACTCAGGTCCTCCTGAATCCAGGGCTGGTGCTCTAGCCACTGCATCACCTAGCTGCCCCAAGGTCAGATCTACTTTTTTTTATTCCCACTTTATTTATTTACTTATTTATTTATTTTGCTTTGAATAGAATTTTATTTTACAAAATATATGTAAAAACAAATTTTAACATCAATTTTTTAAAAACTTCGTGTTCCAACTTTTCTTCCTCCCTCCATTCCCACCCCCACCCCCACGAACTTGAGCAATTCAAAATAAGTTATACATGAGTAGTCATGGAAAAAGTCCCATATTAGCTAGTTTTGAGAGAAAACAGTAAAAAAAAAACCCAAACTTCAGATTAAGGGATTGTCAAAAAGGAAAAGAAAAATTTTTTTTAAAAATGTGTTTCCATCTGTTTTCAGATACTATCAGTTCTTTCTCTGCAGATGGGCTGCAATCTTCATAAGTCCTTCAGGGTTATATTGGATCATTGCCTTGCTTAAAATAACGACATGCTTCCCAGCAGATCATCCCCCACTATTGCTGTTATTTTGTATACAGTACATTTCACTCTGCTTCAGTTCATGTACATCTTTCCAGGTTTTTCTGATAGTATCCTGTTCATCATAACCTGTATATAGTACCTTAAGCTTGACAGAGAATTTTCTTCATAAAAGCTAACATACATACTCAAGTAGGTATAGTAATATATTTTTGCTCTCAGGGAGGGGAGGGAGATGAGAGGAGGGGGGAAGAAGGGAAGGAGGGAAAGGCAGATTGGGGGAGAGAGCAGTAAAAAGCAAAACACTTTCAAGGAAGATGAAGATGTTCTGCATTACTGCACAAGTATAACATATTGAGTTGCTTGATCTCATAGGAAGGGTTGAGGAGGGAGGGAGGAAGAAAAATATAGAACATAGAATTAGCTCAGGGACCTTGATCTCATTGGAGTGGGCTCATGGGAATAGCATCCATACCCAATTGGGAGGAGTAATCTATTTAACCCAGCAGGAAAGTAGGAGGGGAGGAGGATAAGGAAGGAAGGATGAAAAAGGGAGTGCAGAGTGGGGGAGAGGATAGTCAGAAGTAAAACACTTTTGAGGAGGAATAGGTAAAAAAGATAGAGTAAATGTCATGGGAAGGAAGTGGGATGGAGGGAAATAGTTATGATGATTGAATATAATGGCAAAACATATGGTACCTACAGATCTACTTTTAAGGAAAAGTATTTTGGCAATAGTATGTAGGATGGACTAGAATGGGGAGATACTTGATGCAGAGAGAAGAGGATGTTCCAATAATCTTGGCAAGAGGTGATGAGGACTTGGACTAAGGTGGTAACTGTGTGAACAGAGGAAGGGGCCAAATAGGATATGTTGTTATGGTAGAAAAAGCAAGATTTTGCAACTTATTAGATAGGTAAATGATGCCAATTCATGAACCTAGGGGACTGGAAGGATAGTGGTACTTTGACAGAAATAGGACGGCTCAGATGTGGGAGAGGGAGTTTGTAATGAAAACAAAGGATTGATTTAGGAGAACTGAGGCAGAGTTAGAGATGGGAAGGTAGGAATTTTAGTTCAATATCACAGGAGTAGCACCTTTGAATGAATGATGGGGAAATCACAAATGTAGTCATCCCTGAGTGTGGCTGAAGTGAAATTATGATGCTGGTCTTGGGAGGTAAAGAAGTCAATGAACTGAGATCATAGGGAACTCAACACTAAGGGACATCAAATAGCCAGTGTTTAACTTTCCAACAATTAGCCCAGGGATAGGGATGTGGAGGAAGATTCCTGTAGGCATTGGAAGTCCTTGAGAAGGATCTATGACACAGAGGCTGATATAAGGACCTCGACTGACGGAGGGAAGGGATATAGATGGAGAGTGTGAACCTCAGAGGTGAAGAGATTTCACAGAGAAGGGGGAAAGGTTGCAAATTATAGCAAAAGAGAAAACCTCTGGAAGTAAGTGGCAAGGGCAAAGGATTGCCCTTGGTCCAATGTGTTGTTCCATACCAAGAGAAGACTACTATGTTCTGGAGAGAGTAGCCCAAGATACACTAACAGCTTTCCATGAATACCAGAAGAGAGTGACAAATAAAGAGGATCAGTTTAAAGAGAAGCTCATTAACAACACAGCAGGAGGGTATGGGCACTTTCCAGAGGAACACAGTGGAAGGAGAAGGCAGAGAACTATGTGGCCTATGGAAGGGGTAGAAATGATGGGCTTGGAGATGAGTACAGTGAGATATCAGGGGAGAAGAATTCCACTCAATGCTTATTTCCCTTTGCCCTTAGAAGACACTAAAGCCTAATTTGGAATTGCTTCTTAGAATGTGGGTATTTGTGTGCTTGGGTTGACCTGCAGATTATTTATAGTTTCCTATGTTTTATAGGTAGATGATACAGTGGATAAAAAGCTAGACCTGGTGTCAGGAAGAACTAAGTTCTTATTAGCTTATTAGCTGTGTGTAATCCTGAATAAGTCACTCAACCCCATTCTGTTTCAGTTTCCCTGTCTATAAAATAGAGATAATAGCATCTGCCTCTCAGGGTTGTTGTGAATATAAAATGATACATATGATATTTGTAAAGCACTTTGCCAACCTAAAAGCTCTATAGAATTGCCAACTAGTAGCTATTAGATGTTATATGTCATGACCAGATCACTACCTGGGTCATAACAACTAGAGACCAATCTATAAGAAAAAAGATTCATTTCTCCTTCCAAATGAGTTCCTATATGTGCTTAAACTCAACTAGAACTTTTAGCATTTGGGCTTTTTTTTTTGAGGCTCCAAAAAGGTTTTGTTCCCAGAGACCTCCCTCACAAATTCATGAAGCCTGCTCCCCAGAGTCCTGCCATTCCATTTTAATTTCACCTCTTCCTCTAAAAACCAAAACAAAAAAACCATGACCGGCCGTCTGCCCTATTGACAAAGGAATAGCAAATAGCACTATCTAGCTTTCCTTTTATACCTAGAAGAAGAGAGAGACTGAGGACATAATGTCAAAGGGAAGATGAGTTGGGATATTGGTATCAGAAGCTAAGCATTAAGCTTGGCAAAAGATGAATTGATAGATATTATTTTTTGGAACTGGGGTATAGGCAGAGGAGTGAGGTACAATTATGGGAATAGGAATGGGGCTCCATTAACAAAATCTTACCATGAAAGGCAGTAGGGAATATTGGCTTCCAGCCCTACCTTTGTTCTTCATGCCTTCAAAATGAGGGTACTTGGCACATACTTTGAAAATTACACAAAAGCATACACAGGCAATCCCAGGTTGAGAATTTTCCAATCAAGAATTTTATTTTTGGATAATTATCACTACATTGATAAGGACTCTTTAGATTAAAGGCACATCAGAGTCTGGGTAAAACAGAGGTAAACAGCATGAGGGTAAAGACTGCATCAAGAGTATTTGATCATTTTATGGAGAGGTTACTTTGCCCAAAAACAAAATGTTTTGTGAGCTGTTATCTCGGATAATAAAAAGGAAAGGATGGTCAGCCATGAATCGTGGAGTGAGTCTGGCACATCGGTTCATCATGACTGCCGCGGTGGCACAAGCTGCTTCAGTGCCTTCTTCATTAACTTCCACATAAGCCTTGTGCATAACCTTGGAAAGAAACAGGCCTTTCTTGGCTGACATCCCAGAAAAGTCAGCTTTGGATCCATCAAAGGCATCTGACACCCCCAATTTTCGAAGAATCAGTTCCATATCTAAATCTTCCTCCAATTTAAATCTGGGAAGGAAAACCTCCACCTCAGTTTCATCCATCATATCTGGATTTAACCAGTCTGCTAATTTCTCAGAGGTAAGTCCATTTTCCACCTAGAAATAAAGAGTTGCATTTTGTAAGGCCCAAAGGATTTAATTTAATTAGACAAATATTTCTTCAGTACCTACTCTATGTAATATTACTGTGCTAGGTATAGAGGATGGGGCGGGGGGGGGGTCTATTTTATTTCTGTCTTCATATTCCTAGTAATTAGCACAGGTGGGGCAGCTAGGTGGCACAGCAGATAGAGCACTGGCCTTGAAGTTGGGAGGACCTGAGTTCAAATCTCACCTCCCACACTTACTAGCTGTGTGATCCTGGGCAAGTCACTTAACCCCAATTGCCTTAAACATCCAGGGCCATCTCTAGTTATCCCGATATATATCTTGCCACTGGACCCAGATGGCTTTGGAAGAGAGAGTGAGGCTGATGACCTTGCACAGCTCTCCCTCACTTAAATCCAATTCAGTGCAAGTCATGACACCACCTCGATGTCACGGTCCTCTTGAAGAATGAAAGACAAACAACAATTTATTTACCCAAACTTCCTCCCTCAAACATGTCTCTAGACAATGGAATTTCCCAATCACATCTCTAGCTTTGCTTATCTACTTCCCATTCTGTTCTGCTTGCCCACATCAGCAGAATCTGAAAACCAGTTCCCCTTCCCCTCCAACAATTCAAGACTCTGAAATGTCAGTAAAGGCCCTCAGGTTACCTCTAGCCTCTGCTGCTATAACCTTCCACTGTCAGTCCCTATTCCTGGTGAACTGATCCCCTGAAAAGCAAGGCTTTCTCTTCTGTCCCACTGCCCCTACCATACCCCACACCTCCTTGTGATATAACAGATACAAAGAAATCAGTGTAACCTCCAGATATTGATGTAGACATTTAGGACAAGATCATTTACTTTAAAGGACTTTATTGTAGTAAAAATTCAGATGTAGTGAATACAGCTCTGAACCAATTTTTAAAAATTCTGGAAGTAGGTACCACATAATAATACTTCTCTCACCGTTTTTAGATTCGTGTTCTCATCTGGAAGCAAAATGATCATGTCCATTTGTCCTCCAACATAAGGCAGAACTAGGATCTTGGTAAATATTTCTCCTATGTAAGTCATGCTAAATTTAGATTTCTGATACATCATTTGTACTGGTTTCTGCTTCTCCTAAAAGGAGATAAATAAACATGAAATTGAATACAGGGCAACTAAAAGGGACAGATAAAACCAATACACTTACTAAAACAACAACAAAAAGAGGCTTATTTTATGTCACTATTTCACATCTCTAGACTGTAAGCCCCCTGAGGTTATAAATCAAGTGTTTACAGAGTGCTACCTTAATCCCCTGGGGCTTGTTATGCATAAGGAAATGTACTACATCTATAGAAAAAATACACCTTTTGTCCCTTCATTTGACACAGAGGTGCTATTGGCAGGCAGAGATGAATAAAAAATCTCTAATATCAAAGCAATATTTCCAAGAGTCCCTAAGTTTTGTTGTTTCTTCTTTGGGGCTTCTCTCAATTAGTGCTCTCCCATCGTTTTCATCCCTTCATCCTATAAGAACAAGGCAGGCTCAAAATTGACTTAATTCCACAACCAAATATTCAGTTAACCTTCAGTGTGAATGAGTTTCACTCAAATTGTATTTATAGTTGATGTCTTATCTGACTATGTAATGAAAAACTTTACTTCCAGTTAAAGGAATTCCATGCATTACCAAGCCGTGTGAACCATAATTAACCACCTCCCCCCCCCCACACCAAAAAAACCTCCTGAACCTTTTATCTCACTCAAAATGCACTGTTCCTGCTCACAAGACCCACCTAGCCAGTACATCTTTTTAAGGTGATAACTATTAGAGAAGTGGAGAGAAGGGACTAATTCTTACCTTTCTCTGTACCCAAGCCCCCCATATGTGCACTGTATATTTTCTGGAACATTTTACATTATGCCAATTAGTATTTAATGATACTCTGTATCATATCTCATCTTTAACTGATGTCCTAAAACTCACTAGCTCCTGTGTTATTTTTTTACCATTAACAATGAAGTTTCTGGGGGCAGCTAGGTGGCACAGTGGATAGAGCACCGGCCCTGGAGTCAGGAGGACCTGAGTTCAAATCCGGCCACAAACACTTGACACTTACTAGCTGTGTGACCTTGGGCAAGTCACTTAACCCCAATTGCCTCACTTAAAAAAACAACAACAAACAAAAACAAAAACAAAAAAACAATGAAGTTTCTGACATAAGAGTACATTGACAGAAAAGATTTTCTTTGTTCATAGAACTTTGTTTATTCCCTACAACATAAGGTATTTAATAGATGTTTTAAATTTAACAGCAAAGCAGTTAGATGAATAATGCCTTCTATGTATTTATGTGTATGTATATATGTAATACGTATACACACACACACACACATATCGATAAATATCAACAACCTACAAAGTCTACCCTTTGTTCAATCTTTTATTAGCTGATGATATTAATTCATGTTGTTCTCTCTCCTCTAACTCCTATAAAATGGAAAGGTTAAATGCTTTCTTTAGTCTGAGCTGAATGATGTCATTCTTCATTATCTCTGAATATATATAGAAAACCTTAGGGGACAGCCCTACTAGGGGATAAAAAAGATGGAGAGATGAAGAATAGTTAAGTAAAGAAAAGAAAAAAGAGTTAAGTTCAGAGTATGATAGAAAACAAAGCAGACTTCTTAGGCAACTTACACACTATGCTAGTTAAGTTTTGACCAAAAGATTAAAGAGGAATAGGTATTTTTTTTTTTTTTGGCAGGGCAATGAGGGTTAAGTGATTTGCCCAGGGTCACCCAGCTAGTAAGTGTCAAGTGTCTGAGGCCGGATTTGAACTCAGGTCCAGGGCCGGTGCTTTATTCACTGTGCCACCTAGCTGCCCCTCTTGCACTTCTTTTGGATTTGCTTACTTATAATTTTCCATATATGTCTTCAGGGCCCAGGGCAAAAGTTATTGCTAAACTGAAAAACACAAGCTTAAGAGAAATCTCTCTTCTTCCATTATTTACCATGGTAAAGTTTACAAGAAAACAAAAATATAGAAAGGGTGAGGAAGCTGTCTTCCAGAGGCTATTGTAATAAGATAACTGAGCTGTATGATCTAATTCTCTATTCTATCAGAATATAGAGAGAAAAGATTGAGGGAGATCCCTCCTAGAGGTGAAAGGCAAAGATGGAGGGATAAAGATTAGGTGAATAATGAATAAGTAAATAAATAAGTAAAGTAAAATAAGAAAAGGAAGTGTTTAGTTGTGTATTGTTTGCCCTTCATCAGTACCTGATTCTTTCCTATTGCCCTGGTTGCCCATGAGGTCCCAAGACATTACAAAATTGCCATTTACCTTGCTAATTTTGAATATCTTTTCTGTTGTACTGTCTTTCTTAAATTGTTTTCCCCATTTTCCTTTGAAATAGATAGCATTCACAAGTACCAGACTGGTCAGCGGATTAATGGAATCATTACTAAGCAGTTCTGCAATCTTACCTGCAAAAGAACATGAGAGATAAAGTTTAGAACAGATGGTAGACATAATCACATCTAAAACAAATGAGATAACATCTAAAAACATACATAAAGCACTTTACAAACCCTAAGTGGTGCATTTTGAGCTTATCTTGATATAAGCTGTGAAGTATTGTTATGTGCCTAATTTCTTCCAAACTATCTTCTACTTTTCCCACCATTTTTGTCAAATGGTGAGTTCTTGTCCTAAAAACTTGGCTCTGAATTTATCAAACAAGATTACTATGGTCATTTCCTGCTGTCGATTGCATACCGAATTTATTTTACTGATCCATCACTCTATTTCTGACCCAATGTCAGACTGTTTTCATGATCACTGCTTTATAATACAGTTTGAACTGTAACGATTGGAATGACGCCACCTGCTGGAGACTTACTGTAGAAGAGTTCCGCCCATGAAGTGAAGGTCTTTCCTTTTGAGGGCAAGACCAGG
This sequence comes from Dromiciops gliroides, assembly GCF_019393635.1. Classification (NCBI taxonomy): domain Eukaryota; kingdom Metazoa; phylum Chordata; class Mammalia; order Microbiotheria; family Microbiotheriidae; genus Dromiciops; species Dromiciops gliroides. The sequence goes on along the minus strand of NC_057861.1, from coordinate 387,396,657 downwards.
AGTCTTTTCTTGGGCATCAGAAAGTGACGCTGGCTAGTGGGAGGAAGAAGGAAGAGACTGGCGCTCGGTCTTGCTCTCTTTCCTGGGGACTCCGGCGGAGAAGGGAGCTAGAAATGCGCTCTCCCTTTAATAGACAGGAATCTAGGCCTTTATTTCTCTCTTTATCAAATTCTTATTCTCCTTAATAAATGCTTAAAAGTCTAACTCTTGCTAAAGCTTATAATTTATTGGTGACCACTCATTAGATATTTTAGACAGTTTAGCTAGAATTTTAGCCCTTAACAGAAATCAGGTATTGCTAGGCTGCCTTCCTTCACTTTTTTTGATTCCCTTGATATTCTTGACCTTTTGTTCATCCATATGATTTTTATTTTTTTCTAGTTCTATAAAATAATTATTTGGTAGTTTCTTTGGTATGATGCTCGATAAGTAAATTAAGTTAGGTAGAATTGTCATTTTCATTATATTGGCTTGGCCTACCCATGAACAATTAGTATTTCTCCAATTGTTTAGAACTGTCTTTCAGTGGAGTTTTTTTGTAACTCTGTTCATATAGTCCCTGAGTTATCTTGGCAGATAGACTCCCAAGTATTTTGTATTATCTGTAGTTATTTTAAATAGAGTTTCTCTTTCTATCTCTTTCAGATGGGTTTTGTTGGGAGTATAGAGAAATACTGCTGAGTTATGTGTGTTTACTTTATATCCTGCAGCTTTGCTAAAGTTGTTAATTGTTTTAACTAGTTTTAAACATTTTTTCTATGGTTTTTTAAGTATACCATCATATCATCTGCAAAGAGTAATAGTTTTGCTTCTTCGCTGCCTATTTTTATGCCTTCAGTTTCTTTTTTTTTTGTCTCTTTGCTATAGCTAGCATTTTTAATACAATATTGAATAATAGTGGTGATAATGGACATTCTCGTTTCTCTCCAATCATACCGGAAAGGCTTCAAGTTTTCCCTGTTATAGATAATGATTGCTCTTGGTTTTAGAAGGATATTACCCTATCTTTTTTTTTTGGTGAGGCAATTGGGGTTAAGTGACTTGCCCAGGGTCACACAGCTAGTACATGTCAAATGTCTGAAGCCGGATTTGAACTCAGGTACTTCTGACTCCAGGGCCGGTGCTCTATCCACTGTGCCACCTAGCTGCCCCTACCCTATCATTTTAAGAAAGGCTCCCTATGCTTTCTAGTGTTTTTAATAGGAATGGGTATATTTTGTCAAAAGCTTTTTTTTTTTTGCATCTATTGAGATAATCATATGATTTTTGTTGGTTTTGTTACTGATATGGTCAATTATGCTGATAGTTTTCCTAATATTGAACCAGCCTTGCATTCCTGATATAAATCCCACCTGGTCATAGTGTATAAATGTAGTGATATATTGCTGTAATCTCTTTGACAGCATTTTATTTAAAATTTCTGCATCAATGTCCATTAGAGAAATTGGTCAGCATTTTTTTTAGTGCCTTGTTTACCAACCTGACTTTTCATAAGTTTCTTTCTTTGATTGCATTTCTTTACCTAATATTTCCTCTACCACTCAAATTTTGAAAATCATTTTTTAGCTCTTCCAATAATTCTTGTGGGGATTGTATCCAATTAATTTTTTTTTGTTTTTGTTTTTTGGCGGGGCAATGGGGGTTAAGTGACTTGCCCAGGGTCACACAGCTAGTAATTGTCGAGTGTCTGAGGCCGGATTTGAACTCAGGTCCTACTGACCCCAGGGCCATTGCTCTGTCCACTGCGCCACCTAGCCGCCCCCTAATTAATTTTTTAAAAAAGCTTTGTTCATAGTTGTTTTGACTTCATGGTCTTCTGAATTTGTGTCTTGATTTTTCCTGTCACCATAGTAGCCATTTATAAATCAGCTTCCTTTTTATTTTTTGCTCATTTTCTACCCTTTTTCTTCATTTTAAACTTCATGTTAAAGTTGGACTCTGTTCTCAGCATGATGGGAAGGGGGGCACTGTCTCAGGCTTCAGGCTCTTTTGTACTGCTGTTTTCAGAACAAGTTCAGGGTATTTTCATTGCTTCCAAGGTGGTATGATCTGGGGGGAAGTGTGACTACTTTTTTTTTTTTGATGAGGCAACTGGGGTTAAGTGACTTGCCCAGGGTCACACAGCTAGTAAGTGTTAAGTGTCTGAGGCCGGATTTGAACTCAGGTTCTCCTGAATCCAGGGCCAGTGCTTTATCCACTGCACCACCTAGCTGCCCCAGGTGTGACTACTTTTATCCTGGCCTGTACTCTGGTCTGTAACCAAGGGCTCCTGATTCCTTGGGACTGCAATCAATACTGTTCCTCAGGGTCCCTGATCCCTTAGAAACAGAAGTGATACTGTTCCTCAGGCTCCTTCCCCCCTGAGCTATGACCCAGAAGTTGTTCAAATAGCATCTGGTGCTAGCAAGGCCCCTGTAATGTCTTTTTGACCACTTGCCAGGTCCCCTTACCATCTCCGGCTTGAAAGCTCCTGAAGCTGCTGATGCTTCTGTTACCACCATCTAGTTCCACCACTAAGTGGTGGGCTCTGAGTCAGCTTCCACCCTTGTGTCCCCATCTCTCTTTCTGACCTTCTAAGTTGTCTCACTCTTACCTTTTGTTGGCTCTGCCATTCCAGAATTTTATTTGAAGCACTATTTTAAAGTTGTTTAGAGGGAAATGCCGGGAGGGCCAGGCTGAGGGCTTTCTCTCCGCTTTGCCACCTTGGCTCCACCCCTAGAAGTTCCCAAGCCTTCTTTCTACTATACCATATGTTGAAAGAAATACTTTTTAAATCACAAAAACAATTCTTTGAGGTTCCACAAAGGACATGGCCTTGAAATAGTATCCTATGTGCAGAACTTTTTACTTGTAATTTGGAGAAAGGTGAAAATGACTCATTTTAAATATGGTCATCAGAAAAAAATTGATCAAACATGAATAATAAATGCATGTAAATACAGATACTTAAAAGGCAAAGAAAACAGAACAGGGTTCTCCATAGGCTTGAATGAGAATACGGTAACACTGTTGGGGTAGATGGGAAACTGTGAGCAACATCATAAAACGAAAAGTCTCAGACTCCTAGAATGGGAATGTTTATTTGAGCCATTCAACCAAAGGAGAATTATAGTGTGGTTGAAAAGGATCCTTTCGGGGGCAGCTAGGTGGTACAGTGGATAAAGCACTGGCCATAGATTCAGGAGGATCTGAGTTCAAGTCCAGCCTCAGACACTTGACACTTAACTAGCTGTGTGACCCTGGGCAAATCACCTAATCCTCATTGCCCCACAAAACAAAACAAAACAAAACAAAAAAATCCATTCTGCAGGCTGATCATTTCATTTAGAAGCATTACTGATACTGTGAACACTAAACAGCAGGGGGAAAACAAAGAAAATGTAATAAAATTTAGTGGTTAGATTTTTGCGTACTCTTTTACCACTCAGAAAAGCGGTCCTTTTTATATTTTGCAAAAGAGTTATCAAAATCATGAGCCACCATTTCTCAAATAGCTAAGAAGAAACTCCATGATTTCTTACCTTCTGTCTTTTCTTCTACCCACTTGTTTATATGCTTTCTTGATTCTTCTGGAGCACCAGCAAAGTTAAGTTCTTCCATATTTGAATGGTAGAATTTCTGACAGGATTCCTTAAAAGACTAAATAACAGGATAAACAATATAACTGTCACAAGTCCAAAACTAAAAGTCAACAATGAACTGTCGGAAAATTTCGGACCCTTTTCTCATAACGGTCATAAATATGTTACAGATCACCATGTATGGAATTCAAATCTTTGTATCTGACCTGGATGAACTTAAGTCTTTAACCTAGGGAAGATAAATGACTTAAAAAAGTAGACATCAAGGCTTGTAAGATCCCTTCAAGATTTATTAGCACAAAGAGATCACTTAAAAAGCAGTGATTATGGTCAGGAAAACCAAGGGAAAACTAATGATGTGCCAACTTCCTCTAATAAATCAATAAATTGTTATTTAAAAGTCACAATGAGACGATTAATCCAGGCACTCATTTTCCACAGGATCACACATTTAGAACTAGACTTTAGAAGCCAGCTAGTCTAACACTTCTGTTTTGAAGGAGGAGAAAACTAAGGCCCAGTAAGATGACTGTCCAAGTAGCAAATAGCAGGAGTGAGATTTTAACTCTGTGTCTACTGAACCATGCTTTTATTAGTCCTTAAGAATCATGGAAAAAGAACATTGTGTTCTGAGGTAACCAACTTTTTCAAACAGTTGAAATGGAATTTATTAATAATGTGACAATAGATGTAAGAAAATAATTATTAATAATGGATTTTTTGGGGGACACAGGGACCCCCCCCACTCAAGGGCTTAGCTCAGGAACCTTACCTAATCTCTTTCAAGGCCAGCCCAGAGTCAGTGGAAATGGAAATCAGACTCTCAGCAGAGACTGAGATCACACCTACCTGAAAGCCTTTTCCCCTCATAGGGTCTGAGCTCAGCACGTGACAGCTCATTTTGGTATGGACCACCCCCAGGTCACCTGAAGCCAATTAGCTTTGAGTAGTGTGTAAGAGCTGAAGCACGAATGGGGGTAGATGGCAGGAGGCTTGCCTGCTCACTCTTTCACAGGGGATCCTGAGTGAACCAGCCACATGTTTCTCTCTCTCTCTCTCTCTCTCTCTCTCTCTCTGGTGCTGGGGGTTTTTGGCTTGTGTTAAATGTGGCCAACTCTTTGCTAACATTTAATATGATTTAATAAATGCCTGCTGCCAAAACTGGTGCAACAGCCATTAATTTAAAAGTAGCAATATATTAGAAACCGCAGCTAAGTTCCCCAATAACTTATTATTATTATTTTGGGGGGCGGGGCAATGGGGGTTAAGTGACTTGCCCAGGGTTACACAGCTAGTAAGTGCCAAGTGTCTGACGCTGGATTTGAACTCAGGTACTCCTGAATCCAGGGCCAGTGCTTTATCCACTGCGCCACCTAGCCACCCGCCCCAATAACTTATAACAGAGACAGGCTTCCCCCCAATATTTCAAATGACACACAGATGAGATACTCCTGTCATATAAAGCCTTCATCCCTCTTTAACTTGAAAATGTCATTGATTTCCTTAAGTTTATACAGGGAGAAGTAATAGACAAGACTTACTGAGATAAAGTTATGAGTCTTTTCTCCAAAGAGCTGGTTGGCAATTCTCAGCAGGCACTGACTACCAGATTTATTAGCTTCTGCAAGAAAAGACTGGAAACCTTGGTGTACATCGGCACCTTTGTTTAAAGAAAGAACCTGTTTAGGAAAAATGAGAGAGTACAGCTTCAGTACTGTCTTCCTTTTTTTTAAAAACAAAAAAATTAAAAAAACAAAACCAAAAACATTTCAAAAGAAAATCAACTGAAAGTTCTACAGAGGCTGAGGGCATTTAAAAATAAGATTTGAGGGTATCATTCACCCATTCTATATGCTCTAACAGTTCTCTATTGCCTTTAGGAACCAATACAAAACTTCTCTGTTCAGCATTTAAAGCCCTTCACAACCTGGTTCCAACCAACCCACTTTTCCAGATCTACTGAACCGGTTTTCTTGTTATTCTTCATAGCAAGGTGAGAAGGTAAAGATTATTTTGCATTAGTAACCTCAGGGACACTTCTACCCAGAATGCCTACTGTGCATATACCACAGAGTAGTCAGACCCCCAGCATTTTCTACTCCGTTTCTCCTTGCTCTCTCTTGCTGCACTATTGACAAAGTTCTCTTTTTGTGATGAGTTCCTCTGAGGTGTGGCTTTGGGGGTGGGGGTAGGAGTATAGAAAGTTCCATAGAGTTTTTTTTTAATTTTTTTTTGTTTGTTTTCTCCTAGTTCCAAGTACCTGTTGTATCTGTGCAGCAGTATTTCCCTTGGCCCCATCTAAGACCATAGACAGGGCACAGTAGAGGCTCAGGGGGGAATAAAACACATTCCGTGAGCCATCCTCTTCACTGATTTTCTTAAAAACATTCAAGGTAAAAGTGTTGTTTGCTTCAGAGAGAGCAGCCATCATGGCACGCCTAGAATAAGAAGACAACGAGATATACGACATGAATGAGGCACTTCTGTGTGTATTCATCTAGACAGATAATTTCTGATGGTACCTCTTCAAATAATGATGATTTAGTACATTTACATAGTGCTTTAATGTTTATAAAGTACTTCATAGGTGAACTAATTTGATTCTCAATACAGCCCAGCAAAGTCAAGTGCTATTATTATCTTCATTTTACAGGTGAGGAAACTGAGGCAAACAGAGGCGAATTGACTTTCCCAGGGTCACACAACTAGTAAGGATCTAAGGCTGGATTTGAACTCAGGTCTTCTGACTCCATGTCCAGCACTCTATCCACTGCACTACCTCTTTGTCTCCCCTAAATGAACAAAATAATAAAGAAACAAATAAAAAACTAAAGCACTGGAGAAAAACAGATGAACTCAGTTTTGCTGATTATTATTATTACTCATATCTAGAAAGCACTTTGATGTTTATAACAGACATTCCTATCAATTTCTTGCCCCCAAATGGAAATGACTAATATTTTTTTCTTGTCTCCTAAACAAAAATACCTGCTTCCCTGTCTCCAGGCATGTGTTATAGATGTTTGGATTTGCTGCCTAGAATGTCCTTCATGCTACCTACATATACACTAAATTTCTGTCAAAGATCATTTCAAATGCCATCTCCACCACAAAGCTTCCCCAATCACCTGAGTCAATAATGGTCTCTCCTTTAAATGAGCTCCAGTGATCTGGCACTTATCCCACAATCCATTGTCTAGTCATTACTCTTCTTGAAAGGCAAGGGCAGTTTCTTATCTGGTAAAGGAGGCAATGGGACTATCTGTCTAAAAGGGCTAAGGACCAAGAGTGCAATGGGAATCTGCCAGATGTTTTAGCCTGGGTCAACAAATGGGAGAGTAGCAAAAGGAAGGACAGAATAGAAAGGATTTAGAATGTTCTATTGATCTGGCAGAAAGAAGGCAAATTCAGAAAGTCATATAATATGAGGAATAAGCATGACTCAGATCTAGACAGAGTAGAGACCAAGAACATGACAGGATTATGGTCAGTAGGCAGGGTCCAGAGTATCAGAAAGTCTGTAGGAGTCTCACTGGCCAATTCTGATCCTAGCAAAGAGGCTACTTGCTCCCTGTATTGTTTTATATACTTGAACGCTGGACATGCGTGGCCCTGGGCTATATTAGGTGTAGTTAAAGAAGTCAAAGCCGGGAGGAGAATCCTGCCCTTCTTCAGAATCAGTGTAATTACTGGGATAAGTCATACCTTCTATCACATCTATGTCAGTACTATGCTATGATCCCCAATCAAAGAATCACAGGAGACAAAACCTGGAAGAGACTTCAAAAGCTGGCCAGTCAAACCCATATCTAAAAAGTCATCCTCTCACAAGAGGAAATGTGTTACCTCTTAGGTAAACCCATTCCCATTTTAGAGAATTCCAACCGTTAGGAAGCTTTTGTTACATCAAACCTGCATCTACCTCTCTGTGAGCTTCACCCTTTGCTCCGAGTTCTGAGGCCAAGCAAAGTAAGTCTAATCATTGCTCCACACCACAATCTTTCAAATACTTGACGACTCTTCCAAGCTGAACAGCCCCAGCTCCTTTAAGTCATTCTTGTAGAATACCTTATTCATTCCTTTTGCCATCCAGTTCATCCTTCCCCAGACATGCCCCTGGGGTGCTTAGAACCAGTGACAGTACTGTAGATGTGGCCTGACCACTGTTTGAATGCAGCAGCATACAAGTAAGATAGACTGAGTCATATAAGAAGTGGCTTCCAATCCCAGCTCTGCACTTAATATCTGTGTGGCCTTGGACTAGCTGTTTAATGTCTCTGGGCTTCGATCTCCTCATCTATAAAATGAGGGGGTTGGATAAGATGATCTCCAAGGTGTAGCTGTAAGTCTATGAACTGTTACTGCCCTCATGTTTGACCCCATGTCTCTCCTAACGCAGCCTGGGCTTGTATTAGTTTTTTCATGGCTTTGTCACATTGCTGACTCATACCGAACTTTCTATCTACAAAACCCCTCAGTGTTTTTTTTTTTCATGGAACCACTGACCAGTTCTATAACCTTTGTTTGTATTGGTGAATTTGATTTCTTGGACTAACAGTAAAGGACAGAACAAAATTAATAATAGGAAGCTGATAATCCAAAGGGGTATGGAGATAGTAGGAGGGCACCCAGCTGCCCTTGATGAGGTTCTGTTCCTCGGTCCAGATGAACTACATCCTTGGGTACTGAAAGAAGCAGAAGATGGGATTGCAGAGCCACTGTCTGTGATATTTTTAAAATTATGGTAAAAAGCAGAAGTAACCTCAGATTGGAGATAGGCAAATGTTTTATTAATTTTCCCAAAAGGGAAAAGGATATCTAAGTGTGTTAGCATAGGCCTTTAATCCCTACTGGTAGTCTCAGGCTGGCAGATCTCTTGAGACTGAGAGTTGCAAGCCATAGTGGTCCAAGCTGATCAAGCGTCAGCATGAAGTTAAGCATCAATATGGTGAACACATGGGAACAGTTCCATGGAGCAAGATACATGCCATGAATAGCGCTTATACTTCCAACGTGGGTGAGATAGGGAGACTGTCTTTAAAAATATAAAAAGAAGGAAAGAAACAAAAACAGTCTGCAAACTAAGCCAGTGAGCTTGAATTTAATTCCTGGAGAAATTATAAAACAAATCATTAAAGAGAATGGATAAGAAACATTAAACATCTAGAAAAGGAAGTTGTGGTTACAATAAAGCCTGCATGGCTTCATCAAGAATAGGCCACACTAGGGGGGCAGCTAGGTGGCACAGTGGGTAAGCACCAGCCCTGGATTCAGGAGGACCTGAGTTCAAATCTAGCCTCAGACACTTGACACTTACTTGCTGTGTGACCCTGGGCAAGTCATTTAATCCTCATTGTCATGCAAAAAAAAAGAAAAGAAAAAAACAACCCAATAGGCCACACTAGACTAACCTCATTTCCTTTTTTGAAAGGGTTAGTAATAAATAGATGAGGGGTATATCATTGATATGGTTGACCTAGAGTTTAGCAAGACTTCTGATAAAGTAACTCATACTGTCCTTGTGGAGAAGATGGAGAGGTATGGAGAAGACAAGATTAGCAAATAATGTTTGATAATGGTTCAATGCCACTATGTCAGGAAGTGTCCAGTGGAATACATACAGCGGTCATGGTCCTGTGACACTTTCCTTTTCTGACAGTGATTTAGATAAATGTAGAGATTGCACACTCATCAAATCTGCAAGTAACACATTCTAGAATAGCTAAGACAGCAGATGTCAGTCACAATCCAAAAGAACATTCAGCATTAGGCTGAATCCATTTTGATTAAATTCATTAAGGATAAATTTAATGCTGTGCACTTAGGTATAAAAAAATCAACTTCACAAATGAAAGATGGTACAGGCATGGCTAAATAGCAAGTGTTAAAAAAGACCTAAATAAGGGGCAGCTAGGTGGTACAGTGGATAGAGTACCGGCCCTGGATTCAGGAGGACCTGAGTTCACATACGGCTTCAGACCCCTGACACTTACTAGCTGTGTGACCCTGGGCAAGTCACTTAACCCCAATTGCCTCACCAAAAAAAAAAAAAAGAAAAGAAAAGACCTAAATAGACTGTGAGCTTAATATGTCAGCAGCATGATGGTATAAGAATCAAAAAAGCCAATGTGATCTTGTATTGTAATTAAGTGGGAAGCACAGCTTCCAGGGACAGGGAGATATAATTTTACCATATAGGAGATTGCCTGTTGGATCTCAATTGGAGTACTGGTTTCAGTTCTGGGAACCATGGTTAAAAAATATATTGATATGCAGGAGAATATCCAAAGTGGGGCAATCAAAATGATGAAGGACCATGAGTCATGATATAAGAGGCTAGGTTGTAGGAGCAAGGGACATTTAACCTGTAGAAGAGAAGACTCAGAGTATCTCTGGAGAACATTCTTCGAGTATTTAGTGTGCATAAGGGATTAGATTGGTTCCATTCATCCTCAAAAGGCAGGACTGGGATTAACAGATAGAAGTTACAGAGAGGTCAATTTAGGCAGGAAGTCAGGAAAAACTTACTAATAATTAAGAGTTGTTCGGAGATGGAATGGGCTGCCTCCAGAGGTGGTAGGTTCTCCCTTCTGGTAGATATTAATGTATAGGCTGGATGAATATTTGTTGGGTATATTACAGTGCAGATTCTCTTTGTATATAGGTTGAACTGAATGACCACTTAGGTCCAGCTCTCAAATTCTGGGATTCCCTAACCCTTCTATCTAATTCCAGATAGAGGGCTTGAAACTACCTGGGAGTATCATCAGACAGTTTATCTTTGTATTCTTCTTCTCAGTCACCCACTGGAGAGAGCAGCACCACCAGCACGGGGCTCCAAAACCACTTCTATCCCTTCCCTTCCTCCCTAGAGCCTCCAAGGTCACTATCAGATAGCCAGAGGTTACCTATATACCACGATCCCCAAAGACAGCTAGCTACCATGCCAACATTCTGCCCCACAAACAATCCAATTAGAATTTTTGGACCAGTTAATTCTTGCTCTCCTACAAGCTATGACTGATCTGGTAAGACACTTAATCACTTACCCCTGCTGCTACTAACAGAACCTTATCCACTTATTCCTTCCCTCCACCCCTACCCTTTCACACAGTGTTATGCTATAGACAGAAACTACATGCCTCTCGGATCCTTATACCTATTTACACCACCTCTACTCCTCCCTAGGCTCATTCTCCTTCGGTCCACGGTTTTCTTGATTTATTCATTATATTGTTTATACAGATTTCCATACATCTTTGTTTAGTGGGAAAAGTATTGTCCTTGACATTTCCTGACCTCTGGTTTCCTCATTTGCAAAATAAAAAGGTTAGATTAGGTGACTTCTGATCTTTCTAGATCTAAATCTGATTCTATGATTTTTTCTTCTTTTTTTTCTTTTTTTTCTGGTGGGGTAATGGGAGTTGTGACTTTGCCCAGGGTCATATAGCTAGTAAGTGTCAAGTGTCTGAGGCTGGATTTGAACTCAGGTCCTCCTGAATTCTGGGTCGGTGCTTTATCTAATGTGCCATCTAGCTGCCCCTGATTCTGTGATTCTTGAAAACCCTTTTCACACCTCCTTGCATTAAGTAAAACCTGACTTTCCTGGGAAGATTAGAAGTTGGTCTCCACTGCTGCTTATGAGCCATTTCAAAACAGCTATTCTAGTTAACCTTTCTTCTTTGAAGTTGGTATAATCCACTTGGGTCTCTCTTTCCCTCCCAATGTTATTTATTAACCTTCAGGTTATTCTTCCAGGACCTGTTAGGTTACTTTAGCACCTGACTCAGTTTTTACTGCCATGACACTGATATTACAGTTCCTCAACCTTTTGTACTCCCACAACCTCCATCTCTATGCTATTTCTTCTTTTTTATCATAAAAGTATTTTATTTTTTTCCAGTTACATATAAAGGTAGTTTTCAACATTTGCTTCCATAAGATTTTTAGTTGCAAATTTTTTCTCCCTCCCTCCTTTCCTCCCCGCTTCCCCAGAAAGAAAGCAATCTGCTATAGGTTTTTATGTACAATCACATTAAACCTATTTCTGCGTTAGTCATGTTGTGAAAGAAGAATCAGAACACAAGGGGAAAACCTCAAAGGAAAAACAACCACCAAAAAGTAGAAGCAGTACGGTTCAAACTACATTCAGAATCGGCAGTTCTTTTGTCTGGATGTGGAGAACATTTTCCATCATGAGTTTTTTGGTCTATGCTATTTCTTAACCGTATAATATAATCCCAAATAATATCCAGAACTCTGAAATTCTACTTTTTGGTTACAAGTTTCTATCGTTCATCTCTCCCTGTCCTCAAACCCCTTCATTTACACTAAGTCTCCTCTTTGACCTCACCCTTTGTCCTACAATCCTTTAACACTAACCGGCTATCCCAATCTATCTTCCTCACCCTGATTTCACTTGCTTCTCTATATCAAAGCTTCTTAAACTATGAGTTGCAACCCTATATGGGGTTGAATAACTGAATGTGGGAGTCATGAAAAATTTGGCAACAGTAAAAGGTTATGTATACTTATTTTATATACCTATATAACCTCTATAAACAGGGTCATGTAAAAATTTCTCAGACAAAAAGGGAATGGAAAAAGTTTAGTGAACCCTGCTCTATATAATCCCCTACTCTGACCATGCCAATGCTTCCTTAAAGAAGTAAACCACCTGTTTCCTTGAATATTTTTCATTACTGGATTCTTGATCCTTAATATTAGATAATTTTCACCAACAATTACTGAATTTCTGCTTCCCAGTTGCTGAGAAATTGCTAGAAAAAGTCACAAAATTATGCTAATTTCATTCTTTAAAAGAAGGATCTGTGATTTCCTCAGGAAGAGGAACTCCTTCCACTTAGTTGCTAAATTCTGTGGGGCAGCCTAAGCCACATGGAAGTTAAGTGATTTAGTCAATAAACATCTATGAAGTGCCACTACCAGGCATTGTACTAAGTGCTGGGATCCAAAAAGAGGCAAAGATAGTACCTGCCCTCAAGGAGGGAAACAAGCAATATACCAGATAATTAGGAAGTATTTAAGAGAGGGAAGGCACTCCCTCCTTTAGATATTCTCCATCTCATTAATACTCCTTTAGAGTCATGGGGCCCAGACCTGAACCCAATATTCCAGATAAAGTCTGACAAAAATCTAACGGCACAAGATTTAAGAGGAATTGAGAAAGGCTTCATGTAGAAGGTAGGATTTTATTTTGGACTTAAAGGAACTCAAGGAAGCCAGCAGAGATGAGGTTGAGGAGGGAGAGCATTCTAAGCATGGGGGACAGAGAAAATGCCTGGAGTCAAGAGATGAGTGTCTTGTTTGTGGGACAGCAAAGAGTCCTATAGGACTGGACCAAAAACTATCTTGCAGTGGGGTAAGGTATAAGTAGAAAGGTAGGAAGGGGCTAGATTAAAAAGGTTTTGAACACCAAACAGAACATTTTAAATAATTTTTATTCTAAAGGTGACAGAGAGCCACAGGAGTTTATTGAGTTGGGATGTGTGTGTGTGAGAGAGAGACAGACAGAAAGAGAGACAGACAGACAGGCAGACAGCCAGACATGGTCAGACCTGTGCTTTACGAAAATCACCATGGTGACTGAACGGAGGAAGGACTGGAGTGAGCAAAGACTTGAGGCAGGCTGACTCAAGCAGGCTATTGTAATAGTCCAGGGATGAGATGATAAAAGGCCTTCAACAACGTGCTGGAGGTGTCAGAGGAGAGAAGGCATATATTAGAGATCTTGTGAAGTTGAAATTGACAGGCCTTGCCAACAGATCGGATATGGGAAGATGAGATAGACTGAGGAGTCAAAGATGAAACCTAGGTTGTGAGTCTGAGAAACTGTCCTCAACAGTAGTACAGAAGTTATAGCAATGGGGGAAAAGATAGAGAGTTCAATTTTGGACATGTTAAGTTTAAAATGTCTACTAGGGAGGGCAGCTAGGTGGCACAGTGGATAGAGCACCAGCCCTGGATTCAGGAGTACCTGAGTTCAAATCTGGCCTCAGACACTTTATACTTACTAGCTGTGTGACCCTGGGTAAGTCACTTAACCCCCATTGCCGCCCCCCCCCCCAAAAAAAGTCTACTAGACACCCAATTTGTGATGTCTGAAAAGCAGTTGGAGATGCAAGTTTGAAGGTCAGCAGAGAGGTTAGAGGATAGGGAGATTTGAGAATGGTAAGCATAAAGGTGACAATTAAATCCCTGGGAGCTGATGAGCTCACCAAATTAAGCAGTATAGACTAGCCTTTTTTTTAATCCTAAAATTATTTTATTATGTTCCAGCTATGTAAAAATAGTTTCCAACATTTGTTTTCATACAATTTTTAGTTCCCAATTTTTCTCCCACTGTCCCTTCCATCCCTGTTCTCCAAGACAGAAAGCAATCTGATATAGGCTATATATGTACAATCACATTAAACATATTTCTGCATTAATCATGTTGTGAAAGAAGAATCAGAATAAAAGGGAAAACCTCAAAATAAAAAAAAGTGGAAACGGTATGGTTCAATCTGCATTCAGAATCCACAGTTCCTTTTTCTGGATGTGGAGAGCATCTTCCATCACTCCTTTGGAGTTGTCTTGGATCATTGTATTGCTGAGAAGAGTTAAATCCATCACAGTTAATCATTGCACAATGTTTCTCTTACTGTGTACAATATTCTCCTAGTTCTGCTCACTTCACTCGGCATCAGTCCACTTAAGTCTTTCCAGAGCCTAGCTTCTTAAACTTCAGGTCACAACCCCATATGGGGTCACATAACTGAATGTGGGGTTGGCAAAAAATCTGGCATCAGTAAAAGGTTATGTATACCTGTTTTATATACTTATATACCCAAGATCGGGTACAAATTTATCAGGTGAAAAGGGGTTATGAGTGGAAAAAGTTTAAGAAGCCCTCCTATAGAGAAGGGAAGAGGGTCAAGGTCAGAACCCTGTAGGACACCTAAAGGATATTATCTGGATGAAGATCCAACAAAGGAGACTGAGAAGGGGCAGTCAGTTGGGTAGGAGGAACACCAGGAGAGAGAGGTGTTTCAAAACCTAGAGAAGAGATTATCAAGGAAGACTCGATGATCAACAGTGCCACAGCTGTGGAAAGGACCAGGAGAATGAGGATTGAGAAAAGGTCATCACATTTGGAGAAAAGGCCACTGAGTTTACCAAACACACACACACACACACACACACACACACACACACACACACACACACACACACACTAATCTCTGCTAAATGGTACCCAGCAATCTTTTTATTCAACTTTTACTGACTCTCCATCACTTTCTCTATGGCAAAAATTCTAAACCTTGACTTTTTACCTCAAGCCACAAAATCCACTCCTTCCCTTATAGGATCTGACCAGCTCTTACTTTACTGAGAAGATCAAGTCCATCTCTGTTTGAGTTCCCCTCTTCCCCAGCTCTAAATTGTGTCTTTATAAACACAAACATATCATCAAAACAGTCTTCATTCTAACCCCTTTTACTCCTATTTTGGAAGAAGACTTATATCTCTACTCCTTACTAAGGTTAACCCCTCCAACTATGTCCTTTTTTTATTTGTATTTTTTATTTTTAGTGAGGCAATTGGGGTTAAGTGACTTGCCCAGGGTCACATAGCTAGTAAGTGTTAAGTGTCTGAAGCCGGATTTGAACTCAGGTACTCCTGACTCCAGGGCTGGTGCTCTATGCACTGTGCCACCTAGCTGCCCCCAACTATGTCCTTAATCCATTCTCTTCTACCTCCTCTAAGACTTTGCTCTATCAATCAATCATTTCCTCTTTTGTATTTATTTTTAAAATCTTTTTCTCCCCTAGATCCCTTTTTCTACCTGCAAATACACTTGGCTCTCCCCAATCAAAAATACCCAGAACGACAACATCCCTTCTTGATATTCTCTCTTTGTTTGCCCTGGACCCTCCTCAAATAGAGGAAGCAAAAGGAATAATCATTTATATCAAGGCATCTTGAACTTTTTCCACTCAGGACCCCTGTGTCCAGCATCCTGCTCCACTATAATAAAAACACTTCTGTTGGCATCATTTTCTTCAACTGTAAAATGGGGGTAATAAGAGAAGTCACCACACAGGACTGTTGTGAGGGTAACATGAGAAGATATTTTTGTAAAGTACTTTGCAAACCTTAAAGTATCTACCAGTTTATTATTATTATTATCATCATTGCCACTACTGCCATCACCACCACTTTTTCTAATCCCTACCACTTCTTTCTGCTTGTCTTCTTTCTTAATTTTATTTTCTCTCTTCTAACTTTATCTATTTATTTTATACTGGGAATTTTTTTATTATAGTGGAGTAGGATGCTGGACACAATTTAGATGATTCCAATTTTGTTGGCAACATCCAAAGCATCATAGTCTGGAGCCAGTTGGACATAGACTTTCTTCTCTCCATCAGGTCATATCAGTGTATTAACCGTGGCCACAGCAATGTCATAAAGCTTCCTTATGGCTTGCTTCATCTGCTGCTTGTTGGCTTTGACATCCACTATGAAGACAAGGGTGGTGTTGTCCTCTATCGTCTTCATAGGGGACTCAGTGGTCAAGGGAAACTTAATGATGGCATAAGTAGTCAAGCTTGTTTCTCCTCAGGGGCACTTTTCCAAGGGTATTTGGGCTGCCTTCGAAGTCTTAGAGTCTTGGGTCGCTGGAAGGTGGGGGATGTTCTGATCTACTTTTTGTGGCTATGGACACCCTTCAATACTGCCTTCTTGGCTTTCAAGCCTAGACTCCATGTCCAGCACCATAATAGCAGAGTGAGACAAAATACAGCTGGGCCACAAGTCAGCATTTATGAAGCTCTGGGTCTCTGGGCTCCTGACCAAGTGGAGAAATGGTAAAAGGATATGAACAGGCAGTTTTCTGAATCTGAAATCGGAAAGCTTGTATAAACAAAAGTTGAGAACTATCTTTACATGTAACTGGAAAAAAATAAAATACTTTATTTAAAAAAAAGAAGTTAATGGGGATTTATAGTAGACAAAATAGCTTATTTGCTCAGTCATTCTTAAAACAATATTGTCACTGTATACAATGTTCTTTTGGTTCTCCTCATTTCACTCTTCTTTATTTTGTGCAAGTCTTTCCATGTTTTTCTAAAATCAATGAGTTCATAATTTCTTATAGTACAGTAGTATTCCATCACAACCATCTGCAATAACTTGTTCAGCCATTCCCCAACTGATAGGCATCCCTGCAATTTCCAGTTCTTTGCCACCACAAAGAGAGAGCTGCTGTTTACATTTTAGAACACAAAGATTCTTTTCCTTTTTTCCTAATCATCTTTGGAAATAGACCAAGTAGTGGTATTGCTGGGTCAAAGGGTATAGGTAGTTTAAGAATTCTTTAGGCATAATTCCAGATTGCTCTACAAATTGCAAACTTTCAAAGAATACCATAGACAAAAACTTAAGAATCTTTGGACATAAAAATGATTCAGTTTTCTCCTTATGATTCAGAAGCATCATCATCAATACCAATAATCATTGTACAGAAATGAGGAAAACGTAGATAGAGGAAATGATTGGTTGGATTCAGGGTTAAGTGGGTTTACTAACTGGTTACAAGCAAACTTTTAGTAGTGTGATGAAATAATGAGATTTAGCAGATACTCAAACACCCACACCTGGAGATTAATCTAGACTGATTGAATCAAGTGAGAGTGATTAACTGCTGATTAGCCTACTTCAAGTTAACTGGATTGTAATCACACCTTGAGAACCAGATGGATTTGGATGATGCCAACCAATCAGCTTGAAGCAGTGTGTAAGGACCGCCTCTGTTCCAGGCCTATAAAAAGCTTCCACAATGAGTTTGCTGGAGAGAGTTCCTGATTAAAGCAGGCTTGTGGAGGAGGACTTCAGGAAGAACCCAACCAGGCTGGAACTCTAGGCTAGGTAGGACTTCTTTTTCTTAACTTTCTGAACTCCTTGTAAATATCTGTATGCTTTAATAAATGTTTAATGCCCAAGGACTGGTGTTAAAGCTTCTAATTTAAGGCAACCACAATTTAGATTTTAAACATCACAGTATGGAATGCCATCACACCAATAATAGGAAAAATAGTATGTAAAAAATGGATAAACCTAGGAAGTCTCATTTGATTTTGAAAAAGCTAAAGTGAAATGAATTTGCTAATTACTTCTCCCCATTTGGAGAATATAGGGAAAGCTAAATAACCCTAGTGAACACCATCTCGACTGTCCAAGCCTCCCTTTAATCTACTTGGCACAAAGTTCAATTCTCTCAACAAGACAGTTGATTTAGCTCAAACCTCAGCAAAAGGCACAAAATACCTAGTGTAAGAAGAGATATTTTTTGACTCTTATTTTGTCTAACAAAGGCCAGCACCTGAAATCACTGAAGTTCTAAGAGCTATGAAAAACATGATAACGAGCAGTGCATTATGACTTCTGTCCCCCACTGAGCCGGCCTAGCTACGTTTTAGTGAATGGGATCTGCTCCCCCCCCCACAACCCTATACATCCTTTCATCAGATAACCTTAAACATTGTAGGATAAATTGTAACTAAATTACAAGCAGTTTTGAAATGCAAAGCATCCTCTATACCATAAAGGCCAGAGGAATGGCCCACCCCAAGGAGCCTAGTATTTAACTTCTGACAGCAGAAGCATAAAAGGACATTTTGTAGTAGTTGTCCTCCATACCTCCAAAAGGCCAAAGATGGGCAGGAGCTACTCAAGAAATCAGTGAAACAATGCTATTACAGCAAGAAAGACAAGAGTAGCTGAGTTCTGATGCAGGTAAGCAGCAGCTGGGAAGAGCCCTGAAGACCTTCTCAGCTGATCCAGTTCCCTCCCCTGTGCATCTTTCCTGGTGGTGCCCATGCCTCTCCTGGGCTAGCAACCAGGCTGAGGGGCTAATGGAGGTTTGGAAACAGATTATGGAAGGAAACAGATTTTGTATCGTCATTCATTTATTCATGTGACATAGATATTTATTCATTGGTTTTCACTTCATCTTTGTATCTTGGAACTTAAGATAGAGCCTAGTAAGCAGTAAGTGCTTAATAAATTATCAATCTATAAACATTGATTCATCACCAGGCACTGTGTTAAGCACCAGGAATACAAAGATTGAGTGATAAGCAACCCATTCCCTCAAACAGCTTACTTTGTATAGTGACTGGGAGGACACGATATAATGTAATAATAATAAAAAAAATAATTACACATCAGAAAATAGAAGATAAAACAGGCTGGCATCAGGTCTTCCCTAGACAACATGTTAAGAGTCAAGACATTTCTTCTCTTTGGATTTTCAGAACCAGAACTCACAGGATCTGGATGTGATTATTTGTTGTAAAGCAATGTTGAAGGCAAGGACAATCCCTCTCAGAACCTCCACAAAAGGACATGTTACTGTAAAGAATTGTTATTTGAGGTTTTTATGCCTCGGGGAGCACTGGCCTGGGGCTCCGCAAACCACACGGTGCTCCACCCACTGGTTGTAGCCGTTGCCAGGGCTTTGGCACCTCACGTCATCACCACTCGACCACGCCTATGTGGGCCTGGCAAAATTATAATGATTGGAAGCCTAGTGTGGGCAGTCATGTGACTGTCAGAGCGGCCATCCCATTGTCTAGGGCTGGGTGGGGTGTTTCTAGGTTTGGGTGAGGAGAATTGGGCATTCTAGGTGGAAGCTGGAAAGCGACAGGCGTTCTGCCGCGTATTTTCAGCTGATTCCTGGGCGGCGGTATTTTTTCAGGTATTATAATTTCCCTTTCCCCATTTTATTTCCTTTCCCTTGATCCTACTGATCCTGTTTGTGTTTTTTTTTTTTTTAAAGTGCATTCTGGTTAAAATAAATCTTGTTCTGTTTTGAGGGAGGCTGCTGGTCTCCTTCCTTGCCCCAATATTGCGGTGAGCCACTTAGCTAGCACTCCCCAATTAAAAACTGGTCCCCACATTACTAAAGTGTCAAAAATAGCTTTATATGAAGAGATTGTCCTAGAGCTGAAATTATAAGTTAATGATGTATTAATGATTCCCAAAGTTACTTAAAAGTAAAGGGGGGAGGCAGCTAGATGGTGCAGTGGATAGAGCAACGGCCCTGTAATCAGGAGTACTTGAGTTCAAATTCGGCCTCAGACACTTAACACTTACTAGCTGTGTGACTCTGGGCAAGTCACTTAACCCCAATTGCCTCATTAAAAAAAAAAAGTGGGTAATCTAAAAGTAAAGGGGGGGGGTTAATACTTAAGTCCCAAAATATGGAATTCAGGTCCAGACCCATTTCTGCCAATAATTTGCTATTTCTTTAACCTTGGTAAATCCCAACTTGTCTGGTCCTCATTTGTCTACACAATAAATGTCTAGTGCACCTTCCAGCTCTTGGATGCTACAATTCTAAGCAATTATAAACAAGGTGAAATTAGACCCAACTCTTACAGTTGACAATGAAGGCCCCGCTAGGAGGCAAAATTACAAAAGAAATACCTATTGCCTAGCCAACTGCTAAGTAGCCAACTAGTCTGTATAGGTAACTAATTACATAATATAGTCATTTCAGGCATTAATTTGCTAAAGCCCTACTCACTGGTACTGAAATGTGAATAAAAAAAAAATCACCTAACAAATATAAAACAAAGCAATTGATCACCATTGCAAAATAATAAGATTCTTAACAGTCACACATAAGTTAAAGTTCTAAACCTAAGGTATTTAAGGAGCAGAGTGTAGGTTATACCAGGCAAGCAGGAAGAGATTTCTTTCTTTCATTTTTACTATTATTGTATTTTCACGGTAAGGATGGGCTAGAAATTAATCATAAAGTTTGTAAACTAGTCAAAGTTTGCTTAAAAATACAATTCAGGGGGCAGCTAGGTGGTGCAGTGGATAGAGCACCAGCTCTGGAGTCAGGAGTACCTGAGTTCAAATCCAGCCTCAGACACTTAAACACTTACTAGCTGTGTGACCCTGGGCAAGTCACTTAACCCCAATTGCCTCACCAAAAAACAAAACAAAACAAAAATACAATTCAACTAGGTAGGAGTTCACCAATGTATTACTTCAAGTTATCATATAATATGGCCATATCTTGAGAAAACATTGCTATTTATCTGGTGGTGAAACATCGATCCATATGAATTTTATTTGCCCATTTTCAAGAATTATTAACTTGTGACTAGTAATACTCAATATAAATTATCTGATGATGATTCATATACACTACAAGAGTACTACTGTTTTACTCCAAAGACGGGTAAAAATCCAGGAAACTCATTCAAAGATTACTTTATGATATCATATCTAACCTGTTTATTCAACTCTGATACCACCCAAAACCTTGCTGGAATAACCTTTGGTCTTGGCAGGGTTCATACTCAACAATAGGGCTCTTTACCAGACTGGGCAATAAAATGTAGTAAAACATTTATCCCAATTTCTTCTTGTAACTCCATGTCTTGATTTGAGCATTCAAATTTCACCACCTCCTATCCTTGTCCCTGAAGTAAGAAGCTTCACAAAAATGAATTTCCAAAATGAAGTCTGAAGCACCTGCTAACATTTTAACAAAATGAATTTAATGATGGTGATGATAGATACAAAGTACATAGAGCCTCTAAGTCTTGAAGAGGCTAGATTTTTGCCCATTTCCCCCCCTGAAGTGGTTTTAATAAAACCACACTGCTTTTCACAGATTTTAAAATGTAGTGGGAATTTTCATGGATCTCAAATTTTTAGCTCCAGGAACATAAGACTGGTTTTGAGGGGGCAGCTAGGTGGTACAGTGGATAAAGCACTGGCCCTGGATTCAGGAGTTCCTGAGTTCAAATCTGGCCTCAGACACTTGACACTTATTAGCTGTGTGACCCTGGGCAAGTCACTTAACCCCCATTGCCCCACCAAAAAAAAAAAAAAAAAAGACTGGTTTTGAAACAAAGCTGACTACTGTTGCCTAGTTATGTCGGAATGGTATTGACCTAGGAAGCCCTGTCAAATCCCAGGTACTAAATAGGCTTAGGGTTGGCTCCCCAACCAACATTAGAAGGGCCCCAAGCTCTGCCACTGAAACTTGCACAATGACAATGTCCTGATAATGTCTATCTAGAATTCACTTTGCTTTTAAGTTTTGGTACCTTTTTTTTTTTTTTTACATGACTCTTTCCCAAATGCACTTCTTTCCCTCTCCTCTATCTAGTAAGCACCTCCCCTGTAATAACAAGAACCAGTTAAGCAAAATCAGTAGACACATCTGTCCCCCACATTTCACACCCGTGGTCGCTTCCCTTTCCAATTAAAGGAGGGAAGTAAATTTTATCATTTGTTCCCAGGGGACAAGCTTCTTCACCATAATCACAAAGCTAGTCCCTCCCTCCTTTCCTTTCTTCTTTTTTCAATTCACTTCCAGGATTTACAATTTCTACTTAAGGCTTGAGCACTTGTGTGGGATCTGATATCATAAAAAGACCTCCCGGGGTCAAAAGACTCAAGATGGAAAATGTTTTCCACATCCTGAAAAACAACTATGGAGTCTGAATGCAGACTGGCACAGTATTTGCACTTTATTTGGAGTTTTTTGTTTGCTTTTTTTCTTTTTTGTGGTTTTCCCCTTTTGTTCTGATTCTTCTTTCATAACATGACTAACGTGGAAATATGTTTAATATATATAACCCATATCAGATTGCCTGCTGTCTTGGGGAGGGAAGGGAGAAAAAAATTGTAACTCAAAATTTTACAAAAATGAATGATGAAAACTCGCTTTACATGTAATTGGGGGGAAAAATTAAATACTATTAAGGGGGAAACAAAAAGAGACCTGGTCGAGAATCAGCACTGTATTCTAGAGTCCAGGCGCCGCCACTAACTAGCCTCGACCATACTACTTAGCCTCTTCGGGAGACTCATCTCGAAGCCCTCTGTGTTTACTTACAAGTTTAAAACTGGACGAATATCCCCAAATGAAACCTACTCTTCTGTCCCAATGCGGAAATGCTGTAAGAGGGAAGAGTTATAGAGTCTACTGCCCTTTCACCTCCTCTCTCCGCACAGGTAAATATTCTATTTCTAGTGCAAGTATCACCTGGAACGACTCAGTTCTGCCCCCATGTCGTCCTTCTGCAATCGCCTTCCTCTTCCTCCCCTCGGAACTGACGATGAGGAGGAAGCAGGGTTGCAGGATACCTGTGCTCCTTTTTCGCAGTTAGGGGATGCTCGCAGGTCAGACCATTAGTGGCACCCCCGGTTCAGGGAGTATCCAGTGCCATTGGCAGGCCGCTCCCCAACTGACCTATGCATAATTCAGAGCCAGCAGATCTGGCTGCCCAGGACTGCCCCAGTGTGCTTGGGGGTAGGCAGGAAGTGCGAAAAAGTACCATCCTCACTCCTAAAGTAAGCAACCCGAGCAAGCGCTCAGAACCTACTCACCTGTGCCAGCTTTCTCCGCCAGGCTCGGGCTACTAAATCCTCGCAATCAGAAACAATAAAGCGCCGCTCGCGCTCAGGGAAAAGCGAAAGCGTATTTGCAGCTGCTTCTGCGGCTGCTCTTGAGACCCAGGCGTACTCGGGCCCACGGACTTCCTCTCTAGTTTCAAACGCAGACACGGGCCCCCTGGAGCTCGGCTAGACTAATCCTGAGCAGCGCGGCCCCGACCCCAGGGCCAAGTGGGAAGGTTTTTACGTGCCCGAGCCAAGCCTGCCTAGCCCTTTCCCCATCTCCGGCAAAGCGCAGGAATCCTGCGCTAACACCCGGCCCCTCCCCGTACTCTGCCATTGGAGGAAGGGCACAGAGAAGATCGAGAAGCCCAGTCGGCCTCCGCCTACCTGTACTCGCTGTAGTGAGGTGATAAGTGCTGTCGCTGCTACTGTTGTTGCTGCTGCTGCTGCTGCTTCCTTCTGGCTTGCAACCCCGGGGAAAAGTACTGCTGTTAAGCCCAGCGTGGGTTCTGTTTAAAGCAAACCAGAGCCACCCCCAGGGCCTGGAAATAGTCACGACTGGACTGTGGGAGGAGTCAGAGGGAAGCTATTCCCTCCTACTCCTTAAACTATTTCCTGACTCGGGGCACACTGGAAACCTGGTGCAAAGGGAAATTATGCCCTTCGGAGCACGCCCAACTGTAGTAACACTGATGAGATGTGTAAAGGATTCATTTCCCAATCCTTGACTCTCTCTGCTTCAAGCCATTGAAAAGGGAGATAGTCTTGAAGGCTAGCGAGGAAAGAATCTCACCAGAGATCCCAGACCACAAACTTGGCTCCACAGACTGTTTAAAAGATTTTTTGCATTATTCCACTCAGACTAATTATAACTGGAAACTCTTACTTTGATTTGCTCTCGGTTTGAATCCAGGCAATAACAATTATTGTATAATCTATTAGTCGGAGTGATTTGGGACCTTTCTTGACTCAATTTCCCCTCTAAGTATATGGTTATATGGTATTTTTGGAACCCTGCCAATATGACAGAAACTCATTAGTTTTTTAGTTCAAGTTTTTAGCATGTAGTACAGTGTGGGTGTACAAGAAACAGCAAGCAGAGAAGTGTGGATTCCAAGAAACATAGTGTGGGTGTGACAGCAAGTCAGTTAGACTGGGTATACAAGAAATATCATAATAAGGAATAATATAACTTAATAAGAAATAATGAGTGGGCCACTGTTCCTAGATTGAAGAAAAGACAAAGCCTAAGAACACTAGAAAGATAAGAAAATGCCAGGTTGTTGGGCTTTGATTATGTTTTAGCAATTGTAAATTCTCAGGGTTGATCGAGCTTCCCATTTAGAACATTTAGAACAGCCACTGCAGTTAGTAGTTGCAAAGAAATTTTTTAAATGATGTCTTTCTTGTTTTATAATTCCTTCAGATAATATCAAGTGACAGAGGAACCCATTTCACAGGTTCTATACTCCCAGCTTCAGTGTTCCCTAGATTCCAAACTTCCTTTCTACCAACAGATGAGTCATGAAATGCAGGGATGAGATTCTGCTGTCTTGGAGAAGGTGGAGGTACTGAAGAGGAAACAGATCAACTCCATGTTGGAATAACCTTGACAATTAGAACTCTCTGCTGTCACTGTTCTGCTCATCCCAATCTGGAGCAGCACCTACTCCAAACCTGAGGTCTTGGACCTTCATTACTGGGACTTCCAGAATAAATGCCTCTAATTCTTGGGAATTGAATCCATTCTTCTTTGCAACTTCCGCCCTAGGGCCTTATACTGTTAAGGGGAAAAGAAAAAAAAAATATGTGCAAACTAG
The DNA here is from genome assembly GCF_019393635.1 of Dromiciops gliroides. NCBI lineage: Eukaryota > Metazoa > Chordata > Mammalia > Microbiotheria > Microbiotheriidae > Dromiciops > Dromiciops gliroides. The sequence continues at coordinate 387,371,822 of NC_057861.1, read as the reverse complement.
CCCTCCCACTGTCAGAAATCACCAGATTACTCAAAAGTTGTACATCCTGTTTGGCCATGCAGATGCCCACACAGGTCATCTCGTTATTGGTCTGCCACTGAATGTCCCTCCTCAACTTTTCCATCTTCTGAGAGCAAAACTCCCTTCCTAGTTACCGATCCTTTTACCAGTATGTTTTAACTTTATCTCCCTCTATTTGAATGTTAAGATCCTTGAGGCCAGGGACTCTCTGTCTCTGTCTCTATCTCTGCTAAAACAGAGAAAAAAAATTATAAACCAATTTCCATAATGAATATTTATGCAAAACTTTCAAATAAAATATTAGGAAGGAAATTACAACAATATATCTCCAGGTAAATACACTATCACCAGGTGGGATTTATACCAGGAATGCAGGGTTGGTTTAATATTAGGAAAGTTATCAATAACAAAACCAATGGTGGGGGGGCAGCTAGGTGGCCCAGTGGATAAAGCACTGGCCCTGGATTCAGGAGGACCTGAGTTCAAATCCGGCCTCAGACACTTCACACTTACTAGCTGTGTCACCTTGGGTAAGTCACTTAGCCCTCATTGCCCTCAGTAAATAAAGAAATGAATAAATAAATACTATTTGGGGGCAGCTAGGTGGTACAGTGGATTAAGCACCAGCCCTGGAGTCAGGAGGACCTGAGTTCAAAGCCAGCCTCAGACATTTGACACTTACTAGCTGTGTGACCCTGGGTAAGTCACTTAACCCCCATTGCCCCGCAAAAAAATAAAAATAAAAATAAATTATAGGATAGGAATAAATTAAGCTTTCTTTAAAATGATAAGTACTATCTATCTTAAACCATCAGCAAGCATTATCTGGCTAGAAGCCTTCCCAATGAGATCAGAAGTGGAATAAGAATGCCTAATATCACCAGTATCATTCAATAACGTACTAGAAATGCTAGCTGTAGCAATAAGAGAAGAAAAAGAAATTGAAGGGATTAGAATAGGCAATGAGGAATCAAACTTATCATTCTTTGCAGATGACATGATGGTATATTTAGAGGTGAAAACTATTTTCATAATATTCTATGTTTTATACTATGAGATGAGCAGCTAAGTAGAGCAGTGGATAGAATTCCAGGCCTTTGGTCAGGAAGACTCATTCATCTTCCTGAGTTCAAATCCAGTTTGAGACACCTACTACCTGTGTGACTCTGGGCAAGTCACTTAACCCTGTTTGCCTCAGTTCCTTATCTGTAAAATGAAATTAAGAAGGAAATGGCAAACCACTCTAGTGTCATTGCAAAGAAAACCCCAGTCGGTCATAAAGAGTCAGACATGACTGAACAACAACAATAACAACAACGAATTATGAACCTGATCAATTCCATTGATCAGCCACTCTATTTCTTATCTAGTACCAAAGAAATTTTGATGATTACCACTTTCTAATATAGTTTGAGATCTGGTACTGCTGGCTCCCTTACTTAATCTTTTTTCCCATATGTATGGGATGGGTTCGAGTCAGATTAAACTCTGAGGATGGAGCCTGGTATCCATCTTCCCATGTCAGACCCCCAGTCCCTGTCATGGATTAATTGCAATGAGATAGGAGAATGATTCCTGCCTCCCCTTTTTCACATTCCTAAGCCTGCCCCTGGTACTCATTACCTGCACCCCCACCCCACCCCCCACCCCCGCCTTCCCTTGGTTCGACCTTGTTTCTCCCTCCCCTTCTTCCCCCTTACATATATACATGCCTCTATACATTGATCACAAGCTAAGCATGCATCCTGGGTGAGAGAGAATTGGGTATTAGATTGTGAGCTCACCCAGTGCACATGGGGACTTCCCCCTGCCTAAAAATTCCTATAAAAATCCAAAGCATGAGCCTATTATTGTGACTCACTCTCAGTCATTGAGTTTTTCTGTTCTCATGATAATGTAATAAATCTGTTTCTGCTTGACTTGGTGGTCTCCTCGAGTTATTTGGGTAAACTGAAGCAGTTTGTCCCAAATACTCTATATGAAATTTATTTTTTTTCCTAACCCTACAAAGTAACATTTTGGTAGTTTGATTGCTATGATACTGAATTAGTAAATTCATTTAGATAGTTTTGTCATTTTTATTGTACTGGCTCAGCCTTCCCATAAACTATATTTCTCTAATAGTTTAGATTAATTTCTATATGTGTGAGGAGTGTTTTTATAATTATGTTCATGTAGTTCCTGTGTGTGTCTTGACAAGCAAACACAAACATTTTATCCTGTTTGCAGCCATTTTAAATGGAATTTCTTTCTGTCTCTTCCTGCTGGGTTTTGTTGGTAATAGAAATGTTGATTATTTGTGTGGTCTTATTTGATATCCTATAAATTGGCTAAATTGTTGATTGTTTCAACTAGGGTTTTTTTTGGTTTTTTGGTTTTTTTGGTGAGGCAATTGGGGTTAAGTGACTTGTCCAGGGTCACACAGCTGGTAAGTGTTAAGTGTCTGAGGTCGGATTTGAACTTAGGTCCTTCTGAATACAGGGCCGGTGTTCTATCCACTGTGCCACCTAGCTGCCCCTCAGCTAGTTTTTTAGTTGACTCTTTCGGGTTCTCTAAATATACCATAAAATTAACTCTATAAAGTGATGATTTTATCTTCTCATTGCCTTTGCTTATTCTTTTAATTGATTTTTCTTGTCTTATTGCTACATGTAGCATTTCTTGCATAATAATATTGATAATGGACATCTTTATTTTATCCCTGATCATATCAGAAAGGCTTCTAGTTTATCCCTATTATAGATAATGCTTGCTCTTAATTTTAGATAAATACTATTTATCATTTTAAGAAAAACTCCGTTTGTTCCTATACTTTCTAGTATTTTAATAGGAATGGGTGTTGTATTTTGTCAAAACCTTTTTCTGCATCTATTCACATAATCATATGAATTTTGTTGTTTTTATAACTGACATGGTCAAATTATGCGTATGATTTTCCTAATATTGAACAAGCCCAGCATTCCTGATATAAATCTAGCCTGGTCAGAGTGTATGATCTTTGTGATTTATGGCTGCAATTTCCTTGCTAGTATTTCATTAAAAATTTTTGCATCAATATTCATCACAATTCATCAAGTGAGGGTTTTTTTTTCAGGATAGGGTAGACATGGTCATGTTTATAGGCAATAAGGAAACATCCAGCAGACAGGGAGAGATTGAAGATAAGTGAGAGAATAGTGATATAGAAGGGGCAATCTGCTGGAGAAGATGGGATGGAATGAGATCACTTTTGTAAATGTGAAGGGGTTGGCCTTGTCAAGGATAAGGTCACATCTTCATGTGAGATAGGAATGAAGGAAGGGATCATGACACAAAGTATCTGAGTGATGTGAGATGAAGAGGAGGAGAAAAGGGGGAGTCTCTCAGTGAATGGCCCTCAAATTTTTTTCCAGTAAAATATGACACATGGGGGCAGCTAGGTGGCGCAGTGGATAAAGCACCGGCCCTGGATTCAGGAGGACCTGAGTTCAAATCTGGCCTCAGACACTTGACACTTACTAGCTGTGTGACCCTGGGCAAGGTGGAGGAATAGGTCACAGGAAATGAGTGGATTGAGAAACAGAGAGGTTATGATATTGGAGAGAGTATCAGTATGTATGTTGAAGTCAGTCTGAGGGTAGGAGTTGGGGAGGAGAGAAAAATTTAAGCCCCATATTGAACTTATTACAGAAGGAAGGAAGGAAAGTCTCCTATTGTCTATAGACATTAACTACCAAGATTTTGACTAGGGGAGTAGATATGGATTGTATGAACCTCAAAGGATGAGAGGTTACCAACTGATAGTCATCCTGGGGAGGGGGGCCTGGAAGTGACAGTGGGAAGTGAGGAGTATTTCAACTCTCCCACCTTGACCAGTGCATCAAGGGGAAAGATTTCAAGTGCAAACAGTACTGGGAAGGGTGACCAGGGAGGTTTTGCAATCAGGGTGGAGGCTATCTTTGTGATAGAAGATGGAAGGAATGTGAAAGGAAAAAATTTTAAATAAATGCAAGTCCATGGCCTATGGAACAGACATTCCATGGGACACAGTGGAAGGGGTGAGTAGCATTTGGTTGGGATTTTGGAGTGGGTGGGTTGAAAGGAATGGGAATGAGGAATTGGGTAGTGTGGGGTGGGGAATGGGGTTTGTATGATGACCCACAGGTGTTCAGAATCACTGAGATGGGGAAAGTATGATTAGGTGGAAGCTTGTTAATCATAAGTGAAAAGTGCTCACCTCTTCCCACCATATATTGGAGATCAGGCAAGAAATCCACATAATAGGACAGAAGGAGCTAGGATTCTATCTCTCCTTCTTCTCACTTCCTCTCCCCTTCTTATGTGACATTTTCTCCATTAATCCATTTCAGGTAGTGCCCATGGCGGCACCCCCCCATTATGCAGTTATCTCCTTAGGTGCCTTTTGCCTCTTTTTGTATCCCCAGGGCTCAGCCAGATCACATAGCCAAAGGACAATTGGAAAGTGGAAAAATATGGTAACCTTTTCTGACCTCCAGGTCTGCCTTCAGGTGAATGGGACCTTTTCCCTTTTTTTTTTTTTGGGGGGGGGGTTTACGGGGCAGTGGGGGTTAAGTGACTTGCCCAAGGTCACACAGTTAGTAAGTGTCAAGTGTCTGAGGCCAGATTTGAACTCAGGAACTCCTGAATCCAGGGCCGGTGCTCTATCCACTGTACCACCTAACCACTCAGGACCTTTTTCTTTTAAAATTCCTCCTAGTACTTTGCCTGAAGCCTTTGACAATGTCAATCCTTCTCTTGAATACCTTCTCTTCACTAGGTTTTTGTGACATTGCTTTTCTACTAGTTCTCTTCCAAGCTGCCTGACTGCTCCTTTTCACTCTCCTTTGCTTGATTTTTCTCCCAGGCATGCCTGGTAACTGTGGGTAATCCCTCCTCCCACCTCCCAGAGCTTAGTCCTGAGCCCTCTTCTTTTCTCCTTCTATACTATCTTATCTGGGGATCTCATGAACTCACATAGATTCAATTATCATCACTATTTAGATGATTCTCCAGTCTCTTATTTTATCACCAACTGCCTATTGGACATCTACAACTAGGGATCTGAAACTCAACTTGTCCAAAACAGGACAGCCTTTCTTCCCAAGCCCTGTTCTCTTCCCAGCTTCCCTATCCTTATCAAGGGCACTGCCACCCTGTCCTTCACACATGACGCTCCATCTCCCAACTCTGTGTCTTCATGCTCACCCTCTTCACCTCAGTCTTCCAGCTTCCTTGGCTGACTTCAAGACTCAGATTAAATCTTCTGTAAGAGTCCTTCCCTAGTGTTTCCCAAATTCTTGTGCCTGACCTCTGAAATTACCTGCAGTTTATGCTATATATATTTATGCTGTATATATCTTATATATATATATGTATGTATGTATAGTTTTTTCATGCAAGTGGTGGTGCAGTTCATAGAGCATTAGGCCCGGAGTCAGAAAGACCTGAATTCAAATCTGAACCCAGACATTTATTAACTGTATGACTCTGGGCAAATCACTTAATGTTTGAGTTTCCTTAACTTTAAAATGGAGATTAAAAATACCACCTTTCTTTAAAAGTTATTGTGAGGATCAAATATAATAATATTTGTAAGAACACTTAACAGACTGCCTAGTTTTACTTCTTGAGGGTAGGGACTGCCTTTCTTTTTTGCTTGTTTATATAAATTTACTACTTAGCATATTTTTGTTATTTGTGAGAAAATGGGTAGTTGTCTCCTCTCGATCATACTCCTCCTGACCTGTTTGTAGGACAAAGGTCTCAGATCCCCTCCTCCCCCTCTGGCTAAAAAAATCACGTGGTTCAAGGAGCTCTGGTCTCAATAAGGTCCACTCCTGAGTTGTGTCCATATAAGGAAGAATAAGGTCTACTCCTGAGTTATGTCCATATAAGGAAGAGGGATGGGAATACTGCATTCCGATTAGCTAATTTTTGTGCGTAGATTGTAACCCTCGAGTAATCAGACCAATGATGAAAAAGGGGAGGGTCCATTTGTGTTAGGGCCTAGGGTTTAAAACAGGGCCTATGAGCCTCCTTTCTTGGCACCTACTAGCTGCACACTAGGGTGCCTCCTCACGAGAAGGAAATAAAAGAGCTTTTGTCACATTGCTGCTGAGTTCCTGAGAATTTTTGAGAAGAGGATTGTTTTCCCTCACAAGTAGCCCCTAATGTTCCTTACATGGATATTCATACTGCATGTCTTGGAATCCACATTCCATCCCTTATATAGACATTCTGGTTTTTATGTACAGAATCCCACAAGAATGCAAAAAAGCTCACTGAAGTTGCTCAAGGCAAAGTCCATTATCTAGGTGTCTTAATCCTGTCAGTATTTCAGTACTATCTCCCTTTCCTTCCCTTGGGTTTGCTCCAGATGAGATTTGCTGAAGTTTCTCAAAAAGAACTTGACTTTCCTAGAGTGTGAGGGGTTGGGGGGGGGGGAAGTAATCTCTGGAACCCTCAAGAAATCAACTATTAATAATTATTTTCTCACAACTCCTTCACTTAAACAAAGAATTCCACAAGGACTCTGCCTTTATGCAGGTCACATGATGGCACTTAATTTAAACAAAGAAAAATTTTGAAATATGAGCACATCAGTCTCCAGTCACTTATTTATTCATGAATGGATCCAAGTGACCAACACTTGAGCCTTTTTTCTCTCTGTGAATTCCATGTCTCTCTGATGTAGGAGGCAAAAAGAGGTTAATAGAAAAACCTAAGATCCAAACTCTAATTCAGATATTAGCTCTAAAAGGGACTTAGACCCCAGTTAATGGATAAGTTATGCTAGGTTATCATACCCACAGTGATCAGTACTCATAATGGGAACAGAGGGACCTAGGCCGAGGAGACCTGACTACAATAAAGGAAATGACAAGGGTATAGAAATTCTAAAGAAAAATGATTATGTTTTGAAACTAGCCATGGGAATCAGAAAGAGACATGCACAAAAAGGCCAAATTTGTCCCCAGATTCACCTTATGACAAGTAAACCCCCAAAACACACCTCCACTGAAAAAGGTACCCACCTCAGGGATTGGTTTAGGACTCCAGGAACTCCAAATTAGGACAAACCCTCCCCTGTAACTCCCAAAGGTGGAGATTATTATAATGAGACTGATAATCAATTTATCTATACTATAAATATAACTGTCTTTCCTTTACTTATTTGAGAGATACCTTTCCACTATTTTGGTTCTCTCCCTGTGGTCATCCACAGTATTGCAATAAAACTTGGGAAACTGCGTCAGGGAGTCTTGTAATTCTTTTGGGATGACTCACAATCAATTTGACCCCAAATTCTATCCCACATCATTGACCTGTAAATTCAGCCCACACCATAATCACATGGATTTAGCAAATAATGTTTGATAATGGTTCAATGCCAATATGACAGGAAGTGTCCACTGGAGTACACACACCAGGGCACTGGGCATGGTCCTGTGCTACTTAGCATTTTTGTTAATGGATTTGAATAAATGTAGAGATGGCATACTCATCAAATTTGCAGGTGACACAACATTGGGACAGTGGATGACAATCACAATCCAAAAGGAGCTTGACAGCATTAGGCTGAATCCATTATGGTGAAATTCAGGATTTATTTATTTTAATGGAATAGTCTAGAGTTTTCACAGTTCCTAGCCGAAGGAATCCAAGTCCTAGCAGAACAGCTGACAGGAGACCAGAGCTTATAGGAGAAAGATTATAGAACAAAAGCATCAATTGAATAATTCAATTCTTCCCCAACCCCAACCAAACAAGGAGAGCAGAAATAGAGCAAAGTTCCAGCTAAGAAGACAAGATAAAATCTGGTTGGGCCACAAAGCAGAATGAAACCAAATTGAAGTCCTGGTAACCTGTTTGCAGAACCAAAGTGGGAAAACATAGGATTATTAAGTAGAGAGAAAGGTTAGAGTGAAAACTAAGATGGAGCTGGGTAACACAAATAGAGAGTCATATAGTCAATAATTAAGTGACTACTATATGCCAGAGATGGAGGGGAGGGAAGGTACCTGGTGCAGGGGCATGATGAACTCCTATAGTCAGTGGGGGGAGGATTCAGAGTTGTTTGCCCTGGGACCTTCTTAAATATAGGATCTGGATGGAGCTCTCCTTTGTCCACCTTTCACCTTTTCCAACAGGAAATAAGGGAAAGGTAAGGAATAAGCATTTATATAGAGTCTCCTATGTACCAGGCACTGTGCTAAGTGCCTTACAAATATATTGTCTCAGGGCAGCTGGGTGGTGCAGTGGATGGAGCACCAGCCCCGGAGTCAGGAGGACCTGAGTTCAAATCTGATCTCAGACACTTGACACTTACTAGCTGTGTGACCCTGGGCAAGTCACTTAACCCCAATTGCCTCACCAAAAAAACCCCAAAACTCCAAAACCCACCAAATATATTATCTCATTTGATCCTCATAACTGCCCTGACAACTATGAGCTGTTATTATCCCCAGTTTGCAGTTGAGGAAACTGAGGTAAAGTGATTTTACTCAAGGTCACACAGCTAGTGTCTGAAGTCAATTCGAACTCAAGTCTTTCTGACCCTAGACATAGTACTCTAACCACTGCAGCACCGAACTGCCTCAAGAGTTTCAGCCTTGATTTGATCTTCTATAAAGATGAGTTTCTGAATATAATTATGAAATCCCGGTGAGCAGTCATGTAGAAAAGTAGCTGCATGGATTAAGGCTAATAGCCCTCAGATGAGAGAGGAGGAGTTCCCTGGGCTCAGCCACCTTCAGATTGGTCAGAATGGGGGGTGTGGATTAGGGGGCTATTGTGTTCTTTTTTTTTTTTTTTGGTGAGGCAATTGGGGTTAGGTGACTTGCCCAGGGTCACACAGCTAGTAAGTGTCAAGGGTCTGAGGCCAGATTTGAACTCAGGTCCTCCTGAATCCAGGGCTGGTGTTCTATCCACTGCAACACCTAGCTGCCCCTTATTGTGTCCATTTTAAAGGACCAGTGCCACACTCAACCCAAGATCTAAATAGACACAATACCCTGGTGGAGGTGACTTCCCAGGATGCCTTAGTCTCCTCTCTTAATTGCTAATTCTTTGACAATCTACTGTAAGAGTGTCTGTGACTAGTTATACAGTACCATTCCCATTGGCATCTAGATAGCACAGTGGATAACTGTACCAGTGTAAGTGGATAAGTGTAACACTCTGGACCTGGGCCCTTACCTCCAGAGCTCAAATCCTGCCTCAGACACTTATTAGCTATGTGACCCTAGGCAAGTCATTTAACCTCTGTTGGCCTCACTTTTCTCATCTATAAAATAGGGATAATAATAGAAGTTAGTACACGAGGTTGCTGTGAGCATTACATGAGAAGATATTTCTATAGAATGTTTTGCAAACTTTAAAGTGCTATGTAGATGCCAGGTTCTGTTGTTATTATTTTTCCACTGCTGCCATCACTACCACTTTTTTCTAATCCCTACCACTTCTTATGTCTGCTTGTCTTTTCTCTTAACTTTCACTTCTTCTCTTCTAACTTATGTAGGTTTTCCTCATCTTCCTTGGTTTTAGGAAAAAAAGGAGGGAGATAGAGGCAGGCCCTTCATAGGAATCAGATGACCCAAGTACCACTTTCTTTCCACACTTGTAATCCAATCAATTATACTTAATACCCACACCAAATCTTTTATCTAGTGCCCTATGGTTTCCAAATCATTTCATATTCTTTGATCCTCACAGCAAACTCATGATATTTGTTAGTATGGTGAGCCTCACTTTATAGATGAGGATACTGAGGTTTGAAGAGGGGAATTCCTTGGCTAAGTGTCACACAGCTAGTAAGTGTCCGAAGCAGGGTTTGAGCCCAGACTCCATGTCCAGCACCATAATAGCAGAGTGAGACAAAATACAGCTGGGCCACAAGTCAGCATCCATGAAGCTCTGGGCCTCTGGGCCTCTGGGCTCTTGACCAAGTAGGGGCTGAATGACTACGTGTCAGTGATGTTCCAAGAGGGACCCTGTTTGTCTTCTGGCATCTCTTCCAAGCCTGGGATTCTCTAATTCTCTCCAGGCTGGGAGATATGCAGAGGAGAGATTACAGGTGCCACCTGGTGGGAGTTGTGGAGAGCAGCAGGAGATAATTCATGAGAGGGGCAATAGTACAGAGAGGCCTATAACAGTGCAAGGTTGTGGACAACAAATAATTATACCAGTCTCTGGGGAAGGGTTGGTCATTGGCAGGTGCTGACTTTTTAAATATGAATTCTGATAAGAGTGCTGTTTATTTCCTTTGATCTGTAAATAATTTTCTTTTTCCTCTTCTTTAAGCTCTGTGAGGTGTGAATTTAGAAGAGTTGTCCGTGAGCTTCCTTTCTTGGCACCCATTAGCTGCACACTAGGGTGCCTCCTCACGAGAAGGAAATAAAAGAGCTTTTGTCACATTGCTGCTGAGTTCCTGAGAATTATTGAGAAGAGGATCATTCTTTTCTCACAAGTTGGTAATGACACATTGGGTTATATGATTGTGTCCTATCATGTAGTGACATTCCCAGGATTTTAGGGTAGAGGAAATTGCATGGACATGTTATAAATCTTCCAATGGATAATAGGGTTTATTGTGCCACATGACAACCTATGACACAAAGCTAAGGATTTTAGTAGACTCTTGGGAAATATTTATCCAATAAACATTGCTTCAAAAAGAAGTACAAACACACTGCAAGTGACTCACTTAAGAAGTCAACAGAGATCATAGATTACTTCTGAAGAAGAACCAAAGGAAATGAGTTTGTGATGGAAAAAAGAATGGAGAAAAAGTTAGGAGAATAATTTGTTTAAAATGTGGAAAATAGATTTTTGTATGGCCATCCATTTATTCATGTGATATTTATTTATTCATTGGTTTTCATTTCATTTTTGTATCTTGGAACTTAAGATTGAGCCTAACATATTGTTCTTGTTTGGTCATTTTAGTTGTGTCTGACTCTTTGTTGATCCTATTTGGATTTTCTTGGTAAAGACACCAGAGTGGTTTGCCATTTCCTTCTCCTGCTCATTTTACACATAAGGAGGCACACAGAGTTAGTGACTGGCCCAGTACTATACATCTGTTGAGTGTCTGAGGCCAGATTTGAACTGAGGAAGATGAGTCTTCCTGATTTCAGAGCTGTAACTCTATCAATTGTGCCACCTAGCTGCCATAGTATATAGTAAGTCCTTAATAAATTATCTACATATCTCTGTATCTAACTTAGTCACCAGGCACTGTGCTAAGTACTAAGAATACAAAGATCAAATGATAAGCAATTCATTCCCTCAAGCGGCTTACTTTGTATTGTTGTTGGTCCTCCTTGATTTTTGAAGAGGACCCCTGACATCAGGCGCACTAATGACTGTGCAGCTCTTCCTTCCTTATAACAATAACAACAAGAGTTCTGCATGAAGTCTCTACATAAAGAGAAGGACTTCTAAAGTAGGTGTAGTGAGTTATACCTTTTCACACATATTTCTTACATGTGTGTCTCACAACTATTATGGTCTAAGTTGAAGCTTACTTCTCCCATGGGCACTGTTGTATTTATGGAAAGAAGTGAACTAGGGTTCTTAGGAGAACATTCTGTGTTGGCTGTTTTTACCATGTTATCTGAGAGTAGTAGTGGCTGCCTTCTGGGGACCCAATCTGATGATTTAAGCAGAAGTTGGGAAATGCTGTTGCTGTCCTCATTGTTGTTGGTACTTCTTATTTCATTTATTTTCTTTTTCCCCCCAAAGCTAGGACAATTTACTTTTTGTCCATTGCAGTTTTAACTTTTGATTTCTTGAAATATAGCTCTGGGGGCAGCTAGGTGGCACAGTGGATAGAGCACCGGTCCAGGAGTCGGGAGGACCTGAGTTAAAATCCAGCCTCAGACACTTGACACTTACTAGCTGTGTGACCCTGGGCAAGTCACTTAACCCAATTGCCTCACCCAAAAAACCAAAACCAAAACAAACAAAAAATATAACTCTGAAAAGACAGGCTTTAAAAAAGCCCATTGAGTTTTTAATGGAGCTACTTGACTATCCCCTTGAAACCCAAACCACTCTGGTTTTTATTAAATGGCCAATAATATCCCCAACCCAAGTCTCAGTGGTTCTTTGTTTAGGTTTTGATGGCTTAGAATGAGTATCAATAGCAATTATTTTCTGTTCTGGACAGAAATTCTGAGGATCTTCCCTTCCTAGATTGCTATCTTTGTGAAGATAGAGTCATCTTTTGTCTCCACTCTTACTTAAACCTTTGTTGCATGGGTTTACTTTGTATGAGGAATGAGGGAGGAGACAATATATTAATAATAAAGACCTAATAACATCAGAAAATAGAAGATGAGGCAGACTGGAAGTAGCTGCTCCCTAGACAACAGCTCAAGAATTGGGACATTCTCTGTTCTCTTTGGCCTCTCAGAACTCACAAGATCCTGACACACTTATTTGTTGTCAAGTGTCATTCATTACACAGACAATCCCTCTTAGAACCTATACAAATCAGTATAGTTACTTAAGTGTCAAAAAATATCTCCATATAAGAGACTGTAATAAAGCTATATAGCCCTATGGGTCTTGTATTAGTGATTCTCAAAATTACTTAAAAGTGAGATATTGGGGCAGGGATATTGAAGTCCCCAAACCTGGAACTGAGGCCCGGACATAATTCTTCCACTAACTTGCTATTTATTTAATCTTGGTAAGTCCTAACTTTTCTGGTCCTCATTTTCCTCACTTGCCTACATAATGAATATTTAAGGTAACTTCCAGCTCTAGGATGCTACACTTCTAACTAATTATAAACAAGGTGAAATTAGACCAATTCCAATAATCATTTAAGGCCCTCCTGGGAAAAGTTATAAAAGAAACATCTGTTGCCTAGTCAACTTTAGCCTACAACTCTCTTGCAGCTTTAAAATTGTATGACTAAAACAAACAAAACAAAACAAAATTGTATGACTACCCCAAAATGAAACCTATTCTCCCCCAAGACACAAAATGCTGTCAGGAGGTTGAGTTATGGAACTTACATCCTGTTCACATCCTTACACAGGTAAATAGCATATTTCAAGGGCAGGTGTCATCTGGAATCCAGCAGCTCATTCCTAATTTCATGTTGCCTACTCTCTGTTTACTTTTACTGTTGCCTTCTTCTTCTTCCTCTCAGAAGTGAGAGTATTGCAGGATGCCTCAGCTCCATCACAGTTTCCAGAGAGTTCAATGGAAACCCAGGTTCAGGGAGTATCAAATGCCATTGGCAAGCTGCTCCCCAGCTGGCCTATGCATAATTCAGAGGCAGCAGATCTGGCTGACCAGGGGTGCCCCAGTGAGCTGAGGAAGGTGAGGAGTGAAGAAAAGTACCGTCCTTACTCCTAAACTTGAGCAACCTAAACAGGAGAGCTCAGAACCCACTAGCCTCTGGTGGCCAGGTCCTTGTAGTCAGAAGTTACGAGCTATGTGTCACCCTCTTGTAAATGCGCCCAAGCCCTAACATTTGTGACTACTCTTGCTGTTCTTGGGACTTGAGCATGCTCTGGCCCACCGGACTTCCTCTGCAGTTTCAAAGCAGATGCGGGCTTCTTGCTCACCAATTAGAATTTAGCTCCCCAACTCCTGAGCTGAGTGGCCGGACCTCGGGGCCAAGTGGGAAGGTGTGCACGTCTGAGCCAAGGTTCCCTGCTTACCCAATCACAACAGGCCCCCCCTCTGGCCTCTGGCAAAGGAGGAATTCTGCCCTAACAACTGACTTCTACTAGTTCGCTGCCACTGGGGGAAGGGTGTGGAGCATATCAAAAGAAGCCCAGTCTGCCTCTACCTACCTGTATTTGCTGTTGTAGGTGCTGGTGCTGGTGCTGCTGGTGCTATAGCTTTCAACACCTCCGGCTTGCAACTTTGGAGGGAAGATTGATGCTAAACCTCGAATGGGTCCTCTTTAAAGCTGTAGCCAGAGTCAGAGAGGCCAGAGCTACCCCCAGCGCCTAGGTCTGAGGGAAGAGTCAGAGAGAAGTTACTCCTTCCTATACTTTAAACTATCTCCTGACAAGGAGAGTACTGGACATCTGGTTTGTTTCTTTCTTTATTTGGCGGGGCAATGGGGGTTAAGTGACTTGTCCAGGGTCGCACAGCTGGTAAGTGTCAAGTGTCTGAGGCTGGATATGAACTCAGGTACTCCTGAATCCAGGGCTGGTGCTTTATCCACTGTGCTACCTAGCTACCTACCCCTCGGACATCTGGTTTCAAGGGAAACAACAACAGGGTCAGCTTCCTTTAGAGCACTCCTGCCCCATCTCAGAAGACCTGGGTTCAAGTTGTGCTGTGTGACCCTAGGAAAGTTGCTTAACCTCTCAGGGATCTAGGCAACTCTCTTAAACTATAAGTTGCAGAGAATGTTACAGTCTTCATTGGAATAGGACATTTCCTTCCTGAGAATGTTCTATACCAATAAATTAACAGGTTCTGTCCCAACTCCTCTCCCCAACCAGCTCATTGTACTTCTAAACCTTACCCTGGTCACATGTAGTTTGGGAAGAGTAATTTTCCAGGGAAGGAAGGAAGGAAAGGAAGAAAAAAAGGAAAGGAGAGCGAGAAGAGGAAAGGAAAAGAGGAAGGAAGATAAGGAATCATAAATGTAAGGTAAACTGGTATACTTTGATGTGCTAATATGATCCTCTGCGAAGTGTATTGGGAGGAAGAGGGAGAGAAATCATTTCCCCCACTTGATGTGGGACCTTAGTATCCTAACAACCCATGTCCTATTTGACAGGTACCAGGATGAAACTTAGCCTCCTTGTTGCTTTCATGGAAAGGTAAGTGGGATTTGTGGAGAGAGTGGAAGAAAGTATGTTCTGAATAAGTCAGGATTAAAGGTGGGCAAGGGGGGCAGCTAGGTGGCACAGTCGGACAAAGCACCAACCCTGGATTCAGGAGGACTTGAGTTCAAATCCGACCTCAGACACTTGAAACTTACTAGCTGTGTGACCCTGGGCAAGTCACTTAACCCTCATTGCCCCACAAAAAAACAACAACAAAACAAACCAAAAAAAATAAAGGTGGGCAAGATGTCCCTGAAGAGGACAAACAAAAACAAGTCTATCTTGGAGCAACTTTGGCAATTCTGACAGGAAAAGCACATTCTTGTGAAGTCTCAAAGACATTTAGGAGGTAAAAATGTTATATCCTCCTTGATTTTTCCCATTATTTTCTACTATTGCTTAATCATTATTCCTTTCAATTTATAAAAATGGAAGCAGTGATCAGAGCAATTTGCTGTTTGTATAAACAAGTAATATGATGTGACTTAGGGAATTACTTATGTGAGGTTTCATAAAAAATATGCCTGGTCTAAATGCTACTGAATGATGAGAACCTGAATTGATGACCATACCTTAGCAGCCCCATGAGCCACTAACCACTATTGTTTAGAAGAACCCTTAGCAAGACTAGGGAGACTTTGCTCTCAATAAGTTCTGACTGTTTAGATTAGTCTCTATGTAAGATTAAGCAATAGGCAGTCTGTTTCTGTTTAAGCCAGTGAGCTCCTGCTGCCCCCTAGAAAAGGGGATTGAAAATCATGCTAAAAGATTTATCTAAACCAGTGAAATACATATTTGACTCCTTCACTCTCTCTCTTGCTCTCGCTCTCTCTCTCTTTTTTTTTTTTTTTTTTGGTGAGGCAATTGGGGTGTGACTTGCCTAGGGTCATACAGCTAGTTAAGTGTCAAATGTCTGATGCCAGATTTAAACTCAGGTCCTCCTGAATCCAGGGCTGGTGCTTTATCCACTGTGCCACCTAGATGCCCCCAATATTCTTAAATGAATTCTTAAATAAAAGCCTAAATCATTTATCTATTTTTATCTTATCTTGATATTCAGTATAAGATGTTGGCCTATGCCTAGTTTCTTTCAAACTGCTTTCCAGTTTTTCCAGAAATTTTTGTTAAATGATGAGCTACCCCAAAACTTGGATCTTTGGGTTTTTCAACTAATAGATTACTATGGTCATTTACTACCATGTATTGTGTACCCTAATCTATTCCACTGATCTACCACTCTATTTCTCAGCCAGTACCAGATTGTTTTCATGATTACTATTTTATAATACAATTCAAAATCAGGTACTACTAAGTTCCCTTCTTTCATTTTTTTTTCAGTGATTTCCTTGATATTCTTGACCTTTTTTTCTTATAGATAATTTTATTTTTTATATTATTCTATAAAGTAAAATTCTATTCTATAATTAGAACTCTATAAACAGAATTATTCAATAAAACAGAAAATTCCATAAAAATAATTCTTTGGTAATTTGGTGACTATAGCACTGGGTAAGTAAATTAACTTAGGTAGAATAGTCATTTTTATTATATTGACTCAGTCTACACATGAACATTAATATTTTTTTCAAATTGTTAAGAGCTGACTGTGTGAAAAGTGTTTTGTAATTGTGTATATGTGGTCCCTGGGTTTGTCTTGGCAGACAAATTTCCAGTTATTCTATATTGTCCATAGTTATTTAAAATTGAATTTCTCTTTTTATCTCTTCCTGCTAGGTTTTGTTGGTAATATGGGGGAAATTCTGATGATAAATGTGGGTTTATCCTTATAATTTCTTTCTCTTGTTTTATTAATATACCTAGCATTTCTAGCACAATATTGAATAATAGTGATGATAATGGAAATTGTTTTTCACCCCTGATCTTATTGGGAAGGCTTCAAGTTTATTTTCATTCCAAATAATGAATGCTCTTGATTTTAGATAGATACTACTTATTATTATAAGAAATGCTCCATTGATTCCTATATTTTCTAGTGTTTTTAAAAAATAGGAATGGGTATTGTATTTTATCAAAAGCCTTTTCTACATCTATTGAGGTATTAATATGCTTTTCATTGCTTTTGTTATTTATATATTATATTTTTATAGATGCTAATTTATATTTTCATAGATATTCATCCATTTCACTTAGGTTGTCAATTTAGCTGGAATTGGGCAAAATAATACTTGATTTGATTTCATCTTCATTGGTTGGACATTTACCTTTTCATTTTTAATATTGGTAAATTTGTTTTCTTTTTTTCTCAAAAAATGAAATTAACTAATCATTTATTTATTTTGTCATAAAACCAGATCCTATATTTATTTATTAGTTCAATGACAATTTTACTTCCAATTTTATTATCTTTTCTTTGATTTATAAGATTTCTATTTTGGTGTTTAATTAGGGATTTAAAATTTTTTCTTTTTTTATGGGTTTTTTTTAAAGTTGCATTTCCAACTCACTGATCAACTCTTTCTCTTGTTTATTAATGTACACATTTAGTGACATAAATTTTCCCCATAGTTCTGCTTTGGTTGTATTCCACACATTTTTTTATGTTGTCACATTGTTGTCATTGTCTTTAATGAAATGATCAATCATTTCTATAATTTTTTCTTTGACCTACTTTTTCTTTAGATTATTTAGTTTCCAATTAATTAATTTCCAATTAAGTCTATGGCTTCCATGGTCCTTTGTTGAATAGAGTTTTTAATTGCTTTATAATCTTTAAAGAGTGAATTTAAATATTTTTGCTTTTCTGCATTTGGTTGTGAGGTTTTTCTGCCCTAATACATGGTCAATTTCTGTGAAAGTTCCATCTACAACCAAGAAAAAGTATACTCCTTTCTAATCCCATTAATTTTCTCCAGAGGTCTATCATATCTAATTTTTAAAAAATTCTATTTATCTCCTTAATGTCTTTCTTATGTATTTTATGGTTAGATTGATCCACCTCTGAGAGGGGAACATTGAGGTGCCCCATTAGTATAGTTTACTATTTCTTCCTGTAATTCATTTAACTTTTCCTTTAAGACTTTGGAGGCTCTTCCATTTGATGTATATATTTGTTTAGTACTGATATCATTCCACAGTTTATGATTCCTTTTAGAAAAAATGTAGTTTCCCTCCCTATCTCTTTTTTTGTTTGTTTGTTTGGGTTTTTTTTTTTTTTTTTTTAGGGAGGCAATTGGGGTTAAGTGACTTGCCCAGGGTCACACAGCTAGTAAGTGTTAAGTGTCTGAGGCCGGATTTGAACTCAAGTACTCCTGAATCCAGGGCCGGTGCTCTATCCACTGTGCCATCTACCTGTCCCCCTATCTCTTTTAATTACGTCTATTTTTGCTTTTGCTTTGTCTGAAATCATGATCACCACCATTACCTTTTTTTTTTTTTTTTTTTTACTTCAGCTGAAGCATAATAGATTTTGCTCAAGCCCCTTATTTTTAGATTCTGGTTTCTAATTCATTCTGCTATCTGCATCCATTTTCTGGGTGAATTCATCCCATTCACATTCATAGTTATGATTGTTAACTGTGCATTTCTCTCCATGTTAATTTCCTTTTATTTATCTTTCTCTATTTTTATCCTGTCTCTCCTTTAAAGTTTTTTTGCTTCTGACCATTTCCTTCATCTCCCTTCCCTTTTAGAACCATCCCCTTTCTTTTATCCCTTTCCCCTCCTACTTCTTTGTTGGATAGGATATATTTCCATACCCAATTGAGTGTGTGTGTGTGTGTGTGTGTGTGTGTGTGTGTGTGTGTGTGTGTATACACACATATATATATGGGTACGTATAAATATACATACACACATATGTATATATATACATATATGCGTTTTGTATTTTTTCTCTCTTTGAATAAATTTAGAAAAGAATGTGGTTCAAGTGTTACCTGTCCACTCTCCCAATCATTTCTTCTCCACTGTGAAAACTCTTCCTTGAATGCCTCTTTTATGTGAGGTAAATTTCCCTATTTTTTCCCTTTTTTCTCTTCTCCCAGTTCATTTTTCTTTCTTTCCCAGCCATTTTTTACATCATCCAACATAACTGACTCACTCATATGTCGTCTCTTTATGTTACATCTTTCTAACTGTTACAACAACAACAGCAACAAAATTCTTAGAAGTTATATGTATCATCTTCCCATATAGAAATGTAAATAGTTTGTATTGAGTCTCTCATGACTCCTCTTTGATATTTTTCATTTTATGCTTCTCATAAGTCTTATATCTGAAAGTTAAATTTTCTAATCCATTCTGGTCACTTCATCAGGAGAGCTTAAAAGTCCTTTTTTTCCCATTAAATATCCTTTTTTCCCCCTAAAATATTATACTGAGTTTTGCTGGGTAGGTCCTATTTTACTTTATAAAATATTAGCAATTTCATTTTGATGAATACATTTTGTGATACTTTGAAGAAAGTATTTTCAATATTTATATATTTAGAGTTCAAAAAGACCTTAAAGATAATCTAATTTAACCTTTTACTGATGATGGAGCAGTAGGCAATTAAGGTAATGTGGTTTCCAAAAGATTTGACTCCAATCTCAATACTCTTTCTAGAGTACAACAGTGATCCAATATTTAAGAGGCAGCGGGCTATAGTGTAGAAAATATTAACATAAATAACTAGCATCTCTTTAGCACTTAGAATTATCTCATTTGGTCCTCGCAACAACCCTGTGAAGTAGGTGCTATTATTATTACTATTTTACAGATGAGGAAACTGAGGCTGGGAGAAGTTAAATAACTTGTTCAGTGTCACACAGTTTCTGAGGTGAGACTTTAACTTGGGTCTTCCAGGCTCTAAGTTCATCACTCTATCTATTGGGCCACCTAGTTTTGGATTTGAAGTTTAGAGAATTAGGTTCAAATCAAAACTCTGGTAATTTCTAATTGTATGATCCTGGACACATCACTTGACATTCCTCAATCTGTTTCCTCAACTATTAAATGGAGATGATAATACTTTTGTACTTCCTCAAAAGATTGGTATAAAAAAGTACTTTACAAAACTTAGAGATGTATAAAAACAAGTCATTTCCCAAGATAAAATATAATTTCTAGGTTTTGATTTAATTTATGATAAGATTTAATTTCTTTTCTTTTGAAATAGACTTGGTCCTTTTGAAATTGAGTCCATTTAAATTATTTGTCCCTAGGCATTGTCTTTACTCTTGCCTGGTTGTTTTTTCTTGAAGCCTATTCATTACCTATCTACTCCTATATCAAAATGATATAAAATTCTTAAATTACTAAAATTGATCAAAACACAACTATAAAAGAGAAAATCATTATTAATCTTATTTGACTGCCATTAACACAAGATACTGGGTATATAATGAAAGCACATTTAACAGTCCATAAAATTGTAACTGTGACACTCTAAAAATACAATTTCATTTTAAAATACAGCACCATGTATTCTTCAGGAGTCATTTTCCTGTTATAGCTGCCCACATATTTAAATGGCAGAATAGATATTTGGCTAAGATTTACATTTAATAAACAAGAGAGATTTAATAGTTTTTACGCTTCTAAAATTAATAGGAAAAAAAGCAATTTAGAACACCCCAGTAGGTCTCCAGAAATAGAATATTGCCTGCTAACACCATTAATGAACATTTGTGAATTAGGTATTTTTCACAAAGCCTGTTAGCCAAAAAGAATTTGGATAATACTCCTCAAGAATATTAACAATAATACTTATACATCAATATTTCAAAAAGTCAGTGATTTTGCCTGTCTTGCTTAATGGTGACAATTATAGAGCTTACACCACTTTCAGACTTTAGGTGATGTGCTTCAGGAAGTACTCTGGCCAAAAGATTCATCATGTGGAGCCAGTGTCTGATACATAATAGTCACTTGACAAATGCTCGCTTAATTGGTTGATGTTAATTACATATCAGAACATGCATTATGTTCCCCACATTTTCTTAAAAGCTTACATGTCTAATAAAGGAAGGAATTTGTCTATAGCATATAATGAAAAATTGACATTCTAGAATATTTTGCTTATCAGAAGGCATCAGATCTGGGGATTTACTTAATAAATTGATAAACCTGAGACTGTGTCACCAGACAAAGAGTTTGGTGATGATTTTTCTCAACTCTTTGACCAAGTGATGGATGGGTAATTTTTAAACAGGCAGAGAAAAGATAAATGATCCAGTAAATAGTTGTTACAATGTCAGATAGATCAAGAATGTCTGAGTCACCCAAATGGCATAACACAAAATGCTAAAAGAAGATAATAGCAGATAATATAATTCACTATAATATCATAGCAAGAAACACCAGAATTATAAAGATCAAAATTATGGTTCCAGATATTATCTGTGCTCAAAGGAAACAGCTTTTACAACATACTGCATTTCAAAATTATCAATATCATGACTTCCTTATTAACTAGGATACAAAAAGGAGACCCAAGTGGCCAAGGACTTTTCCAGGTTGAATGAATATTCCCATCTTTTGGTGCATTTCGAAAGCTGGAAGTCCATCTTGCTATGTGAGTGGGAGGCAACATCTAGGGGGAGTAGACTCTTCCATAGAAGAGAATATTATTGGTTTTTTTGTGTTTAATGAAAAATAGGAATGGGTGATCCACATTGACTGTTATGGAAGGGAGATTCATTCGAAATGAAATCTCATCTGCAGTGCTTGCTGATGCCTCAGTACCTTCCTCATTGACTTCTACAAAAGACTTATGGAAAACTTCTGACAAAAATAGATTTTTTCTCTCAGTAATGCCAGAAAAGTCAGCATGGTTTGTGCTGAAGGCATCACTCATCCCCATACTGCTCAAGGTTGATTTGAGGTCATAGCTCTCTTCCAGCTTAAATCTAGGGAGATACAGCTGCACATCATACTTCTCCATCATGTCTTCATGAGTCCAATCACTCAACTTTCCATAAGTTATTGTCTTTTCCAGCTAGAGTTAAAAAACAAAAAATAGAAGGTCATTAAAAATTTTTTTTTTTTGAGAGGCAATGGGGGTTAAGTAACTTGCCCAAGGTCACACAGCTAGTAAGTGTTAAGTGTCTGAGGCCGGATTTGAACTCAGGTACTCCTGAATCCAGGGCCGGTGCTCTATCCTAGCTGCCCCCCAGGTCATTAAAATTTAAAAGGAAAAGGAAAAAAAAAAACTTTGTTTAGTGACATTGAAAAGATAAATGACTAAGAGGACAGTTTCAGAGACACCTGGGAAGACTTGTATGGAGTGATTCAAAGAGAAAGGAATGGAAGCAAGAGAACACTTTACATTCTAACAATAATACTGTAAAAATTAACAACTTAGAAAGACTTTAGGGCTCTGACAGACACATTGAATGACTGTGATTCCAGAGAAATGATGATAAAGTATAGTGCTCACCTCCTGACAGAAGAATTATGGATTTACTATGTAAAATGAAATAAACTTTTAGACATGGCCAATATAGAATTGTATTTTTTCATGAGTGAATATTTGTTACAAGGTTTTTCTTTTACTTTTGGGGGGGGGAAGGAAGAAGGAGGAAGAGAAAATAATAAATATTTGTCAATTTTAAAAAAGAAATGAACATATCCAATCTATGAACTATCATAATCATAGTGGCATAAAGATAGCAGTATATAATTATTTAGAAATTCCAAAATCAAAGAAGACAGAAGAAATAGGGAATTAAAGGGAGAAAACATTTGCATAAATATCACTGATAAAAGTGTACCATTCAAGGTATTTTAAGAATTGAAATGAATATGTAACACTTAGCACCATTCCCCTAATGGATAACTGAGTAGTCAATGTGAACAATTTCCAAAATTAAAAATAGTGAGCAACTTTTTGAAAACAACCACTGGAATATTCATTCAACCTGGAAAACTCCTTGACCACTGGGCTCTCCTTTATGTATCATAGTTAAAAAGGAAGTCATGATATTAATAATTTTTAAATGTGACATGATAAATTAAAACAACTCTGAGGTTTCACCTCACACCATGCAAATAATCAAAGATAACCAAAAATGAGAACAGCTAATAATGGAGAGACTAGGAAAGACATATCCTGACTCACTGTTGATGAATTCTACACTGGTTCAACAGTTCTGGAGATTAATTTGGAATCATGCAAGAAAAGTGATTATGTTGCCCATACTCTTAGACCCAGTGATTCTTCTACTGTGCATACACCCCAGCAAAACAAAAGCCAGATATGGACCAAAATATCCACAGTAGCAGTTTTTATGGTAGCAAAGAAGGAGAAAAAATGGGTTCCAATCATCTGAGGAATGTATGAAAAACTTCAGTTATGTGAACATAAAGTGACATTTTTGTGAAGACAGAAATGAAGAAAATAAAGAATTTAGAGAATCATGGAGAAATGGATCAAATTGAGGCAGAATGAAATAACCAGACCCAAAAGAATAATATGTAGAACTCCGGGTAAATGAAAAAAATCACTCAAACAGAGCACAACTGAGTAACCAAAAAAACCAGCAAAGGCTCAGGGAACATAACAAAACATAGCCTCCCCACATTGGTACTAACCACCCTCTTCAAGAAAGAGAAGTCCAGAACTATGGGGAGTATTAGGACATAATAGTGCACATAGAATATCTGTTGTGGGTGCTTTAACTTAACTGTATATCTTTGTTACAAAGAAGAGTTCAATCTGAGGACTGAGGAGGATTTCTTTTCCCCAGAAATTACTATCACATAATAAAAAGGAAAAGCATAAATAGAATAGTTTTATTTTTTTTAAATATTTAGTTTTCTTTTTGAATACCAAGATTAATTTTTTCTTTTCTTGTTCGGGCATACAATTAACAGCAATATAAGACTGGGTCATAAAGTCAAATCTAAAATATACTTTTAGATCCTCTGATTCCATTTGTTTTTGGAATTAGTCTTGTATTATGGATGACATTGGACAAGGAGCCTCATATTTTGCTCCATAGGGAATTGTGAATGATTGGTGTGTAAAGTGCTTCAGTGTGTAAAGTGTCTCCTAATCTTCTGCAGTGGTATTTAGATATAATTTACATACCTACACACACACCACTCACCTGCATGAACTTGGCAAACTTGCTTGGCCTCTTTCTTCCCTTATAATTTTATAAGGGATAGTGGGCTAGGCTAAGCTAGGCTGGGTGATCTGAGGTCCCTTCCAACTTTAACATTCCATGAGTTTATGTAAATGTATGCTCAGGCAATGTCTATGCAATAATCGTCGCTATTACTATTCAAGATATTATAAGAATTGACAGGCATATGTAATACTTAGCACAATTTCCAAAATAGATAAGCGGGTGGCAGATACGAACAATTTCCAAAATTGGAAATGATGAGTGACTATTTGAAAACAATCACCAATAGAAAATTCAAATGAAAACAAGGAGACCAGCAATGAAAGAAAGCATAAGGAAGGGCCACTAGTTCCTTTTTAAGGGAACCAGTTCCACCTTGTAGAATAGCATTTTGATCTTAGGTTGCATTAAAACTGATAGTGTCAGGGCAGCTGGGTGGGGTAGTGGATAGAGCACTGGCCCTGGAGTCAGGAGGACCTGAGTTCAAATCTGGCCTCAGACACTTAACACTTACTAGCTGTGTGACCCTGGGCAAGTCACTTAACCCCAATTGCCTCACCACCAAAAAAAACCCCCAAAACAAACACCCAAACAACAACAACAAAAAAAAAACAACCTGATAGTGTCCAGAACTAAGTCTTAGTCAGATCACATGTAGAGGATGGTATTGAATTCTGCCTCTCCTCCCCCCATTGATAAAATGGAAAATATCTATAGAAAGATAAGTTTTATAGAATATCTATAGGGTATCTATGGTATGGTGAAGGGCCTCAAAATAAAACCATATGAGAATTTATTGAGGGAAATGGGAATTCTAGACTGGAGAAGAGACAACTTAAGGGACAGGCCAGCTGAATGGTTGTCATATGGAAGGTTAATACTGGACTTATTCTATTTGGTCCCAGAGGGCAGAACTAAGAATATAGGATAGCTGGTGCAGAGACCAGTACGGAATTGATACAAAGCAAAGCTACTTAATTATTAAACTACTTCAAGTGGAAGGAGTTGCCCTGTAGGGTAATGATTTCTCTCTCATGGGAAGTCTTCACAGACTACATGTGGAGAACATATACTGTAGAGAGCCTTCTTTTTTCAGGCATGTGTCAGCTTCTGAGGTCCCTTCTAGCTCTGATATTCTGTGATTAGCTTTTGCCATATAGAGGGCAGTTTCTAGAAGAAAGCAAATTGTGATTAGATAAAAACAAAAGTTTGGAATCAAATGCCTTCATCTCTTGGAATACCCCTTTCCCATTCTACCAGGCAAGGGTATTGAAGGTATAGATTTATTCTTCTTCTTCTTCTTATATTTTGGTGAGGCAATGAGGGTTGAATGACTTGCCCAAGGTCACACAACTAGTAAGTGTCAAGTGTCAGAGGCCAGATTTGAACTCAGTTCCTCCTTAATCCAGGGCCAATGCTTTATCCACTGTGCCACTTAGCTATCCCTAAGGATCCACTTACATTAAGTAGTTTCTATTTAGATTTGTTTTTTTTTTTTTGGGGGGGGGGAGCGATGAGGGTTAAGTGACTTGCCCAGGGTCACACAGCTAGTAACCGTCAAGTGTCTGAGGCCAGATTTGAACTCAGCTCCTCCTGAATCCAGGGCTGGTGCTTTATCTATTGCACAACCTAGCTGCCCCAAAGGTATAGGTTTTAAGGTAGGGCAGGAACTCCCATTCCTCTGTAGCTAAGTGAGTTTCCATTCAGTCTTAACATCAATGTTTGCTTCCTATAGACAAAATCCTTTTTCTGCCTCACACTAGAGGATTCAAAACCTTCAATACCTCTGTTACACACAAATAGGAATAACTAATGCATATATTATATGTCTACCAATCTATGTGGAAAAGAAGCATTATTCCTACTTCTTGACAAATTTATATATTGTCCTAGTGTGAAAATGTATGTCTCCGGGCAGCTAGGTGGCGCAGTGGATAAAACACCAGCCCTGTATTCAGGAGGATCTGAGTTCAAATCCGGTTTCAGACACTTGACACTTATTAGCTGTGTGACCCTGGACAAGTCATTTAACCCCAATAGCCTTACCAAAAAAAAAAAAAAAAAAGAAAATGTGTGTCTCATTCAGTATATATTTTCAGACTGGGTCAATGTGTAAGTTTGCTTTTCTCTATTTTATGTGAGAAAATAATTATTAATAATAAGTGTTTTGGGGGGACCCAGATCAGTTTTGGCCTTTTCTGTCCCCCTCACTTCAGAAAGGTCAGTCCTTAAGAAAGTTCTAATCTCAGAGTGAGCCCAAAGGTACAATAGAAATGGAGATACTCTTTTGGCTAGTTCAGTGAATTGAGGGGATTAAGCCATACCTAGATAATGGACTTTGTCTTGAGCACCTTGGGGGAGAATCCTTTTGGATACTCCCCCCTGATCATTTAGGATTGACTGGTAGGACATATGCTCTCTCTAAGACACAATATGGAACTGGGGTTTTTTCTTGTGCTTGAGTTGAACTATCATGTGGTTAATTCTTTTCTAATATTTAATATTAATGAATAATAAATTATTACTGCCAAAACAGGTACAATAGCAATTATTATATAGCCATTAATTTATACATATCAATAATTTAGAGGAAACCTAGCCAAGCCCCCAAATAATTTAAAACCCCCCCAACATTTATTTACTTGTTAAAAGGCAGATTTTTAAATTTAGAAGCAGAAAGTGGAGGGGCAAAGCCAAAATGATAGAATAGAGGCCCAAATTCACCCGAGCTCCCCCAAGTTCCCCTCTAAACAATTTAAAAATAACACTTCAACTTGAATTCTAGAGCAGCAGAACCAAAAAAAGGTCAGAGTGAAACAATTGTCCAGCGCAAGACAATTTAGGAGGTCAGCAGAAAGGGTCAGTCTCAGTGGAATGGTGGTCAGACCTGGAGCCAAGTACAGACCCACAGCACAAACACTGCCAGGGTGCCAGCAGCAGGCCTTATAGGCAGTTCATAAGTGGCAATGTCAGTGGCAGTGGCAGCTTCTGAGACTCTGAACCTATGTATGGTGAGAGAGTTGGACAACTGGTCAGGAGATTACAAGGGACCCTTGACTGATACTGGGTATAAAACTATGTATTGCTCATACACCATTTCAGATCACAGTATCAGAGCTAAACATATGCATTTGTAGGGGTACAGAGGCCCTAGTCACTGTTCCAAGACAGAAAAGAGTGCTTGTAGTCACTCATAAACCAGAGCACAGGACACAAAAGCAGTGTCCACACCTCTCCTTAGATCATACTACCTTGGAAGAACTGAAAACCTACATACCCCCAGAGTTAGCTCTGATATGAGCAGCAAGAAAGGTCTGAAGCTTAGGACAGTGCCCTTTCCACCATGGAAATAGAACTGTTTTAATATAGGTCAAGAAATGACTCTGACCATAGAAAGTTACTGTGGTGACAAGGAAGATGAAGAAACAAACTCAGAAGAAGATAATAAAGTCAAAACAGCTACTTGCAAAGCTTCAAAGGAAAATGTTAATTGTTCATAGGCCTAAAAAGAATTCATAGAAGAGTCCAAAAAGGATTTTAAAAATCAAAAAAAGAGAGGTAGAAAAAAATGGAAAAGAAATGAGAATTAGGCAAGAAAACCATGAAAAGAGAGTCAAGAGCTTGGTAAAGGAGGCACACACACACAAAATTCTGGAAGAAAATAACACCTTAAAAACCAGAATTGGTAAATGGTAAATTTACCAATGAAAAATGGTAAAAGAGATGCAAAAAAACAAAAAACAAAAAAACAAAAATAAAAACCACACCAAAGAGAAGAATTCCTTTAAAAGCAAAATTGGCAAAATGGGAAAAAGTGGTACAAAAATTCAATGAAGAAAAGACTCTTTAAAAAGTAGAATTGACCCAGTGGAAAACAACATATTAACTGAAGATAATAATTCCTTAAAAACTAGAATTGGGCAAGTGGAAGCTAATGACTCCATAAGATATCTTCTTTTCAACATTTTATTTTTGAGGGGGGCAGGGCAATGAGGATTAAGTGACTTGCCCAGGATCACACAGCTAGTAAGTGTCAAGTGTCTGAGACCAGATTTGAACTCAGGTCCTCCTGAATCCAGGGCTGGTGCTTTATCCACTGTGCCACCTAGCTGCCCCAGACTCTATAAGATATCAAGAAATAATTTTTTAAAAAGTCAAAAGAATGAAAATGAAAGAAAATGTCATCTCATTGGAAAAAAAAATTAAGCTGAAAAATAGGTCAAGGAGTGTAATTTAAGAATTTAGGTCATGAAAACCTCACAACCAAAATGGAGAAAATATTAAATGTATCTTGTTTCTGATCATAGTGCAATAAAAACTATATTCAATAAAGGACCATGGAAACATAGATTAAAAGTTAATTGGAAAGGGGCAGCTAGGTGGCGCAATGGATAAAGCACCAGCCCTGGATTCAGGAGTACTTGAGTTTAAATTTGGCCTCAGACACTTGACACTTACTAGCTGTGTGACCCTGGGCAAGTCACTTAACCCCCATTGCCCCCCCCCACAAAAAAGTTAATTGGAAAAAAAGGAAAAAAAAGTTAATTGGAAACTAAATAATCTAATCCTAAAGAATGAGTGTGTCAAAGAAGAAATAGAAACAATCAATAATTTTATTAAAAGAGAATAATATCAATGAGCCAATATACCAATATTTACAGGATGCAGACAAAGCAGTACTCAGGGGGAAATTTATACATTAGTAAAATAGAGAAAATGCAGATCAATGAATTAGGCAGACAACTTAAAAAAAAAACTAGAACAAGAATGAATTAAAAATCCTTAATTAAACATCATTAGAAATCCTGAAAATCAAATGTGAGATCAATAAAAATGAAAGTAAGAAAACCATTGCACCAATAAATAAAACTAGGAGCTTGTTTTCTGAAAAAACCCAATAAAATAGAAAAATTATTGGATAGTTTGATCAAACAAAAAGAGGAAAATCCAATTACTAGTATCAAAAGTGAAAAAGGTTGGGGCAGCTAGATGGCGCAGTGGATAGAGCACCGGCCCTGGATTCAGGAGTACCTGAGTTCAAATCCGGCCTCAGACACTTAACACTTACTAGCTGTGTGACCCTGGGCAAGTCACTTAACCCCAATTGCCTTACTAAAAAAAAAAAAAAGTGAAAAAGGTTGCTGTACCACCAATGAAGATGAAATGAAACCTATTATTAGGAGTATTTTTTTGCTGAATTATATGCTAATAAATTAACAATCTGAGTGAAATAGATAAACATTTACAAACATATAAATTACCTGGATTAACCAAAGAGGAAGTACAATACTTAAATAACCCTATCTTGTAAATTAAACAAGCCAAAATTGAGCTCTCTAAGAAAAAATTACCAGGACCAGATGGATTCACAAGTGAATCCTACCAAACTTTTAAAGAGCAATTATTTCCGATACTACAGAAACTATTTGGGGAAAAAAATAGAAGATGGAGTCCTGCCAAATTCCTTTTATGACACAAATATGGTGCTGATACCTAAACCATAAAGAGCAAAGGTAGAGAAAGAAGACTATAGACCAAGTTCCCTAGTGAGTATTGATCCCAAAAAATTTAAATAAAACACTAGCAAGGCGATTGCAAGGAGATATTATGAAGATCATAAACTGTATCCATGTGGGATTGATTTATAACAGGAATCTGAGGCTGGTTCAATATTAGGAAAAGTATCAGAAAACTGACCATCAATAATAAAAACAACAAAAATAACATAAATATATCAATAGATGCAGAAGAATCTTTTGACAAAATACAACACATTCCTATTTTTAATAAACACTGGAAAACATAGGAATAAATGGAGCTTTGTTCAAAATGATAAGTAGTATCTATCACAATCCATCAGGAGGTATTATCTGTAATGGGGATAAGCCAGAAGCTTTCCTAATGTGATAAAATAATGAGATTTGGCAGACACCCAGGGGCCCCACCTGAAGATTGATTTAGAATTGATTGAATTGAGCAAGACTGAGAAACTGACTGAGAACCTACTTAAGAATGATTAAATAGAGACAATAGGTGGCCGACTCTGATTAGGGTGTTGTTCTCAGAGGCTGTGGACTACACCATCAACAGGAGACCAGTCTCAACCAATCAGCTTAAAGGACCTTCTCTTTTAGGGAGGGAGACAGGAAGTAGGAAGTTGAGGCTGGCTTGCTGGATTGCTCTCTTTTTGTCTGGAATTTTGGTGTGGTGGCGGCAATGGCAGAACAGAGTAGAAAGATCTACTCCATGTATTCTCTATAGAAGCATGGATAGTTAAATAATGGTGACTTTCTCAACTTCTCTCTCTTCACTAACTTCTAATATACTTTAATAAATCCTTAAAAACCCAAACTCTAGCTGAATTTATCAGTAATCTTAGCCAGTTTCCCCCCCAAAACTGGGGGGGGGGCAGGTTAGGACCCACATTAGATTTTAAACATAGTAATAAGATCAGGAGCAAAGCAAAGAAGCCCAGTATCACCACTATTATTCAATATAGAAGTAGAAATGCTAGCTATAATAAAAAGACAAGAAAAAGAAATTGAAAGAATAAAGTAGGCAACAAGGAGGCAAAACATCACTCTTTGCAGATGACACAATGGTATACTTAAAGAACAATAGAAAATCAACTAAAAAACTAGTTAAAATAACATCTTCAGCAAATGTGTAGGACATAAAATAATCCTACATAAATCATCAACATTTCTATATATTATCAACAAAGTCCAACAGGAAGAGATAAAAGAGAAATTCTGTTTAAAATAACTAGACAATATAAAATACTTGGGAGTCTACCTGCCAAGACAACCCCAGGAACTATGTGAACACAATTATAAATTATTTTTCACAGAAATAAAGTCATATCTAAATAACTGGAAAAATATTAATTATCCATGGGTAGTCCAAGCTGATACACACACATGTACATATATATGTATACATGTGCACATATATGCACACATATATAATGACAGTTCTACCTAAATTCTGAAGAACTTATGATGAAAAATACTATCGACTTCCAGAGAGAGAAGTAATGGAATCTGAATTCAGGTCAAAGCATACTTTAAAAATACTTTTTCTTTATTTTTCTTGGTCTTTGCTTTCTCTCACAACATGACTAAAACAGAAAAACATTTTGCATGACTACACATGTATAACCTATATCAAATTATTTTCCTTCTCAAGGAGGAAAGAAAGGAGTAAGGGAAAGAATTTGGAACTCAAAACAATAAACAACCCAAATGTTAAAAATTGTTTTTACATGTAATTGGAAAAAATGCATTTTTTAAAGGATTGGGTGGATAGTGATAGTAATCAAAAGAAAGTGTCAATGAAATATTGAAAATACAGAGGTTAAAAAAAGCAGAAGAAAGTTCAGAAAAAAGAGACAAGAATGGACAGTTTGGGCTGTATTGATTTAAATTTAACATATACCTTAAAAAACAAATTACATAATTTTAGTTCACAATTGATGTAAAAAAGAATTAGCAACTCAAAGAAATGATGATCATTTTGGCAGCCTATTTGGTACCTCAGTTTCCTCATGTGTATAATGGGAATAATAAGAGCACCTACTCATAGAATTGTTGTATCAAATGAGATAATATTGTAAAGCACTTTGTAAACCAGAAAGTTTATAACTTTAGTTCAGTTTTAAACCATTAGGGCTTAAAATATTAAGTATTAAATAGTAGCTATTACAATTTTGTTTGGTATTTTGGATATTTAATTTGACCATGTAAATTATCATGAGCCTATTTCTAGAATGTCAAAGAAATAAGGTCTTAGATAACATCAAGTATTAGAGATGGCAGAAAACTAAAAATGCTATTTCATCCAATCTCATTGAGGAAATAGGATGATATTGAAGACAGTACTAGTCACATTCTACTTCTTCAAAATTCATAAATAATTTGTGGGAAAGCTGTTAAAAGTTTTCATGATCAGTTGGAGTTTTTTAAAAACCAATTACTGAGGGGGCAGCTAGGTGGCGCAGTGGATAGAGCACTGGCCCTGGAGTCAGGAGGACCTGAGTTCAAATCTGGCCTCAGACACTTGACACTTACTATCTGTGTGACCCTGGGCAAGTCACTTAACCCCAATTTCCTCACCAAAAAACCCAAAAAACAAAAAACCAATTACTGAGAGTAATTTAATGCAAACATACATATGTAGATATAGAAATAGATAGGAGAATGGATAAATGAAGAGAGATAGATATGAATTGTTCAGCTCATGCTGTTTGGTGCTACATGATACATGGAAGAATTGCACTTTGAACTAATTAAAAGTTGTGGGAGTTCTCCATAGCCCTGTTATTGGCATTATATACCTTTTTTTTGTTTTGTTTTTGGTGAGGCAATTGGGGTTAAGTGACTTGCCCAGGGTCACACAGCTAGTAAGTATTAAGTGTCTGAGGCCTGATTTGAACTCAGATCTTCCTGACTCCAGGGCCAGTGCTCTATCCACTGTGCCACCCAACTGCCCCTGTTATTGGCATTAAAGACCAAATCTGTTCTGCTTATATTACATCCTTCATGTGTCACAAGGTAGCTTGGAGCCTGCTGTCATTATATGCATGGATCTGGTTTCAATGTTTCTCATGCCATTCCAGAGATCCCACTTAGCAATGATACTAGGATCCTTGACCAGTTGAATTAATGACCAGAGACCTACTGGTCAGATGAAATACTGAGGGGCAGCTAGATGGTGCAGTGGAGAGAGCACTGGCCCTGGATTCAGGGGGACCTGAGTTCAAATCCAGCCTCAGACACTTGATTTACTAGCTGTGTGACCTTGGGCAAGTCACTTAACCCTCATTGCACCCAAAAAAAAAGTCCAGATGAAATACTGAATTCTGCTTTATTGTGTCATCATAAATAATATGTGAATTTACCTCTTTCAGGCCATTGATGTCATCTGGTAGCACTATAAACATGCTCACATCCCCATTGCCATAATAAAGCTGAATGCCCTTGGCTTTTGGCTTTTCTACATGGAATATTTCAAGATTGCGTTTCATTGACATCATTTTCACTGGCTTTGTTGTTGTCTATTAAAAAAACACATATAAAATTTTTACTTCTATTAAAAGAGATGCTAAGATCATTGAAATGGTTTTTCTCAAATTCTTTAATCCTTCATCATTTTTGTTTCTCAATTGCCTGGCAAGCACATGGCACCATGCCACCTGCTATGCAGAAATGAACTAGACAGAACTTTTTCTTGGAGCTGATACTCTAAAGGGGAAAAGCATAGACAAGAAATATGGAAATGCCAATCTCTGTGTGGCAGCCTCAACAATACACTGCCATCTAGATTCCTGAAAAAATTTACAAGATCAAGAGCACAGAGTCCAAAGTTTTGTTTTTGTCTGTTTTCTTTCACAACCTGGCTAATGTGGAAATGTTTTACTTGACTGCTCATGTATAGCTTATATTGAATTGCTTGAGTTCTTGGGGGATGGGGTGGGGAGGGAGAGAGGAAGAGAATTTGGAACACAAAGTTTTTAAAAAATTGATGTCAAAATTTGTATTTTACATGTAATTTGGGAAAATAAAATTCCAAATATTAAAAAAAATTAAGAAAAAAAGCACAGAGTGCTGAACACAAACTATACATTTTCATCACCCCATTTTGAGTTTTCTTGGCAAAGACTGGAGAGATTTGCCATTTCCTTCTCCAGCTTATTTTACAGATAAGGAAACTAAGGCAAACATGGTTAAGTAACTTGCTCAGAGTGACGCAGCTAGAAAGTGTCAAATTTGAACTCAACAAAGATGAGAATTTCTGATCCCAAGCCTGGTACTCTATCCACTGCACCACCTAAGTGCCCCTACAATTAACAAAATGAAGCAATCTTTATCTTTCTGAGGCAGGAAAATGTAGTGAAGTGACAGCTGTCCTCAGGGTCATGAAAATCTATGTACAAAAACTTTTTCAGATAAACCATTCTCTAGTCATGTCAGAATTTGATCAATGTGACTTTGGCAAGGCCACATGGCACAGCATATTGAACACTAGATTTGGGGTCGGAGGAACCCCACCTCACTGGGAGTTACTTCTTAAAATGAGGAAATTGGATTGAATGATCCCTTAAGAGGCGTCCCCATTAGACTGTAAGCTCATTGAGGACAGGGGCTCTCTATTGTCTGTTTGTATCTCCAGCACATAGCCCAGTACCTGGTGTATAGGAGGTGCTTAATAAATGTTTATTGATGGATTGATTGATGATTGGTTGGTTGATAGGTAGCTGGCTAAATAGATAGAGCCCTGGATCTGGAGTCAGTAAAGCCTGGGTTCAAAAATCCAGCCTCAGACATTTATTAACTATGTAATCCTGGGCAAGTCACTTAACGATTGTCTGTCTCAGTTTTATCAACTTTATAGAGGCAACAATAATGAGACCTACCTCCCTAATTTCTCCTGAGGATGATATGAGATATTTGCTTGGCATGTAATAGGTGCTTAATAAATGCTTGTTTATTATCTTCTTTTCCCTTCCTTTCTTCCTTTTTTCCCCCTTCCTTCATTCCTTTGTTCCTTTGTTCCTTCGTTCCTTCCTTCCTCCCTCCTTTCCTTCCTTCCTTCCTTCCTTCCTTCCTTCCTTCCTTCCTTCCTTCCTTCCTTCCTTCCTTCCTTCCTTCCTTCCTTCCTTCTTTCTTTCTTTCCTGCCTGCCTGTTCTAAATATTATGAAATCACATTATTCACATCTCTTAGCCTATTTCTTCATCAGCAAAATGAGGGGATTGGAATAGATGTAGCTCTAGGTCTTCCCTAATTCCTTGATTCTAATGTTTATTTAGGTAAATATTTTATTTAAAATACATAATAATTTTATTATACAATATTGAATTTATTTATTTATGCAAATAAATCCAGTTTCTTTAATGATATATATAATGCAGGTATACATATAGATATTTGTATGTATATGTGGGTATTTATATGTACATATGTATATATACTTCTATATGTGCACACACACAAACATATATACACACATACTCTCACTAAGTGCCTCTCCCCACTCCAAGCCGTTGCTTCTTCAACTGTGGATTGTGGCTCCATATGAGGTTGTGCAACTGAATGTGGGAGTTGCATAAAATTTGGCAACAGTAAAAGGTTATGTATATCTATTTTGTATACCTATATACCCAGGGTCATGTAAAAAATTATCAGGAGAAAAATGGTTGTGAGCAGAAAAAGTTTAAGAAGCCCTGCCCTATACCAAGTTTTTAGTAGCTAGTGTTTGTCTTCTCTCAAATGGATCTGTGATCTCATTCATTTGGGAGTTCTCTGCTTTTAATCTCCCTCCTATTCCTAGACACCATACCACGCTGGGATGGTTCAGGTGTTCCCAGGATACTTGATGGGGGTACAATTCTGGAGATCAGTCTCTCTTTGTCCTTGGACTGCCAAGGCTGGTGTTGGTCTGGGGGTGGATGTGGTCAGGATTGCGTCATAAGGAAGGTCTACAGTTCACAGGATCACTGGATGCCAGTGTGAAAAATATATAATCGCACACCTCCACTAAGGGCGGAACATAGGTAGGAAGTGTGGAAATGGTTTCAATATAGACTTACATTCATCGTGCCCCATCAAGAATTTTGTTAATCATTAACACCCAAACTGAGGTACCCACCTTGTTTACTCTGAAAGGTTTTTCTATTGTGTCTTTAGGCTTGAATTCTTCTTTCCATTTGCCTTTAAAGTAGACGGCATTCACTAGAACCAATCTGGTCATGGAATCAATAGAATCATCTGGTAGAAGCTTCACAATTTTGCCTGAAAAAGCCAGAAAGTTGATTTTTAACTGCAATACATTCATGGGTCTATCTTTATTTAAGGCTATCAAGGTCTTTTTTCGCTTGGGATTATCCTGGGTCTTTTGCCTTTCAGTCCTTAATAAATTCGAGAGAAAAGAAATTCTTTTTTTTTTTTTTTGGTGAGACAATTGGGGTTAAGTGACTTGCCCAGGGTCACACAGCTAGTAAGTGTCAAGTGTCTGAGGCTGGATTTGAACCCAGGTCCTCCCGACTCCAGGGCCAGGGCTCTATCCACTGTGCCACCTAGCTGCCCCCTAGGTTGGTTTTTTAAAAAGTGTGGTTTTCTGTCTTAATTTTTGGTGGTTTGCTTTTGTTTTCCATTTAACAAAACACAACCTTCAGCCAGGCCATTTATACACTTATGCGGTCTGCATAATCTAAAAGGGTATGTGGAAGGCAAAAGGGGCAGGAGGGAGGGGAATGGGCTTTGACTCTTCGAGTACCTGGGGGGAGAAACAGAGGTTACTGCAGCTCCCATGGAAGCCCCCGGTTGATTATGCTGGGCTTGCTAATAAGGGCCTTCCTCAGGACTCCCGGGGCCACATAACAGGTGATCATGCCATGAGCAACCTGGAAAGTTCCTGAGTGTTCTGGGGATTCTAATACAACTACTCATGAATGGAAGGCTCGACTTCCCAAAGAGGGAGCTGGCCAACCCAATGACCTCCCATCTCCCAGCAGCTCCTGTCAGGCAGTGAATTTCCATGGGTGACTTGGAGAAAGTGATGCCGGGTCACAGAGCCCAAATACACATGAACTCACAGGAGGATTCTCCAAGCCCACAGAACACGAGAGAGTTCTCTGTGTTTTGAAATGGTACAGTATAGGGAGAGAAGACACGCATCTCTTCTCACTGCAGTTCATTCTTTACTCAGCTATCAAAATGATCTTCCTTAAACCTAAGTTTCACCATTGCATCTCCCTACTCAAAAAACTCTGGTGGTTCCCAGTCACCTCCAGGATCCAACATAAAATCCTATTTTTGTGATTAAAAGCTTGTAATAACCTGCCCCAACATTTCTAGCCTTCTCATACCTGGCATCCCTCTCAAATCCCCCTCTCCCCCCATCCCC
The DNA here is from genome assembly GCF_019393635.1 of Dromiciops gliroides. NCBI lineage: Eukaryota > Metazoa > Chordata > Mammalia > Microbiotheria > Microbiotheriidae > Dromiciops > Dromiciops gliroides. The sequence continues at coordinate 387,335,012 of NC_057861.1, read as the reverse complement.
CCACTGCCTCGTGCTCTTTAATCCAGTGACAATTGTCTCCTTGTTATTCCTGGAACAAGATATTCCATCTCTTCATCCTGGTCTCTGCCTCCTGGGCTTCCCTGGATTACTGCAAGTCCTGAATAAAGTCCCACCTTTTATAGGAAGCCTTTCCTAAACTCTCTTAGCTCTAGTTCCTTCCTTCTGTTCATCTTTTCCTATTTATTTTGTCTATAGCTCGTTTGTGCACCATTGTTTACATGTTGTCTTGAACATTAGATTCAGAGTGAGGAGCATCTTTTGCTTTTCTTTTTATCTTCTGCATTTAATTCAATGCCTGGAATGTTGTCATGTTTAGTATTGTCTGACTCTATGTGACCCCATGGACTTTTGTCCGTGGGGTTTTCTTGATAAAGATATTGGGGGGGGCAGCTAGGTGGCACAGTGGATAAAGCACTGGCCCTGGATTCAGGAAAACCTGAATTCAAATCTGAACCCAGACACTTGACACTCACTAGCTGTGTGACCTTGGGCAAGTCACTTAACCCCCATTGCCCCTCCCCCCCCAAAAAGATAGAGTGGTTTGCCATTTCTTTCTCAAGTGTGTCCCTATTTTATTTATTTATTCATTCAATCATTCATTTATCTATCTATCTATCTATCTATTATTTTTTTGTGGGGCAGTGAGGGTTAAGTGACTTGCCCAGGGTCACACAGCTAGTAAGTGTCAAGTGTCTCAGGCCAGATTTGAACTCAGATTAATATTAATCATATTACAAGTGGTATTATATTTATGTACATGCCACCTGTCAACTGCTAGATCATAAAGGAATGATGTTGGATTTTATTTGTCTCTACAATACTTAGTGGAGCAGCTGGGTGGCATGTTGGATAGATCACTGGGCCCGGAGTCAGGAAGACCAGAGTTCAAATATGGCATCACACACTTGCTAGCTATGTAACCCTGGGCTAGTCACTTAATCCCTATTGCCTCAGTTCCTTATCTTTAAAATGGGGACACACTGGATGGCAAACCACTCTAATATGTTTGTTCAAATTTGGCCTCAGACACTTACTAACTGTATGACCCTGGGCAAATAAGCAAGTCACTTAACCCTGTTTACCTCAGTTTCCTTTTCACTGAGCTGGGAAAGGAAATGGCAAACCATTCCAGTATCTTTGCCAAATGGGATCATAAAGAGTCAGACATGACTGAAATGGAACAATTGAACAACAACAAAGTATCTAGCACTATGCACATAGTTGGCACTTAAGAAATATATATATGTTAATAGGTGAATTAAAAATGAGTAAGGCAGGGGCAGCTAGGTGGCACAGTGGATAGAGCACTGGCCCTCGAGTCAGGAGGACCTGAGTTCAAATCCGGCCTCAGACACTTAACACTGTAACATTTGGAATGATGCCACCTGCTGGAGACTTACTGTAGGAAAGCTTCAACATGAGGAGAGGGCCTCTGAGGGCAGGACCACGCAGCTTTCTTTGCTGTCAGGAAGTGATATTGGCTTGTGGGAGGAGGAAAGGGGAGGCTGGCGCGCTGGCTTGCTCTCTTTCCTGTGGACTTTGGTGGAGAAGGGAGCTGGGAATGCTTTCTCCCTTCAATAGATAGATGAATCTAGGCTTTTCTCTTTCTCTTTACCAAATTCTTATTCTCCTTAATAAATGCTTAAAAGCCTAACTCTTGCTAAAGCTTTTAATTTATTGGTGACCACTCATTAGATATTTTAGACAGTATAGCTAGAATTTTACCCCTTATAACACTTACTAGCTGTGTGACCCTAGGCAAGTCACAACCCCAATTGCCTCACCAAAAAATAAACAAAAAGTAAAACAAAACAAAATGAGTAAGGCAAGTGTTCTTGTGCCCTAGGCTTTTTACCATGCTCTATTTTAGAAGCATGATTAAAGATTAAAGAAATACAGTCCATGTTCTCCACTAGTCCCAGGAGGTATGGGGAAGGAATGAGTATAGAGCAATGTTTCCCAGAGGCAATGGGTGATCCAAATCCCCTCGATATATGAAGATTCTTTGCTTCAGTTGGTATGGTTTGGGATAAACATGTAGGAAAGAACACAGGGATGGCTTATTACTGGCTCTGTAGAGAATTTCTCCTTCAACTGGGGTAATTTGTAGTGCTGACCAATGACCTCTCTTAAAAATGATCCATGAGACTGTCTAGAGCTCACCTCTTCCCTCCCCACTAACTTCAATAAGTTGCTCAGCCCACTCTGGCAACATCTCCTGGACACAAGGGTACTCTCTTTCTGCTGCACATTTCAAACAACACAGCAGTAGCCAGGTGGTAAGCATGTATGAAATAACCCCAGTCCTAATAGTGACATTTATGGTCATCCTCCGGTGAGCATTTTTGCCATGAGAATCCTTAGTAGGTTGTATATGAGCACAGAAGTAGCTTTTTCTGAATTCCCAGAGGCCCCTTGCTAACAGAGTAAACCTGGGAAGTCCCCAGAATGTCAAGTAACCCGGGTAGTTTTCAAGGGTGAAAGTTCTTCCCAACTCTCCTCTCAGTAAGTGAGAAGATTCCAAGTGACCACCAGAGACACGCTAACTTAAGTGGTCATTAATATTAATTATCAACAACCAATTATTAGAAATACATTATTACAAATGTAATGACTATAATTATAACTAATTAATATTGATATTAATTAATGTTAATATTAATATATACCTGCTACATTTTTGTGTGCCCTTCAATGGAAACTTGCAGATTGAAATACAGATATGAATGGCCCTTGCCTGCAAATAGGAAAGTATTTCTTATCCCCACACCCAATTTCCTTTTGTCTTTCCCCCTTTCTTTGGTATTTTTCTAAAATAAACTGAGTTTGATATAGGTGCTATGAAAGAAAGACATTATAGAGAAGTTGCTGGCTACCTGTTACCACTGGAACAAGGAATGTTGTTGTTTGTTGTTCAATTGTTTTCAGTGACTCTTTGTGACCCCATTTGGAAATATTTGAGTGGTTTGCCATTTCCTTCTCCAGTTCACTTTACAGATGAGGAAACTGAGGCAAACAGGGTTAAGTGACTTCCCCAGGGTGACACAGGTATTAAGTGTCTGAGGCCAGATTTGCCTTCCTGACTCCAGACCCAGCACTCTATCCCGTGAACCACCCAGCTGCTTCTGGACCAAGGAAGACTTGGTTCAAAGCCTATTTCTGGCAGTTGCCACCAGGGGTCACCAGAAGCCAGTCCCTTCACTGATCAAAGCCTCAGACAACCTTTTGTGGTACATGGTAAGTATTTAATCAAAGCTTATTCATTCATAAGTTATAGGTGAGTTATATGTTTAAGATCTGATTTTAATCAAAGAAAAGTAGGTCACATACTTTTCTGTGGAATGGCTGTTAATTTTAATTACAGTTTATAATGGATTAAAGCTACAAATTAATAAATTCTTCTGGTTTTTACAATCTACACAGAGGCAGAATGAGAAAGGTGATGAACTTCTATCATATCATCATGGTATTAATTACATAAACTAGCCTGGTACTAATTAAGGAAACATAGGAATCTATCAATGAGATGTACTTCATCTTCAAAGAGTTTTGATTTTTTTTTTTTTCTGTGTACAGGTTTCAATATAGCACAGCATCTCTGTACCTTAGGAGACCATTTTCCTGAGTTGCCACAGCCCAAATATGTATTACTTGGTGGTCAACTTTCTGGTTATGACCCTCTCTGACCTTAGTTAGCCTGGACTTTGGATAAAAAACCTAAAAAACCATGAATATTTAACCCAATTTTTCTTTTTATTTTCAGTTATAGATAAATGAAAGTCCAACTAATAATTGTTCAGTGAAAGGTGGGGGATTCAAGTCTTTCAACTTACCCTCAGTCTGGTTTTCAACCCAGGAATTGATTTCTGCCCTGGTCTGGTCTGCAGTTTCCAAAAAATTAACAGATTGTGGCTCTGCACCAAAGTATTTTTTCATGTTTTCCAGGTATTCCTGGAAAATAAAGATGAAGTTCGTTTTCAGCATCTGAAGTCATCTATTCATTTAGCCAACACTTATTATTAAGGAGTTTCTTATGTCAGGCTATACATTACATTCAGGCTATCAAAAATTAGATAAATGAACATTCTGCCTCTTGAACCCAGTGGGTTCTATTCTCCCCTTCAGGCCTGGAAAGTCATTTAACCAAATAAACAACATCTTCAGTGTAAAAAGACAATCTACCCATTGTTTCTGTCCCCTACTTCACTGGCATTTTCCCTTTCATTTAGGACAATGCCTGTGTGTAGATCTGAAAGGAGAAACTATAGCACTTTCAGAGGAGGAGGGGAACACTCATGCAAGAAAACTAAGTTGGAGATTTTACTTGGGTTCTTATAGCTACCATAGAAACCAAGGTGAGATCTGTGGTTCTCTGGAATTTCCTCCATATAGTAGCTTCAGAAAGCACCCAGGAACTTCTTAAGTGTTTGGGTCTTTTGATATAGTTTGAAATATGGGGTTCTCTCATGTGTCCCCTGGATAAAGACTGTGCTTCTAGAGTATTACCAGTGGGAAAGGAACATGCTTTTGTTAAGGTCCTCCTATCTGCCAGGTGCTGTGGTAAGCTCTTTACAAATATTATCTCTTTTGACCCTCAAGAGAACCTTGGGAGGAAAGTGCTATAATCATTCCCATTTTATAGTTGAGGAAATTGGGGCAGACAGAGGTTAAATGACTTGTCCAGTGTCACACAGCTAGCTCACGTCTTAGGTCAAATTTGAACCCGTGTCTTCCTGACTCCAGGTCGAGCACTCTATCCTTTGCCCATTCTAGCTGCCATTAGGAGTTATCACTATCCAGGAACTCTCAACAGTGTGACATAGTAGAAGAAAGCTGAGAGAAATTCACTGAAAACATAACATGGGGCCTTACTTAGTAACCTCATTGCCATCTGGAATTCATCTCAGAGACTGCCATAACCGGGAGACTGACCTTAATGCCAACAGATTATTGCTGATTCTGATTATTGATCTGCTTCATTTCAGTTCAATAAGTGTGTGGGTAACATGTGGGACACTGGATTTGAAGTCAGGAAGACCTGGGCTGCTTCTGACATTTACTGGCTATGAGACCGAGACACAACCTCTCTGATCTGATCCTCGGGTAAATCCCTATAACTATGAGTTTTGGGTGGGTTTGGGGTCTCCATGCAGCTGAAATCATGGGCCCTGATACACTGATATACTTACACAATGAAAGGGATAGGTTTTTTCCCCATATAACCTATTGGCAGTTTTCAGCAAGTAGGAATCGCTGGCTTTGTTGATTTCCGATATGAGCGCCTGGAAGTCAGAATGTATGTCTTCTGCTTTTCTTGGGCTAAGTTCCTTCAAAAAGACCAGGAATGTGTTAAAACTCTTAAATGAAAACAATTAGAACATTGACTTTTTATACACATCTGCTAGGCTTAAGAAATCCTTGCTAAGTGGTGTTTTCTTGTGTGCTGTTCATAGATAGATAGTGTTATCAGAAGAGAAGATGCTGAAAATATTTGAACTGGAAGATCAAGAATTTCCTTCGGACCTCCAATTAGCTTAGTGCAGAATTTTAGAAGTCATTGCTGGTTATTTACAAATGTCCTTAAGTACAGGCAGGTGACAACAAGTTTAAAGGCAGGAGAAGTTGATGGAGAGGAGGGGGAAAAAGATAAAAGTCAAAGAAACAAGAATGGGGAAAACAGACTTTTGAAGATCCTGAAAAAAATACTTCTGCAAGTTTATGATTTTGGGGGGGTTTATTTTGTATTCCTGCTTAGGGAACCTACTAAAATCTATGTTATAATGATGACTTATTCTAGTGGGGAGAATGGAAATACCGTCTTCCTTTTCTTCTCAAATCGAGAACTGGTTATTTCGGTTCCTGTGGCTTTAAGTTGAAGCACCTGTAATTATAATTATAGAAATAAAATAAGTGGAAGTTTTAAAAAAGATAACTTTTTAAAAATATTTTAAAAGAATTATATAACACATTTAATTCATGTAATCTGATACTCCATAGTCATTTCTACAATTACCTGTAATTAATTAGCTAAAATGATTGGTGTTTCATCCAGATCATGTATTGGGTAGGCAATATGAGCTCTCAATCAAGAATTCTTTATGATAGTTATAAAAATACAAAAGGCATATTTAGTTATTTTAAATCAGTGTTTAATTGGATTTATTATTTTCCTGATTTCAATTGTTTCTAGTGCTTCATTCCAGGCAAGAGTGAGATGACAAATGCATTTTCAATTATCTTTTCAGCCAGGCACCTTGTTCATTGATTACTAGAGTTAAGTAGCCCTATAGATGAAGTTATTTTATTCTTCATCACTCACTTTCATTTATGGCAATTTTTTTTGGTGAGGCGATTGGGGTTAAGTGACTTGCCTAGGGTCACACAGCTAGTAATTGTTTAGTGTCTGAGGCTGGATTTGAACTCAGGTCCTCCTGACTCCAGGGCCAGTGCTCTATCCACTGCACCACCTAGCTGTCCCATTTTGTGGCAATTTTTAAAGTGAACCTAAGTCTTGGCTGTAAGTTCTGTCTATACATACAGAATAAATGTCTCTGTGTCATGTACATTTTTATGATAAAGTGCTATTATTTTTCCTTTTTTTGTTCTCAAGATTGTCTCACTTTGACATCTCCATGTGGCTTAGCTGATATTGCCTTAGTGTCTTCTGTCCCTATCTTGGTGTTTCCTTTGCAAGTCAGCAGGAAGGATGTGGATAAGATGAGGGTCCCTAGACCTCATGCAAGTGAGCTAAAAGGAAATGATACAAAAGGATCCAATGTTCATTCTAAGACCAAAGTTAATTTAATTCCCCATGCCCTGGTGAAGTCCAATGTAAAAAGACAGAGTGATGTGCATTCCCAAAACATAAATGCCAAATAGTATCTTTTTTTTTTTTTTTTGCAGGCAATGGCGGTTAAGTGACTTGCCCAGGGTCACACAGCTAGTAAGTGTCAAGTGTCTGAGGCCAGATTTGAACTCAGGTACTCCTGAATCCAGGGCCGGTGCTTTAACCACTGCGCCATCTAGCTGCCCCCCAAATAGTATCTTTTAGATGGAGACGAGACTTCCATCAGATGTCTTATTCTAAGTGGGAAAACACAATTTATAAGCTGAGCCTGTTAGGATGCACAACTAAAACTTATTTATTTATTTATTACAAAGACATCCTATTTATTTTATTTTTGTTTTTGTTTTTTTAAGTGAGGCAATTGGGGTTAAGTGACTTGCCCAGGGTCACACAGCTAGTAAGTGTTAAGTATCTGAGGCCGGATTTGAACTCAGGTACTCTAAAACTTTTAATAGAACATCAGTGCAACTTCTGTTTTCTTATGTCAAGTGGACCAGGATCACAATCCCAACTAACCCTATATCTATCACACAGGTTATTATCATTTTGACTTCATCGAGCAGTGGTTAACCATCTTTCCTTAGTGTTCTCACTTATTGATAATGGATTAGTGACTGATTAGGTCAAATTCAACATATGGATAAGGCTTAAATGTCATTTAAGATGAACTTGAGTGATGTTCCTGTGAATAAGTCACCAGGCTGTAAATGCTAATGTAGTAAGCATAGTCTAGATTTTCAGGAGGGTTGTCCATTTTCCTGGACATGAGCACTACCGTCCCAAGTCCCAAAGCTCTTCTTCAAGCCACCACTGCTGATATAGGGGGTAACTAAAGAAGTTTTTACAAATCTACCCTTTGTTGCATGCGAGTGGTACAAATTTGGGCGAGTCACTTAATCCCTAACCTTAGTAATTAAGTAATTAGTAATAGTCTATATTTTCTTTATGGGGTGTCATTGAAATTTTTTGTTAATAATTTTTTTTCTAGAATTCAATGTAACAGGCACTTACTACGTGCAGAGCACTGTGTATTGTACTAGGGATACAAAGACAAAAGCAAAACAGTTCCTGTCCTCAAGAAACTTATATTTTATGAGAAGTTAATTGCATATCCAAAGCAAATTACAGCCTTGGTTTTTTTTAAAAACCATCAGTGAATGTTGCAACTTACTTGTTCCATTTGGGTTGCAGTGTTACCTTTGGCACCCAAATAGACCATGGCTAGAGCAGTAGAAATACTCCAGGGGGAAAAGAAGATGTTTTTATCCCCAGCTGACTCAGCTAGCTTTTTGCTAAACTCAAGAGCAAACTGATTGTTTGATGTTGTTAGAGAATCCATTGGGAAAACCTAAGAAAAATAACACATAAAAGAAATAAATAGCCTGTAAATATTCATTTCCATATATTTAGCCAATTTTCCTTTTGTAAAAGTACTTCTCATTTATTCCATGTCAGAACCACAACTCTGATTCCTGGAGCAATGATATAGTTGTGCCAGGAAAGGGCATAGTCTGTTGTCTAGAAAATCTGGTCCCAATCCCTGTAGCATATGCAATCATCTTATATCTTCTCTGAAACCCTAGGAGGAGGAAAAGTTAGGGGAAAGTGGCAGGTGGAAGACATAGAACTGGAGGAAGGCAGGCCCCTGGAGAAGGGGAAGAAGACCCTTGGAAGTGTCAGTTTGAGACCAGTGGGAGATTACAAGGTATGGAAATAGCAGGCTGGAGGATCACTGGAGGAAAAAACACATTTCCAGGATGTTGATGCCTGGGGCAAATTGCCAATTACCCCACCCTAGTTAAGACCAATTTTATTTTTATCTTATAACTGCTAGATATACTTTTCTTTTTTAAATTAAATTAAATTAAATTAAATTTTTTGGTGAGGCAATTGGGGTTAAGTGACTTGCCCAGGGTCACACAGCTAGTAAGTGTCAAGTGTCTGAGGCTGGATTTGAACTCAGGAACCCCTGAATCCAGGGCCAGTGCTCTATCCACTATGCCACCTAGCTGTCCGGCTAGATATACTTTTCTTTTCTTTTTTTGGGGGGGTGGGGTGGGGCAATGAGGGTTAAGTGACTTGCCCAGGGTCACATAGCTAGTAAGTGTCAAGTGTCTGAGACCAGATTTGAACTCTGGTACTCCTGAATCCAGGGCCAGTGCTTTATCCACTGTGCCACCTAGCTTCCCCTTAGATATACTTAAAAAAAAAAAAAAAAACCTTCATCCTACGTACAAAAGATTAACATATTTACTAGTAAGCCTCAAAAATACATATGCTCGGGGCAGCTAGGTGGCACAGTGGATAGAGCACAGGCCCTGGATTCAGGAGGTCCTGAGTACAAATCCGGCCTCAGATACTTGGCACTCGCTAGCTGTGTGACCTTGGGCAAGTCACTTAACCCTCATTGCCCCGCAAAAAAAAAAAATTAAAAAAAATACATATGCTCATAGAATGAAACTGACCTGTGTAGAAACCAGCCAGGCCAATGGAATCATTGGGAGATTAAAAATCCATAGCTCAGACATATTAAGTCACACGACTAGTTAATTGTAGGGCCAAATCTAGAAGCAAGGTCTCAACTTTCCGTTCATTTCACTAGCCTCCTAGTATACCTTGATACTGTAGATGAAAAATAGATGATGTGATCTCTGAACCTTAAATCTTTCCTTTGTGATGAGCCACCGGTATTCATAATTCTGATCTGTGATGACCTCTCCTTTCTATCTGCATCCTACACTTCCTCTACAACCCAGCTCAAGTCTCTTCTTTGATGCCTTTATGATTGATCTAGTTGAATGTGGTCTTCTGCCATGAGTTCTTATGGTGCTCTAATGTGTTACTGGTCTGACACATCATATGCTGTTTTCCTGTGAGTATGTCTTCTCTCTCTAATTAGCCTGAAAGATCTCTGAGGAAAGGGACCATTTGTTACTTTCTAACTTGGAGTTTTAGATGTTGCCTCTTTTTTTTTTTTTTGGTAGGGCAATGGGGGTTAAGTGACTTGCCCAGGGTCACACAGCTAGTAAGTGTTAAGTGTCTGAGGCCGGATTTGAACTAGCCACTTAGCTAGCACTCCCCAATTAAAAACTGGTCCCCACAGAACTCAGGTCCTCCTGACTCCAGGACCGGTGCTCTATTCACTGCACCACCTAGCTGCCTGAATAACTCACATTTACGCAACACTTTGTTATTTGTGGTCAGTTGTATCCAACTCTTTGTGACCCCATTTTAAGTTTTCTTGTCAAAGATAATAGAGTAGTCTATCATTTTCTTCTCCAGAACATTTTTACAGATGAGGAAATTGAGGAAAACAGGATTAAGTGTTTTGTCCAGGGTCACACAGTTAGTAAGCATCTGAGGCCAGATTTGAACTCAGGAAGGTGAGTCTTGCTGACTCCAGACCCAGCAGGACAGTTTACAAACTCTAAGAAGAAGTACAAGTAGGATTAGCCTCATTTTTAAAGATGTACAAAGTGAGGAGCAGAAAGGATAACTGACTGGTCTAAACCCACAGAGCTAGCAAGTGGCAGGCCTCTACCCTAGGGTACTTTCTATTCTAATTGTTCTCTCTCTTTAGAAAGAAAAAAAAAAGGTTTATTTCTTGAATGACTATAGATTTTGGATTTTCACTTTTGTCTTTCTAGTACTTTGTTCATCATACTGAATTTCTAACTACTGGACCTTACAACCTTGGGATTTATAAAAATCAGATATCTGATAAATAAATCAATTAGTAAATGGATCTGTTATCACAGACTAGCTGCCTCATATACAGAGAAACTTAGCTTGTGTTCACACAAGGCTAAAATAGTTGGTTGATTTAATTCAGTGGGAAAAAACCAACAGTTGATGATTGTGAAAACATCCCCTATAGTAGTGGTGTCAACTCAAATAGAAACAGGCACACTGACAACACTATCTGTGTTTTATTTTATTTTTATTTATTTTGTTAAACATTTCCCAATAACATTTTATCTGATTCTGGCTACCCTTAGCATTTTGTAGGTATGTGCAGTCATGAGCTTGGCACTCTACCCTACAGTATAGTGCTTGGGTGCCCTCTTTTTTTGTTGTTTTTTTAGTGAGGCAATTGGGGTTAAGTGACTTGCCCAGGGTCACACAGCTAGTAAGTGTTAAGTGTCTGAGGCCGGATTTGAACTCAGGTACTCCTGACTCCAGGGCTGGTGCTCTATCCACTGCACCATCTAGCTGCCCCTTGGGTGCCCTCTTAATGAGCTGCTTTATGCTAGCCAATCACCCATCTCCTCCCATCTCCTCACATCCTCAGGGCACCCAGTGAGGATGTGTCCCTGGATGATGGACTGGAGGGAGGCTTCTTTGTGAACTTTATATTAGGACTCACAGTACATATTCATGTTACTTGTTATTTGACTGAATTTGAGTCCTTTATAATCAAATAATTAAATCCATAGGCCTTTGCTGACATATTTTTACTTGCACTATTAAATTTCTTTTAGAAATGGGGACAGCTAGGTGGTGCAGTGGATAAAGCACTGGCCCTGGATTCAGGAGGACCTGAATTCAAATCCAGCCTCAGATACTTAACACTTACTAGCTGTGTGACCCTGGGCAAGTCACTTTGCCTCACCAAAAAAAAAAAGAAAGAAAGAAAGAAAGAAAGAAAGAAAGAAAGAAAGAAAGAGAGAAAAACCAGAAATGAAAGAGTGCAACAAGGCCAAACTCCTCTTGCTGCACAATTCAGAATTAGGAACTAGGCTCTCAGTGGACAAGTTACATCTTGGTTGTAGTTTTCTCCTATCCAGGAAATTTATAAATTTCCTGGCTAACTTTTTATTTATTTTTTTAAATTTATTTTTATTTTTATTTTTTTTTCTGGCTAACTTTTAAAAAAAACTTAATTGGCTTCTCACTCTTTTTTTTTTTTTTTTTGGTGAGGCAACTGGGGCTAAGTGACTTGCCCAGGGTCACATTGCTAGTAAGTGTTAAGTGTCTGAGGCTGGACTTGAACTCAGGTCTGCCTATCCACTGCACCACCCAGTTGCCCCAGGTTCTCACTCTTGACACAAAGCTATTTCCACAAAGCCTTTGCGGAAAAAAATTCAGTCTGTATAAGGTTGTCTTCTTTATTATCACGAAAGTAGCATATTCTTCTCTGCCTTGCTTGGAGATCGCATCCAATCAGCTTTTATGTTTTTTACTACAAGTTTTTAGGTTTTGTTCTTTAATTATTTATTTATATTTAGCACCATTTTAGTTAATTCATATTTATTATAATTTATTAGTATTATATTTTATGGTTTTTACTAGCTTTTATGGTATATTTGTCAAGTTAACTTGTCTATAGGATATAAATTCTAGTCTTTTGCATTAAATCTTGAGGTTCTTTGAAACAGATGCTGATTTTGTGGCCCAGACACCCACAAAGGGCAGAGAAGTGGCCTCAGCAGCATCTCAGTATCTGGATCCACTGGAATTGTATCTACTTGGTTGCTCTAAAGTTCTAGATTTGTTCTTTTGAGTTTTTTTGGTGAGGCAATTGGGGTTAAATGACTTGCCCAGGGTCAAACAGCTAGCAAGTGTTAAGTGTCTGAGGCTGGATTTGAACTCAGATCCTCCTGAATCCAGGGCCAGTGCTCTATCCACTGTGCCACCTAGCTGCCCCTAGATTTCTTCTTAAATTATTCAAAGAAAGGATTCTCTGCAGAGCAATTGATGACTTTTTAATGAAAATAGACATGAGCTTGTCTTCATCTCTGTTGCCATAAATATAATCCTAATCACTCATTTGTGGCACCATGCAGGTAGATTGGGTTTCAGACCTTGGGGCCTCTAATACATAGCAGCTGTATAGTCATTTGCAATTCCCATCATCTCTCAAGTGTCCAAAGCAACTCTTTAACATTATAAATAGATGATTTGCCTATATCATTGAAGGGAGTTTCCTAGGGAGGTTGGTGTGGGGAAGGGAGGAAGGAAATAAACACTTATTCAGCACCTAGTACATATCAGGCACTGTACTGAGTGTTTTACAAATATATATATATATTTTGGTGAGGCAATGAAGGTTAAGTGACTTGCCCAGGGTCACACAGCTAGTAACTGGATTTGAACTCAGGTCCTCCTGAATCCAGGGCCAGTGTTCTATGCACTGCACCACCTAGCTGCCCCCATGTTTTACAAATATTATCTTATTTGATCCTCACAACAACTGAGGGCAGTGGGTAAGGGAGGTTAAGGTAAATGCTATTATTTCCCCCATTATTTTACATTTGAGGAAACTGAGTCAGGCAGAAGTTAAAATGACTGTCCCAAGGACATATGGCTGGTCTGAATCTGGATTTGAATTTGTGTCTTCCTGGACTTCAGGCTCAGTGTTTTATCCACTGTACCACCTGGCTGCCTAATTGCCACTAAGAGCTCCCTACAGGAATGTGGAACTCTCCTCATCCCCAACTCGATTTTTCAAAAAATCATTTATTTAGTTAGTTTTTGGTACTATATTAAACATACATACAGAAGACACAGTTCCTAATTTCTAAGAGCTTGCATTCCCAATTTTTAAATTGATAGGATGTCTAACATAATTAAGTCATTTGAGTAAAAGGACTCTCCATAGGAAATGGAACTTCAGTGTGCAAAACTTCTTCAGCAAAGCATTCTTTCCAGACAAGGATCCTCTGGACATCATGTCTGACTTGTTTTTTTCAAGGACCATTGTAAAGTCCATATGGGCTACAATAGAGTAAAGACTCCTAGAAGCTGCAGGCTGGCTAAACATAGTTGATAAATGGGTCCAAGTCAGAGCAGGAGACTTTTGTTAGAAGTTGGTAGAGAGTCACCCAAGAAACAACTGTCAACAATCTGGTCACTGAAGAAAAAAGTAAAAGTGGGGGGTGGGGTGGGGAGGAGAGATAAGCACCTTCTTTTCTGCTTCCAGACTAAATGATACAAGAGAGTATTTTTCAGGTCTATTTTCCTTTGTACCTATTACAAAATTGTACTGGAAGAGAGATCATGATTTTAGTATCAAATCTCTCCTTTTAATATCATAGAGGGATGTTTGAGAACAGTAGGCTGAGCTAAGTGATGTTATTGTAGGCTACTTTTTTCCCCCATAAGGGGTTACATAGAAATGGGAAAAAAGAAGTACTTTTGATTTTTGTCTTAGTGGAGAGAAGGAACTTTTTTGTGGAATTATCCTGTGCAATGACAAGTCCTGATAATTCCACAAAAAGTTCCTTCTCTTCACCAAGATGAAATCAAAAGCAAGTTTAAAAAAATAAGGGAATAAAATATTATTTAGCTACGGGACTAAATTAGGTATTTGGGGAAAAGGGAATTAGCTGGAGTGAGAACCATTATAGGACAGCTGAGATTCAATCTATAAATGGAAACCAGTTCTTTACTAACATAACCCTAGATGCTTAATTAATTAAATGGGCAATTCTTAGGTTAAACAGAAGTCAGTTCACGTAGGCTTCCCCCTCCACCCCCTCCCAAACAGCCTGAAAGAACAAAATCAGAAAATGGAACTTCTCTTTCATTCTCAGTTAATTTGGACATGGATTTGAATTGATATTCCTGGAACCCCGTTAAAGTTCATGGGATTGCAGGGAGGGGAGGTGTTAAATCAATAACTATATCTCTGGGGTAGCAGAAAGAGTGAAAAATGGATTACTGCTGATCCTCCCACACTCTCCCGCCAGGTCTGTGATTCATAACACACAACTTCAAATTGTATGACTGGGCTTAACAGAATGAAGCCATGCACCGGCCCCAAATGGCGATCAGCCCTGCCTTATTAAGGGCACAGTCTTATCAATTAACATAAGAATTCAAATTGCGCAGAGGACCTTTCCTTCACTGACAAGTTTGGAGAGATTTTCTTTTTGTATGAATTAGGCCAAGAGGGAACATCCTGGAATAGTGGCTAGGCTAGCCTTAAAACAGAAAGCCTTGAGTAAACTGACCCCACAGGGTCACTGTGTGACCTGGACAATCAGGACCGTAAGTTGTAAGGAAGGCACTGATATACACTAGTAGAGGAAAACTTACGTTTTAAACCAGCCTCAGATACTGACTAACCGTGTGACCCTGTACAAATCACTTAACCTCTATGCCTCAGTTTCCTCACATGTAAAATGGGGAAAATAATATCACCTATTTCCTAGGGTTGTTGTGAGGATCACATGAGATACTATATTTAAAGCACTTTGCAATCCTGAAAGTGCAGTAAAAATGATAACTATGATTATTATTTTTCTTTCTTTACCAGCAGTTCACTCTTCCAGTATAATCACACACCTTGATCCCACTCCATTTCAGCCCAAACCAAACAATAATAGTCCTGATAATTGTCCAAGTTCCTTATTTTTTTCCCAGTTCCTTATTTTTCCCTGTCTGTGTTGATTGTTAGGGGAAGCAAAAGTAGAAGCAGACCCAAAGCCCACACCCCATCAGGGCTTTCCTTCTGTCCTCATAATCAGTTACTAAGGACTAAGGAAGAACTCCCTCTTAGCCCTTTCTCCAAAGCACCTATTCATTCCCTCTGCCTTTTAATCCATTTAACCTCAGGAGAATTAGAAAAATTTAATAACTAATCAAAGTTAATAATTAAGGTAGTAATTTCTATGATGTTTAAAGATCTTGGCTTGGCTGCAAAGAAACCACATCAAGGAAATAGTTTTTCCATTGATAATTTACCAGAATTGGATGGTTTAATAAGAAAGAAAATTTTAAACTTTAAAACATTTAGGAAATATTAACCTTACCTTATTTGTCTTTGAAGGAGCAGAATTGGCAATTTCGTGCTTTAGTAAGAGCCTGTGGCTGTAATGTTAGGTAACCTGCAACTGCCAAAAAGCACCAGCTTGGACCTCCTCTTCCTTCTTGGCTACGCCCCCTTCATTCATTCCTGCACACTCCCACTCCTCTTTTCAGACTCATCCTGGTGAGAAGGGGAGATAAAAGGATACAGTGAGGCGCAAGCCTGAGGGTTTTGCTTGACTTAGGAATGATCAAGATTTTCCATTTCATGGTGCTTGTGCAGACCTGAGCTCTAGCTGATTGCAGCCCCTGGTTTGCTGGCTTAATCGGGTTCCTCATTTGCCAAGGGAGGGTATTTGTCATCTTTTATTTCTGGGCAGGCTTATAAAAGTGCTGTTAGGGAAGGTCTTCAAGCTGTTGCTCGATTTAGGCATCTCTGATTGCAACACATGGGAGTGGCAGTGGAAACTGATCCCTGTGAGCAGAGACTGCATAGTGATGTCCTTATTTTTCCATTGCTTTCAGGCATGCAAAATTAAAATCAGTAAGATCTGCTAAGAATTGCAGCCACAGACTGTTTTTACTCCCCTCAAAATCTGTGAGTGACTGTTCTATGACTGAAAGAATAGTTGATACTTAGATTGTGTTCTCAGGTATTCAGGTGTTTTATATTCTCTCATTCCTAGTTCACACAAATGGATGCTGTGAAAGAACTGGATTCTGACCACAGAAGCCCAGACAGCAGGGAGTGGAGAGCCAATTCATCTCCATGCCCTCATTCATAAAATTGGACTAGAGGATTTTACAGGAGAATTCGTAGAGACAGCTATTGCTAGATGCAGCCTTCCTAGTCCATTCCACCAAAGAGGCGGCATCTTTAATTTTTTTTTCTATATGAAAAGATAAGAAAGAAAAGGAACAGGAAACAGGAGTATAGGGAGAAGGAAATCTGCTCAGGTATAGACATCTATAGATTTCTCCGTAATGAGCTTCTTGAAAGCAGGGACTGTCTTACTTTTCAGCAGGTGTTTTGCACATAGTAAAAGCTTAACAAACGCTTCATTCATTGATTCTTCATCTTTGATTTTCCTCTTGACAGATACCTGTCATTCCTTCTGGGAAATCACCCCAGAAAGTGGCTCTGATTTCTGTTAGCAAATATTTTTAACCCATAGTTTCTCCTGAATCTATTATCAGCCATAAGAATTATATAGAGGCAGTAGAGAGGAAGGTAATTCATTCCCGCTTGAGTAGTATATAAGAAGGAAGCTCACTGGGCTATCTGTCTAAACTCAGAAAGTATAGTAGAGAATTGAGGCAGTTAATCAAATGGGTTAGTTTTTGTTACTAAGATTTGGCTTTTTTTGGGGGGGGCACCGCTGAATTATACAAGTAATTGCCTACATTTCTACATTTTCCTTTTTGTCTTATCTTCATATTAATATATTCTTTGCTTTCTCCTCCATTTTGTAAACTCCTGCTCTTTTCTGATCCTGGAACCGTTTGTTAGAATCCTGGGATATAACTGTCATGCCTTTGTTGGTTAGAGTTCACAGATAAAAACTTACCTAAGATTTTTTTGCACCTAAGGCAAATGCCACAAACTATTTCTAGCATAAGTTGGTAGAAAATGGGGGGCAGGCAAAAATGGGGGGTATCATATCAAGGCTGCTATTTACTTAAGGATAGTAGGAAAGGGGAAGGGAGGAATAGGCTTAAAACAAGTGGTTCACAAAAAACCATGGTGTGGTAACCTTATATTTTAACAAATTAACTGTCTTAACTAGATGATAAGCTATGTTTCTACACTGCTGAAGGATTGCAAGTACTTTTGATGCCAAACTAAATTTAGCAACCTTCAGTGAAGTCCCTGTAACTATGCCCTGGTCACAGCTCTGTCTTAGACAAAAATAACTTCTACTTTTTACAGGTTGTAAATTATTGGCCTGACTATTTAAAAAAACATGCTAACACAATGATGTGTAAAGACATTCCTCCTTTCAATTATAAAGATGGTTCAATAGGTATCTATGTAGATAGATAATTATCTATCTATATTTTTCATTTTTCAGTTCCAAATATTTTCAATGACTCCCCAAAGAAGAAGTAGGAAAAAACATATTTTTTTTCTAAATTTGTGATTTTTCAGTGCAGAGAGCTTCGTGCTATGGAAGCTCTTTTTACCTTGGATAGATCAGCAATTTTTCTGCAACTTATGGTTTTAGTCAGGTGCCTGGGACATCAAAAATGGTTTGCCCTGGTTATCTAAAAATAATGATGATGATGATAACAGTAACAGCTAGCACTTATATATTTTAAAAATAATCCATCTGAGATTCATTTTTACTTCATTCTCTATTTTGCATGATTTAGGTATTTTATTTTATTTTATTTTAATTTTCAGTTCCAAATTCTCTCTATCACTCCAGTCCCTTCCCCACCCACTGATAACATAGGAAATACAATATCCATTATACATATGAAGTCATACAAAACGTATTTTCACATTGGCTATGTTTAAGAAAAAAAGCAAGAAAAATAACGAAAATGAGGAAGAACCAAGATGGCAGAGAAAATCCAGGAAGTTGTACTACCCTAGTTTCCCTAGAAACTGTAAATCAAGCCTCTAAATAAAATTTGGAGCAATAGAACCCACAGAAAAGAGGGTGAAATAATTTTCCAATCCATGATAACTTAGGACTTCAGGAAAGGTCTGTCTCACTTGGGTAAAAGGGGAGTGGAGCCCAGCACAGGAAGTGTCCAGGTAAGCCAGTAGGAGGCTCTAAGCCACAGTACAGGTCAGAAACTGTGGCCCTGAAGTCCTAGCTCAGCAGGCAATGATTAGCCCACCAGGTCAGCTATGAGGCCTCTAGCCCCACTGCATCAAGCAAACTGCTAGCCCCAGAACATCCAGCACATTAGGCAGAACTAGTGCAGTAAACAAGCAGCCAGCCATAGAGGCCCTGGGGCAGAAAGCCAATGACCAGGACCCCAGCCCCCTGCCCAAGAAACTTGGAACAGTGCCTGCTGTACCACAGGAACATAGATCAACTTTAAAAGTCATGAAATAGGCTGGAAAATGAGCAAAAAAAAAAAAACCCCAAAATGAAACAAAAACCCTGACTGTGGAAGCTACCATGGAAACAGGGAAGATCAAAACATAAACTCAGAAAAGAACAATGATGTCAAAATGCCTAGATGCAAAGCCTCAAAGAGGAATATGAATTTGTATCAGGCCCAAAGAATTCTCTTGGAAGAGCTCCAAAAGGATTTAAAAAATCAAATAAGAGAGGTAGAAGAAAAATTGGAAAAAGAAATAAAAATTATGCAAGAGAATTATGAAAAAAGAACTGACAGCTTAGAAAAAGAAAACAACTTATAAAAATATAGCTGGCCAAATGGAAAAGGAAATACAAAAGCTAATTGAAGAAAATAATTCCTTAAAAAATAGAATTAGGCATGTGGAAGTTAATGACTCTATGAGACATCAAGAATCAATCAAACAAAACCAAAAGAATCAAAAAATAGAAGAAAATGTAAAATACCTTATTGGAAAAACAACTGACCTGCAAAATAGATCCAGGAGAGATAATCTAAGAATTAGTCGACTACCTGAAAGACATGTTTTTTTGAAAAAAAGCCTGGACAGCATCTTTCAAGAAATTATTATTATGCCCTGATATCATAGAACCAGAACATAAAATAGTAATTGAAAGAATCCACCAATCACCTCAGGAATGTGTGATAAAAATTATTTGTGGTCAAGATTAATATCGAAAGTTTTAGCTGAATCATTTGGGAGGGGCCACACCTGGTCCACCCTGAGATTGCGCATGCTACTGAGCAGCTTTTGAAGGACCTCCCTTTTGGGGGAGGAAAACTCGATCAGAAGGGAGAGAACTTCCAGTAGGAGGGGCGTGTTCAAAAGTTTGCACTCTTTTGGCCTGGCGAAGCAGTCTGGTGGTGGTCCTGGACCTGGCAGAGGCATGTGTTTATTGACCAGGGTTTGGTGAGTTTTATTAAGGAAAATCCTAAATTCCTTTGAACTAGCTTAATTGGGAATGCTCTGGGATTGCATAGGCTAAACTTAGAGTTAAGACTATCTATCTGTATTTCTACTTCCTTATTTTCTTAATTGGTTTCACCTTTGTGGTGAAAGTAATAAAACCTGATCCTTTATGAACTAAAGCTCAGAGGCTCCTTTTCTTATTAGCCTGGGAGGAATATATAAAAAGGAAAGTTCAAAGGGGAGATTAAACCTAAAAGAGTCCCTCATATTCCTGGGACCCCAATATTAAGGTGAGTCATCCTAATAATGCTCCATATATCAAATTTTGGCCTTCACAAATGTCATCCCAAAACGAAAACTCTAAGGAATATTATAGCCAAATTCCAGAACTTTTAGGTCAAGGAGAAAATACTGCAAGCAGCCAGAAAGAAATGATTCAAATAACAAGGAGCCATAGTCAGGATTACATAGGACATAGCAGCTTCAACATTAAAGGACTGGAGGGCTTGGAATATGATATTCCAGAAGGCAAAGGAGGTTGCACTATAACCAAAAATCAAATACTAGCAAAATTGAGTATCATCTTTCAGGGGAAACGTTAATATTCAATTAAAAAGGGGATTTTCAAACTTTTCCTGATTAAAAAAAAACAGAGCTGAATACAAAATTTTATTTTCAAATAAAAGACTCAAGAGAAGCATAAAAAGGTAAATAGGAAAGAAAAAAAAAGTTATGCAATAAGGTTAAACTGTTTATATCCCTACAGGGGAAGATGACACTAGTAACTATTTTTTTTTTTGTGGGATAATGAGGATTAAGTGACTTGCCCAGGGTCACATAGCTAGTAAGTGTCAAATGTCTGAGGCCAGATTTGAACTCAGGTCCTCCTGAATCTAGGACCTGTGCTTTATCCACTGTACCACCTAGCTGCCCTACACTTGTAACTCTTAAGAACTACATGTCTATTAGGGTAGTTAGAAGTTTACATAGACAGAGGGTATGGGTATAAGTTGATTTTGATGTGATGATATAAATAAATTAGGGGTGAAAAAGAGGGTTGTATTGGTAGGAGAGGGAAGGAGGGGAGGCAGAATGGGGTAAATTATATCACATGGAGAGGCATGAAATACATTACAGAAAAGGGAAAAAATGGAGTGGTTGAACATTATTTGAACCTTAGTATCATTGGATTTGGCTCAAAAAGGGAATAATTCATGCACTCACTTGAATATAGAAAACTATCTTACCCTATACAGAAGTAGGAGTGGAAGGGGAAAAGAAAAAGGGAGGATTGATATAAGGGAGGGAAGATTGAGAGAGGCAGTAGTCAGAAGCAAAACACTTGTGAGGAGGGACAGGGTAAAAGGAAAGAAAAGGTATAAATGGGAAAAATAGGAGAGGAAATACACAGTTAAGCTATCATAACTGTGAATCTGAATGGGATGAACTCTCCCATAAAACAAAATCATATAGCAGAGTGGATTAAAAACCAAAATTCTACAATATGTTGTTTATAAGAAACACATTTGAAACAGAAACACACACAGTAAAGGTAAAAGGCTGGAGCAGAATACATTATGCCTCAGCTGAAATAAAAAGCAGGAGTAGTAATCATGATCTCAAACAAAGCAAAAGCAAAAATAGATCCAATTAAAAGAGGCAAAGGAAAAAAAAAAACCTTGCTAAAAGATACCACAGACAATGAAGTAATATCAATGCTAAACATATATACACCAAAACATATAGCATCCAAATTTTTAAAGGAGAAGTTAAATGACTTACAGGAGGAAGCAGTAAAGTTATAATAGTGAAGGAATTCAGCTTTCCCCTCCAGAACTAGATAAATAATCATAAAATAAACAAGAAAGGAGTTAAGGAGGTGAATAGAATTTTAGTAAAGTTAGATATGATAGACTTCTGGAGAAAACTGAATGGGGATAGAAAGAAATAAACCCTTTTCCTAGTTGTATGTGGCATGGCACCTACACAAAATTTACCATGCATTAGGGCACTGTCAAATACAAGAACAGAAATATTAGATTTATCCTTTTCAGAAAATAATACAATAAAAATTATAGCCAATAAAGCATAGATTTGGAAAGTAAATAATCTAATCCTAAAGAATGAGTGGGTCAAAGAACAAATCTTAGAGACAATAATTTCATCAAAGAGAATGACAATCATGAGACAACATAGCAAAATTTATGAGATGCAGCCAAAGCAGTTCTTAGGGCAAAATTATATCTCTAAATGTTTACATCAGTAAAATAGAGAAAAAGCAGATCAAGGAATTGGGCATACAACTAAGAAAGCTAGAAAGACAACAAATTAAAAATCCCTAATTAAACACCAAATTGGAAATCCTGAAAAATCAAAGGAGAGATTAATAAAATTGAAAGTAAGAAACCTATTGAACTAATAAATAAAACTAAGATATGGTTTTATAAAAAACAACAACAATAAAATAGATAAACCTTTGGTTAATTTGACTTTAAAAAAAGAAAGAAGAAAACCAAATTGCCAGTATTAAAAATGAAAAAAATGAATTTGCCACCAATGAAGAGGAAATGAAAGCAACAATTGGGAGCTATTTTTATTTATTTATTTATTTTTGTTTTTTTGTCTTTCGTTTTTTTTGAGGGGCAATGGAGGGTTAAGTGACTTGCCAAGAGTCACACAGCTAGTAACTATCAAGTGGCTGAGGCTGAATTTGAACTCAGGTACTCCTGAATCCAAGGCCAGTGCTTTATGCACTATGCCACCTAGCTGCCCAATTGGGAGCTATTTTGCCAAAGTATATGCCAATAAGTTTGACAATCTAAATGAAATGAATGAATATTCACAAAAATGTAAATTACCTAGATTAATAGAAGAGGAAATATAATACTTAAATAACCTTATCATTTTATCATAGAAAAAGAAATTGAAGAAGCCATCAGTGAAGTCCCTAAGAAAAAATTCCCAGGGTCAAACGGATTTTCAAGTGAATTCTACCAAATGTTTATTTATTTTTGCTTTTTTTTTTCTGTTTAGAATTTTATTTTCCAAATTACATGTAAAAACAAATTTTGACATCAATTTTTAAAAACTTTGTGTTCCAACTTCTCTTCCTACCTCTCTCCCCACCTCCCACCCCCAAGAACTCAAGCAATTCAATATAAGTTATACATGAGTAGTCATGCAAAACATTTCAACATTAGCCAGGTTGTGAAAGAAAACAGACAAAAACAAAACTTCGGATTGAGGAACCATCAAAAAAAATTGCTTCAATCTGTTTGCAGATACCATCAGTTCTTTCTCTGTAGATGTATTACAATTTTCATAAGTCCTTCAGAGTTATACTGGATCATTGCATTGCTGAAAATAACAACGTCCTTCCCAGCAGATCATCTTACACTATTGCTGTTATTTTGTACACAGTACATTTCACTCTGCTTCAGTTCATGCAGGTCTTTCCAGGCTTTTCTGATAGCATCCTGTTCTTAATAACTTTTATATAGTATCTTAAACTTGACAAAGAATTTGCTTCACAATAGCCCAGCAAAGTAAGTACCATATATTTTGCCATTATAATCAATCACCATAACTGTTTCCCTCTATCCTATTCCCTTCCCATGATATTTACTCTATTTTCTATCTTCTTTTACCCTATCCCTCCTCAAAAGGGATTTACTTCTGAGTGCCCCCTCCCCCACTCTGCTCTCCCTTCTTTCACCCTTCCCTCCTTATCCCCTTCCCCTCCTAATTTCCTACAGGGTTAGATAGATTGTTCCACCCAATTGGGTGTAGATGTTATTCCCTCCTTGAGCCAACTCTGATGAGATTAAGGTCTTTGAGCTAATTCTTATGTGTATAAGGATCTTTCACTTCCCCACACCTCCCCCATCTCTCCCCCCACTACATATGCCTTTTCCTACTTCATTCATGTGAGATTTCACCCCATTCTGCCACTCCCCTATCCCCTCTTCCAGTGTATTCCTCTCCTCCCTAAATTTTACCCCAAAGATGGCATCATGGGGAAGCTAGGTGACACAGTGGACAAAGCACCTTCCCTGGATGCAGGCAGACCCAAGTCCAAATCTGGCCTCAGACACAAGACACTTACTAACCCCAACTGCCCCCTGCCCCCCCCCCCCAAAAAGAGAAACAAAAAAATAAATGCTTTATAGGTATCATCCCTTCATAATTAATTCCCACCTGTGCCTTCCACATAAATTTATTCCTATAATCTGCCCTAATACTCAGAAGGCTCTTATGATTTAGACATATCATCTTCCCATGTAGGAATGCAAACAATTTAACCTTTTAACATCTCTCGTGATTTCTTTTTCCTGTTTATCTTTTTATGCTTCTCTAGGGTCTTGCATTTGAAAGTCAAATTTTCTATTCAGTTCCGGTCTTTTCATCACAAATACCTGAAAGTCCTCTTTTTCATTGAAGAACCATTTTCCCCTGAAAGATTATACTCAGTTTTGCTTGGTAGGTGACTTTTGGTTGTAATCCCAATTCCTTTGCCCGCCAGAATATCATATTCCATGCCCTCTGATCCTTTAATATAGAAGCCGCTGTATCCTGTGCTATCCTTACCATGGCTTCTTTCTGGATGCTTGCAATATTTTCTTTTTGACCTTGGAGCTCTGGAATTTGGCTATAATATTCCCGGAAGTTTTCCTTTTGGGAATCTCTTTCAGGTAGTGATTGGTGGATTCTTTCAATTTCTATTTTACCTTCTGCTTCTAGAATATCAGGTCAATTTTCCCTGACAATCTCTTGGAAGATGGTGTCTTAGCTCTTTCCTTGATCATGGTTTTCAGGTAGTCCAATAATTTTCAAATTATCTCTCCTGGATCTGTTTTCCAGGTGAGCAGTTTTTCCAAGAAGATATTTCACATTGCACTCTATTTTTTTTTATTCATTTGGATTTGCTTTATTGTGTCTTGGTTTCTCATAAAGTCACTAGTTTCCATTTGTTCAATCCTAATTCTTAGGCAATTATTTTATTCTGAGAGCTTTTGTATCTCCTTTCTCATTTGGCTTTTCAAGGTGTTGACTTTTTTCTCATCTTTCCTCCATCATCTTAATTTCTCTTTCCATTTTTTTCCCTTTACCTCTCTAACTTTATCTTCAAAGTCTTTTTTGAGCACCTCTATGGCCTAAGACCACTTCATATTTTTCTTGGAAGCTTTAGATGTAGGGGCCCTGATATTGCTATGTGCACCTCAATCTTCCTTGTCACTAAAGAAGTTTTCTATGGTTTGCAACTTTCTCTGCCTGCTCATCCTGCCCATCTTTCACTTGACTTTTAACTCCTTCTTAGTGTGGGGTCCTCCTTCCAGGATATACTGTCCCAAGATTCAGGGGGTGCCAAGTGTTATGATTTAATGAGGGGCAGTTTCTTCACTCACCTGGCCCCTTCTCTGGTCTGTAGGCAACCCCAGGCCAACTTGCCAATCAAGCAAGTAGCAAAATTTTATGTGCTGTGGTTGCTGGGTCTGATGAGCCTGCACCCCTTCCCCACCTGGGCCACCACTGCTCAGGGTTTCTTCCTAGTTCCCTGGTGGGGTAGAACATCCAAATCCCCCCTTAGCTCCTGCATACACCCCTGTAGATTACCCCACAGCCAGTCATTCAGCCCTCTCACCAGATCTTGAGCTTAGTTCCAGAAGACACCAGCATTGCAGCTGATTCAGAGGCTCAGGGTAAGTTTCTCTGGCTAAGCCTGCCTGGGGCTGGATCTGTGTCAGCACAATCATGGGGATGGACTCCACTCCCAGCTCAGCTCCCTCTTCTGCTGAACTTCCAAGGTGTTTTTGGCTGAAAAATGATCTCAGCCATTTTTTTGTGTTCAGCTTCTCCAGGAGTTGTTTTCTGGCTGTGTTTGGAGGTTTTTTTGGAGTAATTGTGACAGGAAGTCTTTCTACCAAACGTTTAAAGAGCAATTAATTATAATATTACATAAACTATTTGTGAAAATAGGTGGAGAAGTCCTACCAGATTTTGGGGGGGGGCGGGGCAATGAGGGTTAAGTGACTTGTCCAGGTTCACACAGCTAGTAAGTGTCAAGTGTCTGAGGCCGGATTTGAATTCAGGTCCTCCTGAATCCAGGGCCGGTGCTCTAACCACTGCACCACCTAGCTGCCCCTCTTCACTAGGTTTTTGTGACATTGCTTTTCTACTAGTTTTTTCCCAAGCTGCCTGACTGCTCCTTTTCACTCTCCTTTGCTTGATTTTTCTCCCAGGCATGACTGGTAACTGTGGGTAATCCCTCCCTGCCTCCCAAAGCTTTGTCCTGAGCCCTCATCTTTTCTCCCTCTATAATATCTTATCTGGGGATCTCATGAACTCACATGGATTCAATTATCATCACTATCCAGATAATTCTCCAATCTCTTATTCTATCACTGACTACCTATTGGACATCTACAACTAGGGATCTGAAACTCAACTTGTCCAAAACAGGACAGCCTTTCTTCCCAAGCCCTGTTCTCTTCCCAGCTTCCCTATCCTTATCAAGGGCACTGCCACCCTGTCCTTCACACATGACGCTCCATCTCCCAACTCTGTGTCTTAATGATCACCCTCTTCACCTCAGTCTTCCAGCTTCCTTGGCTGACTTCAAGACTCAGATTAAATCTTCTGTAAGAGTCCTTCCCTCGTGTTTCCCAAATTCTTGTGCCTGACCTCTGAAATTACCTGCAGTTTATGCTATATATATTTATGCTGTATATATCTTATATATATATATATATGTATGTATGTATGTATGTATGTATGTATAGTTTTTTCATGCAAGTGGTGGTGCAGTTCATAGAGCATTAGGCCCGGAGTCAGGAAGACTTGAGTTCAAATCTGAACTCAGACATTTATTAACTGTATGACTCTGGGCAAATCACTTAATGTTTGAGTTTCCTTAACTTTAAAATGAAGATTAAAAATATCACCTTTCTTTAAAAGTTATTGTGAGGATCAAATATAATAGTATTTGTAAGAACACTTAACAGAGTGCCTAGAATATATTAAGTGTTAATATAAATGCTTATTCCCTTCCCCTTTTAGAATTTTTATTTCTTGAGGGCAGGGACTGCCTTTCTTTTTTGCTTGTTTATATAAATTTACTACTTAGCACAATGCCCAGCATGTTTTTGTTATTTGTGAGAAAATGGGTAGTTGTCTCCTTTCAATGGGGATATAACAGTCAATCATATTCCTTCTGACAGGTTTGTAGGACAAAAGTCTCACATCCCTTTCTCCCCCTCTGGCTAACAAAATCACATGGTTCAAGGAGCCCTGGTCTCAATAAGGTCCACTCCTGAGTTGTATCCATATAAGGAAGAATAAGGTACACTCCTGAGTTGTACCCACATAAATAAGAGGGGTGGGAATACTGTGTTCTGATTAGCTAGTTTTTGCATGTAGACTGTAACCCTTGAGTAATCGGACCAATGATGAAAAAGGGGAGGGTCCATTCACTTTAGGGACTAGGGTATAAAACAGGGCCTGTGAGCCCCCTTTCTTGGCACCCACTAGCTGCACACTAGGGTGCCTCCTTCTCACAGGAAGGAAATAAAAGAGCCTTTGTCACATTGCTGCTGAGTTCCTGAGAATTATTGAGAAGAGGATCGTTTTCCCTCACATTATTGTTGTTTCAGTCATGTGTGACCCTTCATGACCCCATTTGGGGTTTTCTTGGCAAAGATTCTAGAGTGGTTTGTCATTTCCTTCTCCAGTGGAGCCAGTGGATCCATTTAGTCAGGCAATATGAAGTTAAGTGACTTGTCCAGGGCCACACACCTAGGAAGTATAAGACTGGATTTGCATTTGTGTCCTCCTGGCTACAGTCCCAGTGTTCTATCCACTGAGCCACCAGCTGCCCATACCTTGTATATAGTAAGGATTTTATAAATGCTTGTTGCCTACTTACTTGGGAAAAAATGGAAATATAACAAAAAAAGACTTTATTGACATTGTTTATTTATAATTGCTTTTCCATTTCAGTTACGTCTCTATGCTGATATTAGAAATTTATATGACATTTATTTAGATATAATTTAATTTTCCTTCAAAAGTTTTTTTCCTTTGTACATTTTAGTTATTCTAATTTTCCCAAGGAGTTGTTGAAGGGGAACATTTTCCAACCATTAATTGCAGGAAATAATGACTAAATACATTATTACTAGGCCAGTTTTCCTATTGGCAGACTGCAGCTTCATTAGTTTTTTACTCAGAAAAATGGCTGTTAATATTTATAAAATATCATATTATAAAATAATAAATAACATAGCAAAAACTATACCCTACAATAAACTAAGAGGGGACCGTCAAAGCCATGCTCATCCCACTTCAAGTGTGCAAATCATTCTTTCCATTTCTATTATAGCAACGAGAGCAGTTAATCATTCCTAATCTACAAAACTTGCCCAGAGAAACAGGAACACAATGAAAAGCCTCCAAACTTTTGCACTGCTAGATAACAGTTTTGAGGTTTTCTGCTCATGGCATAAGATACTGTGCAAAGGCAGAATGTTTCCATTTTAGGGGGAGCAGAATCTGCCAAAGAAAAGGATGGTATTGGTTTTGTTATGCCTGATAAAGAAAAGGAAAGGATGATCTGCCACAAACTGAAGTCCAACATGGCCAGTCCGCCCCGTCATGACAGCCCCAGTGCCAGCAGCTGCCTCTGTGCCCTCTTCATTGACATCTACCACAGCTTGGTGGAACACTTGGGACAGAAAGAGATCATTATTCTCTGACATTCCAGAAAAATCGGCTTCGCTTATGCTAAACGCATCTTCCATTCCCATGCTCTGCAGGAGGGACTTGAGTTCATAATTTTCTTCCAACTTGAACTTGGGCAGGAACACATGAACATCGTCACTCTCCATGGTGGCTTTTTGCATCCACTCATTAAGTTTTTTGTGGGTAATTTCTCTTTCTAGCTGCAAGAGTAAAAATAAACACAAGGCATATCAATGTTTTGTTTTGTTTTTAAAGCCATTTAGTTCCAGTGTCAAAAATGTGTTCCTCTTCTACTTGAAATTATTTTAGCCTAGTCATCATGGGAATGAAAATGAGATTTAATAGCCTTATAAAAATACAGGAAAATGGAATTTGCTGCATTTTCAAGGCATTTTATTTGATGTTTTGGATAAAAGTTTCAGTTAAATTTTTTTTTCATGTAGCATGGTTTGCACATCTCCATGAACACCTTTTCTAAAAATAGATATGATCATCTCATGAAAAGTACTTTTAGCATCAAACACTAATGATTAAAGTCTTAATTTCCTCACCAATTCCAACCCAGTGGATGAGTCAGCAATTTCATCAGGAAGCAGGACAAACATGCTGACCTCACCAGCATAGGGGAGTTCCAGAATCTGAGCCTTCAGTTCCTGTATGTAGCCAATGTGCAACTTAGCTTTCAGGTACATCATCTGTACAGGCTTACGCTCAGTCTAAGGTAGAACAAAGAGAAATATGATGTTTGAAAACTGGCATATAAATGAAATACTCAATAACATTCAACATCTTTTCATTGTACAGCTCTGGTGAAAGTCTGTTGTCCAGAATGTCTAGGGACCTGATACAAGCTTAAAGAATTAAGAGATGTTCTTTCATAGACAAGCGGTCAAAGGATATAGAAAAAACAGCTAGATGTCATAGTGAATAGAGTAAAGGACTTGAAGTCAGAACAATCTAAGTCCAAACCTGGCCTCAGGAACTTCATAGTTGTGTGATTCTAGGCAAACCATTTAACTTCTGGCTACCTCGGTATCTTTTTAAAAATATATATTTAATTTTAAATTTATGGAATAAAACAACCATTTCCATAACAATGTGATAAAAAGATGATTGCACATGAAACTTTATTATATATGTGCTACTCCTTTTAAATATATAATAAAGTTATCATGTGCATTTCTTTTTTTTCTTCCAGCCTCCCTCCCCCAGAGAAAGCTACCATCAAAATGAGAATAGTAATAGTCTATACCTCCCCAGGTTACTGTGAAGATAAAATAAGATATTTGTGAAATGCTCTGTAAGCCTTAAAGTGCTATACAAATGCTATCTATTGAATAGGGTTTGTTTTGTTGTTGTTGACAGGTCAATGAGGGTTAAGTGACTTGCTCAGGGTCACACAACTAGTAAGTGTCAAGTCTGTGAGGTCAAATTTGAACTCAGGTCCTCCTGAATCCAGGGCTGGCGCTTTATCCACTGTGCCACCTAGCTGCCCCTATTGAATAGGTTTTGAAAGAAAATTTGCGTATTATCCAATGGCCATATAAAGAAATGCAACTTTGAGGTATCACTTTTGTACCTATCAAGTTGGCAAAAACAGAAAAATTCAGAGTTGGAGAGACTGTGAGAAGACACTTTATTCATTATTGGTGAAGCTGTGAATTGGTCTAACCATTCAGGAAAAAAAATTAGAATTATGCAACAGAAGTCATCTAATTATTCATATACTTTGACCTAATAATCTCAAAACTGGGTTTCTATCTTGAGGAAGGCCAATGGCAGTAAGAAAAGACCCACGGAAATATCAAAATATTCACAGCAGGACTATTTGTAATGACAAAATCCTGAGAAATACAATTGTAGAATGATTAAACAAATTTTAACATATAACTATAGTAAAATATTATTTTAATAGAAGCTCTGAGGAAGTTGGGAAAATTATAAAATGTGAACAAAGCAGAGTCACAAGAACCATATGAACAAAGACAACAACTATGTAAATGCTATATGACAAGACTCCAGCCAAACACAAGTGAGAATGTAAAGACCAAATGACTGAGGCCAAAGGGCACACCTTGCCTTTTTTTTTTCTTCTTGCCTTTCTTTTAACAGAGAACTAAGAAAATGAAAAGTGACATTTCCTATTAGTCATAATGATGAAGTGAGTTCTTTGTGGGGGAATTTTTCTGGGTGTTTATCAGTATCTGTTGTGCCAAGCCAAAATATATCCATTTTTCACCCCCCCAAAATATATATATATATATCCATTTTAAAAAACAGATAAAAAGGAATGAGAAATTGAATGGATATGTACATGAAGTACACTATTACAGATGCTAAGAGAACTGGTCTAATGGTAGTCCATTAGAGATGGTAAATGGGGAAGTTGCATTAAGACTCTCATGTTTAAGAAGGGACAAATTTCTACTTTTCTTAGAACAAACTAAATGTCTTATTTATTACCATTACTTAGTATAATGCTAGAACCTTACTGCAAGACACTCAGAAGATTGAAATAAAAAGCAATCCAATATGTATTAATAATTGCCAATATATTTTTTTTTTTTGCGGGGCAATTGGGGTTAAGTGACTTGCCCAGGGTCACACAGGTAGTAAGTGTTAAGTGTCTGAGGCCGGATTTGAACTCAGGTACTCCTGAATCCAGAGCCGGTGTTCTATCCACTGCGCCATCTAGCTGCCCCAGTAATAGCCAATATTAAAAATACTATATAATAAGTACTAGAAATACAAAGTTTTGTTGTTTTCTTTTGTTTTTAATGGATACCACCCGCGTCTTCAAGTCAGTTCTAGTCTTTCTAATGGGAGTGATGAGATATGTATACAAATAGCTATAAAAAATGTCTTAAAAGTGTCAGATCTGTAGAATGAACTAGATGCTATCAAAGGACACCTCTGTCTCCAAGGCCTATGGAAAGAGAAAAAGAGAGATCAAGAAAAATTCTCCAAGGAAAGATTACTTCAAGTTGGAAGCATTATGAATAGCTTCAAGGAAGATATAGCACCTAACTACCTTGAAAGAAGGGGTTTTGAGGATTTCACCAGGCAGAGGCAAGGAGAGAAGGATCCATTTCAGAATGGAGGGATGGAGAGACATGAATAAAGCCAAGAAGAATCAACAGAGAAGCCAACATTGTAAAGCTAGGGAATAGTTAGGCTGCTCTCTGTTTGTGTTGGTCCATTTTCCAGTCTTTAGGTTATAATAATGTGATATGAAATCTTATCATATTTTCTCATACCAAAGTCACTCGGAAAGGCTGTGGTTTCTTTGCTTTACTCTCGAAAGGAGTTTTCCATTTTCCTTTGAAGTAAACAGCGTTTACCAGGACCAATCTGGTCTTGTCATCCACAGAGTCCTCGGGTAACAGTTCTGGAATTTTACCTGTAGAGAAGGATATACATCTTTTTTGTTTTTTTGTTTTTTTTCAGGGCAATGAGAGTTAAGTAACTTGCCCAGGGTCACACAGCTAGTAAGTGTCAAGTGTCTGAGGCTAGATTTGAACTCAGATCCTCCTGAATCCAGGGTCAGTGTTTTATCCATTGTGCCACCTAGCTGCCCCCAAGAAGGATATACATCTAATGAATTCTTATAATAATCACCATCTCATTCCTCCTGTCTTTTTTTATAGAGTTAATATAGAAATGGTTCTAGGTGTGCCTTAAACCTATTTTCCCTTGTTCTAGCCTCAGTGGAAAAGAAAGTCATCATCGCCGTCATCATCGTCGTCGTTGTCATCATCATCATCATCTCCAAGTTAAATAATCTCAGTCCTTTATACATTCCCAAAGCACACATGTGCTAATTTAAAATTTGTTCCCCAGTGTCAAAACTAATTTCATAATAATGCTAAAGTGTTATTTATTTATAAAAATACTTCTTCCTTTTCCACCTACATATGTGTGGGCCACATTTTCTTCTTATGCTTCAACTAAAACAACATATTATAACAGTTTAAGTACAGAAGCAAAAATTAGAATGCAAGTGTGTTTCTTTTGGGGTAGCTAGGTGGTACAGTGGATAGAGTGCTGGGCCTGGAGTTAGGAAAAACTGAGTTCAAATATGACCTCAGACACTTACTACCTGGGTGTACCTGAGAAAGTCATTTAACCCTATTTGCCTCAGTTTCTTTATCTGTAAAATGATCTGGAGAAGGAAATGGCAAACCACTCATATCTTTGCCAAGAAAACTCCAATTGGGGCCACAAAGAGTTGAACATGACAGAACAACAAATGTTTCTTTTTAAGCCAAACATTAAAGAGACTTTCAAAAATATGCAAAACTCCACTCTTCTTGCAAATTATTTTTTGTTTTGGAAAGTAGGGTTTTTTTTTAAATAAACGTTATGTATGTTAATGGACAATAGGTTTATTATTATTTTAAATGAACTTATAAATGAATACTTTATCAGTTTTCATTTCTAATGCAGCAAATTTTGGTAGATATAGTCCATACAAACAAAAGCTCTTTAATATTTAAAAGTGTAAAGAGATCCTGAAATGCAAATGTTTGGGGACTATTACTTTAAATAAGAAATTTAGATAGCCATATTCACCAAAAGAAATAGAGACTAAGTTGGTCTTTGTTTTTCAATTCAACCAATCAACTAAACATTTTAAAAAGGCCTACTACATGTCAGGTACTGCACTAGGGCCCAGGGAAACAAATGCAAAGAACAAAGCAATCCTAGCTTGAAAGGAGTGTACTTTCTAAATTCAACATCTATATTATAAATACAGCTTCTTCAACTGTAAAAGTAGCATAAGATCACTTAGCACAGAGTCCAGCACAACAGTAGGTGCTTAATAAATGTTTGTTTCCTTTCTCGCTTCCTTCCTATTATGTCTCTGCTAAGAGTAGGGCACCAGGGGCAGCTAGGTGGCACAGTGGATAGAGCACCGGCCTTGGAGTCAGGAGTACCTGAGTTCAAATCTGGCCTCAGACACTTAACACTTACTAGCTGTGTGACCCTGGGCAAGTCACTTAACCCCAATTGCCTCACTAAAAAAAAAAAAAAAAAGAGTAGGGCACCAGACTTGAATAGATGCAAAAATTAAAGTCCTCTTGTTCTAAAGAAATATAATTTTTACTGGGGGAAATCTATTGAACTAAATCAACTAAATTAAGCCAATTTCAAATATGTCTACAAATATAGATGAGTCATAAGTTTGTTTGTTTTGTTTGTTTTGTTTTGTGGGGAAATGGGGGTTAAGTGACTTGCCTAGGGTCACACAGCTAGTAAGTGTCAAGTGTCTGAGGCCAGATTTGAACTCAGGTACTACTGAATCCAGAGCCGGTGCTTTATCCACTGCTGAGTCATAGTTTTTTAACCAGAAAGACACCAATATATGGATTTTCCTACCTTTTGTCTGAGTTTCAACCCAGGAGTTGATCTCCTTTCTAGCTCCATTCGCATCTTGTCTAAAGTTAACAGGTTGTGGTTCTGCAGAATAATATTCCTCGCAACGCCTCAGGTATTCCTTAAAAGCAAGAATATCTCTAGGTTCATACAATTTTCACCTGGACGGGACAGGGATATAACAGTAAATCTCTTCAAGGTTAGGAGCTATGAGGGCTGTATCACAAATGTTTGCTAAGGTTGGGTGGAACTGAGGACGCAAAGCTTTCCCTAGAAATCTAAATATCTCCTTCCTCTTGCCCCCTCCTCATTCACTCCCCATCCTGTTTTTGGCTCTAATAACAATAATAGGATTTATATAGTTCCTTCTATATTCCAGGCACTGTGCTAAGCACTTTTACATGTATTATCTAATTTGATTGTCACAACAAACTTAGAAGGTAGTTATCTCCATTTTACAGAAGAAACTGAGACAAGGAGGAGAGTAAGTGACTTTCCCAGGATCACACAGCTAGTAAGTATCTGAAGCTGGAATTGAACTCAGTTCTTCCTTACTCCAGGCCCAGTGCTCTCTCCACTGTACTAGCCACTTCTCTTCATTGACTGCCTGGAAGACTTAGCATTATACAGGGGACAGGAGGCTTTGTGTGTAGGGTAGGAGAGAGGATAGTTAGAGCTAAGGGAAAAGCAATGCGCTTCTCCTGCATCCCTTACTATTTGCCTTGTGTAATGACTACAATCAGTAAAAGAAGCAATTTAGTCTCTGGTATCCAATTACCAGCTGCCATTGCCAAGGAGTGGGAGATAGGGCTGGGGAGAAAAGACAGCCTAAGAGAACCTTGTGGAACTCTCATCACCTACCATACAGGCTGAGAAAGCCATGCTTTCTTCACTCAGATTTATTACAATTAAAAATGTGAGAATGTCCGAGTTTATTTCCTATAACTGTGCTATCAATGAAAGACACTACATGGTTTATGAAAACAAAGGCAAAACAAAGTCATTCCAAATAAATTCTACCTAAGTACGTCTGTCATTAGTCACTAGATAGTATGGTTGCAAAAAAATAATTTGTATGTATGTAGTATGGTTACAAAAACTAATACGTGTATTTTAATGAATTTATTAATCTGAAAGTCATTTTCATTTTTAATAATTTAAGTATTTTTCATACCAAAATATAAAATTAGGAAAATATCAATATGATATTTAAATAAAAAAGGAAGCTCTGCTGAACTTACCCATTCTTATATGCAAAGGATGGGGGGGGTGCTGAACCCATGGTTTATGGGTAACTCCCAGGTGAGGAAATACCCTCTACCAAAGCAGGTTCCTGACAACTTGTAGACTTGAAAGTAATATTGAGGGCAGCTAGGTGGCACAGTAGATAAAGTACCGGCCCTGGATTCAGGAGGACCTGAGTTCAAATCCAGCCTCAGACACTTGACACTTACTAGCTGTGTGTGACCCTGGGCAAGTCACTTAACCCTCATTGCCCCACAAAAAAAAAAAGAAAAAGAAAAAAGTAATATTGAAAAGTTAAATGATTTGTCTGAGATTCCACAGTCCATATGTTTCAGAAGCAGAAATTGAACCCAGGTCTTCTGGGTTTCAAGGCTAGTTTTTTTTTACCCATTATCCTACATTGCCTAATCAAGAAATAAAAAGTTGGAAAACTATCTGGTATATTTGCATTAGTCTAACCCTACAGTTGAATGACAGTACCCTATATAGAAAATACTGAGTCAAATAGGTTGAAAGTTTCTCAGGCAAATTCATGACTAGGATGAAATTTTTGGAGGCCACAATGATCAATTTCCCCATAAACATGTCTTATGTGGTTCCTTTTTTTTCTCCCTCTCCTAATCCCAGGAGACTAGAAATCTCTGTTGGATGGACTTCACTTACTTCTTTGAATTTTGAACACTTCTCTCCAAACAGCTTATTGGCACTTTCAAGAAGATAATCATCTGAAGGTTGGTTGATAGCAGCACTGAGAGCCTTGAAGGAGGAGTGGATATTGTTTCCAGCTTGTGCCTTTAAAAAAAAGAAAGAAAGAAAGAAGAAGAAAAAGAAAGAAGGAGGAGGGGAGGAAGAGTAGTTCTTTTTAATATATTCCTTGACTTTTTTGAGTTGAACAGAAAAGTGCATATTAACAATTGTTTTTTCCCCCAGAGACCTCTTTCCTCAATATATTTTGGCAAGAATGTGATACAGTGAAATAAAGTCTGAAAATATGCTCACTGAAGTTATGGTTTGTGACCTTACTACACAATACAGGACAAACATTGAGTCAGATGCAACAAGGACAGGTGACACCCATGAAAATAAAAATTTCAAAACTGTATCAATTATTTTATATCCCTTGGGAGCCTCTAAGTACCTTGAAGCTATACCCTATTGAATTGCTAAATAGCCTAAGCAAGTTTTTTGCCTCTTCTGATGTGATACAGTTCCAACTAAAGATTACGCCATACACAGGAGGATCTGCCTTATAGAATACCAAAAAGATACTTATTGATTACAGTTCTCAGCTTGAGGTCTCCATATATACATAGGATGTATCCCTCAGTCACAGTCTATGGGAGGTGGGAGCCCTTTCTACCAGTTCTGTGGCTAGCACAGACAACCTGAGGGTTTCCTTCCTTCCTTCCTTCCTTCCTTCCTTCCTTCCTTCCTTCCTTCCTTCCTTCCTTCCTTCCTTCCTTCCTTCCTTCCTTCCTTCCTTCCTTCCTTCCTTCCTTTTCCTTTCCTTTCCTTTCCTTTCCTTTCCTTTCCTTTCCTTTCCTTTCCTTTCCTTTCCTTTCCTTTCCTTTCCTTTCCTTTCCTTTCCTTTCCTTTCCTTTCCTTTCCTTTCCTTTCCTTTCCTTTCCTTTCCTTTCCTTTCCTTTCCTTTCCTTTCCTTTCCTTTCCTTTCCTTTCCTTTCCTTTCCTTTCCTTTCCTTTCCTTTCCTTTCCTTTCCCTTTCCTTTCCCTTTCCTTTCCCTTTCTTTCTTTCTTTCTTTCTTTCTTTCTTTCTTTCTTTCTTTCTTTCTTTCTTTCTTTCTTTCTTTCTTTCTTTCTTTCTTTCTTTCTTTCTTTCTTTCCTTCCTTCCTTCCTTCCTTCCTTCCTTCCTTCCTTCCTTCCTTCCTTCCTTCCTTCCTTCCTTCCTTCCTTCCTTCCTTCCTTCCTCCCTTCCCCCCCTCTCTCATCACAATATTTAGAGCCCCAAGGGATCACAGATCTAGAGTTGGAAGGGACCTCAGAGGCCATCTATTCCACCTTCTCATTTGATAACAGACATTAGGTCGAGAGAGATTGTGATTTGCCCAAGGTTATACAGAGGCAGGATTTGAACCCAGCTACTTTGACTACAGAATCAGTATTCCTTCCACTTTCCCATACTTCCTCCTACTGTGGTCTTGTTTTGAAGATGAGGAATGTGAGGCCTGTAGAGGGGAAGAGACTTGCTTAATGCTGCACAGATGGTAAATTGCAAAATGGGGATTTGAGTCCAGGTCCTCTGATTCCCAATCTAAGGTTCTCACCACTACTTGAAAGCCTTGTATCACAGAGCGCCCTCTGCTGCCCCAAGAAGGCTAAAGTTCCCAGAGATGGGTTGCTAGCAACATGTCAGAGCTCTCAGGAGGGCGATGATGGGTAAAGATTCCTGAGGAGGCTCACGGGAGCTGGTCATGTTCATAAAAATGCTCACAAGAACAAACGTTCCATCTCGTCCTTGTGCCTAATCTGTCTATTCAAGACCAAGCATTGGAGAAAGACAGGGAATATAAATATCTCTTACACTAACTGAAATGTTGAGATAGAAAGCAGAAAAGGGAATTAGAAATGCTGCCTTTGTAACCAGAAGATCTGGGTTCACACTTACTAAAACCTCACATTCTGCCTGAAACCTTGCCCAATCCCTCTTATTTCTAGTGCTTCCCCTACACTTGATTATTTCCAGTTTATCCTGTATAAAGCTTGCTTGCATATAGTTGTTTTCAAGTTGTTTCACTCGTTAGACTTAGGATGTCCTCAAGGAAATATCTTTTTTAAGAAAATAATATTTTCTTTCCCCCCAGTTATATGTAAAGACACTTTTAACATTCATTTTTTTTAATTTTTTTTTTTGTTTTTGGTGAGGCAATTGGGGTTAAGTGACTTGCCCAGGGTCACACAGCTAGTAAGTATTAAGCGTCTGAGGCTGGATCTGAACTCAGGTCCTCCTGACTCCAGGGCCGGTGCTCTATCCACTGCCCCAACATTAATTTTAAAAAAAGTTTTTGAGTTCCAAATTTTGTCTCTCTCTCCCTCACTTGCCCCTCCATTATAGAGTAAACAATTTTATATAGGTTATACGTGTTCAATCATACAAAACATATTACTATATTAGTCATGTGGTAAAAGAAGATATAGACCCCCACAAAACATTAAAAAATACATAAAGAGAAAAATAGTATGCTATGTTCTTCATTCAGACCCGATCAGTTCTTTCTTTGAAGATGGATTACATTTTTTTTTTTTTATCATGAGTCCTGTGGAATTGTCTTGGATCATCCGGCATTGCTGTTACTGCATACAATGGTCTTCTGGTTCTGCTCACTTCACTTTGCTTCAGTTCATTTAAGTCTTTACAGGTTTTCCTGAAATCCTCCTGCTCATCATTTCTTATAGCACAGTAATGTAGGGGATATCTTCTATGATTTGTGTGTGTGTGTGTGTGTGTGTGTGTGCTTGGAACATAAATAGGCAGTCAATAAATGCTAATTGCCTGACTTAATGCTATCCTTGTGACCTTGGAAAAGATACTTATTCTCACTGAGCCTCACTTTCCTCATTTGTAAAATGAGGGGATCGGACTGGCAGATCTCTAAGGCCCTTTTCAGGTTTAAGTCTCTGATTCTAAAAGATAAGACTCAGAAAAAATGAGGACATTTTGTGCAGAGAGGGTCCCTTGCCTCTCCTCCAAGTTCAAGACACCCTGACTCCCCAGACTTCCCTAAGGCCCTCAACATGGCTCTTTCACCAATCCCTGAGCCAGGAAATAGTCTGGGACCCATAGAAACTTAACTGCCTGGGTTATCAGAATATATTACTAGTCCTATCCTTCTACTGTCCTAAAAGGGTTTTTATTTTGGTGAGGGGATTTGGGGTTGTTGTTGGTGATGGTGGTATTTTCCCCCTCCTAAGTCTTTATTTCCAAAGTAAGCCAACTCATCTGACTAGAAGGCAGAATTATATTAGATTGAGATCTGGGTCTGTGCTTCTTGTTGCCTGTGACCCTGTAAAAGCCATTTTACCTCTTGTCCCTCAGTTTCTTCATCTCTAAAATGAGAGGCTTGAACTATACAAGCTCTATGGGCTCTTGTAGTCTGTGATACCACAATTGACATAGGAGAAAATTCTGGAGGAACTGGGAGACATGCATGGGCTTTAACCCAGGCTGTGCCACAACTAGGGATGGGATTCAGCCCTGCTGGGCTTCAGGACCTTCATCTGTAAAATGAGGATCGGATGATGCTCACTTGGATCAGTTAGACTGAAAGATGCTTGCAGCTCTGTCTCTGAATCTACGATGAATCTCATTCAGTAAAATATGAATAGTTCTCTCTTGGCCTTTATTTCTTTCTTACTAAAGAATGGGCTACCCATAGGCTCCCATGGATTAAAGGGTT
Source organism: Dromiciops gliroides (assembly GCF_019393635.1). Taxonomy (NCBI): domain Eukaryota; kingdom Metazoa; phylum Chordata; class Mammalia; order Microbiotheria; family Microbiotheriidae; genus Dromiciops; species Dromiciops gliroides. The sequence continues at coordinate 387,295,614 of NC_057861.1, read as the reverse complement.
TCATCGAAATGTCACTGGGCACATGATTGAAAAATCTACCTTTGCTTTTCCTGTTTTAAATAAAATGGGAGACTTCACATGTAATTCAGCAAGTGAGCCAGCATTTTGTTTCATAATTTGAACCTTGTATTACAAAATAATGTCTTAATCTTTGTATACCACAAAACACACAAGCCTTAAGGCAACAGGGTCAAAGTTCTGCTTGTCTGTCTATAATTGTATTGAACATACATTGAAGTTCTACTATAGGCAAAGCAATGTTCTAAGGACTGTGGGAGATACAAACATAAGAAATACAGGAGCTTTTAATGTCCTTCTGGAGCCTTTAATATAGATGTTAATTACAGAAACTGACTCTCATCTTTCCATTGCTGTGAGGTTGCAGTGTCTCTTGAGCAAGTCAGGTAAGGTCAATGACATTTATATTCTATGTTAACATAGGGAGTGTAGCTGGGGTTTTCAATCAGTGTAGTGAACTCCTAGATGAGGAGACTCCCAATACTGATGTAACTTTATCATTCTAGAAAGTTGCCTACAATTCTTTTTTTTTGAACTCTTTTTTTTTGAGGCAGCCAGGGTTAAGTCATTTGCCCAGGCTCACACAGCTAGTAAGAGTCTCAGACACTTGACACTTACTAGTTGTGTGGCCCTGAGCAAGTCACTGCCCCATGCAAAAAAAAAAAAGAAGGAAAAAAAAAAGAAAAAAGAAAAGAGAATAAGTGATTTGTCCATGCAACATAAGAACCATAATAATAACCATACATAAGAACCAGGACTTGAACCCACATCTTTCTGGCTCTCAGGCAGCTCCTCCTCTCACCTTTATGGTTTGTTATTTATATTGTCACATTTGATCCACAAGGCAACCCCACAGAGGCAGGTAGTATAATTTTGCTATTTCCATTTTACAGTCCCAAGTTACACAGCTAGGTAATACATGGCAGAAGGGGAAAGTGAATGCAGGTTCTCTAACCCCAAATCTAATTCTCTTTTTATTATACCCCACTGCTTCATTATATCCTAATTTACTTTTGGGGTCTCAGTTTGTCCATATATAAAATGAGGATATTGGACCATCTGATGTGTAAGGTTTCTTTATTCCGGTGTATTCTGTGATCCTTTGGTACCAGTATGGATGGATGGGATGGGGTGGGGGAGGAGAAGAATCATGGGAAGGAAAAGGGAGAATTAGGGTTGAAGTGACAAAGCAGAGGCGAGATGGTACCTTCTGAATGGCAAGAGGGTAGTGTTGCTTCAGGTTCTGCTGCATCATCCCACAGCCTGTATCCATACTTGGCATCCGAGGGAAGCCAACCTCATCTCTTCCAGTCTTAAACCGAAGTACCTGTGATTAGAATGAGAAGAGAGATGGATCTAGAGAAAGGTAACCACATTGTATATTAAGCACCAACAGGACATTCTAACTAACTCTGCTCAATGTTTATTCTTCTCTTTATAAACCTAATATTGTATTAGGAAAATAATCACAGACATCTAGCACCCATTTTCTTTTAGTGCGCCTAGGAGGTCCTAAGCAAAGTAGGCAAAGCTTATCTTTAGGGCTGCCTCCTACAAGCCAAAATCAATTGCCCTGTTCTTAGAGGTTTGCTCTTTCTGGCTAGCAAACTCCAGCCCCCACCCCCCAACAGCCATTAACTCATCCAGGTCCCACTGAAGTATTTGAATCTTTGGCCTTCCCAACTGACCAGTGAAACCTACATGTCTTGATGTTCTTCCTCATGGGAAACCAGAGTTGATGTAATTTGAAAAATTCATTCATTGGCACAACAAATAAGTGACTGATAGTTTAACCAGGGCAATTTTTTTTGAGGGGGGGGCTACTTTAGTTGTCTAACACATTAGTGACTTCAATAATGAGAATTTCCAGGATCTAGAAGGCAGGGGAATGGAGCTTTTGTCATGACAGGGGAAGATGATTATTAAATATCCAGTGTGGGGGGCAGCTAGGTGGTGCAGTGGATAGAGCACTGGCCCTGGAATCAGGAGTACCTGAGTTCAAATCCGGCCTCAGACACTTAACACTTACTAGCTGTGTGACCCTGGGCAAGTCACTTAACCCCAATTGCCTCACTAAAAAAAAAATAATAAATTAAATATCCAGTGTGAGTATTTATACCATAGAAATTAGCAAATGCTACAAATCAGAGCTTGGTTTGTTGTTTTGTTGATCAGCTAAACTTAAGGAAGTGATAGAAAAATGTTAATAATGCAAATTAAAGTGAAAAGTGTATTGTATATATATATATATATATATATATATATATATATATATATAATATGTGTGTGTGTGTATAGATAGAGATAGATAGATATTTTTTTCCCCTGAAGAGATGGTTGTTAAACATTTACCAGCACACCCTTGTTCAAACCACACTTTAAAGACCCATTATTTTTGTAGTGGGGTTAGTCATGCTCCCCTCCCCTTGGGTTTCTTTTCCTGATTCAACAAAAGGAACACTACCCTCCAAAGCTACTGATCCTGACTTGAATCAGAATTCTCTTGGCCCATGTGGAAAGTAGATTAAGAAAAGTACCTGGATGATCAGAAGAATAACAGGTCATCCATAGCTGATCTGGTCTCTGGCCCATCACAGACCACAACCCTTCTTCCTAGGCCTGTGAGGCCCCAAACCTAAGAGTAGAAAAGCCTTTTCTTGCCCCCTTCTCATCCTCCCCTACTTCCATAAAGTTGTATACTGGGCTTTTATAATACCTCACTTTCTCTCTTTTGTAAGGAATAAATGATACTAATGGTGTTTAAATGTAAAGAAAAAAACAAAACTCTTTTCTGAAAATTAAAAAGTTCCTCTCTCACAGAGTTTGGTCCAAAGATCTCCATACCTTTTTGTAATCATTGACTGACTGTAACACAGGGAGGTTGTGCTATGTCCAAGTTGAGCCAAGGCTAAATAAAGCCTAACTTAGTAACAGAAACTTATTTTCATTTTAGTCACTAGATTATTTCATTCAGTATTGTCTCTGTCCTTCTTAAAATTTGCTCTGATTGAGTGAAGATTGCAGAACCAGGAAGAAGATACATGAATGCAATGTAAGTCATAACACTGAAAATCATGCAAACGTTGATAAATGATAGTGAATAAAATGGGTCCTAGAGGACTAAGAAGGAAATGTGCTTTTTCTTCTCAATAGAAAGATGTGGCTATAGAGAAGGGTATACAATGCACCCAAAACATCTAAGCAACCAAACAGTAAATGTTTCTCACACTTCCGTGTGACAGAAGTTAAGGAGGTAAAAAGAATGGTTTTAAAAAGGTAATAATAGTTTTTAAAGATTTTAAAATTGTATGTGTTTACTCTGATTTTAACATTGAAAATGAAGACCCTGACATTGCTTAAACCAACATTATTTTCTGTTTTATTTCCTTATTTTTTTAGGGCAAAAAAAAAAAGGTCAAAAGGGAAGAAACATTACAAAATGTTACTGGTATAGGGATGTTGTGTAAGTGACCTTTGTGCAAGTCCCTCTATTTAACCTATAGCAAAAACAAGGAAGGATTAAGTTTCAACATAATTACATAGGTATGGACCATTCTAAATGGGTCACTAAATGGGTACCAAGGGGAAATTATTTTCCAAGAGCACCATGTATTTTAGGAGAGAAGCAGGGTTCAATAGGTGGAAAATCTGTTCTTTCAGTTGAAAGAGTAAAATAGGGAAGTTTTGTGGTGTATTTGTAATTAATAATATGATAATAAGGTAACCCAAGTAGGGTAGACATGACTGAAAAACAACTAATGAGGTAATATACATGTGTGGGTCACTAATCCAGAAAGTGGAAATGTTGATTCTAAACTTGTCCAAGTTATCCAAACCACATCCTACAGTATGTCCTAGTTAAACTGGTCAGGCCCATGTTCTCAGTACATGGACCAAATCTACCTAAGGCTGTGTCCACCCACCAAGACAAAGAAGAGAGGAGCCTGAAACAAAATTGTCAGAATCGTACCTAGAGTTCGCCCTTGTTTCCTCATCACTAAAGTGGATATAAAGCTACATTCCCTTCCTGTTTGTAAAGGTAATGAGAAAGGTCAAATAATAGTCAAAGGGCAAACTTTGAGAAGTCATCTGTATACCAACTCCTTCTTTTAACAATGAGGAAGCTTAGTGGGGCGGCTAGGTGGCGCAGTGGATAAAGCACCAGCCCTGGATTCAGGAGTACCTGAGTTCAAATCCGGCCTCAGACACTTGACACTTACTAGCTGTGTGACCCTGGGCAAGTCACTTAACCCCCATTGCCCCGCAAAAAACAAACAAACAAACAAAAAAACGAGGAAGCTCAGGTCCAGGGTGGTTGGGACTTCCCTATGGTCACATAATTAGCTACAGAATTGGTACCCAATCTCCTGACTCATAATCCTGGCTATATTTTTACTAAAGTTTAACATTTACAGATAATAAATTTGCCCCAAATAAAATGTTATAAAATAGAAAATATTATTATGTTAATGGACCGAAGCAACAGGATGAAAAGGCATGGATGAAATGCCTTTTGTTATCATTGTATGCAGCTTTGGATGGAGTGCCTGAACTGAGAATAGGGGATCACAGATTTAGACCTATGAGCCATATGCTCCAATCCCTTCATTTAACAGATAAGGCAACTAAAGACGAGAGAAGTGGAATAACTTGTCCAAGGTCACAGAGGGCATAAACAGTAGTGCTGGGATTTGAAATCAGACTCCAAATAGAGAATTCTTGACACTGTGTCATTCTTTTTCTCAATGGATCTCACATTAATTGAAATATTTAATTATTAAAGAAATATTTCTAAGAAAACACCCATGGGCTAACTATTCAATGTCAGAATTTTTTTGTATTAGTTAACATGTTTCAGGGGACATAGTTTGAATCAGGATATAGCGAGGGATGTGCTGGTAAATGTTTGACAAATAGCTCTTTGAAAAAAAAAGTTACACACAATATACTTTTAAAGTTCAGTCTGCATTATTAACATTTTTTCTTTACCTTCTTAAGAATATCGAATCAACAAAACAAGAAATCAAGCCCCAATTTAGTGTTTGCCAAAATCTGAGGTAAAAACTCTCACATTGAAAATTTAACAACTGGCTCTCATAAACTGGTTCAAGCTGGCCCCAGCACATCCCTGGATATAGCTATATATTTGAAATAATAGGAAAAGTTGAAATAGGGTTCTATTTTGTTAGTATTTGATGATCACTGGCTTTATTTCAATTAGTCTAACCTTCTTGAAAGACAATAGTGGCTTTGTCTTACAGCCATGAGAAGACAATGGAAGTCAAACTTACCTCTGCCATCTGGTCTGACGTATTGCCCTCGGCACCCATATAGACCATGGCTAAGGTAGATGAGATACTCCAAGGGCAAAAGAAGACATTCTGATTATTATTTTTTTGATTCAGATGCTTGAAAAAGTCAAGGGCAAATTCTGTGTTTGCTGCCTGCACACCTTCCATTGTTTCAACCTAGGAAGGAAATGAGAGAGAAAGAAAACTTAAAAGGTGATTTATTTTCCTTGTTGGTTGTAGCAATATCAACATAATACAAGTACCAGATAGGGTGATGATACCAATCTTTCCTGCTTGTGGGGTGATAGGATTAACACTAGAAAGGGCCTTGGGGTTAATTTAGTTTAGTCCCCTCATTTAAAAGGTAAGAAAACTGTGTTCCAGAGAAATGAAATGAGGTCACAATGGTAGTAAATACTAGCAGGGCCAGGATTCGGATCCTATCGGACTCTAACTTCTCTTTCCAGGTTCATTATTCATCACTCCTCTCATGCACTCTGGAATCCAGTCAAACTGGCCTTTTTGCTAATCCCTGGATTGAAATACCCTCCCTTCTCACCTTCCTCTCTTGGAACCCTGAATTCCCTTCAAGGCTCAGTTCAAGTTCCACCTCCTATGAGAGCTCTTTCCTCATTCTTCCCAGTTACTGTTCTATCAGCCCCAAATTACTTCCTATTTACTTTGTATAACTCTTTTATTTGTATAAATCCGATCTTAGATACATACATTGTCAATTGCATACATGAAAACTTTGACCCTGAATGATAGTCTATAAAGTATGGTCCTCTCATCCTAAAGCCAGGATTTTCCCCATCCCACCCCAGTTCCTGGTCAAGATTGCCATGGTTGGATTTTGGTCACCTATGCCACTTTGGAATCAGAAGAAACAGCATTGCTTGCAAGGCTGAATGATGTGCTGCTTTGTGTTCAATAAATATTTATCAAGTGCCTACAATTAGGCCAGGGTCCTGTGCTAGATGCTGGAGATAAAATGACAAAAACGTAACAATATTTGCCATTGGGAAACTTAAAAGGTCACCCAGGTAGTCACTAGAGGCATTGGGATTTGGAATCAGGTCTTCAGACTGAAGGGAGCACCCTTAATAATGTACCACGTGGCCTTATGGTGCATCTCATGTTCATTGAAGTATTCAAGGTTTAAAGAAATAGTATTAAAAGCCCTGATTTGGGGGGGGGGCAGGGCAATGGGGGTTAAGTGATTTGCCCAGGGTTACACAGCTAGTAAATGTCAAGTGTCTGAGGCCGGACTGAGGACCACGACTTGGTATTCTCACAAGGATCCCCTGTCTTCCCAGAGTGGAGATAATGATGCAATACTATTCCAGTTGGCCTTTACTCATTACCTTTCATGAAGAGGGAGCCTGGGGGAGGCATGTGCTCCATTTCAAAAGATTATATAGTCAGCAGGCATCTAATGTTTATGTAGAAAATGTTCTGATGAGACATATGATGATAATCACATTCTATTATAATTACAAAGCATTCGGTTTCTTAATAAATGCTTACATATGCAATTTCTCCATCATTAAGAAACCTCATGGAGATTGCTTCAAATACATAATACTCCCTCCTCTCAATGTACCTTTCACTTTCATAGGAATTAAGGACTGGACTTGTGATTTCATTAATTTGGGGAATTCTAAAGTGAGGAAATTCCCCTTAACAATGCAAGTCATATAAGTCAACACCTTCTTTGCAACTGATAGTCTTAGAAAGAGTTGCCAAGAGGGGTTAAGGGACTTGTTTAGGGTCATACAACCAGTATGGATAGGATATGAACCCATATATAAGGGGTTACTTCCTTCAGTGACTCTTCAGCCTCCTGCTCTCTTGGCCTTACAGTTAGGTGGCACAGTAGATAAAGCACTGAGCCAGGAATCAGGAAGACTCATCTCCCTGAATTCAAATCCATCTTCAGATACTTACTAGTTGTGTGACCCATGGCAAGTCACTTAACCCTGTTTGCCTCAGTTTCCTCATCTGTAAAATGATCTGGAGAAAGAAAAGGCAAACCACTCCAATATCTTTGCCAAGAAAACCCCAAATGGAGTCACAGAGAGTCAGACACAACAGAAAAAATGACTGAATAAGCAATAGAATTATCATGATAGTTCCAGCCCTGTCTTGGAGCCCACCTCACACCATATACCTCTACTGTCTCTTAGACTATATCTCTTGCCCTTGCTGCCTATTATCTCCAACTTCATGTCTCCTCTCAGGGCTTGCCCAGTGCGACTGTATGTCACTTGTGGCCGACTGTTCTCAGTTCCTCCTGCAACTGAATTTGCCCTAGGTACCAGAATTCTTAGTTCTCCAGGGTGGGCCAAAAGTCATGAAGTCACAAAGGGGTTTCAATATTTAATAATTCCTTTATTTTTTAATATTTATAATACCATATCATCATATGTAGGAAATGCATATATATACATAAATATGTATGAATACATATATAGGAAATTTAAAAAATTTTCAAAAAGTTCTTAAAACATCAGAGCCTTTTGTGACTTTTGGCCTACCTTATAGTTTTGCTACATGAACACAAACACACCTATAGTTCCTGGACCCTGGCTATCAGAATTTGCCAGTATGAGGTTTGTTTAAAAAAAAAGAATGATTTTACACAGAATTTGAAATTTCTCATTAGAAATCAAGCCAGTGTGTATATATTAAGTGTCCGTTATGTGCCAACCACATATAATGGCAGCCAGGTGTTATTGTCGGTGGATAGATCACCAGCCTTGGAGATGAGAGGATATGAGCTCAAATTCAGCCTCAGATACTTAACTAACTTTGTGACCCTGGGCAAGTCACTTTTCCCTGCTTGCCTCAGTTTTCTCATCTATCAGATGAGCTGACAAAGGAAATGTCAAACCACTCCAGTATCTTTGCCAAGAAAACCCCAAATGAGGTCACAGAGAGTCAGAACCAACTCAACAATAACACGTGCCAGTCACTGACCTAAGCCCTGAAAATCAGAACAAAGGTTTCCTTTCTCATATTGTTTCAGCTATAGCCCAGTTCCACAACACAGACCCCAAGGCTAGCCCTGTGGAGGGCATCTAGTTGCTATATGATAGAAATACACCTTCTCACACTTAGCGAACTAACAAACGTGACAGATAATTTATTCATCAACTGAAGTAGACACACCTCGGGTGTGTCTATGGCTCAAGGTGTGGCTGAATTCTTGCACATGCCCAAGGAGTGTGTCTCGATATTGGCTGGTGAACATATACACAACTGTATGGCTTACACAATGGCCTTTTTAAAAAGCCACCCTACAATTAGTAAAGAACATAAATACACCAAGTGAAATGGACACTGATCTTCCCAAAAGAAATATTTCTCAAGTGACAACAGTTTCACAGAGCTTGGGTGAGGTGTGAGAAAAAAAAATGCCCCAGGGATGCAGAAGGTCTTACAAATATCCCAGCCCTGACAGTTGCTAGGTGTGTGACTGTGACCTCAACCTCTTAAGCCTAAGATTCCTAGTCTATAAAACAGGCATAATAATTCATAGGATTACTATGGAGAAAATGTGATGTAAACTTCAAGCAATAAATAAAAGTGAACTGTCATCATTTAAGCTCTCTGCTGGGAGGCAACATGGCATATCAAACTGGTTCAATTGTGTCCGACTTTCTGTGACTCCATTTGGGGTTTTCTTGGCAAAGATACTAGAGTGGTTTGCCATTTACTTCTCTTGCTCATTTGACAGATGGGGAAAACAAGGCAAACAGAGCTGGAAAGCTGACCATAAAGCCAGGCAGAACTGCAATCAAATCATACTTAGTATATATCCAGGCTGCATGCATTTTTCAGGGCTCTGAGACTCTAGGTTTCAGAGAAAGTGCAGACCTGAACTGGTAGTAGGAATTTCTGCATCCAAGAGTACCTTGTAACAAGAAAATCACAGGTGCAGTCCCTATCTCTACCCCTTCACTAACAGATTATCTCTCTGTCACTCTTCTCTCTCACGAGTAATCTCTCTAATTTTCTTTTAATTTCCAACACAAGAAATTATTTCTGATTCAAAACAAGGAATAAAATCCTAACCAGTAGAGTTGTTCCCTCATAAAGGAGCGAGTCCCTTGACCAAAGAGTTTAACAGAAGCTAGATGTTGTTATTGTTGTTCATCCTTCATTCTTAAAGAGAACCGATTACCCATTGAATGTGCTCTTGTGCTAGAAGACTATTCAGGCTCAGTTCAACCCTAAGTCCTGTGGTTCTTTAAACACTTCTTTGTGTGGGTCTCTAGTTCCCATAAATTAATAAAATGGAATACCACCAGTATTCCACCTTACTAATTAGTGCATATATATTCTTCTCAAAGTTACCCATTGGCCAAACTATGAAATAGACTTTATTTCCAGTGCCTGACCACATTCCTTTTCCTTATCTCTCTTTGCCCTTGTTCTATTCCCTGCCCCTCAGGTCCCAGTGTCCTCCCACAGCACATTGCCCTGACTAGTCCTTTCCAAAAAGTGCCCCTTATCTTCCTCTTTTCTAACCCATCAAAATGCCACATCTTTCAGTGCCCTACTCTCAGCCAGCTTCCACAATCATGAATAATCTAATTCATAAGTGTATGTTGTAACATTTTCAAAGAGGGTATCTTTTAAAATTAAAGGATTGGTTCTCTAAGAGTGAAATTTCAGATAAGTTAAGTCGGAGAGCTCTTTTCTAGAGGAGGTCATGTTTCCAATTGCCCTTCCATTTTCACCATGTGGGGAGCCATCTATTCCACATACATGTTTGTTCATCCCTGGCTCTTACAAATTCTCATATGAAGACTAACTACAATTAATGCCACTCTCAATAAACAACACTGCCATTATGATGCTCAAAAGTCCATTTAAAAATAGATTCCCATTCAATTAAAAAAATAATACGAAAGGGATTTCCAAATGTATCTCATATGAAATGCAAATCTTAAATATTCAAGAATCACTCTACCCAAAGATAAACTAATTTCTCTGGGCCATTTAGAAATCTATGTGTGAGTGTACTGAAGGCAACATAGAAATCTGTTTCTATAGAGGTGGATCAGTGTATAGCAAACAGTGTGGTAGGACAAACTTCCATTGACTGACAGAGAAGTTCTGCACATCAGAAACATTTAGATTTATTAAGAATTTAATTTTTGTAAAAATTTTTTAATTGGTTCATTTCAGATCAGGGAATTCTTAAATTTCACTTAATCTCAAGGGTTTGTTTTGGACTTTTCTTTTTTAACCTTTCATATAAAGTATAAAACTTTATGGTAATATTTGATTTTTTTACTTTGGGAGCCAAACTGATAGGGAAAAAAGTATAACAGTATTTAAGTCAAGTAAAGGTCAGCTAGGTATCACAGTTGATAGAGTGCTGAACCTGAAGTCAGGAAGACCTAAGTTCAAATCTAGTCTCATCAAAAAAGGAAAATAATAAATGTTGGAGAAGCTGTGGAAAAATTGGAACACTAATACATTATTGGTGGAGCTGTGAATTGATCCAACCATTCTGGAGAGCAATTTGGACCTATGACCAAAGGGCTATGGAACTGTTCATACATACCCTTTGACCCAGTGCTACCACTTCTAGGTCTGTATCCAAAAGAGGTCATAGAGGAGGGAAAAGGACCCACATGTACAAAAATATTTTTAGCAGCTTTCTTTGTGGTGGTAAAGAATTAAAAATCAAGGGAATATCCATCAACTGGGGAATGGCTGAAAAAGTTGTGGTATATGAATGTAATGGAATACTATTGTGCTGTAAGAAAATGATGAGCAGGAGTTCAGAGAAACCTGGAAGGACTTACATGAACTGATGCTGACTGAGAGCAGCAGAACCAGGAGAACATTGTACACAGTAACAGCAACATTGTGTGATGAACAATGGTGATAGACTTGGCTCTTCTCAGCAGTGCAATGATCCAAAACAGTTTCAAAGAACTCATGATAGAAAATGTTCTTAACATCCAGAAAAAAGAACTGTGGATTATGAATGTAGATTGAACGATACTGCTTCTACTTTGGGGCTGTTTTTTCCCCTTCTTTTTGAGGTTTTCCCCTTGTGCTCTGATTCTTCTTTTACAATACAACTAGTGCAGAAATATGTTTAATGTGATTGTGTGTGTGTGTGTGTATAGATATAGATATAGATATAGATATAGATATAGATATAGATATATAAACACCTATATTAGATTGCTTTCCATCTTGGGAAGGAGGGAGGGAAGGAAGGGTGGGAGAAACATTTGGAACTAATAATTCTATGAAAACAAATGTAGTCTCAGACACTTACTATCCACATGACCCTGGGAAAGTCACTTAAAATTTGCCTCAGTTTCCCCATCTGTACAATGAGCTGGAGAAGGAAATGGCAAACTACTCCAGTATCTCTTCCAAGAAAAACCCAAATGGGGTCCTGAAGAGTCAGACACAACTGAAATGACTGAACAAGTCAAATAAAATCTTTGTTTAAAAATATTTCTTATAAATCTTGTTTTCTTATTTTGGGAGTAAGGGCTATGTTTTCTTTTATGGAACTAGGGGGCAATTGAAGGTACTCTCAGAATTATAGAATCTGAATTAGAAGGGACCTTAGAGGTTACTTAGTCTTTCCGTTACCTGTACAGAATCTGTTCCACATCAGACTACAAAGTAGTTAGGTAGTACAGAAGAAAAAAATGCTTGTCCTAAAGGTAGACCTGAGTTTAGATCTTGTCTCAGGCACTTACTAGCTTTGTGACTCCCCAGCAAGTTACTTTAACTGCCCACCTCAGTTTTCCCATTTGTAATCTGGGAATAAAGCACCTACTTCCCAGGGATATTCATGAAAATAAAATGAGATAATATTTGCAAAGTGCTTCATAAACCTTAGAGTGCTATAAAATATTAGCTATTAATAACCTGACCAAGTGATTACACAGGCCTTACTTGAAGAAGGGAAAGTACTAAGCCTAGAGTCAAGAAGATCAGGGGCAGCTAGGTGGTGCAGTGGATAAAGCACCATCCCTGGATTCAGGAGGACCTGAATTCAAATCCAACCTCAGACACTTGACACTTACTAGCTGTGTGACCCTGGGCAAGTCATTTAACCCTCATTGACCTGCAAAAAAAAATTAAAATTAAAAAAAAAAGATTTAAGTTCAAATTAGCTGTGTGACCTTGGGCAAATCACTTAACTTCCGTTTGCCTCAGTTTCCCCCTTAAAATTACTCCTAAAATGGGGGTAATAATAGTCTCTACCTCCTAGGGTTATTATCAACATAAAATGAGATAATAGTAAAGTATTTAGGACAGGGCCTGGCAGTTAGTAATCATTTAACAAACACTTATTTCCCCTTATCTTCATTCCTGTCCCATTCCACTTTAGAACAACTCTCCTTGTCTCATAGTTATATTGAGCTAAAACCTGCCTCTGTGCAACTCCGCCCCCCCCCCCAGCCCCTGCAATGTTCTCCTTCTGGCCTTCTGGGGCCAACAGAACAAATGCAATCCCTCTTATACAGGAGAGCCCTTCCAATACCTGACAATTATCATGTCCCCTTCCCATCTCCTCAGTCTTCATTTCTTCAAGGTAAACATCCCCAATTTCTTTCAACCAGATCTCTAAATGTAATGGTTTCTACCTTCTCACTATCCGGTTCTCTTTCTGTATATGAATGCAGCTTGTCCATGTCCTGCCTAAAATGTGCTATGGTTGAGTCATTTCAGTCATGTCCAACTCTCCTGTGAGCCCATTTGGGATTTTCTTGGCAAAGATATTGCAGTGGTTTGCCATTTCCTTCTCCAGATCATTTTACAGATAAGGAAACTGAGGCAAACAGGATTAAGTGACTTGCACAGGGTCACACAACTTAAGTGAGGCTGGATTTGAATTCAGGTCCTCCTGACTCCAAGCCCAGTGTTCTATCCACTGTGTCACCTAACTGCCTAAAATATAGCACCCTGAATTAAGTACAATACTGAAGATGGAGTCTATCCAAAGGATGGAGGCATCATCAGCCTTTAGTTCCTGAAAGTGAGACATCTCAATGACACTTAAGACCCATGGTCTTTTTTAGCTGCGAAATCTATTGATTTTAGCTGTGAATCTATTGATTCACACAGTCCATGAAAGACCCCAGTTCTCAAACCTGGCCCTCAAGGTTCCCCTTAACACTCCTGCTCCCAGCTATTCTCACAATTTAAGCCACTTATGATAGGATCTGGAGGCATTATTGGACGTCAGGCTGGATTAGGTGGCACCCCCACCTCCCAGTTTATTCAAACCTAAACCATATTAATAAAAGTTTAATGTTTAGTGAATGAGACCTTTTTACTTCCATTTCTTATGTTTCTGTTCCCTTCTGTTGTCTCCTACTACAATTATTCTAATGTAGTACCTCAGTGCCTCTCATTTGCACTACTGAAAAAGCTTGCTCCTGGTCTCTGTTGTATCCAGTCTCTCGGATCCCCATCTCATCCTCCCCTCAGCTGCCCAGATGATCTTCCTAATGCACAGGTTCGACCATATCACTCCCTTGCACTTAAACTACAGTGGCTCCCTACTGCTTAGAGGATAAAGCCTTTCTCACCAAGGGTCTCATCTATCTTTCTAGGATGATTACTCATGCACTCTACATTCCGCACAAACTAGCCCACCTATAAGGTGGGGTTCCCATACAGGAAGCATTTGCTATGTGGCAGGCACCATGCTTTGTAAATCATTTCTTTTGATTCTCGAAAAAACCTTTGAGAGCCCCATTTTTCATTTGAGGAAACTGAGACAAACAGAAGCTAAATGACTTGCAGAGGTACACATAGCTACTAAATAACTGAGGTCAAATTTGAACTCAAGTTCATTAGATTGTAAGTTCTTTGAGGGCAGAAATGATTTTTTTTTACCTCTTTTTGTGTCCCCAGGGTTTGGCAACACAGTGACTAGCACATAGTAGGTGCTTAATAAATATTTATCAAATGAATGAATGAATGAAAGTCTTCCCTACTCTAGATCTAGCTCTGGACTAGGCATTCCATTTCCGACTTATGTGTCTTTGCCCAGGCTGCTCTTCTCTCTGTACCCCTATCCCCCACCCCCTTTACCACTGTGCTTCCAATGCTCTTCTCTCCTCAGCTCCAACTCCTGAAATTGGAACCTTTCTTTAAGGTTCAGTTGAAGGGTCACCTCCTACAAGAGGCCTCTCCTGATTACCTCAGTTGTTTTTATTTATCCCTCTCTAAATGTATTTATTTTGTGTTTTGCACTTTTCAAGGCTCATGCTACTTTTTTCTTCAGATAGAATAGAATCCTTGTGGTTGGGGATTGACTATTTTGCTTTTATCTTTCTATCTCCAACCCTTAGCACAATGCCCAGCCCACAGTAGGTCTTCATTAATCCTTGTTGAATTGAACCAAATGGAACCTTTTCAAATCATAGTTGGTCAATGGACCTAGGTCTGTTTTGTTGTTGTTGTTGTTGTCTTTTGTTTTCTGTTTTTTGGGCAGGGCAATGAGGGTTAAGAGACTTGCCCAGGGTCACACAGCTAGTAAGTGTCAAGTGTCTGAGGCTGGATTTGAACTCAGGTCCTTCTGAATCCAGGGCTGATGTTTTATCTACTGCACCACTTAGCTGCCCCAGTGGACCTAGGTCTGAATCTCAGCTCTGCAACTTAATATCCATGTGAATTTGGATAAGGGCAGCTGGGTGGCACAGTGGATAGAGCTCTGGGCCTAGAGTCAGGAAGGCCTGAGTTCAAATCTGACCCTAGACACTTACTAGCTCTGTGACCTTGACCACATAACCCCATTTACCTCAGTTCCTCATCTGTAAAATGAGCTAGAAAAGGAAATGACACATTACTCCAGTATCTTTGCCAAGAAAACCACAAATGGGGCCATAGAGAGTCAGACATGGCTGAAATGACTGAACAACAACAATGAACTTGGGTATGTCACATCACTTCTTCTGGTCCTCAGTTTGCTAATCTATAAAATGAAAGGATTGAACTATATGTTCTCTATTGTCCTTTCTGGCTATAAACCCCACCACTTCTTATGATCTAAAGTTTCAACTCAATCGTCTTAATACAAAGATTTATTTTGCATAAATACAGTACAGAAATCTATTAACTACAAACTTTTAGGTGCTTGAGCACAGAGGTCCTTTGTAATTTCATACAAATCATATCTCTTCTTAGTTGTCAACACAAGTCCAAGTAACTGCTGCCACTGTAAGCCCAGAATGTCGATGTCTTGTTTGTTTTTTTGTGGGACTTTTCAGCTTAAATGCCAATAACATAAAGTTAGTTATAAAGGGACAAGTGACATCAAAGCAGAAAACACCTGTCATGGATTTCTCAATGATGCCATAAATGATAATACTTTCATCCTTAGATAACAAACAGCTGGCTTTTAATTAATGTTGTCCTTGGAAAGGACATTATTATGGAATAAATATTATCCTTGGAAATAATGGGGGAAGAAATTCTGCAAATAGCTTGAACTTGCTGCTACTCCTGCCAGTTCTCACACAATGATAAAAGATCCTTTAGGCCTTGGCAAGGGTGGCAGCTATCAGAATTTGATCAAACCCTAAAAACACAAACTCTGCCTATTGCTCCACTCCCTTTAACCCAGATCCATATTTGTTGTGGGATGGCCTCTGTATCCCTTGCTGCTGTATGGTAACAACACATGAAGAATGAAACCAAAGTAAAGAACCAGAAAACAAGATGAACTGGCTTGTTTTTCAATTAAATCTTCTCCCAAATAATCACTAAATCTCATCCACACCCAAAAGGAAAAAGAAAAGCAGTCGTGTCTATTTGGTATTTTGCATGACAGAGAAAAGTTGATGGCTCAACATGGAGCCATATTTGGAAGCAAACGATCCACTCAGTCAGTCAAATTGCTGGTCAGTGCTGTCAAATATCCAGTAAGAATATTTTCCTCCTATTTAATGAATCCAGTTTCTTGAACGAATCAACATATTTGGGGGTCTTGTCGACACCACCATTCTTTTCTTTTTTAAGTGCAAGTTTTTGTTTAATGACACTTTTTTTTGGTAAATAGAGAATAAAGTTTTGTAGTTAGAATTTGTGCGTCATTTATTTTATACCATGCAAAAGGTATGTTTACATACCAGTGAATACAATGTAAGGGGTTAGTGGATTAGATTAAAAGAAACTTGTTATTGGACAACCGTGGTTGTAGTTTTTCCATGACTGTTTTAAACTATGCATACTGATGAAGACTCTGAAGGATTTCACTGGTCAGCACCTTCATCTTTTTTGGTTGGTAGCTATCCAAACTCAAGGTGGCCCAGAAAAGCATGCTGTAACAGGCTGGGTTCTGATATCTCCTCTGACTAAAGAAGATGCTGGGAAATATGAGTGTCATGCATCAAACTCCCAAGGACAGGCTACTGCTTCAGCAAAAATTACAGGGGTTGTTGACCACCATTCATTCTTGTTTTTGTTTGTCCCAGGGCAATGAGGGTTAAGTGACTTGCCCAAGGTCACACAGCTAGTAAGTATCAAGTTTCTGAGGCTGGATTTGAACTCAGGTCCTCCTGAATCCAGGGCTGGTGCTCTATCCACTGTGCCACCTAGCTGAACCCACCATTCATTATTTTTGTTTTGGTTTGTTTTGGGGGGGTTGGTGAGGCAATTGGGGTTAAGTGACTTGCCAAGGGTAACACAGTTAGTTAGTAAGTGTCAAATGTCTGAGGCCAGATTTGAACTCAGGTCCTCCTGACTCCAGGGTCAGTGCTCTATCTACTGTGCCACCTAACTGCCCCCCCCCCTTTTTGCCCCCACCATTCATTCATTCATTTAAAAAAATTAAATTAATTAATTTATTTAGTGGGGCAATGAGTGTTAAGTGACTTGCCCAGGGTCACACAGCTAGTAAGTGTCAAGTGTCTGAGGTCGGATTTGAACTCAGGTACTCCTGAATCCAGGGCCCGTGCTTTATCCACTGCGCCACCTAGCCGCCCCCTTCCCATTCATTCTTAAAGAAAATTCTCTAACTCCTCTACATTGTGGACACCAATTAAAAATGAAAGTTGAAAACTAAAGAATCTTCACTGATTAAACTTACTGATAGAAGTTCATTCTCATGATTCAAAGTACATTCAGTTATTTAAATTTGCTTAAAAGTGTAGAGTCAAGTAAAAATTAAAATATCCTTATTCACAGTTTTGTTGCTAAATCTGAGAATATATCTTCTCAAGAAAAATATAGTTTCATTTGTGTTTTATTCATTAGATTATAGATTTGCATCTAAATTGGACTTTAAATATCACCAAATCCAACTTTCTCATTTTACAGAAAGGAAAACTGAGGCCCAGGTAGGTTAAATAATTTGTGCAAAGCTACACAGGCAGTAGATGCCTGAGCAGAGACTTGAACCCAAGTTTTGTGACTTCAAATGTAGCACTTTCCTTCATTCCATATTGTTTACGGCCATTAAATAGAAAACCGTAAACAGAAGCTTAGTTCGTGATAATTTGTCTCATAAAATTAAGCAAACCTCTTGAATATAAATTTTATCCAAAAAATTCATAGAAACATATTCTGGCTCTTAATGATTTAGTGAGAAAAGTCTTAATCTGTAGTCTATGAACTTAGGTTTAACAAATTGATAATTATATTTCAATATAACTTGGTCCCTTTGAAATCATAGGTGTTATATTTCATATATTTGAAAACATTATTTTAAAAATAGGTTTCACCAGACTGCCAAAGGGGTCTATGACACAAAAAAGGTGAAAAACTGACCCTAAAGGCTGTTAAAATGTTAAACTAAAATATTTTCTTTTCCTTTCAGAAGCCTCACAACTGTCATTTAATTTCCCACTAAATGTTCCCCTACATTTCTACCTTGAAAACATTAGGAATATTAGTAAGAAAACATAGTGAAAATAAAAACCCCTCTTCCCATAAAAATAGTCACAAGAAAAGTTACCATACCTTGGAGACTGAGGTGCTGTTTGCTTGACAGCTAAGGTTTCCCTCTGGCTTACTTCAGTTTACATTCATGGATGACTGGTTTTATACAGTTCTTGCCACTCCCAAACTGCTTTTCCATTTTTTTTTCTTTATCATTCAGGGTGATTCAACATTTTACTCAGGAGGTCATCAGTAGAATAGTAACGCTTATCTGTGTAGAAGCAGAAACTTGAGAAAGTTATTGGGAAAGTGACATCATGCAGAAACTTTGGAGTTTGGCAATAACTATAATACAAAATCCAAAGAGGCTGAAACTTTTCCGTGGCTGAAGCTTTCTCATTCTAGGGCACCCCTTTTAACCCTCTTCTCCCTTATCAGATGGACACCACGGTGAACATATGTGGTTATTCTATACATTTTAGAAACAATAGACTCAATTCTCTTATTTGGGGGTGGGGGGAGAGATCCTAATCACCCTTGTAGGCTGAAAATAGCAGGGGAGGCAGTCTGTTTCATTTCCTTTCTTGAGTTCTATCCATATAAAACTCCCAAAGATCCAAGTAAAATTCTTTTAATTCATAGTTTTATCTTTTTTGGGGGGTGGGGCAGTGAAGGTTAAGTGACTCGCCCAGGGTTACACAGCTAGTGTCAAGTGTCTGAGGTTGGATTTGAACTCAGGTCTTCCTGAACCCAGGGCCAGTGTTTTATCTACTGCACCACCTAGCTGCCCCCATAATTTTATCTTAAGCTTAGTTTATATCTTCTCAACTCAAAACATGTCAGGCAGTATTTTAGTGACATTGTTCACAGGTCCCTCATGGAGGTGGGCCTTGAAAGTTTTTTTATTGTTTTCTGGATGTTGAGAACATTTTGTATCATGAAGTTCTTTGAAACTGTTTTGGATCATTGCACTGCTGAGAAGAACCAAGTCTATCACCATTGTTCATCACGCAATGTTGCTGTTACTGTGTACAATGTTCTCCTGGTTTTGCTGCTCTCAGTCAGCATCAGTTCATGTAAGTCCTTCCAGGTTTCTCTGAAATCCTCCTGCTCCATCATTACTTTTCACATTGATTTTTTTCTAACTGAAGCCTGGACTTTAATTACTGATAAACTGCACTATTCAAGAACTAATTTGAGTTATCTAGATTACAAATTAGCTCTTGAATAGTATAGTTTATTATTATTAACCAGAAATTAAACATTTCAAAATTTAACTCATACAATTCCCTGGCTATATGTATCCTGTAACGTATTTTAAAGCAAAGAAAGTTAGCCAGACATGGCAAAAACATAACAGCAAGCTTTAGAATTTCTCCTTACCTAGGGACACCATCATATGGATAGTTTTGTCAGGCTCATCTTTGTTCCACCGACTATTTTTGTTTTTTCTTCACTAAAGAATGGAAACGATTGATACTGTTACTTGGAGGGTTTGAGACAAAATGGACACCAATTTGACTTGTAAGCTGAGGCAAACCTCTGTTAATTGACATTTAGATCTCTCATTCCCCAAAGGGGAAGACAGGAGAACTCAAAGGACAGTTCTTGAGATTTAAATCCCCTTCTTCCCCAAAGGGAAGGAAAGCAGAGGAAGACAATGCCTGTAAAATTAAAGAAAGGTTTTTATTAAGCAGGGAAGAGAGGAAAAAAATTAACATGCTGCATGGGTCCTATCCAGCCTATGCTGAATAAGACACCAGGAAGTAGATTGTGTGGGTTGATAAACATTTTAAACAAAGGCATTTAAGAATTTTGGATGGAAAGGCAGGCTTAGTTAAGTGTGTTCCATTCTCAAAAGGGGGGGTGGGGTGAGGAATTAGGGGGGTAAAGGAGGTGGCCTTTGATACACAAATCGGAAAGCATCCTTGGTGATAAGCAGTTTACAATTCAAGGCTTGATTCGGAGATGTCTTGATAAGGAGATCTCTCCAAAACAGGATAATTCTGAGAGTCCCAGAGCTGGAGACGATAAAACCATAAATTGGATATGTTCATAGTCTTATAACTTGCAGTCAGGTAAGATAGGAATGTCACCAAATTGTTCAGGATCTGCTTCAATTCTGATATAAGCTTAATTGGCTTCAGAGCTACTAATTTTTCAGCTAGGTTGACTTTGGACACTGCAAAGGATTATTGGCATGTTAGCCAATGTAGCCAGTCCTTGTAAGTTGTTTTGATTATCTGGATAGGTGGGGAACTCAAGCAAATCAAGGTATCTATTTTCACAGATTGGCTCAGCGTGTACCCCTGTTGAGGAATCATGGGAAGTTAAGGTTGCATAAGTAGAGCAAGGGTTAGTACAGAGACCGATGAATGGTTAGTAGAGAGATTCACCAAGAGGGTGAGTTTAGTGCTTGGGGTGACTCTATAAGTTCTTGAACAAAAGACTGACTGTCTTCATGGAATTGGTGTTTTAGGAAAATCCATCTAGCAAATTCCTTGAGGGAAATAATTCAGGTGTTAAATTGCTTCTTCTCCCTGCTCCTTACCTGAAACAATGGCTTATAAACATTAAACACTTAAAAAATTTTGTGGACTTAATGAATAAATTCAATTCCATTTGATTATAGAATTAAACACCTAGTTTGTGTAATGTACTGTGCTAGGTAGATCCTGAAGATAGAAAGAGAAAAACAAAACAGTCACTGCCTTCAAAGACCTTACATTTTGTTGGAGGATTCACATATATACTGATGGGTAAATATAAGAGAATTTCATAGAAAATGGAGCATGAAGTAGGTGGGGGCGGGGGAGTGGAAATTAGGAAAAAGTCCACAAAGAGATCCCCAAGTACAGCCTTGGAGGAAGATAATGATTCTGAGAGAGAGAGGAAAAAAAATGAGGAAAGAGTTAATTACAAATCTATAGGTCAACCTGTGTGAGGGACATGGAATACTGAGGTCAGGGGAAAAGAATGTTGAATGTATGAAGGGGAGTAATGCAAGATAAGGCTGAAAAAGAACATTGAAGCCAGATTATGGAGAACTTCAAATGGCAGTGTAGGAAATTTGTATTTTCTCCACTCAATTTTTTGTTTTTGTTTTCATTTAAAAAAAAAATCAAGGGAAGGACAGCTAGGTGGCACAGTGGATAAAGCACTGGCCCTGGATTCAGGAGGATCTGAGTTCAAATTGGGCCTCAGACATCTGACACTTACTAGCTGTGTGACCCTGGGCAAGTCACTTAATCCCAATTGCCTCACCAAAAAAACAAAACAAAAACAAAAAACCAAAATAAAAATCAGGGGAATGACAGAGAGCATTTTTTTTTGGTTTTGTTTTGGAGTTTGTTTTGTTTGTTTTGGTTTTTTGTTCTTTTTGTTTTTTGGCAACTCTATGAAGGATAAATTAGAGATAGGCAACCTGAAAGTAGGAAAAGCAATTAGGAGGTTATTATAGTAGTTTAGGCAAGAAGTTATAGAGGTGGGGGCAGCTAGGTGGCTCAGTGGATAAAGCAAAGGCTCTGGATTCAGGAGGACCTGAGTTCAAATTTGGCCTCAGATACTTGAGACTAGCTGTGTGATCCTGTGCAAGTCACTTAACCCCCACTGCCCCACCAAAAAAAAAAAAAGAAGTAAAAGAGGCTTGATCTAGGCTGATGGTTGTATGAGTAGAAATAAGGGGATTTGTTTTTGTTTTTTGTTTTGTTTTTTGGGTTTTTTTTAGTGGGGCAATGAGGGTTAAGTGACTTGCCCAGGGTCACACTAGTAAGTGTCAAGTGTCTGAGGCTGGATTTGAACTCAGGTCCTCCTGAATCCAGGGCCAGTGCTTTATCCACTGAGCCACCTAGCTGCCCCCAAATGTAGTGATTTTAAAGAAGTATAATTGGAAGAATTTGCCAGGTGTTTGGATGGGGCTGGGCTGGTGGAGAGAGAAGAGTCACAGTTGACTCTGAGATCATTAGTCTGGGTGACTTGAAAGATAATGAGACACTCAACAGAAATGAGAAGTATGGAGGAGTTGTGGTTTTGGGAGAAAAGTTGATATGCTCTATTTTTGGATGTGCTGAATTTGCAGAAGAGATGTCCCAATGGGATGGACTGTTGGAGCTATTTTACAGGCAATTTATCATTGTAGGATTGGAGTTCAGGAGAGGGATTAAGGTTCAATATCCAGATTTGGGAGTGAACTGCATAGAAATGATACTTGGACCCTTTACAACAAATAAGCTCACCAAAAGAGAACATAGAAAGGGAAGAAAATAGAGCTTATAGAATAGTCATGGGGGACATTTACGTTTAGGGGATGGTGATAGTAGAGGAACTAGCAAAGGAGATTGAGAAGGTGCCATTTGACCCAACAGAAGAACCAAGAGAAAACAACGTCATGGAAACCAAGCAAGGGAAAAGTATCCAGGAGACAAAGATAGTCAACAGCATAAAAACCTGAAGAAAATTCTAGAAGAATGAAGACTGAGAAAAGGGCAATGAATTTAGCAATGAAGGGAACATTGGGACCTTTTTAGACCTGATAAGAGTAGTGAAATTGGAACTTAGATTGCAAAGGTTGAGGAATAGATGGTGAGGAAGTAGAGGCAGCAGGTAACTTTTTCTGAGTTTGATAGTAAAAGAGAGAAGTAATAGGAAAAGAATTTGGGGGGATGGCAAGGTCAAGTCAAGTTTTTTATGTAAAAATATGCTTCCTTTA
Organism: Dromiciops gliroides; assembly: GCF_019393635.1. Lineage (NCBI taxonomy): Eukaryota > Metazoa > Chordata > Mammalia > Microbiotheria > Microbiotheriidae > Dromiciops > Dromiciops gliroides. The sequence continues at coordinate 387,272,715 of NC_057861.1, read as the reverse complement.
GACCTTAGTTGAAAGTCAAAAGAAGTGAAAACAGAAATTGATTTATCAAGGAGAAGCCCTTTCAGATGCAAGTAGCTAAGTGTAGCAGTAGATCATCACACAATATTTTTGATACTGTGTACAGTGTTCTCTTATTTCTGCTCATTTCACTCAGCATCAATTTGTGTCTTTCCAGGTTTTTTGGAAATCTACCTGCTTATCATTTCTTATAGCACAATAGTATTCCATTACATTCATATACCACAACTTGTTTAGCTATTCCCCAATTGATGGACATCCCCTCAATTTCCAATTCTTTGCTACCACAAAAAGAGCAGCTATAAATATTTTTGTACACGCAGCATCGCTCTTTGTACAGGCTTTGCCCTCGATAATGAAGCAAACTCAGAGAAAATTAAAGGATCTTATTAATCAGCTTCAAGACAACATGGCGTTGAGGTTGACTGGGCTCTGAACCATGCACTGTTTTTATAGACAGATTTCCTAATAAGGGAAAGACAATCCTGATAAGTGAGCATTTCTAAAAGGGGATGGGCTAGGGGCTCTCAGTTCCTTGCCTTATTCCTGCATCATGAGGAAATGAGATTAGCAATAAGGAGATGGACTGAAAGCACATGTAGCTACATGCTGGCTAGCAGGTACTACAAAGGAGAATGGAATGGGTCAAAGTACATGCCTCCCTTCCCTAAAGACTGCCTGGCATGTACCTAGAAGACAAGACAAGAAACAATGGGGTCACTCAGACTGACTCAGAACAAATTTCAGTAATTTCCCCCTTCAAACATATTCATGGTACAGCACCACAATTGGACCTATATTGGCCCTCTATCTTCAACTTTTTCATCCCAATTTCTGTCACCTGTAAATGTGGGAATTGGTTTGGGGATCAGTCTTGCTACCAAGGGAGGTACTGTAAACATAAATAGCACATGGTCCCTATGAGGATACACAAGAAAACCCACAGATACTTTAGCCACTGAAAAGTCCTACATGCCAAAACATATCTGTAGCTCATAGACTTTGGGAGTTCAATATATAGTGAACTCTGTGGGTATACAAATGGTAGGGCACTCACTTTCATACTCCTAACCCCTGCCTTTTATCACAGTTTTCTTCCATGAGGAGTTAGACTCTCGATAAGAAAGACAGCTAGAGACCACATGAAGGGCCTCTGCACAAACACCATGGGCAGACCATGACTGGCAAATGTGCAGTACAAGGGCTTTAGTTCCTAATCAGCATCAGTGTACACAGAAACGATAATCAACTTACAAGTTCAGGACTAATATAAGAAGCAAAGTTACAATAGGTGAATAGAGAAACCCAAATACTACAGTAGCCAGAGGGGTGCCAAGTTCTTTTGCAGCATTCCTGATCTTCAGGGGTTTGGCAAGCACTTCCTATGCATCTCTCAAACAGCTGCAAGTGTGTGGAGGCATTTCCTCAAACATTTCCATGTTCCAGATCTCTTGCGCAGAGTTTCTAGACAATTTTTCTAAGTCCTTCTAGTGATAAGACTTTGTATAATTCAGTAAACTGTGACACAGTTTAATAAGACTGGTCTTTCAGTAGCTAGGTCTTATGGTTAAAAAAAACTGGTTTGCAACATTTTGGAAGCTATTCATTTATATATACACACACACACACACACACACACACACACACACACACACACACACACACATATATATATACACATATACACACATATATACATACATACATACATACATACATATATATACATATATATATATCCTAGTCCTTAGATTTCTAATTGCTTCATCTTGTTGCTTTTCTCAAAGTTTTCTACTCCAGTAAATTCTAAAACCATGTTTATATCTTATATTTTGATGATACATAGATATATGTGTGTATGTATATATGTATATATTATATCTGTGCATGCATGTAATTGACAGATACCTTTCTCTCTCTCTTTTTAATTTCAGAAGTAAGCTTTGTCACCTCCAAGCAGGTGATGGGAGAAGTCTATCTTCTAATCTTGGACAATTCTTTGCTGGTTGATAGCAAGTTCCCTCAGTGAGGTACTCTATCTTTAGGTATGGTGACCTACTGGATACACTTATCCAGATTCCTGTTGGAGAGAAAGCCAGATCTTGAGTAAGGAAGATTCCAAATCTCAGAAACTTTCTTTCTGTGTGACCCTAGGAAAGTTACTTAATTCTATTTGTCTCCGTTTCTTCATCTGTAAAATGAGTTGGAGAAGGAAATGGCAAAGCACTCCAGTATGGTGTCAAGAAGAGTGATACACAACTGAAATGACTGATCAACAGCAACAATCTTTCAGATATAAAAGAAGCACTCTGCCTCTTGAAAGAGCTTAAAGCTTGACTAGCTCAACTTCATATGAAGACTATGAAAGACCATAAACTAGGAGACTAATAGCCATTAATTCCAGCCACCTATTGAGCTGCTAAATAAGCTCCTTTAATTTTCTGAGTTTGATTCATTATTGAGGGCAAAGCCTGTGCAAAGATTTTAATGCTACCTTTGTGCTACATAGGTTTGTGCTCACTCATCCCTGCTGCCATGAAATCTGTGTATTTGTGTGGGAGCCTGTGTCAGATTTGGGGGTGGGAGATTGTGATTACCATTTTTGCTATGCCATCCATAGCAGGGCTGAATAACAATTTAATATGGCCTTTGGAAAAGATAGCATGTTCTTATTGTAAAAATTAATGGGGCAGGAAGGAGTCAAGGATGACAATGAGGTAACAAATCTGTGTGTCTGGAAGGATGATGGCGCCTTTAACACAAATAGGAGAGGTCAGAAGAAAAGTGGATTTAGGGGGAAAATAATGAATTTGTCTAAGGCACATTTATTTTGATGTAACTCTGGGTTATCTAGTTAGAATTACTCAATGGGCAGTTGGGTATATGTGATTACAGCTCCGGAAAGAGACTAGGGGTGAGTACATAGATCTAAGAGTCATCTGCATAGATGCAATAATTAAACTCATGGGAGCTGACAGGTTCATTATGTGATAAAGTATAGAAAGGAGAGGAAGCTTAGGAAAGCTTTGAGCTGTACCTTCATATAGGGGGCATGACAATAAAATGGAGGTGTAGACTGAGAAAGAACTGTGAGGCAGGGTAAGAAGTGGATCATAGAAGGAGTAATGTCCTGAAAACCCAGAGAGAAGAAAATATTCAGGAGGAAGGGTTAACCAGTCGACAGTTTCAAATACTGCAGAGAGCTTAAGAAAGATGAAGATTGAGAAAAAGGGGCCTCGATTTTGGAAGAATCTAGTGAAGGGATTAAGTAAATGACTTTCAAGCCAATCTCAAAACTTCATTCTTTGCTTCACCATGGGCATGTCAAGGCAATGGACGTATTTTCAATTCAGGGTCTTATTCATGCTCAGCACTTGCCAGGAGCACAATATCCTGCAAATTTTTTGAATGATATCAAAGACTTTTCCTATTGATTCATTTCATGGGTGGTGGTAGTTCAGAAAATGCTCAGGAAGTGTTGTAGCAATCCCTGCTTAGTGAAAAAAGAAGTCCCCTACATTAGCATATACATCATCATTGAAATAATCCACATATAATACACTTATCTGTGGGCTGATAACCACATCCTGCCTTTGCTTGTCTGTAAGGAAATAATTTTTCTTCCAAGTTTTCTGCCCCCAAAAGAGAGCCCTTGGGAAGCAGAATGCCTACAGTAATTTGGAAATAGACTTTTCAATATAGCTATTTATTAAGTAGGCTTTGTGTTAAGTACTGGAGTTACAAAACTCTTAAAAAGCTCACAATCAGGGGCAGCTAGGTGGCACAGTGGATAGAGCACCGGCCTTGGAGTCAGGAGTACCTGAGTTCAAATCCGGCCTCAGACACTTAACACTTACTAGCTGTGTGACCCTGGGCAAGTCACTTAACCCCAAGTGCCTCACTAAAAAAAAAAAAAAAAAAAAAAAAAAAAGCTCACAATCGAATGTATGAAACAACATGGAAACAACTATGTATAAAGAAGCTATACACAAGATAAACTGCATATAACTAAGAGATGGAAATAGATTATTCATTTTTCTATTCCCCCCACACTATCCCGCATATAGTAGGGTTTTAATAAATGCTTGCTAAAATGTTCCCTAAATGATTTATTATTTCACAATGAAGGAGTCCTCATTTCACTAAGGACTTTAACTAATATAATAAATAAGAGAGTTAATAGTTCTTTGTTTTTATATGGTGTTTTTAACTCAAGAAATATAAAATGGTATTTTTTTTTTTTGCGGAGGACAAAAGAACCTTCCCCAAATATTTTCCCCATATTCTCAATGACACCATCAAAACTCATTTTCCTGGGGGACATTATAAAATAAGATGTTAATATCTCTAGAGTAGGGTTTCTTAAACTTTTTCCACTCATGATATCTTTTCACAGGAGAAATTTTTATGCAACCCCGGGTATATAGACATATTAAATAGCTACACATAACCTTTTACTGTTGGCAAATTTTTCAGAACCCCCATATTCAGTTATAGGAGCCCATATGAGGCCACAATCTACAGTTTAAGTAGCTAGGCTCAACTATATGAACACAATTACAAAACGCTTTTCACACATATAAAATCAGATCTAAACAAATGGAAAAATATTAATTGCTCATGGGTAGGCTGAGCTAATATAATAAAATGACAATTCTACCTAAATTAATTTACTTATTCAGTGCCATATCAATCAGACTACTGAGAAATTATTTCATAGAGCTAGAAAAAATAAGAAGCTAGGCTCTAGAGTATGAGACAGTGAATTGGATTCAGTATAAGGTATCCACTACTGATCTCAGAGCTTTTTGGAGGAATAAGCTTTGAAAGAGGAGACAGTAATGTGTCCCTGAAAGAGTGAGTATAGATAAAAGAAGAAAGCCAGGATAGTCTTTCAAGAAGATCTGGCTCTAACTGAATTTTATTTGCTTTAGGATTTTGCCCCAAAACACTCATAGCTATGTGAAAGTGTTCAAGTGAAAAAAGGGCATGGTCAGGGAGAGTCAAAACCTCAACTGTGTAGTATTTATGTTGTTGCCAAGTCAAAACACTACCATAGATCCCACACCTTGTTTTCTGGAGGGACAAAGATTCAGTGTTCTATGATTCAGGCTTTTGGGAGAGCCTATGGCATTCACACTAAGACCTTTCATGCCCAAAATCTCCCTAGGAGAAACCTGCATGTTCTCAGTGACATCAGGATGCAGTGAGTCATGGAATGCAGTCTATATATAGCCTACCTAATCTTTAGGTCTTTAGCCTAACTCCCACTCTCACTGGCAAGTCAGGCCCCCAGATGTCAGCCAGGTTATAACTCCTCACTCAGAATTCTAGGGGTAACCCTAAAGGCTGGTAGTGATTTCTTAGAGTGATTCTTCCACTACTATCTGCTGGAGCCCCCAGTCTGGTGTGCTCTTCCTCCCCCACTCCACCCATCATCAATCCCCCCAGTACCAATTGGTATCTCTTGTATAGAAATAATTTACCCAGTGATTAGCAAACCCAGTATCAATTTAACCAATTAACACCATTTAGTAAAGGGATAACTACTAAGGAGGTAAAGAACAGAAGCACAAAGTCAGGAGCACAGCCTTCTGTCAGTGGAGAGAGTGAGTTTAAAATTAAAGTGGCCACTAAAAAAAGGCCACCAAGTTCATTTCAGAATGTGTGAAGTTATGAAGTGCTGAAGGTCATGGCACCTCAAATACTGCTGAACTGCCTCCTGTGGGTCACTCCTCAGAGCTTTGCTGGTAGTTCATGTGACTTGGTTATCAAAAGTTTCTGTTATGGATTTCTAGGGCAGCTAAGTGGCACAGTGCAGAGCACACTGAGCATGGAGTCAGGAAGAGCTGAGCCAAATCCGACCTCAGACACTTACTAGCTGTGTAACCCTGGGCAAGTCATTGAATCCTGTTTGCCACATTGTCCTCATCTATAAAATGAGCTGGAGAAGGACATGGCAAACCACTCCAGTATCTCTGCCAAGAAAATCCCAAGTAGGATCATAAAGAGCTGGACATGACTGAAATGACTGAACAACAACAACATGGACGTCTAACCTTTCAAGATTGCACGAGGCCCTTTACAAAAGAAAGAAGACCCAAACAAGAGGTAGCTCCATCAGAGACACAGGCTTGTCTAGAAGGTCATTTGCTCACAATCTTCATGGAGGCTCCTGGTGAGAAAGTACTCAAGATCCTTCCTACAAAAGTTCATTCTCCCCATTCAAGGACAAAAATGGAACTTGGTTCAGACAATTAATTTTCATTGTTTGCTCACCTGGTTTTAGCTCATCCAATCAAAAGGTCCTTCTTTTGCTATAACCACATAGGAAGCAGCTATAGACTATCTGCACATGCTACAAAGGGGAGAGCAGTGCCCTCCATTATGCATGCTTGGAAGAAGGTATATTTGGGGATTGTATCAGGCAGAACACACTACACTTGCTCCAGAGGAGTGGGTCCTCATTTTCTGATGCTCAGTGCAAGAAAACCCCTTCTAATGTCAAAAAAAAGTACCTAGAAACTTGGAGAATTCTTGATAATGAGTGCATGCCAGTGTTCAGACACTCCCAGCCTCACCAAGCCTCCATGACAATGGCTCAGGTGGGAGAGCCTACAATATGAGTGAGGTGCGTACCCATTAGGTGGAGAACTACAAAGATAATAATAATGTTGGGACTAAACTAGTCATGAACTTCAGGGACTGAGAAATACTTTCATGGGGCTTATTTACAGCACAAAAGTCAACATAGTTTTAATAGGGACAATGCCCCTCCTTTTTTCCAGAAAAGAAACCTAACTCATGAGTTTAAAATGGTCAATAAATTATCAGTGACAAGGGCTGAGGAGATCAGTCTGAAGTGTATGGGGAAAGAGGAAGAAAAATTATAACTATTTTTTTGGTGGGGCAATGAAGATTAAGTGACTTGCCCAAAGTCACACATCTAGTAAGTGACAAATGTGTGAGAATGGATTTGAACTCAGGTCTTCCTGAATCCAGGGCCAGTGCTTTATCCACTAGCTGCCCTGATAACACTTCAATTAATCAATCAATATGTATTTATTGTGTGCCAACTCTACTCCAAACACTTTGTTAGTCCTTCAGGATTTGTATGTAAATTAAAAAATCTTTACCTCCCAGGAATTTACATTTTAACAAGCTTATACAAGTATATACATATATACACACACACATACACATCTACAGGAACACAAGGATGACTTGTTAGTAGTAGTAGTAGTATAAATTACTTAATAATTAATAATAAATTAGTATAATAAATCATACGTCAATGACTCGGATTTCAGCAAGGTAGCAACTCCCTCTACCTGTCAAATCACAATTCATGAATAAGTTAACATCGTAGGGTTTCTTGAGACTCAGCAAAATCAAGTGACACATTCATAGTCAGCTACAATGTCAAAAGAGAACCTAACAGTTCCTTGAACTTTAAGTTCTCTGTCCATTACAACATAATCTATGCCCCACCATGACCTTCTCAGCAAGGGGGTGGATGGCATGGTGTGTGATGTACTACCCTGCAGCCTCATTCTAACCCCACCACATCCTGCCTTTCCCTTTCCTCAGCCTGACCCACAGTTCTGCTGTTCACGCGCGTTCCCTGAGTGTTGTCATTGAGTTTACTTCCCAGATTCTCTCCTTTGCTGTCTTTTTCCACTGTGCCCTTTGGAAATATTCCCTCTGCTGTAAAACTCCTCTTCCTCTTAGATCTTTTCCTCTCACATTCCTTCCTTCTTCTGATCCTCACTGAAATCTGGCATTCTGCTTTGAGATCTTGTATCTCTTGCTACCCTCTCCAAGGCTGGCTGCTTCTTAACCCCTGACATGGTCACACAGCCACTGTCAGACCCTGCTTCTGATGGCCTTGCTCAGCAACCATTTTTAGTTCCTTTAAAATTCACTCTATCTTGTCCAATTCAATTCAATTCAACAATAATTTTTTATCTTCTAGATGCTATTTCTCTCACCAACGGACCTCCATGCCTGCTGTCCCTTTTCTCCAATAAATTAAGTACCTGACTCAGCCTTACACTCTTTTTTATCCCAACTGCTACTGCCTTTGAATACTCTTTTCTCTAAGTTTCTTCCATTCTCACAGCCTCTATCTTCAGGCCACCATAAGTAGGCACAAGAGTGCATACGTTAAGCTTGCCTTCCCCACTACCCAATAGAATGAATTTGCCTCAGGTCCTAGAATTCTTAGTTTGGGCTTTGGTTAAACTACAGCAGGGATCCTTAAACTGGGGTTCACAGGGTTCTGTGGATAGGTTTCATGGGTTCTGTGAAATTGGATGGAGAAAATTACATCTCTATTTTTATTAACTTCTAGCTGAAATTTAGCATTTCCTTTGATTACTTAAATACACTATTTTGAAGAATATATAGGCTTCACCAGACTGCAAAACAGATCCATAACAGCATACACAAACTCAGAAGTTAAGAATGCCTGCACTAAAGTCATTTTTAGTTTTAAAATTTTATGTTAAATAAGTTGGTTTTTAACATTTACCTGTCCTATTCTGACGGTCTTCACCCCCTCTAGCTTGCCCCCTTATCCTCGGCTTTCCTTCCCAAGCTTGCAACTCTCAAAACAACATTATCATGGCCACTGGGACAATCAGACAACAAGTATTAAATGAGTACATCCTCTGTGCTCAACAGCAAGGAAAAAACAAAAGAATATTTGATATCTCATCCCCACATCTTTCAGGTCATGCCCCAGTTCCATGTTTGATTCTGCCTGCTCCTATCTTTACCCCTTGAATTCCCTCTTATTCAATTGTTTCAGTTGTGTCTGACTCTTCATGACCTCATTTTGAGTTTTCTTAGCAAAGATTCTGGAGTGGTTTGCCATTTCCTTCTCCAGTTCATTTTACAGATGAGGAAACTGAGGTGAACAGGGTTAAATTACTTGTCCCAGGGTCACACAGCTAATAAGTGTTTGAGGCTGGATTCAAACTCAGGACTTCCTAACTCAGGGCCCAGTGCTCTATCTGCTGTGCCACCTAGTGGTTCCTGAATTCCCTCAGATACTGCTTTTTTTTTTTTTTTAGTGAGGCAATTGGGGTCAAGTGACTTGCCCAGGGTTACACAGCTAGTAAGTGTCCGAGGCCGGATTTGAACTCAGGTACTCCTGACTCCAGGGCCGGTGCTCCATCCACTGCGCCACCTAGCTGCCCCAGATACTGCTTTTTATGACTTCCAGAGGGGTGCCTCATTCCCCCAACTCCAGAGAAGGAATAACTAGGTGATGCCAGGTCCCACTCACTTGATAAGAGGGACAAACAATAATTGTCTCTGTTTTTCTGACATGTTAAATAAAGTGAGCACCTATAACCAAGCTTTGCTCGTTCAGCAACATGCAGCTAATGGAACCAATGTATCCTGTTGGGTCATTGAGGGTATAGTTCACTTCATAATTTTAACACTATCCCCAAAAAGAAAGTTTAATAAAGTTTGGTAGCTCACCACAAGTTAGTAAGTCCAAAGGTCCTAAATGACTATCATTTTCCAGTATGGTGGGCAGACTCTGGACAATGTTTGCATCGGGCTGGTTCTGTGAAAGAATATTCTTTTCCATGAAACCACTGAAAATAAAGCTGAGTGCTGCCACTGGCAATGGAAACCTGGAGCCAGAATTAATGTGGACCTTGACTGGATAAACTGTTGTCAAGAATAATTCAGTCTGTTAAAAGCTAACAATTCTCATTGATGGTCCACATTTATCAACAGCAAGCACTAGGCCTCTAATATTGTACTTTTGTAGGAATAAAGTTTACAGTTGTTATTTAGATGGCTTTTGTATTACTGTATTACTATTTTGTATTACTTAAGACAGTTTCTGACACATGATAAGCATTTATTATTTTCATTCATGCATGTTGCTAAAATAAATACTTTGATATTTGAATAGAGAATGGTTTTACTATTACTATAAATTTTTAATTGTGTAGTTCACAGGTAAGCATTTCTGATCATGTCACACCTAACTCCACCCCTCCCTCCATGGAATGAATTTGGATGCCCTTAGCCTGGGGGTTTTGACATCAAAATGACAAAACATATAGCCAAGTCTCCCCAGCAACCCTACCTACTTTCAAGGAAAGACAGGAAGATCTATTCCTTCAACCATGGCTTTTCCATTTCCCAGATAATTTACAATGACAGTTCATGTCCATCTCTACACGACTTCTTGCAATATGTGACAAGTCAGCCGAGTAATCAGCCTTGCAACATCTTAGAAATGTAGCCAAAAGCAGAAGCTTAGTGATGCCATACTTTGTCTTTCTAAGGGGAGATGTTTTTAAAGTAGCATGATTTAGAGAAAATGCTCATAAAACTTTATTCTTGTTTGTTTTTATTAAACTTTAAAAATTTTATTTTTATTTTATTTGACCAAGACATTCTATGAAAGTATGATATACAACAGAAAACCATAGTATCATGGATTTAGAATTGGGAAGGACCACAGAAGTCATTGACTTCAACTCTCATTTTACACATGAGGAAATTGAGATTTAGAGTGGAAGTGACTTTACTTATCACACTGCTATTGAGGGAATTGGGGTCCGTACCCAGGCTCTGTTTCCTAATCCAGGACTCATTCCAGTTTATCCAGCCCATGGAATGAGCAATAATTCTCAAGAGAGAATTTCCTCATCTATGGTGAAATCAATATGAAAAAATATGGAAATTTCTGGGAAAGACAATAAAGATGCAAATGTGAGAAATACAGAACATAGTCCTTGGGCAAGAATTGAGGGACATTCTGGGAAATATATGTGTGTGCGCGCGCGCGTGCGCGCGCGCGTGTGTGTGTGTCTACCTTATATATGTGTATATACATATGTATATGGATGTGTGTATGTGTATGTATGTATATGTGTATCTCTCCCAAGGGTCCTTTGCTGCTTCAGCTAAACTGGATTGCCGGCTCTGTGTTTAGCAGGTTGATTGGCAGTTGGTGGAGATGACTAGACTCTTTTTCCTAGGAGTCGTTTCCCTGGATGATGGCTGGTGAGAAGGGGGTGGCCTGGAAACAGGACTGATGGTCTGGGGGATGCTGCCACTCCCAGGGCTCCTAATCTTTCTGTGCTCCATATTCCTATTAGACTTTAAAATACAGGCTCCCACATATAGAAGTAGTATCATAGGATGTGGTGCTCAAAAGAAACTTAGAAGTCATCTAGTCCCACCCATTCATTTTATAGATGAGGACAATAAAGCTGAGAGAGACGAAATGATTTGCCCAGGATTACACAAGTACTAATGAACAGTTAGGTTTCAAACCCTCAGAAACACAGAATCTCAGAAATGGAAGAGTCCTCTGTAGCCATGCAGTCTAACTCATACCTGAAGAGAAACCATCCCAGAGAAGTGGCCACATCAGCTTTCCTTCACTTGAAGATTTCTAGTGAATGAAATAGATACAGAAGTATAAGTCATTACCTCCCTGTGAGGGAAAACAATCCTCTTCTCAATAATTCTCAGGAACTCAGCACCTTAGTGTGCAGCTAGTGGGTGCCAAGAAAGGGGGCTCACAGGCCCTGTTTTAAATCCTAGTCCCTAACTCGAATGGACCCTTTCCTTTTTCATCGTTGGTCTGATTACTCAAGGGTTACAATCTACACACAAAAACTAGCTAATTGGAATGCAGTATTCCTATCCCTAATCAGTTCTTCCTTATATGGACACAACTCAGGAGCAGACCTTATTGAGACCAGGGCTCCTTGAACCATGTGATTTTGTTAGCCAAAGAGGGAGGAGGGGATCTGAGACCTTTGTCCTACAAACAGGTCAGGAGGAGTATGATTGACAGTTATATCCTCATTAAGAGGTGACAACTACCCATTTTCTCACATTCTCTATATAGCCCATTCCAATTTGGGATAGCTATAATTGTTAGGAAGCCTTTTCTCCCTTTATTTCAAGTCTCAACTATAGTCTCTCTACAGCAAGCCTTCCTCAGTCCTCCTTAATCTTACTGACTTACTTCTGAGATTAGTTCCCCATCCAAAACATACATGCATGCATCTTGTTTAAGTAGAGTTGTTTGCATATTGTTTTCCCCTTAGACAAAGAAGTCCTTGAAGGCTACTACTATTTTTTTGCCTTTGTGTCCCCAGAATGTAACATAGTGACCTTGTGACCAATAAGTACTTAATAACAGATAGTAGACTGACAAGTCTAAATGGGAATTTACTACTCCCACCCATTTCTTCTGCCCAGAGGCTAAGCAGAATAAATTTAAATCTCTCCTCCACATAAAAGCACCTCAAATACTTGAAGATAGATATCATGTGCCACCTAAACTTTCTTCAAAGGAGAAGTGCTTTAATTGCTACTCATATGGCATGGTCTCTATCTCCCTCGGCATCATGTTCACCCTCTCCTCAATGCTTGCCAGCTTTCCAGTGTCCTTCCTAAATTGTGGTATCCACAGCTGGATTTGATATTGCAGATGTTTTCTGTTCAGGACTAAGGGGAAATACAAAGATGAATGTCACGGTCCCTTTCTTCAAAGAGATTACAATATAGAAGAGATAGACTCTATACACAAAGATCAATAATAATTCAAAGCCGAATGTAGTATATTAGAGAAGGGAATATATAGGAGAAATATAAAATATTACAGTGGATTCACAGAGGGCAAGATTACAAACACTGTATGTGTGCGTGTGTGCGTGTGTGTGCGTGTGTGTGTGTGTATGTATGCGCGCACGCACACACGCACGCACGCACGCGCGCCCACTTGTGCTATAGTGGAAAGCATATTTGATCTGGAGCCAGAGGGCAAAAGTCTTCTAGATGCAAAAGATGCAACAGAAAAAATAAAATAAATCTAAACTGTCTTTAGAAAAGAGAAAGATCAAGGGAGGGCTAGGACACAAATAGGACAGTAGTAACAAATGAAGAAAGGAAGGGTGAGCCATTAAACTCATTTTAACTACACTTTTCCTGCCAAGTGGAATAATCTTCAGATTAGAAAGAACAGGAAAAAGTAGTTATCAGGGACTTGAAACTCATGATAAATGAGGAGATATAAACATCTAGCTGATTTTGGTGAAGTCAGTTTAGTAGATTCAAGGGTAATACATCTTTGGTGTTTAAAAGAACTAAAGCTATGTTTGCTGAGCCATTATTGGTGATTTTTAAAAGACCACAGAGAATAGTCTTGCAGGAAAGGTGCTGATGGACTAGAGAAAGGCAAAGGGTCTATATTTTCAAAAAGGAATGAAATCTTCAAATTATAGACAGCTAAACCTGACTTTGATTCCTGTCACATCTAGATGTATTCTAAAAGGATGGTCTCTGGGTACTTAAAACAGGAAGCAGTGATCACAAAGAGCCAGCATGGCTTCATCAAGAATGGATCATACCAGACTAATTTCATTTCCTTTATTGACTGACCTGTTAGCTTGGTAAATCAGGGGAATTATGTAGACAGTGTACACCTAGAATTCAGCAAAGTTTTTGATAACATTCTCATGCTAATCTTGTGAACAAGATGTATAGATACAAGCTAGATGATAGAGCAGTTAGATGACTTTGGAACTGATAAAATGAGAGAACCCAGAACACTGTCGTCAAGGGGTCTTTAACTATTCTACAGAGAATTCTTTCTCTCCAAAACAGGCTCCGAGAAAGAGTTGTAGCAAAAATGGCCAGTGATCTGAGAAATACTAGTGTCGTTGTTATTAACAATTTTATTCAATTCAATTAGAATTTATTAAACACCTGGCAAGTGACAGGCACTATGCGAGACATTCAGGATACAAAGACAAGAACAAAATGTCCCTGTCTTCAGAATGTTTACATGCTGCTTGAAATGCTTACATTCTTCTACATCAAAAGCAGAACTTAGCATTGGGAAAGAGGTGGCAGGAACATTAGGAGCTGCTCCCCTTCTCACTATCATTTAACCATCACAGCATTTAAGATAGTACTTAAGTATTACCAGAGCTGTGGATAGCAAGCAGGACCTGGAATCAGGAAGACTCATCTTCCTGAGTTTAAATCTAGCCTTAGATACATACTAGCTGTGTGAACTTGGGCAAGTCACAGAACCCTGTTTGCCTCAGTTTCCTCCTCTATAAAATGAACTAGAAAAGGAAATGGGGCAAACCACTCCAGTATCTTTGGCAGCTAGGTGGCACAGTGGATAGAGTGCTAGGCATAGAGTCAGGAAGTTTCATTTTCTTGAGTTCAAATTCTGCCTCATTCACTTACCAGTTGTGTAAACCCGGGCAAGTTATTATCTGTAAAATTAGCTGTAGAAGGAAATGGCAAACCACTCCAGTAATTTTGCTAAGAAAACCCCAAATGGGGTCACAAAGATTTGGACATGACTAAATAACAACAATAAACAAGTGTTACCAGTGAACCTACATAAGGACACAAGTATGATGGTGGTAGTGGTAACAATAATAATAACTAGCATTAATATAGTGTCTACTATTTGCCACGCACTCTGCTAAGTGCCTCACAAGTATTATTTCATTTGATCCTTTTATACAAACTAAGTCTTGTATGATATGATTATGGATTTGAGTCAGATTAAACTCTGAGGATGGGGTCTGGAAGGTACCCAGCCCTGACCCAATATAGTTTGTTTAGAAGTATATTGCTTTTCAAATTCTCACTGTCTCCTTTAAGTTTAATTGCCAATTATTTCTTTGACTTCCCAACATAGCCGAAGATAAATTTTAACCCTGTCATCCTTATCTTTAGAGACAGGGGCCTGGAGAGGGGAGTCAGTGGGAACTGTGAGATTTGAAACATCTGACTCTCACTCCCCTGTTTCCTTTTCCTTTGGTTTGACCTTGTTCCCCCTCCCCTTTTCCCCCTTGCTCCTGGAACACGTATGCATGTCTCCATACATTGATCATGAGCTGAACACGCACCTTGGATGAGACAGGATTGGATGTTAGATTGTGAGCTCATCCACCTTAGGCGTACGTGGGGACAGTCCTTTTCAAGATTACTATAAAAACCTAGAGGATTGGGCATATCTTTGCAAGACTTCAATGTGTAATTGGGTTTTGCCCGTCCTCATGAGGATGTAATAAATCTGTTTCTGCTTGACTTGGTGGTCTCCTCGAGTTATTTGGGTAAACTGAGGCAGTTTGCTCCATACAAGAGGGACCAACGAAATATAGTAATCATTTTGTAATTTTCTTTGATGAGTCATGATGACCAAAGAAGTCATCTCCTAGTTGGTAGGCAACAGAAGATTAATGTTTTTAATTCACCAGTCTGGTGTTTGAACAGCAAACTATATTTGATGATTGTCTCTGAAATTGTAACAATATTAAAACTATTTGTAGCACTTCTCTTAACCACGAACCTCCAGAAAAGCTACCCTAAATTTGAAGTATTCTGTGGGTCAGCACTCACTTAAAACCATAGTTCATGGGTCCTCATCAAAGTACTTACTTTTACCAACCAGTCAGAGGACATATTAATTTAAAATTAAAGACATTTCATAGCATTATAGATTTATAGCTGGAAGGGACCTTATAAGTCATTGATTCCAACCCCTTGATTTTAGAGATGAGGAAAATGGACCACAGAGAAGTTAAGTGATTGCACAGGGTCACAAAGAAAGTATACAAAACGGGATCTAAACCCGGGTCTTCTTAATTCCAAGTCTAGTATTTTACTTATCATACCATAGTGCCTTGTAATTTAATTAAATGACATAGAAAATTAAATAATAAAAGATTTCTCAATGCACAAAGAAGGAAGCTCTCGCACAAACATCAGTGGAGAAAGTACACATGGAGAACATAGATGACCAGCAGCGACGAAGGATACAGACAAAGGGATATATGTGGCCAGTATACAAAGAGGACTGGAGTCACCCATCTCTAACACTACAGAGATGCTTAATATTCTAAAGTGATCTCACCACACTGCTCTTTGCTACCTTTTCCTATCTACGCTCTTCACTGGACACATCATCCCTGCTGGGGTGCCATATTTCTGTGCTGGACATTATGTCTCTGTTGTCAGGGACAGCAATAAAAAATCTGGTAGCTTTTGTCTCCAGACCTCCAGTTCATTCCTCTTCCTTACTCCGTGAGTTAGGTACCTGGCTCACAGTTTCTTCCCCAAATCCCACTTTCATGTTAAGGGACTTCAACATACACGTTGACTCTCTCCTCAAACATCTTAACCACTCAGTTTCTCAACCTACTCACTTCCCACGACCCATTTTTCCTCCCCACCTCTGCCACACACAAAGACGTTCATATCCTTGATTTTGCCATCACTCACAAATGTGCTATCTCCTTATTCAGGAATGCCCAGATCAGCTTATGTGATCATCATCTATTAGCCCCCTACCTTGCCTTCTTCTTTCCCTTGCCAAATCTTTCCTTTCCTCCATATGATGCCTCCAATCCTGTGACTTCTCAGTTCTCTCCCAGACCATCTCCCCTACACTCCTCACTTTCCTCTTTTAACCATCTTAATCCTTTGGTAAACCAATCCTGTCCTCCCACCCTTTTCTTTTGAGTCCCTAGCTTACTTACATGCATGTTTGTGCCCTGCCGTGCCTTGGTCTTGGATCACTCTTAACTTTACTTGCACATAAGTACACAGCCCCCTTCCACTTTTCCAGTCTTCTTGCACTTATTCCCCACCAGCTCCTCTTCATCCTTGCTATTCCACAAACAAGACGTTCCATCTCTTGGTTTCAGACATTTTTTCTGGCTGTCCCCCATGTCTGGAAATGCTCTTCTTCCTCATCTCTGCTTTCTGGGTTCCTGGCTTCATTTAAGTCCCCAATCAAAACTCTGTTTTCTATGGGAAACCTTTCCTAATCCTTCTTAATTTTAATACCTTCCCTCTCAATTATTTTCTATTTATTTTTTATAGAGTTTCTTTTGGGGCAGCTAGGTGGCACAGTGGATAAAGTGCTAGGCCTGGAATCAGGAAGACCTGAGTTCAAATCCAGGTTCAGACACTTAGTAGCTGGGTGACCCTGAGCAAGTCACTTAACCCCATTTCCCTCAGTTTCCTCATCTGTAAAATGATGTGGAGAAATAAATAGCAAGTTATTCCAGTATTTTTGACAAGAAAACCCCAAATAGGGTAATGAAGAGTTTGACTTGACCAGAAAGAATGAACAGCATAGTTTCTTTGTTTGGTTTTTTGTCTCCTTCGTGAAATTGTGAGGTCCTTCAGGGCAAAGACTGACTTTTATCTCTTTTTGTATTTCCAGGACTTAGCACAGTGCCTGACATATAATAGGTGCTTAGTTAACATTTATTTATTGACTGACATCATCTGCATTAGAAATCTACACTGACATAATGACTACTGAAACTCCTCTCTGCTCCTACCTGCTAAGTTACAATGATTAGAAAGTCTGATCCTGATAGACAAGCTCATGCCTTTTTTATTGCTTAGCTTAAGCTACTATCCACCAAATGAAGACAGGGAATGGTCTATGCTTATTGTCTCCTATAGACACTATATCTGGTTCTGATTTAAAGTCCCTGGTATCAGACAATTACCTGGATTAGGGTTAAGAAAAGTCCTATGGGGCATCTAGGTGGCGCAGTGGATAGAGCACCGGCCCTGGATTCAGGAGTACCTGAATTCAAATCTGGCCTCAGACACTTAACGCTTACCAGCTGTGTGACCCTGGGTAAGTCACTTAACCCCAATTGCCTCACTAAAATAAAAAAAAATTAAAAAAAAAAAGAAAAAGAAAAGTCCTATTAGCTCATTTTACTTCCATAGTTAGGATCCTCTATCTCCGCAAACTATTTGGGTGGCTCTTCTCCATCTCCTTCCTCTCTTACCCCCAATCCCCATAAGTGGTATGATTTTGTGTATACCTGTTTGTTCATGCATGTGTAAGTGCATGCGTGTGAATATGTATGACTGCATGTGTGTATGAACCTGTGTGTATGTATATAAGTGTGTGTACCTGTGTGTCTGTGTGAGTGTGGGTGAATTTACATGAATATTGTGTACATATTTTTATGTGTGAGGTAGTAGGGAGTGGAAGGAGAGAGAATTCTTTCCATACTCCTACACGTGCTTCCTTCTGGAAAGAAGTTACTGAAAGGCAGAGGAGATTTCTCCTTCATCCCCACCCAAGGAAGGAAATGAATGGTGCCTTGTATGAGAAGCATATAGTCAGAGATCTATACTTGTCCAGTAAGCCTGAAAGTTTCTAGATCCCTAGTTGCCAGTTGCTCTTTTCTGCTTTTCTATTTTCCTTCATTAGCAAAAATCACAAACTTGTGATTCTGATAAGTGGTTATTTCCAGCCTTGAGTTCGTCTCTTGGGTATTCCTAACTCCCAAGACAGTGATAGTTTCTGAGTTCAAAAGTCAGGTTCTGATTTATAGCTGCCCTTTTTGTGGATTTATAGCTGCTCTTTTTTTGGTGGCAAGGAATTGGAAATTGAGGGGTTGCCCTTCAACTGGGGAATGGCTGAACAAGTTGTGGTATATGAATGTAATGGAATACTATTGTGCTGTAAGAAACAATGAGCAGGCAGATTTCAGAGAAACCTGGGAGGACTTGCATAAACTGATGATGAGTGAGATGAGCCGACCAGGAGAACATTGTATACAGTATCATGAACATTATGTATTGATCAACTGTGATAGATTTGATTCTTCTCAGCAATGCAATGGTACAAGATAGTCCAAAGGACTCATCATGGAAAATGCTCTCTAAATCCAGAAAAATAAAAAGAACTGTGGAATATGGATACAGATTGAACCATACCATTTCTTTTGGTTTTGGTGCTGTTTTTTTTTTCTTTTTTGAGGTTTTTCCTTTTTTGCTCTGATTCTTCTTTCACAGCAAGACTAATGCAGAAATATGTTTAATGTGATTGTATATATATAACCTATATCAGATTACTTGCTGTCTTGGGGAGGGGCAAGAAAGGGGAGGGAGGGAGAAAATTTTGAAGCTAGAAATCTTATAAAAACAAATGTTGAAAACTATCTCTACGTGTAACTGCAAAACAATAAAATACTTTTATAATTTAAAAAAAGGCAAGCTCTGGACTCCTGGAGAGAGATTTTTTGAAAGGTACATTGCCTGGAGGAAAATAGAATCTTCCAGAAAATATTGCTTGGCAACTGAAAGAATAAAACCATGACAAGAGGGGCCATGAGATCTTGACCTTGATAACTTTCCAAGATATTGCTGTGAGTTGCTCAAAAGACAGGTCTAGGTGAATGGGAAGTACTTGTTCAAAAGTGTCTTTCTTATTTCAGTGACAGCATAATAGTTTGAGTACTTTATGTATCTACAGTTGGTTAGAGGGATCTTTGGGCCTTAAGAATTTTCCACAGTGAGTAAAATACAAGCTATCTCATACCCACTACCTATATTGTACATTCAGTTCTTGTGCAGAAGGTTGGGGACCCTGTTATTTACATTTGAGGAAACCTAGAAATGAACCATTCCTAAGCTTTACATAGATTTCCCTGGAGTTTTACTCTGTGGCAACTAGGCAAATAAAGAAACTCAACCATTGGGATGAGACCCCCCCCCAAGATGAGACTGTATGGAGCAAACTGCCTCAGTTTACCCAAATAACTCGAGGAGACCACCAAGTCAAGCAGAAACAGATTTATTACATCCTCATGAGGACGGGCAAATCCCAATTACACATTGAAGTCTTGCAAAGATATGCCCAATCCTCTAGGTTTTTATAGTAATCTTGAAAAGGACTGTCCCCACGTACGCCTAAGGTGGATGAGCTCACAATCTAACATCCAATCCTGTCTCATCCAAGGTGCGTGTTCAGCTCATGATCAATGTATGGAGACATGCATACGTGTTCCAGGAGCAAGGGGGAAAAGGGGAGGGGGAACAAGGTCAAACCAAAGGAAAAGGAAACAGGGGAGTGAGAGTCAGATGTTTCAAATCTCACAGTTCCCACTGACTCCCCTCTCCAGGCCCCTGTCTCTAAAGATAAGGATGACAGGGTTAAAATTTATCTTCGGCTATGTTGGGAAGTCAAAGAAATAATTGGCAATTAAACTTAAAGGAGACAGTGAGAATTTGAAAAGCAATATACTTCTAAACAAACTATATTGGGTCAGGGCTGGGTACCTTCCAGACCCCATCCTCAGAGTTTAATCTGACTCAAATCCATAATCATATCATACACTCTCAAGAGAGGATGATAGTAGAATGACATAAAGAAAAGCAATGAGTGCTAAATTCACACAATTTTTACATCATCTTCAGATATTAACTGGGCAGCTAGGTGGTACATGGCGGGCCTAGAGTCAGGAATATTTGAGTCCAAATTTGGCCTTAGACACTAGTAGTGTGACCCTGGCCAAGTCACTTAACCCTGTTTGTTATAATCTCTTCATCTGTAAAATGAGCTGGAGAAGGAAATGTCAAACCACTCCAGTATCTTTGCCAAGAAAATCCCAAATGGCGTCATGGGAGAGTTAGACATGACTAAACAACAACAAATGTTGCTAGTGAGATCCATGACCTACACAAAGACAAAAGGAGGAGAAGAGGAGAATGATAACGAGCATTTATATAATGCCTACTATTTGCCAGGTACTCTGCTAAGTGCTTTACAAGTATTATCTTATTTGATCATGACTGAAAAAAATGACTCAACAGCAACAATAAATATCAGATCTGTGTTCGTGAACAACGATTCAACATACTGCTAGAGTAACTGAAGCATATCAAGATGACATTATTTCTAGAAATGAAGCATATTCAACTTAATCCAATCCAATAAGCATTTCTTTAAAAGCCTATTGTGTGTATGGTATTGAGCCAGGGGCTAGGAAGACAAATTGAATACCAGTCCCCATACTCCAGGAAATTACATTCTGCTGGAGGAATATGGCATGTAAAGAGATAAGTATGTGTATAATCATTTGAGAAAGGAGAGCCCACTCACAACTAGGGAGATCAGAAAAGGCTTCTGATAAGAGGCGATGCATGATCTGAGCTTTGAAGGAAGCAAGTATTTTAAAAAATACACTTAAGGAAGAAGTGCATTCTAGGCATCTGCAATAGCCCATGCAAAAGTATGGAGACTGAATTTGGACACTAGCCAGTGGGAGAGCTTGTCTAGAACACGGAGTGATTGAAAGATAATAATGTATATAAAGCCTAGAAATGTCCTCTGGAGCCAAAGAGTGAAGGGCTTTCAATGTCAAGTGGAAAGGCATATCTATTATCACAGAAGTTTCTTGCTTAGTGGTGTTATCTAGTCAAATGTGCTTTGGGAAAATCATTTGGGTAGTTTACATTGCAGACGGAATGGGGAAAGCAGAGGTTCAATTAGGAAGCTTTTGCAATAGTCCAGAAGAAATGCAATGAGGACTAGGGTGTTGATCAAGAAACAGGACTAGGTGTGACTAAAGGGAAAGTTGGGAAAAGGAAGAGGAAATAAGCTTTTCTATAGCACCTACTATGTGCCACTGTGCTAAGCATTTCACCAATATCTTATTTAATCCTCAAAACTCTGTGAGTTGGGTACTGTTATTATTCCCATTTTACAGTTGAGGAAACCAAGGCAAACAGGTTAAGTGACTTGTCCAGGGTCACACAGCTATTTTGTGCCAGATTTGAACTCAGGTCTTTCTGACTCCAGGTCCAGCACTCTATCCATTGTGCTACCTACCCACTAATAAGAGAAAAGGGGGCTGATAAAAGAGATATGGTGGTGGTGGATTAACAAGACTTGGCAACTCAGATAGAGGGCTTGGGAAGAGGTGAGAATATGTTGAATATCCTAAATATCAGCTCAAGTTATAGAGATCCTATATGAGAGTCAATCAGAAAAGAGTAAAGTATTAACATAGAGTTGTAAGACCTATTTGAGATCAGATAACATGAATCTATAGTGTACCCAATCAGCATAGTTATGGATCTTTACTCCTGCCTTTCCCTCAATACTTAGCTCATAATTTTTCACTTGAAAAGCACATGTTGTTGTAGTCCAGGGAGCTTGGTATGGTAGAAAGAGCAAGAGATTGACAATGAAGAGCCTTTTCTATTTTCTAGTGTGACCCTGGGCAAGTTGCTTGCTCTCTTTGTCCCCAGTTTCTTCATCTGGAAAACAAGAAGTTTCATATATAGATGATCTCTCAGGTCCCTTCTGATATTTGTTAATTTTTGTTATTGTTATTCTGATAACATGCTATTATTATTCTGATCCCAATAAATGTTCAATGAACTATTCAATATTCAATGATAAAAATTCAAGGAACAATGAAACATAAATCCTGAAAGTCTGAGAGCTACTGAATCTTGCTCTTTGGCAAATAGAAAGAGGTCAAATTTAAGATTTAAATGGCATGCTGAAGAATGGTTCCTTGCATGAGAAGGTCAGGAAGTGCACTTCCTATAAGCTGGCCATTAATTGTTAATCATCCCCCAAACCATAGCCAAGTCACGCATCCAGGGTGAGGCAAGAAGACAAAGAATGATGAAAAGCTTATGCAGTTTTTTTGGATACTGTAGGCGTGTATATATGCTTTAAAAAAAGCATGGGGGCATTAGTCATACTAGTACATATTAAATTCAAAACTAGGTATAGATATTTAAGGAAATTCCCTTACCAGGGATGACTGAAGCAATAACTGTGGACATAATACCCATAATTAGCATTCAATTCATTTCAACAAGCATTTATTAATCGCCTACTCTGTTCAAGGAATCATGCTGATGAAATGAAAAGCAATCCTTTTCCTTCTGAGAAATAATAGCTCTTTCTTCTTTTCTGTAAAATAAGACTATTGAACTCAATAGCTTCTAAGATCACCTCCTTCTGTAGCTCCACAATCCAATGAAACAGTTATGGGAATTGTGAGAATTGAGTGAACCAAAGTGACTATATCCTGTGATTCAATTCTGGAGCTAACTCAGTTTCCTTTCTATTCAGTTATGGGTCTAGTCCATTTCTATCTTGTGAGAAAACTTTACTCAATTATGGTGGTTGTGAGAAAACTTTATAGCATTGTTTGAACCTCCAGGTAGCTGGGAAGCTGGACCACCTCCACCTATTGCTTAGAGACCTTTAACCTAGATTATGTTGACCAGAAACCCAGTCAGATCTGAAGATTGATGAAAGGAATTTCCTCATAACTGTATTTTTCAAGAAACCCATATGTCTTATATGAAAACTGGCCCTGTATTGGGCCATGTTTAAGAATGCTTGCTTACAATATTGTAAGATGACCAGTTATGAATAACTTAGCTATTTTCAGCAATACAATGATCCAAGACAACTTTGAAGGACTTACGAAAAATGCAATCCATCTCCAGAGAAAGAACTGATGGTGTCTGACTACAGATTGAAGCATATTTTTTTAAAGTTCCTTTTTCTTAAACTTTTTTTGTTTGTTTTCTTTCATAAGTTGAATAATGTGGAAATGTTTTGCATGACAACTGTGTAATTTAAGATTCTAAATGTGGATTCTAATCTGTTCCCCCAGTTTTGGGGAAAACTGACTAAAATCACTGATAAAACGAGTTTAGGTTTTTAAGGGTTTATTGGAAAATAGAAAGAAAAAGATTGAGAACAGAATTCCAACAGCCTGGCATTCCTATCTTTCCTCAAATTTCCTGTGAAGTCCTCTGCCGCCACCATCACCATCAAGTCAGGAACCCAAAAAGAGAGAGAGCTCTCCACGCAGGCTCCCTTTCCTCCTTCCTGTCTCCTCCCAGAAAATAGGAGACTCCTCAAGTTGATTGGCTGGTAGCCTTGATAGACAGCACCCATGAGTAAACGTCATTTCCTGACGCCAAGGAAAAGCCACAATGCCTCTGAGGCATTTTCCTCATGGAGGAGCTTTCCCACAGCAAGTCTCCAGTAGGTGGCATCATTCTAATCATTACACTACTTATATTGAGTTGCTTGAGTTCTTAAGGGGGAACGGGGAGGAGGGAGGAAGAGAATTTGGAACACAAAGTCTTCAAAATCGATGTTAAAATTGTTTTTACATGTAATTTAGGGAAAAAATAAAATTCTAAATAAATGGGGGAAAAAGAATGGTTTCTTGAGTGAAAAGCATGCTCCTTTGATTGAATACAGATGTTTGTGGGGGAGTGGGACACCTCTTCTTTTCTTAATTCAGGGAATTGCACCTATTTGTTCTCCCCCTCCTAACTCAGAAAGCCCCTAACCCTTCCCCCAATTAGAAATCTGATTACCTAATTATATATCCTGTTTTGTGTCCTGCTTATTGTTATCTTTGTTGTTGTTGTTGTTGTTGTTGTTGTTTTTTTATAGTGAGGCAATTGGGGTTAAGTGACTTGCCCAAGGTCACATAGCTAGTAAGTGTTAAGTGTCTGAGGCCGGATTTGAACTCAGGTACTCCTGACTCCAGGGCCGGTGCTCTATCCACTGAGCCACCTAGCTGCCCCTATTGTTATCTTTCAATGCATAAAAATCTGTCTCTCACTATATTCAGGATCCAGTGCCAAGCTGAGGAGGCCTAGTCCTGATTTATTAGGCAATTGGCATGCATTGCCTAATAAATTAATATGCTCAGAAGCTTATACCTTTATTTCCTCAGTCATTTCAATCAATCCACATTTCACACAATTTGATGCCAGGGTCAGAGAAGCATTTTAATCAGAGGTCATAGATTATAGGATCATATATCTATAAATGGCTAAAATTTAATATTTTTATCATGGGAAAATCATTTTACGTATAGCACTTCCTTCAATCCTCACAACAACTCTGTGAGGGAAGATCTACAGGTATTATTAATCTCCTTTTACAGATGAAAAAGCTAAGGCTCAGAGAGGTTACTGACTTGCCCAAGGTCACTTATCTAGTAAGTGGCAGAACTAGAACTCGGGTCCTTTGACTCCAAATGCCACATATTCTCTATCACACCATGTTGTACATCTATTACCACAATGCTTCAGGTCACTCATATTTGCAACCTTAAAGTCATCTTTAAGACTTGACTCTACTTCACTTTCTACTTCCAATCAGCTATCTATGCTTACTAATTTTACCTGCCCAATATCTCTCCAATCCATCACTTTCTCTCCACTCACAGAGCTACCCCCTTCATCCAGGTCTCAATATGTCCTACCTAGATTAATGTTCATTGGTATCCTAATTGTTTTTTTCTGATTTCAATTTCTTTCCCTCTTCAATCTATTCTGGACAGTCTCTAATGATCTTTTCTCAATCTTCATCCTACTTGTCCTCTCATGTAATTCTTATAACCATGTTGCTCTTCTAATTTAATAGCCTCCCCTGGCTTTGTGTTGCCTCTAGGATCAGACATGAATTCCTTATATTTGGCCTTTAAAACCCATCACAATCTGCTTCCAACCCTACCTTTCCAGTTTTGTTGTATATCATTTGTCTTCATAGACACTATGATCCTCCCAAATTGGCCTTCCTGCTATTCCTTACATAAAACATTCCATCTTCCATCTCATGTCTAGAGTATCCAACTTAACTTCATCTCTCAAAATACCTAGTTTCTTTCAAAATTTAGCTCTACTTCCTACATGAGATATTTCCTGATTCCTGCAGTTACTAGTGCCCACACCCCCTTGAAATTACCTTGTGTTTAATAAAATATTTAAATGCATCATCAGTCTCTTTAGTTCAGAAGTTCCTTCCAGCAACATTGATTGCAACCAATCACTGCCTGCCCATCCCATAGTACCCTTGCTCAAAGTTGTACTGGTAAATTTTTAACAACTGGCTCTTTGATAATATACAATATACTTTTTTTTTTTCAGTGGGGCAATGAGGGTTAAGTGACTTGCCCAGCATTACCCAGCTAGGAAGTGTAAAGTGTCTGAGGCCGGATTTGAACTCAGGTACTCCTGACTCTAGGTCCGGTGCTCTATCCACTGTGCCCCCTAGCTGTCCCTACAATATACTTTTAAATCTACATTATTCATATTTTCTCCATCACTTTCTAATTTTGCTAATCAACAAAATAATAAATCAAGCTCTGATTTGTAGTATTTGACCATTTTTGAGGTCTAAATGCTTGTACTAAAATTTTAACAATTAGCTCTTTCATGCCAACACCACCTAGCACCAGCACAACCCTGCCCTCATGCAGGTCCTCCCATAAGTTGAACACAGAAAGTTCTTCTAATGATCTGGACACATTCCTTGCCTTCTCCTGCCACTAAAACATTCCTATGGAGCACTATGGCTGTCCTATCTGTCATTCCTCAGTATTCCCATCACGTAATTCTTGCTGACATCCTAGATTCCTCTTCTTTGGTTACATATTGCATCATGCTCACACCCACTGTGAATCTCTCCATTGCCCTGTGTAGAATATTAGTTTTAAATTGTCCGGATGTAATTGACTTCTACAACTCCCTAACACATAGTAACATTAGTATAATGTTAGAATTTAATAGATGAAAAAAAAAGAATATAATAGATGGTTAGAGTGCTCTCATAGGAAGCCTAGAATTATTAAAGGAACTTTGATATTTTCTTTTTTCTTTTCTTTCTTTCCTTTTTTGTTTTTTTGTTTGGTGAGGCAATTGGGGGTTGAGTGACTTGCCTAGGGTCACACAGCTAGTAAGTGTTAAATGTCTGAAGTCTGATTTGAACTCAGGTCCTCCTGACTCCAGGGCTGGTGCTCTATCCACTGCCCCACCTAACTGTCCCTGATATTTTCTTAAGGTAATTCGGCCTGCTCTTCTCCTACTGTTCACCTATGTCCCCAACTCATTATCTGTCTGTCCTGTCTGTCTCAGATAGACATACTGATGGAGAAACTTAGAGGATTTCAATCCAAATGCATGTTAAAATTTTAGCAATAGAAATTCTTTATCCATTGGGTCCATTGCAAATGGACAGGTCAAATTCCTTTGAAGAATTATTATTTCTTTCTGAAGGTTTTGCAATGTGCTTGGTGTATTCAGCATAATGTAATCCACAAACAGGAACATCTGGGGAACTCCACCTCTAGAAAATCACTCTTTGACTTGGACTTTACGCCATTTATCCTCCACCCTAGAGGCAAGGCCTCCTGTGAGCATACATCTTCCTCTTTTCCGACTTTCCTGATTCTGATTATCACAGTATTAATGAACAGGATTAATTCTGCTATTGTATCTTCTGCAGAATCATAATTGATGTTGATGCATAGATAGGAGATACCTTGTTGTAAAAGATCCTGTAAGGCAGTGTTTTGTTCTATAAGTCAAATGATGTTGTGAGCACCAAACAAGAAGGACACTCAGATCATTTATTCTCCACATCTTTCAAGCAAATGTGAAAGGGTAAACATGTGGTCATTTACTGAATATTACTTGTCAGTGTCTGACTGTTTTCTTCTATCCTCATTAAGGATGCCCTTGCTTCATATACAGATGTATCTCATAAAGATTTTATATGTATAGAAGAGGAGGCATATAAGCAGGTTGTTATCAGTGTTCTCTAGATTAGTGAGGGCTATGTAAATGTGATCTGATGTTGTTGTTATAGCCCGACAGTGTTTTAATTATCTTTTTATTATCTTTGTCCCTTCAGATAATCTATCCCTCAATGCCTCAAATGTTTTATTAGTCCTCTGTACATGCTTTGTCTACTCAGGAGGCTTTTCATGTCTTTGTTTCCTCTACTGACATTCCCATGTAATGATTGGAATAACGCCACCTGCTGGAGAGCTACTGTAGGAAAGCTCCGCCATGAGGAGAAGGTGCTTGAGGGCAAGCCATGTGGCTTTTCTTTGGTGCCAGGAAGTGACGTTTGCTTGTGGGAGGAAGAAGGGGCCAAGGCCAGCTCTCTTGCTCTCTTTCATCAGGACTCTGGTGGAGAGTGGAGCTAAAAAAATGCACTCTCCCTTTGATAGATAGAGGAATATAGGCCTTTCTCTCTCTCTTCATCAAATTCTTATTCTCCTTAATAAATACTTAAAAGTCTAAACTCTTGCTAAAGCTTATAATTTATTGGCAACCACTAATTAGAGATTTTAGATAGTATAGCTAGAATTTTAGCCCCTTACACTCACTTCCTCTATAAGAATATTTAATACCATGATGTTAGAGGATAATGTAGAACAATACTGTTCTTGATGTTGAAAAGTTTTTCTTATAAAAAAACTTTGCAAATTTCATCTTTTCTGTTTTTCACCTGTTTTTATTCACCTTTCAGTTTTATTTATGACAGCTAGGTGGAACAGTGGATAGAGAGCTGAACTGGCATTCAGGAAGACTTGAGTTCAAATCCAGCCTCAGACACTACTTACTAGTTGTGTGATCTTGGGCAAGACACTTATTTTCTGTTTGTCTCAATTTCCTCAACTGTAAAATGGGAATAATAATAGCACCTCACTCAAAGAATTATTGTGAGAATCAAATTAATTAATATTGGTAAACTGCTTAGCATAGTGCCTGGCATATAGTAGGTACTATATAAAGTTAGTTATCAACATTATGTAGTAGTAGTAGTAGTAGTAGTAGTAGTAGTAGTAGTAGTAGTAGTAGTAGCAGTAGTAGCAGCAGTAGTAGCAGCAGTAGTAGCAGCAGTAGCAGCAGTGGCAGTGGTGGTGGTAGTGGTGGTGGTAGTCATAGTAGCAGTAGCAGCAGCAGTAGTAGTAGTAGTAGTAGTAGTAGTAGTAGTAGTAGTAGTAGTAGTGTCCTCAAATGCTCTCAGGATGATTTTGTATAATGGAGTTCCTTTTTATCCTTTTTATTACCTCTGTTTTATGACACAATACTCCTAATGTTCTGCCACCATTATTCACCACAAGATTTTACAAACAAGTCTGTATTCT
The DNA here is from genome assembly GCF_019393635.1 of Dromiciops gliroides. Lineage (NCBI taxonomy): Eukaryota > Metazoa > Chordata > Mammalia > Microbiotheria > Microbiotheriidae > Dromiciops > Dromiciops gliroides. Next base: position 387,243,916 of record NC_057861.1, on the reverse strand, counting down.
AAACATGTATTACCCTAATTTAATATATTTCTCCGCTTGGCAGGTGGGTGCAATGTTTTCTGACTAAGGCAGGTTTTCGGCTTTATCTGTCTCCTGGCTGTGTCAGCTGATTTATATAAATTAAACTTCTACATGCAATTATTAAAATTAAATTAAATTAAAATCAGTGTTAATATTTATTCCTCTATTTATTTCCAGTTACCCTCACAAATTACATATTGTAACGATTGGAATGACGCCACCTGCTGGATACTTACTGTAGAAGAGTTCTGCCCATGAAGCAAAGGTCTTTGAGGGCAAGACCAGGCTTCAGGAAGTGACGCGGACTAGTGGGAGGAGGAAGGAAGAGACTGGCGCTCGGTCTCACTCTCTTTTCCTCTGGACTCTGGTGGAGAAGGGAGCTAGAAATGTGCTCTCCCTTTAATAGATAGAAATCTAGGCCTTTCTCTCTCTCTTTACCAAATTCTTGTTTTCCTTAATAAATGCTTAAAAGCCTAACTCTTGCTAAAGCTTATAATTTATTGGCGACCACTCATTAGATATTTTAGACAGACTAGCTAGAATTTTAGCCCTTAACAGATGGCTGACCACGAAGAGGAAAGCTAACCCTCAGTCTTCTTCTGATCTTCTAGTTGGGTAAGAAATTTCCCCTCCCTCTCCCTTTAACTGCTAAGTACTGGTGTACTGGCTGTGTTTTCCTTTAAATTTTTTCAAATGGACCTTTTAAACTCCCTAATTACCCTATTTTTGATTTTAGTCTGTTTAACCAGACAAATGGGAGATAAGATCATGTTAATGCTTTGTTTTTGTGGATTTTCTATTTTTCTTTTTATTTTTGTTAAAAGAGCCAGCAACTTACTCACACAAGGAAATATCTCTCCCTCTCCCAACCATGCTTTTTCAGAGAAACCTGAAGAGATTCCTGCAGCTTTTCCCAGTTCTAACACTAATTGTTGCTCTAATTTTGCATGCCTGGAGGCAATGACCCACCCTCTAGAAGCTTTTAATCCCCTAGCACCTGGAGGCAAAGTGGGGGAAGAGGAATCCAGGCCTGAGTTCAAAATCAAGTCTGATTCAAATTGCTCTGGTCCCTCCCCTCCTCTCCAGACCCCACCCTCTACTCCTCCCATGGCCAAGCCCATTGCTTTCCCTGCCTGGGAAGTCCAGAGATCTGATGCGCATGCTCAACTTTCTCTAACTACATTTGCAGCTTCAGGCTCAGCCCTTTCCCAGCCTGGCTGTGCTTCTGAGGCAACCTTAGAAAACCCTTTAAATTCCAGATATGCTCGATTTGTTCATAATTTTGCTAACCTGCTTTTGTCTTTAATTAGTAATCTTATAAAGCATTTGTATGGTGAAAAGCCCGACAGACAATATAGAGAGGTTAAAGAAGAAAAACTTAAGCTGAATAAGAATGACAATCAACATAGTTCAAGACTCTGCTTCTTTTGCCATGGAAGGGTATATATTTTACAGAAATGTAGAAGTAAGCAGCAAGGTATTGATATGAGTATTGGGGATTTTAGATACCGGAATCAAAAGTGTTCTGAATTCACTCAGAGTGATAGTATCAGTTCAGAGGTTACATAGGATTTCTATGCTATTATATATACATTTTGAAATTAATGGTATGGGTTTATTTTCATAGAGATTTTCATGCTTTTGAGATTGTGTCTTATATTTAGTTTTTAAAACAAGGAGAATATTTGTAAAAGCTTTTTATAGTCATGTGATCAAGTTTATATTTTGTAATACTCATTAATATTAAGTTCATGCTCATTTAGATTTCCTTAGTTTGAATTTCATTGTCTTTTATTGTTCCATGTGTATTTTTTTCTATTTATTCATCTCTAATTTTGAAACATTGCAAGATGGTTTTGATTTCATAATACAATGTTAATTCTAGGAGTATTGTGCTCCCATATTCTGAGTTGTTTGTTTTTGCTATTTTTTTTTCTCTCAACTGATTATTTGATCAAACTCTTTAAAGCATTTCCCTGGCAAGTGTAAATTGATTCTAGAAGTATTATTTTTGATAAGCATATTCAAAAAAAAAAAGAGGGGAACATTTGTAAAAGTTTTCTTTTTTCAGAAAAAAGTTTTCTTTGATATTCTGTTGTGCTTTAACTTGTATTTAAATATGTTCTGATTTTTCACAAAAGTAATTGTATACTAAGTGCAAAAAAGGGGTATTATTTGAAATTGTTGCATAATTATATATTGTGTTCTGAGTCAAGATGTATTCACATTTTTTGCAATCATTTATTATCCTCAATTTTTAAATCCATATGAGACTTGGATTATAGGAACTTATCATTTAAGACATTAATTGCCTTTATTCTGAGTTATCAGATGCCAGTTGGCCAAGATGCCATCCAATCACAAGAGGAATACATACAAGAGCAGACACTGAACTGTCACATGAGGGGAGACATGCATGAAGTCAAGGTATGGCCGAGAGAACGGCTTTTGACAAATGTTGAGGTTGGATTCTCTTGGTTTAATATTTTATTTTATTTTTCCCCACAATATTGTACAGATGGCTGGAAGTATTGATCCCACCCATCTCACTTCTACACCTGGCTTCTATGCTCCCTCCTATATGCCTGATGCCATGGACCATCTCAATCCCATGCATCTGATTAAGTCTGACTCAGTTTCCTCCAATATGTTCGGTGGCATGGACATATATTCCATCCACCTATTTTAAACCTGGCATACTGCATGGGCAGTATATATTGCTTAAGTGTGGGAATGCTCATATCCCATCATTTCTCTGTTCTTTTATGGTAACCCCCATAATTATCTCAGGTGTCATGATAAATACAGTGTTGAATTTGGCCTTGACACCTTGTTACCAATTATATTAGATTTTCTAATTTCTCATAATGGCATGAGGATAATTAGGCAGATGATGCAAAAAGTGATGAAACAAAGATAAAAATTATTTTTAAAAATTAATATCGCAGCAATTGTCTTCTCAATTACTCTCCATAAAGGGGGACTATAGTAATATTATAATTTTAAAGAATGTTTCAATTTTTGTTTTATTATATGTTTCATGTGTAACAACTAAGATTCTGAATTCCCTTAGACATGTTTTTGAGAACTTTCATTGTTTGATTTGATTATTGACAAAGCTATTTTAAAGTTGTGTTAAGCTCAATTTTGTAGGAAATTTCCTGGCTGATTACCAGCATCCATACCTCAACCCCTGAAAAGACTTCCATTCCACGACTACACCTAGAGGACATCTGAGAAAAGACTTTCAGAGACTTTAAATGAACAGTTTTGATTTGTTTTTGTTGTTTTTTTTTTCTCTTTCTGTTATAATATACACCATCTGTAACATGTATTCTCTGCAGAGGCCCTCCCTTTGCAAGACCAATGTCAAAGCGTCGGTTCATGAGGACAAAAAAAAAAAAATCGCCCCTCTGGACAAAACTTTCCTCTCTTCCTTTTCTATATTGTTGTTCACATATTATTAGTTAGCAATAGTTATTATATTGTTTTTACTGTTCCATCAAGGAAACATTTTGTTTCTTGAGGAACAACAGGGGGGACTGTAACGATTGGAATGACGCCACCTGCTGGATACTTACTGTAGAAGAGTTCTGCCCATGAAGCAAAGGTCTTTGAGGGCAAGACCAGGCTTCAGGAAGTGACGCGGACTAGTGGGAGGAGGAAGGAAGAGACTGGCGCTCGGTCTCACTCTCTTTTCCTCTGGACTCTTGTGGAGAAGGGAGCTAGAAATGTGCTCTCCCTTTAATAGATAGAAATCTAGGCCTTTCTCTCTCTCTTTACCAAATTCTTGTTTTCCTTAATAAATGCTTAAAAGCCTAACTCTTGCTAAAGCTTATAATTTATTGGCGACCACTCATTAGATATTTTAGACAGACTAGCTAGAATTTTAGCCCTTAACAATATTTAACTCAATCAAGTTGGAGTTGATTTAATTACATGCCATTTCTTTTTTCTAATCTTTATTATTTATTTTAGATTTGTATAGTTTTTCAGAAAACATAATGACCTTTTCATAAACACTTCTCTTCCCAGTTCACTGAATTTCTGAACTCCCATGACCTATACCTTAACTCAAGCTCAGCCACACACAGGGATGACCAAATCATTGACCTCATCGTCATTGTTCCACTTCCATGATCAAGAACTCTGCAATTCATTTGATAATAAACTATTATCCTTCCAATACTCCCATACTTCATTCCTCCTAAATCTATTCTTTATGCTTAACAAGACCTCCAATTCTTCCATCTATCAGTGATCTCCAAGGTCATCAACTCTGTTCTGGTTTCATTTTTCTCCCTTCCTATTTTTGAACCTTTAATTATTTAGAATCTATATGAACTGCTTTTTACCCTGTAATCACTTCTTTGACCCCTCATGTCTTGCAAAACACCAACCCTAGGTTACCCCCATGATACACTTCCTTTACTTCTATTTATGTGCTACTGAACATTTAAAGGAAATTACCCAATAATATTAAATGGATCCATTACAAAACTTTGTAATGTAATTTTATCTTAAATAAGCCATTATGGACATAAGAAAATATTTTTACTCTTCCCTAAATGACTATCTATCACACTCTTCTGTTTCCTTTCTCCTCAAGCATCCTATATCACCATCCTTCTCCTCAGTGGAGGACTTTAATGAGAAATTATAGAGCATTTACTATGAACTCCCTCTTCTCCCCTACTCTTCAAAACCCCTTGTCATCATTATCCATGCTCTTCTCCTTTAATTCAATCTCTGTTAAAGAGATAGCCCTTCTCATTGCCAAGGCCATTGAATTTCATATGATTAGATTTAACTCAATACCCTTTTGGATACCAACTTGTCATCTACCTTGTTCACTATTGCTTCTAAACTTTGTGTCATCTGTAAATTTGATGAGCAATCCATCTCATTTTAGTTGTTTTTTAGTCATGTCCAACTCATGCTCTTGGGTGAAGGAATATTTGACTGGGCTACATATATCTTAAGTACTGTATTTAGGCACTGGGAATACAAATATACAAACCTGCCTTCAAAGAGTTTACATTTTAATGGGAGGAAGATACCATATAAAATCAAACTGAAAGGGGTGGGATGATGCAATGGGGCAAGGTGGAAAAGTAGTCCAAGGATTTAGGAGCTGAGCTGGGTTAGGAATGAACATGGATAACATGGATACCTTCTCAAATATAGGTGGTAGGGAGGAACTCACTAATGGAAGGAGGAGACAGCAGAAGTCAAAGTATCTTCCCCCATAACAAAACTGATGATAAGGAGGTAGAAAAGTAGTCTGTGGAAGAAGACCAGAATAGGGGCATGAGCAAGTGGCATTATAGAATATCCCTAATTCCTCAGGAGCAGCCCCATATCCCTGGGAGGAGGAGGAAGATATAGCTTTTCTCAGGGACCAGACTCATCCATGAGAGTAGGAGTTGAGATAAAGATTCCCAGAATTCATAATGGCTACACATTGTCTCATCTGCTTCCCAGTAAAGGTTCTATTCCTTTTTTGATCTTATTTTTTGTACAAATACAGTAACTTTTTTGTTGTTCTTAACTTCCCTCATCAGCCTCAGTTCATTGTGAGCTTTAGAATTATTTACCCAGTTCTATAGGGCTTACTTCCATCTTCTCTACATTTCTTCTTAGAATCTAAGGGTGTTTTTTATTTTTATTAATTCCCTGTGCATCACCATTGGTCTCCAGAAAAATTATACTTTTCCTCTTATTGGAATAGTGTCCCTTTGTGTGTTTGGAATTTCATTCCTGAGTATTTCTTAACCCTCCTAGTCTGACATTTGAAGCATTTTATGTTTATGGTATCCTATGTATCTTTATCTTGAACTAATTCCATTCTATTTTCCAAAAATCTGGGATGTATATGAGAGTATACCCAGATTTCATCTCCTTTATTATAAACTCTAAGAAGTGGTTACTTCTTCCAAAGGTTCCCATCATTCTAATCCCAGCATGCAGTCTTCCCTTTTTAGTGAGAATCATGTCCAGAATAGGATTTCTCACTTGTGGTTGTCTTCATCTTTTGAAGGATGAAAGTATCAATAAGGCAAGTCAAGAAGTTATTAGTTACTCTGCTTATGGCACTTCAAGAGCTGAAGATGTCAGGATGATTGAAGTCCCTCATGACTGCTCTATTACACCTCTATGCCAGGACTGTGATCATTCCCTAAACTATTCATCTATTTCCTCTTTTTGCCCAAGTGTCCTATTCAGTCAGTAACGAAAATCATTTCAGCTTCTCTCTCTTTTGACCTTCACTCAAGTTCTCCACATCGTGTTTCCCTCTTCCGGCTCCTGTATTTCCTCACATGAGTATATTTTCATAAGTTACAATACTACTTCCTCTTCTATAGAGATATACTGTGTGTACACACACACACACACACACACACACACACACACACACACACTATACACACACACCTTATTAAAAAGAAATGGGTTGGGGGCAGCTAGGTGGCACAGTGGATAAAGCAGCAGCCCTGGATTCAGGAGGACCTGAGTTCAGATCCGAACCTCAGACACTTGACACTTACTAGGTGTGTGACTCTGGGCAAGTCACTTAACCTTCATTGCCCTGCAAAAAAAACAACAACCCCCAAACCCAAAAAACCCAAACCTAAAAAAAACCGGGTTAAATAAAAAGTGGTAAAGATAGGATGAAGTAACATTATAGATACATATACATATGTATATATGTACACAGATGCACATGTGCATATCTACACACATCTATACATACATATATAAAATATATAGGTAATAAACACATAAAATTATATATATGCACATACACACATATGTGTACAGATACACACACAGTCTAGCCATGTATTTCATCCCACAAATGTTCAATGATACCAAAGACGTAAAATTTGTTTCATGTATTAGGACTCCCATTTTACTTTAGTTTGTTGGGAAATTATGTATAAGCACTTGAGGCCATAGGTTTTTCTACCAGTTCTTTCCCTGTATTTTGTCTCATGAATTGCTATGTGTCTCAGATATATTCTTTTTCATCTACTTTTTGTGACTGCTATCTGTAATATCCAACTTTGGAGATACACGTCACCGCTTTCAAAGACCATTGGTATGGGACTCCATCCTGATTGGTGCAGATCAATGCTCTGTGCCTCTGTGAGCGGCAGGGTGGAATTGGTGAGAATGGGAGCTCTTCAGATTTCCTTGAGTTATCTTCGAGTCACTGAGTCTTGTCAGACTTTGGGCACTTCCAGATTCCAGAGAGAAGATGGAAGACACTAAGCCAACTTCAGGTTGCTGAAGGAAAGACTTCAGGAAGATGTGAGGAGTGGACAGTCTCCATTATGTCCCTAACCCCAGTTTGCTACATTAGTGACTGCAGGGAACTTCCCTTTGTGTAATGTGGGGACCAATTTTTAATTGGGGAGTGCTAGCTAAACAGCTCACCACAATATTGGGGCAAGGAAGGAGACCAGCAGCCTCTCTCAAAACAGAACAAGATTTATTTTAACCAGAATGAACTTAAAAAAAAAAAACACAAACAGGATCAGTAGGATCAAGGGAAAGGAAATAAAATGGGGAAAGGGAAATTATAATACCTGAAAAAATACCACCGCCCAGGAATCAGCTGAAAATACGCAGCAGAACGCCAGTCGCTTTCCAGCTTCCACCTCGAATACTCAATTCTCCTCCCCCTAACCTAGAAACACCCCACACAGCTCCAGCCAATGGGATGGCTGCTCTGATAGTCACATGACTGCCCTCACTAGGCTTCCAATCATTATAATTTTGCCAGGCCCATGTAGGCATCAGCGAGCAGTGATGACATGAGGTGCCAGAGCCCTGGCAATGGCTACAACCAGTGTGTGGAGCACCGTGCAGTTTGTGGAGCTCCAGGCCAGTGCATGCCTAGGCATAAAAACCTCAAATAACAATTAATTCTTTACAGTAAATTTCCCATTGAATCATTGATTTTGTTTCCTTTAGGAACCCTTCATTTTGTTCAACAACCTGGAGTGTGAAGAGGTATTCTTCAAATTCCTTCACCTTTTCCTCCTTGAAAAAGATCAGCCTACACTTGGAACACAGATCATATTTACTTCACTGTGACCAAAATACAAACATCTCACTCTCAATGCAAGTTTCTGCACTATCTCCCCTGCTTTCCATAATGGTTGGAAGAAATCAAGTAACCTGATTATTTGAGTCCACTATAAATGAGTGATTTCTAATTTTATCCACATCTTCACTGCAGTCTTACTGATTTTTAATGAGAATTTATGTCATAACCGAGCAGAAGCCAGGGAGTTATATGGTTTGATGAGCTCCCTGCTCTCAGTCTGACATTCATTTCTGAAAAGTGATGTTATCAATCTCTGATAGAAAATTTGGCAAACTTTTCAGTGTCTTCAGTGTTGGGCCTTCACAATCTAACTGCATTATTTTGCTTAAAATATTATTAAGGAAGGTCTTACATATCATCCCACAATTAAATGAAATTAAAATGTGTATTCCAAAAGCTAATGATAAGCATGTTATTGTCTGCCTTTTGGAATTCTATATCACTGTTCAAATCATGAGTGAAGAGAAATAAAAGATAATGATATTTAATACATTGTATAGAGTCAAAGTAGAATGCTTCTTTTTCCTTTTCTTGATGATGTAGTGACACCCTCTGGCAACATTAATCTATTACAGTAATTTTCAACTGGTTTAGTTTAATAATGATATGTATTCTTTATAGGAAATGATCAGATGTTATGTAACTAAGTATACTCTATCCAGTGTGGAAAAAATATTACAGAAGAAAAGGGAATCCAACTGGAAATTATGGTGATTATATTTTTCAAGAAATTGGGAAATATTTGAAACTGGCCTATTCTGCTATGTTTGCATCTTCTATAACCACGAAGGAACATAATTCTTAATATCTTTATGGACAAATTTTGGCAAAATATCTAAGGCAAATATTTCTAATATATTATGTCTAGAGCAGCCTCAATGGATGACTTAAGGAAAGACACAAACTTCCCAGAAGCTGAGAAAGTATAGTAAAGTAGTGTAGTATAGTAGTAAGAGTCAAGTCAATAAGCAATTATTAAATGTTTACTATATGACAAGCCCTCTGCTAAAGTTGGGAAAAGGCACTGTTTCTGGATACTTATTACCAGTTTGACCTTGAACAAATCATTTAACCTTCTAGGGCCTCAGTTTCTTCATCTCTACAATGAGGGGGTAACACTAAATGGCTTCTGAGATCCCTGCGTTCCTAAGGTAATGAAATAACTTTTGACAAAAACTAAGTAAGGTATAAAAAAATTATCTACAAAATGAAGAGATAATACTTATGATGTCTCAAAACCAGGAAGACCAAGGTTCAATTCTGGACTGTGACATATACTGACTGTGACTTTGGGCAGGTCATTTCACTTCCTAGTGTTCTGGACAATCAATACTATAAGTTATAAAGAAGGTATCATCCTGTACTGGTAGAGTTTTTCTCAACTGGAAGTTTCCTGTACTAGACATTCTTTTTTTTTTTTTTTGGTTTTATGGTTTTTTGCAGGCAATGGGGGTTAAGTGACTTGCCCAGGGTGACACAGCTAGTAAGTGTCAAGTGTCTGAGGTCAGATTTGAACTCAGGTACTCCTGAATTCAGGGCCGGTGCTTTAACCACTGCGCCATCTAGCTGCCCCCGTACTAGACATTCTTAAAGTATTGTCCTCAGACTTCCGGAGGTCCCCAAGACCCTTTCAAGGGGTCCACAAAATCAAAACTATTTTCTTTCTTTCTTTTTTTTTTTTGCGGGGCAATGGGGGTTAAGTGACTTACCCAGGGTCACACAGCTAGTAAGTGTCAAGTGTCTGAGGTCAGATTTGAACTCAGGTCCTCCTGAATCCAGGGCCAGTGCTTTATCCACTGCACCGCCTAGCTGCCCCAATTTCTCCAATTTCAAATCCATGGACACTGTTCCCCATTGTCTTTAATTTTAATTGTGTTATGGTTTCTAAAAGATGACATTAAAATATCTGTCTTACATGCATTTATAATTCCTATGCAACCTAGAATATAGTATAATTTCATGGAGTATCACAAAATATTTAGAAATTAAGTATATTTTAACATTCTTATTCAAAAGAATGTAAATCTTTTTTTAATTAAAAAAATTATTTAAAGTAATCATTCTTAAGTGACTTGCCCATAGTTACATAGCTGGTAAGTACCTGAAGCTGGATTTGAACTCAGGTCTTCTTGACTCTAGGGCTGGGGTTCTATCCACTGGGCTACCTAGCTGACTCAAGACTGTATGTTTTGTGATCTAGTTTTTCAGTCTTTTCAATTCTTTCTTTTCATTTTAGTGTACTTTTCTGATATGTTTACCCAACTCTGAGAGAACAACATTAAAGCAATACAATTAATAGCAATAGTAGCTGTTTTTACAATTCGCTTAATTTTCTTTTAAGAATCTAGATACTAAAAAAAAAAGAATCTAGATACTATGCCATATAAGAATATATACTGTTTGATGGTCTGTGACACCTTAAATCAATCAATTTCATTAAGGGTTTACTATATGCCAGGGACTATGTTAGGGGCTGGTGATTCAAAGATAAAAAAAAATGGAACAATCCCTACTCTCAGGGAGTGTGTGTGTGTGTGTGTGTGTGTGTGTGTGTGTGTGTGTGTGTGTGTGTGTGTGTGTGTGTACATAAGCTAGGAAAGGAGGGCACTAATAATTAGGGGGATCAGGAAAGATAGCGTTTGGGGCTGAATCTTGAAGGACAGAATGATTCTTTGAAGTGGAAATAGGAGGGCAATATACTACAGAGCTGTTGATGTTGGGCTGTTGTTTTCAGGCATGTTTGACTCTCCATGACCCCATTTGGCGCTTTCTTGGCAAAGATACCCAAATGGTTTGCCATTTCCTGCTCCAGTTCATTTTACAGATGAGAAAACTGAAAACAGAGAGGGTGAAGTGATTTTCCCAAGGTTACACAGCTAGTGTCTGAGGCCAGATTTTAACTCAAGAAAATGAGTCTTTCTGATTTCAGGTCCAGCACTCTCTCTGCTGAGTCACCTAGCTTCATTCCAGAACTGGGGGACAGCCAATGTAAAGGAATAGAGATAGGAGACGTGTTGAGTGGGAGAAATAGAGAGAAGCTAATTTAACTTGACTGTAATGTGAGAAAGGGAAAAATATATCATGAAGCTGTAAATATAGGTTAGGATCAGATTGTAAAGGGCTTTAAAAACCAGAGGAATTTATATTTAAAATTAGAGGCAATAGGGATTCATTAGAGTTTATTGAATAGAGAAGCAACATAAGCACATTTGTGCTAAAGGAAAATCACTTTAGCAGCTGTGTGGAAGATGGATTGGAAGGGAGAGACACTTGGGGTGAGGGGACCAATTAGAAAGTCAGTGCAATAGTCCAGGCAAGGAGTGATGAAGGCCTGCACTAAGGTTGTGACTAAATAGGGGGAAATGATCAAATTTGAGAGATGTTTCAGATGTAGAAATATCTAGATTTAGCAACTTATTGTATATGCAGAGCTAAGGGGGAGAGTGAAGAGTGAGAATAATGCCAAGGGTGACTTGTCTAAAAGTATGATTGCAATCCCTTTTTTTAAAAAAACAAACAAAACACTATCTAATGCTTATTAAATTTTGATCAACCACTCATTTTATCCTGTATGTACCTGAATTTTTAAAAATATATTTCTTGTATGCAATAAATGGGATTTAAAAAAATCCCTTCTGTCATTCTCTTCCACTTGAGGGGGAGGGGAACTGGATGTTAATCAATTTACATTTAAGGTTATGATTGTTAGGAATGCCTTTTTATCCACTTATTTCTTTTGTATTCTGTCTCCCCCCACCCCCATTTTTTTAGGAGTGAATATTTCATCACTATAACTACTTTTGCTTACACTCATTTAAACCCTAGGCTTTCCCCACATGTTCTCCCCAACAGTTCTATCTACAGTTCCTGTTTAACTGCTATATATTCCAAATTCCTTGGGTTGCTTAAATTCTTTGCTTCTCTTTCTTTTCATTTACTTATTTATTCCACCTTTTTACATCTTCTTCCTTCTCCATATAAGAATGAAGTTTAAATCTTCTTTGTCCCCCTCAATTAGTTCTCTATTCAACTTCAATTAGAATAACATTTGTTTGGGGTTCAATTAGAATAACATATAATTTTGGCACTCTTTTCTGAGAAGCGTTCATTTACATGGCTTCCTTATTTTAATCTCCACCTATAAGATTTTAATAATAGGTCTAAACAAAACAAAATCTAGTCTCTTCTGAAGTCTATCTTCCTGTTCATGGGTAGTAGGATTACATGTTCCTTCCATTAAAACACCTCATAAAAAAGTTTGGGAGTGCTTTGAGAAGACAAGAGTTGAGCTACCTGCTCTATCTCATTCCTGTGTTACTACACTGTAGATCTCAAACCACGTCCTTCCCTCCTATTTTTTGGTTGGGTTTTTTAACCCTTGGTGGCATGACTTTTCTGTCGTTCCTTTTCCAAAGAAATATCAGTTCAAGAAAAAGGCAATGGGATGTGATGAATTATTCTCAATGTGACTCCCTACCTCTGTCATTACCACTTACCCATCCTAATTTCGGTATATCCTACTTCTGAATCTCTACCCACCCCAACAATCCACCAAATAGGTTTATTCACCCTCAGTTCTGTTAAACATAACTCAGTCTAAAAAGTTGTTTCCTAAAGTCTTTATGCCCCCACACCAGAGCTATCATGAGCTCCTTGTTACTCCCTCTGCTCTGCAGCCCTTCTTCCTATCACCATGAGTATATACCTTTTGTTTCCCTGTCCAGTGTAAGACTAGACTCCTGCTATTAGTCTCTTGCAACTGGAGAGTCCTTTATTTCTATTGCTCCTATCCTACTCTCTTATACCCTTTCATGCTTGTTGAGAGAATGAATGACTATTCCTTTTCTACTCACATCCAGACTTAGTGTGTGTATATCTCTGGCTTTTCTCTGCTTATTTCCATTTCCCCATTAAAATTTTTGTTTTTGTTTTTATTTTTGTTTTTTTGTTGTTGTTGTTTTTGCAAGGCAGTTGGGGCTAAGTGACTTGCCCAGGGTCACACAGCTAGTAAGTGTCAAGTGTCTGAAGCCGGATTTGAACTCAGGTACTCCTGAATCCAGGACTGATGCTCTATCCATTGTGCCACCTAGCTGCCCCTTATTTCCATTTTCAATGGAAGATTATGAAAGAGAAAGGGAAAAGAGAATTTATTGAGCTGAAGGAAGAAATTAGGTAAATTGGAGAAGTTTAGACTATATACAATAGTCTGAATTTGAATTTGAGAAAGAGAAATTGAGAAAAATTTGAAGAAGGATAATCTCCTGGCCTATTTACTGGTCCAGATCTTCTTCTGAGTTGAAAGAGGAACTGGGTCAAGCACAACTAAGGAGGACATAAAGGAAATAGAGAGGATTAAGGAGGATCAAACATGATTAGGAAATAGAACTCTTCAGGAGACTCAAGAGGGAAGAAAAGATAACATGGAAAAAACAAGGTAAATAAGAAAAGGTAAATGGAGCAATCAGAGAGTAAAGAAAATTGAAACAGAAGGTTGTTGCAAGGTGGAAGGGAGATAGGTATGATTGTGGAATTATTGATATTAAGGAAGGAAGTTTGAAATTGGTTGCAAAAGTTTTAACCAAGTGCTTAGGGTTAAGGTGTGTTCATAAGCTCTTCATTGTGAGTAGGAGATGGTATGGGAGGTTGGTATTCCTGTCATAGTCAACTGACTATTATCAGTGTTGTAAGTGTGAGCTGAGCTGATGTACTTCCTGGAGGAGAAGGTAAAGGGGCTCAAAAAAGCCTTGTTCACACTACAGGCTGCTAGGGTAAATGAAGTGTTCCTTTAAAAAAATATTTGTTTTATTGTCAATATATGAAATAAAACAAGAATTTCCATAACATAGTAGAATAAAAAAGATGATTGTACAAATCTATACAACAAATCTGTACAACTTTCTATTCCTTTTAAAAAATAACGAAGTTATCATGTAAATTTTTTTTCTTCCCTTCCCTTCCCTTCCCTCACCCTAGAGATGGCTACCATTAGACCCAAATATGTGTGTGTGTATATATGCATGTGTGTATAGGTATGTGTATATACATATATCTGTATACATATACATATATATGCAAACTAATTCCATACATACTTGTATTTATCTGTTTTTTCCTCTGGATGCAGATAGTGTTTTCCTTTATATGTACTTTGTAATCAGTTTGTTATTTATAATAGTCAAAATTACTTAGTCTTTCAAAGTTGTTCTTAAAATCATATTGCTACTACTGTATACAATATTCTCTTGTTTCTTTAGGAGGTTTTTTGTTTTTGTTTTTGTTTTTTTTTGCAGGGCAGTGAGGATTAAGTGACTTGCTCAGGGTCACACAGCTAGTGTCAAGTGTCTGAGGCCACATTTGAACTCAGGTACTCCTGAATCCAAGGCAGGTGCTTGATCCACTGTGCCACCTAGCTGCCCCCTATTCTCTTGTTTCTGATCATTTCACTCTTCTTTATTTTGTACAATTCTATCCATGTTTTTTTCTAAAATCAATGATCTCAGTATTATAGCACAGTAGTATTCCATCATGATAATAGACTACAACTTGTTCAGCCATTCCCCAATTGAACAAAGTATTCCTAAAGGAAATAAGAAATAAGGTTTTCATAGGGTAGAGGGGATGGGGAGCATGTGAGGAGACAACTGGAGACTTAACTTTATTAGAATTCTGGAGAATAGCCTTCTTGGCTGCACAGAAGAGACAGGAAAGGGAAAGGACCATTGCAAATTTAGTTCAGCAAGAGAGGTGAGGCTCTTCCTGAAGAGGAAGGAGCTAGATGGTGTGAGGAGAAAGAAACCTCCTAAGATCAATATAACAGAGCTATAGAAACTATCAGATAAGAGATGACCCAAGAAAGGTTAAAAGAAAAGTAGTCATGATTGGTGATTCCTTGTTTGGAGCTAATAAGGCATAGGTTTGTCAACCTAAAAAAGCAAAAGACAGGTCTTTTATCTTCCTTAAGCATTTATCAAAGACATAACAGAGAATCTCCCAAGATTTAGGAAAATGAATGACAGCTACACACTTCTGTGTCACATAGACAGAAATGAAAACAGCAGGTCAAATGTAAAATAATGTTGTCAAAAATTATGAAGCATGAGAAATAAACCAAAGATATTTGACACATAAATTGTGCTTTCTTCACTATTGTTCATTGAAGGCTTGAATGTAGAAGAGAAATGACTAATTTTAGAAAGAGGCAAAGGATTAAAAAGGAAGACAGAACAAGATAAATAAGAAAAAGTAAATAGGGTAATTAGAGAGTAAAGCTAATTGAAACAGAAAGTTGTAAGATTAAAGGGAGGTAGGTGTAATTGTGGAATTGTTTGTAAATTGTTGATAATGTTAATTTTTTAAAATAATGTTGGGGGCAACTAGGTGGCACAATGGATAGAGCACTGGCCCTGGAGTCAGGAGGACCTGAGTTCAAGTCCAGCTTCAGACATTTGACACTTAGTAGCTATGTGACCCTAGGCAAGTCACTTAATCCCAATTGCCTCACCAAATAAATAAATAAATAAATAAATAAATAAATAAATAAATAAATAAAAATAATGTTAGACTATCCACATAGCCCTCCTTATTTAGAATGTGGGGACTGAGAAGGTATTTGGACTTCAGGATCAGGATTTAAAATATAAGGATGAGATGAAGTACAGTTATGCCTTCTATATCACAACTTTCCCCATCACCATTTCATTATATCATTGGTTGGCATAAGAGATTAAATGGGAATCTGGGGGGAGTTTTGCAAAAGCTGAAGATGACACACAAACCCTATAGATGACACAGAAAAATTAAAAAACTTAGAAATGAGTAAAATATATGTATTGTATTGTATAATATTAACATTATTTTATCTTTTAATACCATAATTATTCAAACTTCTTCTCTGGTACAAAAGGAGCCCCCCCCCAATTTTTTTTTTTGGTGAGGCAATTGGGGTTAAGTGACTTCCCCAGGGTCACACAGCTAGTAAGTGTTAAGTGTCTGAGGCAGGATTTGAACTCAGGTCCTCCTGAATCCAGGGCTGGTGCTCTATCCATTGTGCCACCTAGCTGCTCCCCAAAAATTTTTTGTGAATTTTCCAGATCAGGTGGGAGAAGGAGGAGGGGGGAGAGCACTGTATAAAAAGAAAGAAGGAGGAGGAGGAGGAGGAGGAGAAAGAGAACGAGGAAGGAAGGAAGGAAGGAAGCATGCAGAAGTTCACAGGAGGTAAAATCCAAGAAAAAAGACAGTAGTAGAATACATGGTTTCACATTTATAACATAAAGAAGAGGCTTGGGATAGGGACTTTGATCCTACCAGCCAAAGGAAATCAATTCAAAAGACAGACTAAATAACTACGGATTCTAATTATCTAGTTTGCTTGTCTTTGTTCCAAAAGAATTTAACCCCAGGGTTAAGAATCTGAGAGTTGATGGACTCCTTACTGCAAAAAAACTGCTTTTACCTAATCTGACAATTGAGTATGTGCCAGGGCCTTGAGCTAAAGTTTAGCCCCTAGGCAAAGTACTTAAAAAAAAAAGAGGGGGGGGGAATCTAAGTCAGCCAGCTCTGTCCTCTGACTGGGAAGAGCTAACACCTCAGTTGAAGATCACATTCCCAGGCAAGACGGAAAATAGTAGGGTACAGCAGAGACATGTAGTGACACCCAGTAGGGAGCAGCAGAGACACAACCCAGAGTGACAGAGAGGGCGATGACATCATCAGAAGCTAGGCAGCTTCTGATGCTCCTTCATACATGCGTGTTCCCCATCCATGATCCCTATGCTGATGGTTCCTTTCTCCCCATTGGAAGTTTATATATTATTTGTCACAGAGGATGCCCCAAGTGTTGTTTCCTTTGGTGGTGTGGTATTAGATTGTTTTATTGCTACTTTTCTTATTATGCTATTTCATTAAATGCCTTTAAAAAAACCTCATATTTTATTCATTCATTTGTTTGTTGTTAGTTAGTTAGTTCATTTGTTTGTTTGCCTCTGGTTGACTAGTAAAAGCCCCAATGGTTGGAGCTTGTAAACTGGTTTTCACTGGATGTGTACTCAGAGTCCTAGGAAGCCTGGGTACCTTTTCTAGAGGGACCATTTGTGAAAGGGTATGCACAAAGTACTACATACAAATACCATTCCTCTTTTCCACCTCTTCAGATGGTATTTTTTATTTTTCTCATTTTAGATATAGAAGGGTAACATATATATATGTATACATACATACATACACACATATAACAATATATTACATGAATCATATTAATAGAGTATATAATATATTACAAGTTCTCTGATCATGAGTCCAAATGTACCAACACATTCCCATAATCTTTCACTCCCCTGAGTCCCCATTCTTTTTATTCTTCCTTTTTTTTTTTAGCCAAGAATGATGTACGTATTCAGCCTCTTAAGTCAATAATCAGCTACAAGCAGTGGAGCTCAGGTGTCTAATATACACCAAAATAATTGGCATACCACACTAGAAGCAATTAAAATCCAAATCTTGAGTTGAAAGTTTTTGAGAAAGATACCATTTATGCAGAACAGATATTTACTCACCTTAACAAAGGTAAAGCAGGATAACAACTGTTTATCAAAGTTTAGTGTGTAAAATGGAGCACATGTAATCATACTTTAATGGTCAGTGGAGCTCAGGTATCTGACACTTATTGAATGGAATGTAATATAAATTCTATGACTATACTAAAGTATACAGAACCATGTCATATCAGAGAGTATAGGATTATTGTACGAAGACTACTATGGGCATCTAATAAATGCTTAATAATATACTTCAAGCACCCATAATTTCATCTGCTTAGGTATTCCCTCTACTTGCATAGATCACAATCTTTGTCCACTCCTTGATCTATTTCTCAAGTTTAGCACTAGATGACCAAAATTCTAGCCAGGAGAGTAAGCAGGAATAAGGAGTTAAAAAACAAGATGCCACAGTGGAAGACCTAGGAAAACATGAGAGCTCTGGAAGCTTGGGGCACTAGGGCACTAGTTAGTTGGAGAAACACACAAAATAATGGAAGTGGGATGGTTCCATATGTAGGTTCTGTCAATTTAAAAAAATTGTATGGGGCTGACCCTGAGCTCAATGAAAAGCAGGCAATTCTCTTCTCTCTCTTGTAGTGAATATCCTGCTGTTTCCAGGATCCAGAGATCAAATAATGTGAGTTAAATAGGCATTTGTGGGATGACCCAAGAATCTAAGCATCATTTTCTTTTCTTTCTTTTTTTTGGTGAGGCAATTGGGGTTGACTTGCCCAGGGTCACACAGCTAGTAAGTGTCAAGTATCTGAGGCCAGATTTGAACTCAGGTCCTCCTGACTCCAGGGTCGGTGCTCTATCCACCGTGTCACTTAGCTGCCTCCTCTAAGCATCATTTTTTTCCCTAAGCAACATTTTTAACAAAGCTTCTTAAACTTACATGACCCATATGAGGTCATGTAAGTGAATGTGTGGGTTGCAAAAAGTTTGGTAAATAAAACATTATATATACATACTTTACATACCTATATGCCTGGGGTAGCATAAAAATTTCTTGGGCAAAAAAGGGTGGAGAGTGGGAAAAGTGTAAGAAGCCCTGATTTATAACGTTTCTATGCAACACTACTCCAAGTGTCAAACTGACTTTGGAATGAAATCTTGGAAAAAGTTTATTTCCATGTTAAAGATTTTCTGTATTATAAATTTACAAAGATGGAAGTTATGTGGAAAATTGTTAATCATGGAATAATTTCATCTCAATTTTTATGAAGTGTGTGTGTGTACATGGTATGTTTTATTTGACCACACTATGTAAACTGCTGCAAGCAGAACATATTCATACAAAAAAGCTGCAAAGACTTGAGACTCATGGATTTGACTGTTCCCACTTTTCAGTTGCATATCTGCTATATGTAAATACTGCAGCATCATAAATGCCAAGTTTTTAAATTACTCAGACAATTGTCTTTGTCCCCAGTGTTTATTAGGCAGTTAGATGGCACAGTGGATGGAGCCTGGATCTGGAGTCAGAAAATCTAAGTTTAAATTTAGCTTCAGACTCTTACTAGTTGTGTGACCCTGGACAATTTTGGAAACTTCTTAAAAATTTTGAATCTTGGAGGTTTCATTGATCTTTTTGCATTTCTGCCATCTGAATAACTTTTTGCTTAGCTCCAGAATTGAATGTTCCTCCTTGAAGAGATGGTGTGCACAGGATATACTGAGTTGGAGTTATTTTATATGCAGCTTGAACTAGCACAGCTGTGGCAGCCTTGCCTCATTTTTCTCAAATGTAAATGGGGATTGTTGTGAGGACCAAATGTGATAATATTTATAAAGCACCTAGCATAGCACCTAGTACATAGTAGACACTACGTAAATAATTTGTTCTGACTTTCCCCCAATTTATAAAATCGGGATTTTTTTCTTTCCAGTTCCTCACAAAAAGAATTGCTTTAAATATTTGTGTACATATAGGTCCTTTCCCTCTTCTGTTGATCTCTTTGGGGTATCAGGCTAATAGTGACATTATCAGGGCAAAGTGTGAACACAGTTTTAGTGAATTTTGGAGCACAATTCCAAATTACTTTTTAGAATAGCTGGATTGATTCATAGCTCCACCAAAAGTGCATCAGTGTACCTATTTTCTTGCAGATACTCCAACATTTTACATTTTTCTATTTGTCAATTTTGCCAATTTGATGCACAAAAGATGGTACATCAGATATTAACTAGGTGACACAGTGGATAGAGAACTAGACCAAACTCAGGAAGACTCATCTTTGTAAGTTCACACCTGGTCTCAGACACTTACTAGCTGTATGACCCTGGGCAAGTCACTTAACTGTTTGCCTCAGTTTTCTCATGGGCTGGAGAAGGAAATGGCAAAGCATTCTAGTATATCTGCCAAGAAAACCCCAAATGTGTCATGCAACTGAAACTGACTAAACAACAACAAAAACCAAGGATATTAGTGCTGAATAAGCATATTTATGATTATCATAGAATTAAGAATTTTATAAAGTTAGAGAAGCATCCTCCTTACCTGGAGGTGTTTGGGGGTGCAGGGAGGAGGTTGGAAATTTTATCATTCCCTGTATTCATTGTCAATTGAAAGACTAGTTGACTATGTCATATCATTTAATATACCTCAGTGGTTTGTACATGTATATGTATGTGTATGTGTATGTGTATGTGTATGTGTATGTGTATGTGTATGTGTATGTGTATGTGTATGTGTATGTGTATGTGTATGTGTATGTGTATGTGTTTGTGTTTGTGTATGTGTGTAAGAAGAAAGAAAAAGAAAAAAGAAGAAAGAAGAAGAAAGAAGGAAGCTTATGTCTTTCATAATCATGGATAAGTGAAAATTTTGTAACCAGAAGTGCGATGCATGAGATCATAAAAGACCAAATAGAGATGTTCAATTATATAAAATAATAAACCTTTTGCATACCTAAAATCAATATAGTTAAAATAAGAGACAATATGTATCAGAGAAAATCTTTACATTAAACAAAATTACAAAACATTTCACATAAAGTCAGATATAAATCACTGGAAAAATATTACTTGCTCATGGGAAAGCCAATATAATAAAAAAAGAAAATTCTACCCAAATTAATCTACTTATTCAGTGCCATAGTAATCAAACTACCAAAAAATTTTATAGAGCTAGAAAAAAACACAATAAAATTCCTCTGGAAGAACAAAAAGTCAAGAATATCAGAGAAATCAATGGGGAAAAAAGGTAAAGGAAGGTGGCCTAGCTGTACCAAATCTCAAACTGTATTATAAAGTGGTAATTATCAAAAGAATACAGTAATGGCTAAGAAATAGAGTGATAAATCAGTGGAATAGAATAGGTACCCAATACATCATAGTAAATGACCATAGTAATTTAGTGTTTAATAAACCCAAAGACCCAAGTTTTGGGGACAAAAACTCACTATTTGACAAAAACTATTAGAAAAACTGGAAAACTACAGCAGAATTGGATACAGATCAACATTTCACACTGTATATGAAAAGAAGGTCAAAATGGCTACATGATTTATACATAAATGGTGATACTATAATCAAATTAGGAGACTATGGAGAGGTTAGTTACTTGTCAGACCTATGGATAAGGGAAGAATTTAGGACCAAAGAAGTATAGAGAAAAAATGTAAAATGAACAATTCTGATTATATAAAATTTAAAAGTTTTTGCACAAACAATACCAATGAAACCAAGATTAGAAGAAAAACAGAAAACTGGGGGAAATTTTTATAGCAAGTATTTTTGATAAAGGCCTCATTTCTCAAACATATAGAGACCTGAGTCAAATTTATAAGAATACAAGTCATTCCCCAAATGATAAATGGTCAATGAATATGAATAGGCAGCTTTCAGATTGAAGAAATCAAAGCTGTCTATAGTCATTTGAAAAAATGCTCTAAATCACTATTTATTAGAGAAATGCAAATTAAAACAACTCTGAGGTACTACCACATAGTCATCAGATTGGCTAATATGACCAAAAAAAGGAAAATGATTAATGTTAGAAGGGATATGAGAAAACTGGGACTAATGTACTATTGGTAGAATTATGAACTGATCAAACCGTTTTGGAGAACAATTTGTTCTCCCAAAGGGCTATAAAATTGTGCATATCCTTTTATTTGGCAATACCACTAGTAGACCTGTATCACAAAAAGATAAGAAGGAGGGAGACCTATTTATACAAAAATACTTATAGCAGCTCTTTTTGTAGTGGCCAAGAATTAGACATTGAAGAAATGCCCATCAATTGAGGAATGGCTAAAAAAAAACTGTAGTATATGATTTTAATAGAATATTATCATGCTATAAGAAATGACAAGCAGGATGATTTCAGAAAAACCTAGAAACACTTATATTAACTGATGTATAGTGAAGTAAGCAGAACCAGGAAATTATTATTGTACAAAGTAACAGAAATATTGTATAATGATCAATTATGAATGAATTAGCTATCCTGAGAAATACAATGGTCCAAAACAATCCCAAAGGATTCATGATGAAAATGCTGTCTGCCTCCAGAGAAAAAATTGAATGTCTTCTCAATACAGACTGAAGCATACTTTCTCTCTTTCTATGTTTCTTTCCCTTCCTTCCTTCCTTCCTTCCTTCCTTCCTTCCTTCCTTCCTTCCTTCCTTCCTTCCTTCCTTCCTTCCTTCCTTCCTTCCTTCCTTCCTTCCTTCCTTCCTTCTTTCCTTCTTGCTTACTTTTTTCCTTACTTCCTTTCTTTTTTTTATTTGAGTGTTGTTGAACAAAATAACTAACGTGGAAATGTTTTACGTGATTGCACATGTATAATTTATGTCATATTATTTACCATCTCTGGGATCAGGAAGGGGAGGAAGGGAGAGATAGAATTTTGAATTAAAAATTGTTTAAAATGAATGTTAAAAATTGTTTTTAGGGGAAAATAAAATATTTAAAACTAAAAAAAGAAAGAAAATCTTTGCATTAAATATCTCTGGTAAAAGGCTGATGCTCAAAATATATAGGGAATTAATACAAAAACACAAGATTAAGAACCATGAATTCTCAAATATATAGGTAGTCAAAGGATTTGAACTGTTTTTAAAATGAGAAAGACAAACTCTAAATAACCAGTTGGGAAAAAATGTTCGAAATCACTAATAGTCAGACAGATGAGATTAAAACAACCCTGTAGTGTTGCCTGATACTCATCAATTTAGCCTCATGCTTGTTGTTGAATATCACTAGTGTTCTGGCTCTTTTCCTATTCTCCATGATTTCAAAAAGATTACTACTCCCTTGGATCCTGCTGACTCATTGTTGTTGAATGCATTGCCTCCATATACAGGCACACCTTTTTGGCTATGGCCCTTCCAAGACTCTGTTCAATAACTCGGTCTTTGATTTCAACTGAAGTGGTCCTGAAGTAACTTTCACACCTTTTTTCAGTGCCCCCCAAACCCATCTCTCTTCCAAACTTCCTTATCTCTGTTGAGGGCAACACTGTCCTTCCAGTCACCCAGATTTGCAGCCTGTGCATCATTTTTGTCTCCTCACTTACTCACTCCATCTATCAAATCAATTGCCAAATCCTGTTATTTCTCTCTTCACAACATAGTTTGCATCCATTCCCCTCTCTCCACCCACACAGTCACTACTTGAGTTCAGGCCTTCATCACTTCTTGCCTGTAATATTGCAACAGTACCTTTAATATCCTCCCTGCTTCAAGTCACTCCCAACTTCAATCCATTCTCCACATAGCAACCAGGTGATTTTCCTAGAGTACAGGTCCGACCATGTTGTTCCCCTTCCCAATAAACTTCAGTGGCTCCCTATTACATCTAGGAGCGCATATAAACATTTCTGCTTAGTATTTAAAATACTTCATAAGTCAGTCCTTAACTACCTATATAGGTTTATTTTCTATTCCTTCTCTTCACACATATTACAGTCTGGTCAAACAGGTCTTCTTACTTTTCCTCAAACATGGCACTACACTTCCCATTCCCATGCCCTTGTACTGGTTGACTCCCATGCCTGGAATGTACTTCCTCTTCACCTTTACCTCCCAAAGTCCCCAATCTCCTGGAAGAGTGAGCTCAAGCGCTGTTTTCCCTATGATGCCTTTTATCACCTCCCTCTCCTCCCCCAAAACCACAGAAAACAAACTTGTGCTCTCCCCACCCAAATTCCCTTGTATATATTTTGTAAATAATTATGCTTGTACATGATTTCTCCCCTTATAGAATGTAAGTTCCTTAAGAACATGAACTATTTCATTTTATTTCTGAACCCTTAGTACATAGCAAAGTGCCTGGCACATAGTGGGTGTTTAACAAGTGATTGATTGATTGATTGATTGATCTGAGATAGAATTCATCTGCGTTTGGCAATTTGAATTCATTTAAATTGGCTAGGTACTATTGTAATGTCATTCTGGTTCTACTAGAGGTGTGGGGTGTCCTGGAGTCTTCTAAGGGATCAGCAGAAAGCTTTATGGTTTGTAGCAATATCAGAGCTGGGAACAGGCAGGAAAAGAAAGATGGCCATGAGACTGGCTATGTTTTTGAAGAAATGAGATACAGAGATTGCATGTATGTTGTATAAAGTTGTACACATAGCAGCTTGTGAAAGACTAGGTTATTAAAAACAGCCTGACAAGAGCCAGAGCCAAAAAAATTCATTTGGGGACAAGAGTGGGCAGTGCCCCAAATCCATAGCAAAAACTTTGGTTTAGTAAAACTATACAGCGGGTATAGGATCTTATAAATGGGGGAAGCCTCAGTCTCTAGTTATACCCTACTTATAGCTCTCCCTCTGTCTTCTGTTTAAGTGTAGCTATGAACAGCTCCAATTTGCTTTCTGCCTTTATTTCTGCCTCTTGAATGGGAAACAGTTGCTTCTGGATAGTTCTGGACAACTAGATAATTCCTTCTTTGGGCTCCAATTTGCTCTTATTTTTATTCTTTTTTTTGTGTGTGTGAGGCAATTGGGGTTCAGTGACTTGCCCAGGGTCACACAGCTAGTAAGTGTCAAGTGTCTGAGGTCAGATTTGAACTCAGGTTCTCCTGAATCCAGGGCTGGTGCTCTATCCACTGTGCCACCTAGCTGCCCCTATTTTTATTCTTTACTTTACCCTTTCTACTTTGAAATTTGTTTCTCCTTCCTGGTAAAAAGAAAACACAAAAAAGCAAAATAGAATAGTCTCTCCTGTGATATGTTTCTGTTGCACTATCTGCCACAAGCAACTCTCACTTGCTTCATCATTTACTCCCCCAAAAGCTAAAAAGCCATGAGTAAATTTTAAAAATAAATATTAGTATACATTCTGGAATTTTCCCTTCCTGACACTTTTCTTACAAAGGCATACCATTATTTGATATTCATCCTTGGTTATGAGCTTCACCTCACATTTCTACATCCTGACTCAGACATTTACTGGCTATGTGGCCCTGTGTAAGTCAGTTAACCTCTTTCTACCTCAGTTTCCACTTCTATAAAATGGGGGCAATAATAGACCATAAGGTAGTGTCGTGAGGATAAAATGAGATAAGATTTATAAAGTGCTTTTCAAATCTCAGTGGTCGTATAAATGCAAACCATTTTGATGATAATGGTGATGATGTTACTTTGAAATCTGAAGTTATTTGAGAGTTCTTTATACATTCACTTTAGTTTCTTTGGCTATCTCTTCCCTCCCTGAAACCATTCAAAATTTTATGGCCAGAATTATATTTATAGAGTTTTTAGCCTCATGCCTTTTTTGGGTCTAACCATCAATCAAGCAGTCTTTATAATAAGTGCATAGAATAAGCTGGCTCTCTGTTAAGAGCTGGGAAAACAAACACAAAAGTGAAATAGTCCCTGATCTCAAGGAATTTTATATTCTAACAAGGGAAGCAACATGTACATATACAAATATATGCAGGGTATATCTAGAATGAGTTCAATATAGTTTTGGGAAGAAGCTACTAGCAGCTTGGTAGGGGTAAAGGGGCAATAAAAGTCTCATGTAGGAGGTGGTACTTGAACTGAATCTTGAAGGAAATTGGGGTTCTAGGAGACAAAGTGAGGAGGAAGACCATTATAGGAACTGAGGAGATCCAGTGCAAAAGTTCAGAGAAAACCATAAAATCATATTTTTTCAATGAATTTTCAAAATCTGCCTTCCCGAAGTCTCAGTATGTCTTATTGTCTTATTGTGCCCACTATACCTTTCTTTGGCTATTAGAAATTCTAATCTGATATCTAAAAGAATTGTGGGACTTGTGTGAACCAAACTGATTCCATCTTGTAAAACTGACTCCCTATCAATTCTTAAGTTTAATTTTCCTTTAAATTCTACCTCCTTGCTAATCATGGGAATTGAGTGAAATTCTGTTTCACATCTGGGAAAGTGTACTTGCTTGCTCTATCCCCTCCTAATTCCCAAAACTTGCTCATCTTCCCAACTTGGAAAGTCCCTAATCTTTTCTCCAATTAGGAATCAGATTGCCTAATTTTGTATTCTGGTTTATATCTTGTTAATTGTTTTATCTTAATGAATAAAAATATGTCTACCCCTGTATTTGGGATCCTATGTCAAGCTGAGGAGGCCTGGTGCTGATTTGTTATGATTTGGCATGCATTGCCTAATAAATCGTGCTCAGAAGCTTGAACTTTTGTTTCCTCAGTAATTTCAGATTTTACCCATCACATATCCTTACTTGATGCCAAGGTTCCCATTATTAGTTTACAAAATCACAGAATTTCAGAGTTGGAAGGGACCTCAGTGCTTAGGGCTGATATAACCTATCCCTGAAAAGAAACCATTCTATAGAATTTCAAACAAGTGATCTCATCTAGCCTTTTCTTAAAGATTCCCTATGATGTTTTTGCTTGAGAAGCAATGTCCAAACTCATTTAAAGAGTTTTCATCACTAGCTAGGCATAAACTGGAGATTAAAAGGCTCCTGAGGAGATCAGCCCTTCATCCCAATCATTTTAAAGATATCACTGAATTCCTCAGCTTCCACATTAAGTCTCTTCAACCACCTTCTCAAGCTCACATAAAAACCTGATTCCTTTCTGTTTTTGCCCAAATTGGGCACCTACTCCTATCCCGCTGTTTCCTTAGGATTTCACTTTATCCTCTAGTGCAAATTCATCTCCATTGTCCATCCAGTAGCTGCATACTACTGAGAATGCTCTGATGTGTTAGGTGTTGGTTTTCTATACTTTGTGTTTCCTTGTGCATACATTTGTACTTGCTGAGCTAAGCTCATTCCCTCTTTATTTTTGAAATAGTTCCAGGCCTTCTTATCTTTGTTTTTGTTTGTTTGTTTGGTTTGTTTTTGGTCAGGGCAATGAGGGTTAAGTGCCCAGGGTCACAGCAGCTAGTAAGTGTTAATTGTCTGAGGCCAGATTTGAACTCAGGTCCTCCTGAATCCAGGGCCAGTGTTTTATCCATTATACCACCTAGCTGCCCCTGCCTCCTTATCTTTGAAAAAAACTATTAAATTTTTTTAATGCTTTGAATTTTGGCAATTTTGGAATGTCATTATTTATTACATTGTCTCTAAGGAATTATCCAGTTCCTTACTAGTGACCTCCAGCCATTTGTAAATATACTATATATACCATTGATCTACCAATAAGACATTTTGTTGCTTTCCTTTCTTGGAGTGGAGATACAGAAGAGCTCAGGAACACATACAAAATAAAAAGAATCCCAACTCAAATGTTTATTATCTGTGTGTTCTTCAGCAAGTCTCTTTCTTAGTCTTGCTTGGTCTCAGTTTTCTCATTGGCAAAATGAGAGTGTTAAACTTCACTATATCTATGATCCTTTGAAACCCTGGAATACCACAGCCATGCTGTTTTCCTTCTTCGGAGATGCTACTTGAGTCCTACTCATATTTGATTGATTTGTGTTCACTATATCATAAAAGGGCTGGTCTAAAATTCTTTACAAGCAACATTGGCCATTAAATGGGTCCTACCCATTGAAACATGCTGACCTCATGCAACCCTGACAGAAATGTAAATACTTGGGCACACATCCAGCACAAACAGCCATGACTGCTCCTCCACTTCCATGGATCTGCTGCTTCACCTGTCCCACTATGTTAATAGTTAAAATGTCAAATTCACTTTCTTTATTACCCAGTCTGTGCACTGTCATGTAAACAACCAAGACCAGGACTGTTGTTTCTAACTTTCCCAATTTTTTCCTCCTGAGAATTGCTAGGGACATGACTCACAATGATCCTTCTTTATCTGTCTTCATTGTTGCTCTCCTTAGCATCTAATTTCATTCCTTTATGTAGTCAGTTTCTTCCTCCCTTCCAAAAAAAAAAAAAAAAGAAATTAAGGATTATGGAGGTCAACTGGTCTGCAAAGTGTATACTTTCTGTTATTCAGCCTTTCAGTCATGTCTGACTCTTCACGAGTCCATTTGGGGTTTTCTTGGCCAAGATACTGAAATATTTTGTAACTTCCTTCAGTTCTTTTCACAGACAAGGAAAATGAAGCAAACAAGGTTAAGTGACTTGCCCAGGATCACACAGCTAGTAAGCATCTGAGGCCAGATCTGAACTCAGGAAGATGAGTCTTCCTGGTTCTCAGTCGAGTGTTCTATTCACTGTACCACCTAGATGTCCCATATATGTCCCAGTATTCCTTAAACTGATTTCACTTTTTTCCATGAACCCACCATTATGATACCATAATTGTGGTCCAAAAAAAATCTCATTATTCAGTACCATCTATGTAAACAGACACAAACTTCTCGTGCTCCTTTCTCTTTTAAAGTAATAATTTTTGAGTTTTAAAAAAGATTGAAACAGAATATGTTACAAATTCTTTAGTTTCCTACCCAAAGACTTCAAGGTGAATAAAGATACATTTTAGATTCCTTCTATCTATATCCTTTCTCCCACATGAGTCAGAAACCATGCGAAGATACAATATGCGTTTGGTGAATTCTGGCAGAAGACAGCACATCATCAAATGAATCACATGAGGTCTGCACTCAGTTACCTTTGTCTCCCTCAAGACAGGGTCTGAAATTACCAGTAGGTGTCATTTCCTTTTTAGACCAGTCCAAGGATTCTTTCTACTTCCAAGGGCCTGCCTACTACCTTTACTGTTTAAATGAGTATAGGCAACAGCTGCTTCAGCATTTTCAGGTGAGAACCTCCTACCCCTTGTAGAGTTCCAAGGGTTCAGAACGTTCATCCAACACTAATATGCTTTATAAATATTTGATAACTATATGATACCATTCAGATACATTGTCAAAATAAATTTAAACTAGGTCATGATCCTTGAAGGTGTGATAATTATTTCATCTTTTACAGTATCCTACAAGAGGAAGAAAAATATTTGGGCTAATGTTTCCATTCAGTAAATAATGATGAGTAATCATTTAATTTGTTCTACAACTCCTATTCATTTAGGGCCGCAATGATGAAATTATTCGGGTGTTTTAATAGTCAGAGATTACTACAGGAAGAATCAAAGGCTGATCCTGAAGTTATCACAACTGTCAATCTTCCACTGGATCTCCACTTCAGAATTTACCTCAGAGACCTTTACATTTACTTAAAATGTTTTTCCTCACTTTCATTATGGAAAAAGCTCATGTTTTTAAATTAAAGAACACTAGTATTTGTGCTCAGGTGATTCAGGAAATTCCACAACATGGGACCTTTGGAATAGCAGGTAAATCCCTGCTCTCCATGCCCCAACTCTGCCTGTTCATTGCAGAAACTAAGAATACATGTGCAAGAAGGAATTTGTTTCCAGATATGAGGAAACCATTGGACCATAGTGGGAAGATATAGGGATGCTGAGCTTCTTAGAGGACATGTAGAGAGACCTGTGTGTTCATAAGACACAAAGAATGGAAGAATGACAAAACCATAATGGATCAGAGCAAACTCGCAGGATATGGCTTTGCTAGCACTAAAGGGATCAGTGCAGCAGGTAACCATGAGGTACAGTAAGAAGCATGCTGGATTTGGAATCAGAAGGCCTGAATTCAAATTCTGAGTCTCTCACTTATTACTTGTGTAACATTAGGCAAGTCACTTAACCTTGCTAATCCTCAGCTTCTCAATTTTAAAACGAGTAATTTGGGGTAAATAATTTCTTCTATCCCTTTCAACTATAAATCTATCTTCCTTTGAACAACTTGGCCCTATCCCTTTCTGGTACTGTGAGTCGTCTAGATTACATGGATCCTGTGGGGAAGGCAGACTCATCAGAGGGCTTGATTGCTTAATAAAAAAATTGTGGAACAGAATAATATTTAAATCACTGGACAATTCTTTAAAATGATTAAACGAAACCACCTATACAATATCAATGTATTGTTACTCTGAGCACCTGTAAGATTGTTCAGCATATTTGTTTAAAGAGAGAAATGATTAGTTATTCCACTGACACTCCAAGGTTAGTATGTCCAAGAACAAGCCTGTTATTTTCCCCCTAAACTTGCTTTTCTTTATGACTTCACTATTTGTCTGTGGTATCACTATTTATTGTGTCTCTGTGCTTAACACATTAGGGTTATTTTTTATTCTTCCCTGACTATTTACCTCTCAAATCCCATTCAAGCAAGGCTTATTGCTTCCACCTTCAAAACACTTCTCCATCTGTTCCCCCCTTCTATCCCCACTGCCACCACATTATTACATACCATCATTGCCTCTTACCAGAATTACTCCTTTTTTAAAAAAAAAATAATTTAAAAAGTTTTTTGTTGTTAAACTTTAAATTTCAAATTGTCTCCTTCCCTTCCTTCCTTCCTCCTTCCCCCTTCTGATCCTGCACTAGATAAGGCCACCATTTGACATATATGTGTATATACATATATATACACACATACTATGCATACTCATATTTATCAATTTTTTATCTAGAGGTGAAGAGTATCTTCCTTCATAGGTCCTTTGTAGTTAGTTTGAATATTTGTGATACTCAGAATAGCTTAGTCATTCATAGTTTTTCTTCAGCAATATTGCTGTTACTGTGTACAGTGATCTACAAGACAGAGAAATAGAGAACAGAAGGGAAGTATAGAGACAATGAAAAGTGGAAAGATCTAAATGAGGGAAAGGAAAGAGCAAGTTGAAAAAAAGCCATGAAGGACATGAAGAGATTAAACTTGTTCAGCTTTGCCCCAAAGTATAGAACTAGAATTAGAAGTGGCAAAAATACTAATTTAGAATTGCTATAAGGAAAACTTTTTATAAAGAAATTTGGGGGCAATGGGGTTTAAGTGACTTGCCCAGGGTCACATAGCTAATAACTGTGTAAGTCCATATTTGAACTCAGGTCCTCCTGATCCCAGGGCCAATGCTCTATCCATTGTTTTACTTAGCTGCTCCAATATCAGGAAAACATCTTAACTAGGATAGATATCCAAAGGGTAGATCATAGACTCAAGAGGGAGGGAATTCTCCTTTATTGGAGATATTCAAACAAAGGTTAAGTGACACTTGTCAGGTACATTATGAGGGATATTACTGGCCAATACAGTAGACTAGATGCCCTTGGTGTGCCCTTACATTTTAGAGATTCTGTGATTAATTCCATACAATACAATACAAATACTATTCCATACAAATATTGCAAAAAGCACTGCTAAAAATATAAACACATGTCTCAGAAAGGAGAGACTGAATAAGCAGAAGACTTGAATGGTTACTGAAATCTTTTTGTGGTGTGTTTGCTTCATTGTAAATCAGAAATGAGCTACAAATATACAATATATATTTTTTAAAACCCTTTTTGGTTTAAAAAATAGTAACTCTGTGAAGATTAACTGAGATAGGAAGCCAGATCTACAATATTAAGCATTCCCTTGACCACAGCAGATCATCATTTGCTCTACAGCAAACCAACTTAAAGAATTTCCTGTGGTTAAAAAAAAAAAGTTAAAGGACTTGTCCAAGTCACACAGCTGGAACATGTCAGATGCAGGACTTGACTGAGGTCTTCCTCAGTGGGTATAAACACACCTTTGGTAAGCAAAAAGGTCTGTACAAATTAATATATACTTGGTGTTTTTAATGAATTATTTACCCACCTTTTGCCTGCATTGGGTTCTCTTTCTCCTAAAGAAAAAAATTACAAAAACTTACTTTTGTGAAATGATCACAAAGATTATAATAATAACACCTAGCATTTATATAGTGCTTTAAGGTTTGCAAAGCACTTTACAACTATTATCCTTGCTGAATCACTACCTCTTTGTGGGAGACAGGCTTGTGTACCTCAATAAAACCATGAGCTAGTGATGCAGGGTTACCCAAGACAAACAAGTCAAAGTGGAGCGTTCTGACACTGGAGAAGGAAAAGGCAAACCACTCCAGGATTTTTGCAAAAACAAATACAAACAACAACAACAAAAACCCAAACCCATGGACAGTATTAAAATGCTAAAACAACATGACATTAGAAGATGTGCCCCTCAGGTCAGAAGGTGTCCAAGTAATGAAAGAAGGGCCTGCTGTGCTATGGTCCACAGGGTCACAGTGTCCGACAGTATTGAATGAACAACAAAAACTACAAATATTATTTAATTTAATCCTCATAATAACCCTACAAGTTATTTACTATTCTAATTCCCATTTTATAGATGAAGAAATTGTGGCAGATAGGGATCAAATGTCTTTGCCCAGATAGTCACAAAGCAAATAAATGTTTGAAGTCAAGTTTTAACTTAGGCTTTGTTGAGTTCAGGCCTAGTGCTCCATCTACTGTGCCACCTACCTGCCTTGATTACCTCCTTTATTTTACATCTTGGAAGATACAACATAAACATTTGTCACGAGAACCTCCTTCATAAACTTGTTCTCAATATTAGAAGCAAAAATGAGTTTGTTTACCTGTCCCAAGCAAGTATTTTCACCAGGCAATAAGATTATCATTCAGAGCTTCTCCTCAACATTAGGCATTTTCAAGATCTGAATCCATGGCTCCTTTTTTGAAACTAATTTATCTGTACTAGTTTGATCTTTTACTGCAAAAATGAATGTGACTGGGGCAGCTAGGTGGCACAGTGGATAAAGCATGGGCCCTGGATTCAGAGGACCTGAGTCCAAATCTGTCCTCAGACATTTGACACTTACGAGCTGTGTGACCCTGGGCAAGTCACTTAACCCCAATTGCCTCACCAAAAAAAAAGAAAGAAAGAAAGAAAGAAAGAAAGAAAGAAAGAAAGAAAGAAAGAAAGAAAGAAAGAAAGAAAGAAAGAAAGAAAGAAAGAAAGAAAGAAAGAAAGAAAGAAAGGAAGAAAGAAAGAAAAAAAGAATGTGACAGGGGAAAAAAATCAAATGTGTATATACAATGAAGACGATTTATTTTAAAAATTCCCCCCAAGGGTTTACAATTTGGAAAATCAACAAGAGGTATGAAAATAGAAAAGATCTGAGTCTTTTCTATGTTAGAAAGGCTTTGAGGTTGATTATTATTCCTGCTACCCCAATAAAGAGAAAAGACCCAAGTGAAATAGCCATTCATTTTACAGTATTTTCAACTCTTCTGGGGTCATTGTGTAATGTTCTGTAGAGGCCAATTTTTTTTAAGTGAGGCAATTGGAGTTAAGTGACTTGCCCAGGGTCACACAGTTAGTAAATGTTAAGTTTCTGAGGCCGAATTTGAACTCAGGCACTCCTGACTCCAGGGCCGGTGCTCTATCCACTGAGCCACCTAGCTGCCCCCTGTAGAGGCCAATTTTACTTCACTTATTTACTTTATAGAGAACATTTTTCACCACAACATTAGATCCAGATAATCATTTATCAAGCATATACAATTTTATAGAAGATGATTTAGAGTCAACCTCAGTTCAAATGGTTTGTAGTTTAAATTCACAAAATCCCAGAATTGCAGAGTGGGAAAGGACCTCAGAAGCCATTTAGTCCAATCAAAAGTTGAGAAATAATTTCTTAAAAAAATACAGTGTGGGCCAAAAGTCACAATATTTTAATAACTTTTTGAAAATAATATTCTTTATTTTTTGCCATTTACAAGATTTGATTTTTCACATATAATGTAATTTCATTTCACACACACACACATACTGTATGTGATGCTATGGTATTGTAAATTAAGAACAAAAAATCAAGGAGTTATTAAATATTAAAATCCCTTCATGACTTTTGGCCCACCTTGTACCAAACACTTGATCATCCCAACTTTGATGAATAAGAAGAAACCTGCTACTTCCCATGTATTCCAAATTCCATTTTAGGGTATCTCTAATTCTTGGGATATTTTCCCTCTAAGCCATCCGATAGTTTTGCAACTTTAGTTAATTCTACCTCTGCCTTGTAGGACCAAGCAGAATAAGCCTAATACTTCTTCCACATAATAGCCCTTCAAATATTTGAAAACAGCTTTCAACCTGCAACCAGGGGATGTAGTACACAGAGCAATGGCCCTGGAGTCTGGAGGACTTGAGTTCAAATCTGGCTTCAGACACTTCCTAGCCATGTGGCTTTTGGCAACTCAGTTGACCCCAATTGCCTCCAAACAAACAAACAAATAAACAAACTTTCACATTCCTATAATTGTTCCCAAGTCCTGCGAGCAAAGATCTTCATTTATTTAGTTTTTAAATACATGGAACAATAAGGAAAATTTTGTTTCAGTTTTGTTTTGTTTTTTGGTGGTTCAGATAGCTAAAGAGACCTGAAATATTCAGTTCATTTTGGTCGTCTTTGGATGCTGCTGTTGTTGGTCAGTTGTTTTCAGTCATGTCTGTCTCTTCGTAACCCCGTTTGGGGTTTTCTTGGCTAAGACAATGGAGTGGCTTGCCATTCACTTATCCAGCTAATTTTACAGATAAGGAAATTGAGACAGGGTTATGTGACTTGCCCAAGATTGTACAATTAGTAAGTGGCTGAGGCCAGATTTGAATTCAGCAAGATGATTCTTTTTGATTTCTATCCACTGTACTACCTAGCTGTCCCATCTTCAGATATAGGAGATATCTATGGAAATCAGTAGTGTAATAAAACATAATTAAAACTGATTGAGGACATCCCTGCAATTTCCAGTTCTTTGCCACCATGAAGAGAGCTGTTTAGGCCATATAAGTTCTTTTCCTTTTTCCCTAATCATCTTTGGAAATAGACCTATTGTGGTAAGAGGGTATAGGTAGTTTAATAACTTTTGGGGCATAATTCCAGATTGCTCTCCAAAATGGTTGAATTGGGTCACAATTCCACCAACAATGAATTAGTGTCCCAGTTTTTGCACATCCCCTCCAACATTTTTCACTTTTCCCTTTAATCGTTTTAGCCAGTCTCGTAGTTGTAAAATGATATCTCAAGGCTGTTTTAATTTGCATTTCTCTAGTCAATAATGATCGAGAGCATTTTTTCATATGACTATAAATTATTTTCATTTCTTCATCAGAAAACTGCCTGTTCATATCCTTTGACCATTTATCAGTTGTGCGATAACTCATATTCTTATAGATTTGACAAAGTTCTTTATATACTTTAGTTATGAGACCTTTATATAAGAAACTGTCTAGAAATTTTTTCTCCATTTTTTTGTTTTCCTTCTGATCTTGGCTATACTCGTTTTCTTTGTACAAAACCTTTTTAACTTAATGTAATTGAAATTATCCATTTTAGACCTAAATTTGCTCCTTATCTTTTTTTTTTTTTTTTTTAGTGAGGCAATTGGGGTTAAGTGACCTGCCCAGGGCCACACAGCTAGCAAGTGTTAAGTGTACGAGGTCAGATTTGAATCCAGGCACTCCTGACTCCAGGGCTGGTGCTCCATTCACTGCACCACCTAGCTGCCTCTTCCTTATCTTTTATTTATTCAGAAATTGTTCACCTATCCAATAAGTCTGATAAATAATATGTTTTATGGTCTTCTAATTTTCTTGTAATATCTCTATGTCTAGGTCATGTATCTATTTTGACCTTAGAGAAGTTTCCACACACTTTAATAACATCACAATAGGTTTCTCTCTCTGATAAAACAAATCCCCCTTTATATTCATGTTTTCACTGAATTGAAGAAAGGCACTTACAATTGATTTCTATTTTGTTTTTTTTCCTCCTAGAATATACTACAGCTTAGTATTATTTTAATGCAAGGTTAGAGATCCTTAGTAACACTATATTAATGGTGGAGGCAATGCAAGTAACTCAGATTTCATTAAGTAAGAGATTCCAGACAACACTGAATATTTCTTCAGGAAATGGTTTGTTCGTATTGCTCCTTTCCTCTTAAACCACTTATTTCCATTTTCACATATGATGTTAGCAGTTTAGGTAGAGGTCTGATGATGGACCATTGTGTCTTGTCACAGAGCAACAACTTTCTCACTTCAGTGGATCTTATGACAGGATGATATCCCCAACTCTGGTTTGCTAAGTTGAAAACCCAGAGACAAGTGGAAGGAACTGGGGATCTTTACCTCGGGAAAGAAACAATTCATAGGAAATATAAAAGGTATCTTTAAATATTTGAAAGGTTCTCATCTGGTAAATAAATGTAACATGTTCTGTTTGGTCTCAAAAGGCAGAGGAAAGAATAATAAGTAGATATTATTAAAAAAGATAAATTTAAACTTGATTCCATGAAAAATTTCCCAACAATTGAACTGTCCCAAAGTAGACAAGGCTGCTATGAGAGATGGTAACTTCCCCCTTTTTGAAGATCTTTGAGCAGAAGTTGAATAACCGTTTCTTTTAGTGGTCATGGGCCGAACTAGACAACTAGTTTTTATATCCCTTCCAAAACTTAAATTCTATGTGATTCTAATACACCATTCTAAATTAACTATTTTTCTGAAAGGAGCCAAACCCCCTTGTGATCCAGCAATCCAGTGGAATTCTCCATAAATTCTAACTCCACCTAATAGTATAAAACTTGAAAGAAGCAAAAGGTTCTGCTATACATAACTAAAGAATGAATCAGGTAAAATTCTATCATCCTGAATCTAGGGACAATCCTTCATAATACCAAGGTTGAAGAACAGTACTAACATTTGCTAAGTAGTAAAAATAGTGTTTTAACATATATTCATGTCCCTTTGGAGAGCATGCTTTTTACCTCACAGTAGAATAATAAAAGCTGGAATGGACCTTAGCAATCATCCGGTCCACTGTTCTCCAGCTACCAGCTTCAGGACTTTCCACAATCTACAGAAGCTTTTTGCCGATGTATAAGCTTTCATTACCCAAAGTCCTTACTTCTTATAATCTATAGGCATGATGACAAAGAGAATAGTTCCAGAAAAACCTGGGAAGACCTGTATGAACTGAGACAGAGTTAAATGGGCAGGATCAGTAGAATAATTTATAATATAACAAATATTTTTAGAACAAACAACTTCCAAAGACTTAAGAACTCTGATCAATGCAATGATCAAACATGATCCCAGAGAACCAGTAAAAAAGAACATTATTCACCTCCAGAAATGATAAATTAAATGAGGGGAATAAAATGCACTTTTTTGGACATGGCCAATTTGGGGATTTATTTTGCTTGAGTATTAATATTTGTGCAAGGGGTTTTCTTTGTTTTTTCCCCCAAAGGGCAGAGGGAGGGAGAGGAAATGAAAATAAATGCTTGATAATTTTTAAAAAAATAATTTAAAAATATTCATCTATAGACTTGAAAAACTGCTTCCTCCTTCTCCTTGACTCCCAGAGAGCTACCAGGATGAATCTGGGGAAGGTAGAACAGATAATTTAGAAAATTTACTAGTCCTTAGGATATTTTATGTTGAGGGAAAGATCTTATCCACTTTATTTTACAGATGAGGAAACTAGGACCAAAGGGAGCCACATAACCACAGTTTCAAGGTAAGAAGGGGTCTGAGTTCATCTAGTCTAACCCAGACCTGAACATAAAATCCTCTATAGCATCTTCGTCAATTGGTCCTCCAGCATTCCTTTGAAGGCCTGCAGTGAGGAGAATCCCACTGCCTCCTGAGGCAATGACTCACCCAATTTCACACAACTGGTGAGTAGAAGAGCAGAGACTAGAATTTAATTCTCTCTTTTTTTTTTTTTTGGTGAGGTAATCGGGGTTAAGTGACTTGCCCAGGGTCACACAGCTAGTAAGTGTTAAGTGTCTGAGGCCGGCTTTGAACTCAGGTCCTCCTGAATCCAGGGCTAGTGCTCTATCCACTGTGCAACCTAGCTGCCCCTATAACTGTTTTTTATAAGTACAAAATTGTGCTAGTTATTTAAACATTTTTTAGAAGTGTGTGTTATTAAGAAATAACATGCCTCTGCTTCTCCCCTGGCTATTCTGGCAGATTATTAATCTCTAAAGACCAATTAGAGCCACCCTGTCTCACAGACTAAACATACAGGACTTTCTCTGATTTCTGGGATGAGTCCTTATAGGTAAGAGGCCACTTTCTGGGAGTGGTAACCCGAGAGTAGGGTGTCTCTTTTTTGGACAAGGATGTCATGCACACCTTAAGGCAAAGAGGCAGCTTCCCAAACAGCATTAAGATGTGGCCAGGAACCAGAAGACAAAATTATCATTGTAAACACAATATGTCAGAGCTGGTCGGGGCTGTAGAGACCATGGAATCTAACTAATTTTATAGATAAGGAAAAACATGTTTGGAGACTTGTCCAAGACCATTTACCATGTATCCAGCATCAGTATTTTCTTCTTTATTGGCATGCAAATAGTATCTGTGGTCAGTAACATGGCCCCTTAATATGAGAAGCCCATGTATGTATGTGTATGTATATACACATGCCATCAAATACATTCAGGAGCAGGCAAAATCATTTTATTTTTAAATATTAGCTAATGTATCTCATTGGGTATGAGGCAGCTGGTAGTACACCAGATAAAAGTACCTGAGTTAAAATCTGACCTTAGACACTTAGCTGTATGACCCTGGGCAAGTCACTTAATCCTGTTTGCCTCAGTTTACTCATCTGTAAAATGAGCTGGAGAAGGAAATGACAAACCACTCCAGTATCTTTGCCAAGAAAACCCTAAAGGGTCGTGATGACTTAGACGCAACTGAACAACAACAAGCAGATGGGAAGATTTTTCCTAATATTGAATGGAAACCTGTCTCTCTACTAAACAAAAGAGATGTATTTTTTAAAAATATGAGAACCTTTTAAATACTTGACAGCAATCATGCCCCACTAAATCTTCTCTTCTCCTGGTTAAACACTGGTTTGATTAAAGGTCCTTTGCCTTCCTGGTTTCCCACCTGAGTGTTCTCTACTTTATCAATATCCTTCTATATATGAGGTGCTCAGAACAGCACACCCTCTGTGTTCTGACCAGGACAGAGCGTAGAACTATCACTTCACTCATGCTGGACCCTTTGCCTCTTTTAATCTGGTACAGGATTTCAGGGCAGATAGGTGGCACAGTGTATAAAGCACTGGCCTTGGATTCATGAGGACCTGAATTCAAATCTGGGCTATACTTGATACTTACTAGCTATGTGACCCTGGGCAAGTCACTTAACCCTCATTGTCCCCTCCCCCCCCAAAAAAGATTTCATTAGCTTTTCTTGCTATAACCTCACATTGTTGAAGAACAACATCCTTGAGTACTAAAAGATTTGTTACAAGAGTTATAGTTTCTCTCTTTTTCTTCCATGGTTAGGAATGTGGTAAGAAGGTAAAGCAAAGAGAGAAAATAAATACTGGTGAATTGGAATTCACATAGGAGAGTTACTACAAGAATGAAAAATTACAAATGTTCCTATTTTTAAAAAAGGGAAGAAAAAAATTGCAAACTATAGGCCAGTGAACTTGACTTTGATTCTTAAGAAAATTCTAGAATGGCTCATGAAAGGGATGACCTGTGAGCATCCAGAAAAAAGAAAGTGATTTCTGGGCAAGATGATTGCCTGAAAGGAGGTAGGCTGCTCATCTCTACTCCACTTACTTCTGTAAAAAATCTGAAATTTCTACCAGACCAAATAAGGATTAAGAAATATAATGAGAAATTAGCAAGTGACTTCTTCCATCCCAGAACTACAAAAAAGTTCAGTCAGTAGCCCACATGTTATAAGAAAGAAGACCTCCAGAAAAACCAGCACCAGCGTGTGAGATATACAGGACTCTGTCTCTGTCTCTGTCTCTCTTTCTCTGTCTCTGTCTCTCTCTGTAAGTCTGTCTCTTTGTCTGTCTCTCTCTTGGAGGTAGCAAGTGAACAGACTCTTTAAAAAAGACTCAGAGTAGTTCTAAACCCACAGCAAGAACCCTTGGAAGCCCAGAAAAACAACTATATGGCAGCAAGTAAGATAAGCATGATGCAAACCAGGAAACTACAATGCTTTAAAATCCTTACCATCTTGTCCTGAGATATTGTAGAGGGTTCTGAAGATCCAGCACTCTGAACCTTAAAGAACCAGGGGGTTCTAACACTGTAGGGAGGAACTCAGCCTAGGAACCCAGTGACCAAGGGGCAGAATAAGCATGGTAAACCAGCTCATCCATAAGTTCAACAGAGACCTGAACCTGCCCCTAGAACAAAGTCCTCATTTAAGAATTAAAGTAAGAGGTGAACAAACAAACAAAAAAAAACCCCTCAGTATCAAATAATATTGTGGATCTCCAAATCATCAAAAGGAAAGAGTATCCCTAAAAGAAGTACAGGCAGAGTGTCAAAGATTTTCAAGTTAGTCAGTCAAGGAGCATTTAATAAGTGTCTACTATGTGCCAGGCACTGAACTAAATGCTGTGGATACAAAGAAAAGAAAAGACAGTTCCTTCTCTCAAGGAGCCCAGTCTGGTGGGGATACAACTTGCAAACAACTATATACAAACAAGATATATCAAAAATAGTCACCAAGGTAAGCAACAGAATTAAGGAGGATGAGGGGGCAGCTAGGTGGCGTAGTGGATAGAGTGCCAGCCCCGGATTCAGGAGGACCTGAGTTCAAATCTGACCTCAGACACTTGATACTTACTAGCTGTGTGACCCTGGGCAAGTCACTTTACCCTCATTGGCCTGCACCAGAATTTTTTTTTAATTAAGGAGGATCAGAAAAGATTAGATTTTAGCAAGAACTAGAAGGAATTCAGGAAGGCTAGCAGATAGAGATGAAGAGGGAGAACATTTCAGTCATGGAGGTAAGTCAGTGAGAATTCCCAGTCAGGTTATGGAGTGTTTTATTCAAAGAAAAGCAAGGAAGTAAGTATCAATGGATTACATTCTATGTAGGGAGAAGTGTAAGAAGACTGGAAAATTAGAAGGCAGCCACATTATAGTTTTGAAAATCCCCAAAAGGTTTTTATATTTGATTCTGAAAATGATAGATGAGTTATCCAAATTTATTGAATAGGGGTTGGCACATTTGTGCTTTAGGAATATTAATTTGACATCTAAATGAAGGATGGAATGGAGTAGGGAGAGCTTTGAGGTAGGAGGATCAACCAGCAGGCTATCACAGTAGACCAGATGTGAGGTAATGAGGGCTTGAACTGGGATGATGATTGTGTATGAGAGATGTGATGAAACTAGAATCGACAGACATTGGCAAAAGATTGGTTATAGGAGGTGAAAGTGAATGAGAAGTGGAAGATGACTTCTAGGATGCAAGTTTGAATGACTGGGAAGATGGTGGTGCCTTTGACATGTGTAGGAAAATTAGGGATAAGGAAAAATAATGAGTTCAGTTTTAGACATATTTAGTTTAAGATGTCTATGGGGGGCAGCTAGATGGTGCAGTGGTAAAGTGCTGGCCCTGGATTCAGGAGTACCTGGGTTCAAATCCAGCCTCAGACACTTGACACTTACTAGCTGTGTGACCCTGGGCAAGTCACTTAACCCCAATTGCCCTGCAAAAAAAAACCAAAAACAAAAACAAAAAAACCCCCAAAACAACAAACAAAAAACAAACAAACAAAAAAACCCCAAAAGATGTCTATGGAATATCCAGGTCAGGATGTGCAATAGGCAGTTAGAGTTAGGAAAATGGAGGTCAATAGAGAGGTCAGAATTGTATTATTAGATTTGGGAATCATCAACTGGGACAGCATCAATATCTAGATAAAAACAAAAGATTAAAAAATTAAATATAAATTATTGGGGAAAGACTTGGAAGGAGAATAAATAACTTAATAAAGTAGCAAACCTTACCCAAATAATGGACTCTCTAAAACCTAGCAGAGATCAAGCAGAAATCAGACTCCATTAGATAGTAAGAAATACTAGAACAATATCAAAAGATTGAAAAAATAGAACTAAAAAAACTCTGATATAAAAAACTGACCTGGAAACCAGATCAAGTCCTTTCAAATCAAGAAATATTTATTAAGCACCTACTATGTTCAGGATATTTCTTATAGGCTACACCTACATAGGGTACAAAAGACTGCATAAAATACAATTCTTCCCCTGAAGGAGCTTATAATCTAATTAAAAACTACCAAGAAGT
Source organism: Dromiciops gliroides (assembly GCF_019393635.1). Classification (NCBI taxonomy): domain Eukaryota; kingdom Metazoa; phylum Chordata; class Mammalia; order Microbiotheria; family Microbiotheriidae; genus Dromiciops; species Dromiciops gliroides. The sequence continues at coordinate 387,201,877 of NC_057861.1, read as the reverse complement.
AATTTCACAGCAGGTAAGAATTCTTTCTAAGAAAGGAAAGATATTTGGAAAATGTTCAGTTTAACTTTTTGTTTATTTAGAGGCTTATTCAGCATATGATTTCATTGACCTGGGTAATTAGGAATTAAAGATATAGAGTTCATTTTCAAATTTTGTTAAGTTGTTTCCTCTCTGCTTAGAGAAACAATAAATGTGTTGATTAACGAAGTCTACTTGAGATCTCACTATGTGTACAGAGCTTCCTGAATTTCTGTAAGTAGTACCAAAAATGGTGGAAAAAAGATCTCTGCTCTCACCTAGTTGCTAATCTAATGGGGGAAAGGGAACCACAAAAATGAAAGTGTTTTAAAAGAAAATAAAGCTTAGACCTCACCACTTATAGGCAGATAGAAATATTTACAAATTAACATATTGCTGGTGACTCAGGTAATCAGTGCTAGGTGGAATTGGTCATGAAAGATTTCTTGGAGGAAGTGAGCCTTTGGAATTATCTTCAGAAATATCTAGAACATTGTATGTATAAAGGCATGGATGGATATAATTTGGATGTGGCCCTAAAATTTCTGGGCTACATTTCTCAATTGTCCCAGCTTTAGGGGACCATGGCACAGACTTAATCTGAGTCATATCTAATGATTATACAGGGCTCTGTATGACCTCTGATTCGAGGGATTGATTTGTGAGGAACCAATGATACAAGATTCCAGAAAAAGAGTGGCAAGGTCAAATTGTAAGGTAAAATTTGGAAGTAAAGAGGATAATAGCCCCACAGGACTGAAATACATTTGCTAGTCATGTACCCTCAGATCTTTCCTGGTAGATATAAAAGGCCTTCACCTCTTAATATCTGTGACAGTAGCTCCTATGAGAGAAGAAGGAGGTGGAAGATTCCAAGAACCTATTCCAGAACTCCTCTAAAGATAACCAAGCAGAGAAGTACAGAGACTCTCTGGTTATCAAGTCATACATATAATGACCCACATATCAACCAGCCATTTTCCTAGGAAAGGAAATGATTACTTGAGCAATGCTCCTCTCCCCCATGTGTTAAGGAAGAAACTTAAGGGTTGCTTTTTCTAATTTATTTAGAATTTTATTTTTCCCAATTACATGTAAAAACAATTTTAATGTCCATTTTAAAAACTGTGCTCCAAATTCTCTTCCTCCCTCCCCAACTCCCACCCCTTAAGAAGGCAAGCAATTCAATATGTTATACATGTGTAGTCATGCAAGACATTTCCATATTAGTCAGGTTGTGAAAGAAAACAGACAAAAACACAAGAAAAATAAACTAAAACAAATGATGTTTCAATCTGTATTCAGACACCATCAGTTCTTTCTCTGGAGATGGATCACATTTTTCATCATAGGACTTTAGGGTTTCTGCAGAAGTATTGACTACCTAGTGTCTTCTTCTCACATAAAAACAACAGGGACTTGGGAGATGAAGTGGCTTGCTTGGGATAAAGGTGTTAGAAAAGCTTGTTTCAGATTTCTCATTTGTATATTAGACCTTTCTCAGGGGGTGTGGGGATGTAAGTATACATATACATATATACATATATATGTATGTATACCTATACACACACCCCCTGAGAAAGATCTAGGCCACATATCCATATATATGTGCGTGTGTATGTATATATGTATATATATATATACACACATATGTATAAACATGTATATATATATATATATATACATATATATTTTTTTATTTATTTAGAGGTCCATTGGGCATGTGACTGCATTGACATGGTAAATTAGCAATGAGAGATATACAGTTCATTTCCAAATTGTATTAGGTTGTTTCTTCTTTGCTTAGATGTTTTAGTCAGCAATCTCTACTGAGATCTCACTGTGTGTACAGAGCCTCCTAATAAGTTTGTGTGTGTATGCGTGTATATTTACATATATACACACATATGCAGACATACATGTGTATATATAAATCCATATATACATGTGTATATTCATATACAAATATTTATGTTTTATAATATACAGAGATGGAGATATGGAGATGAAGATAGAAATAGATGATATAGAAATAGATGTATCTCTAATGATAGATTGCTAGATAACAATATTTCAATATAATTTATTTCTTTGTAATTCTATGCCTTTTATTTTATGCATTTAATACCTTTATTCTTGGAAGGGTTCCATAGGCTTCACCAGACTGTCAAAGAAGTCCACAATGCACAACAAAAATATGTAGATCCCCTAAAGCCCTGATCCAGATTTGCCAACCAGCTCCAAGTTGAGCTCGAAGTTGAAAAGTGAATCACTCACCGGGAAGGACTAGAGTAAGAGACCTACAGCCATTTTCTTGATTATGTTTAGGTCTAATTTAGTCTAAGGTACTGTACTTGTTGCTGGCAATATGGAGAAGAAAAGCCCGATATCTGCTCTAATGGAGGGTACAATCTAACAAGGGGGATAAGGCACAGATAAAAATAGGTATGTTACAAGGTGAAATTGAAAAGGAAAGAGTTGATCCAAATTACACTCTAATTATAACAAGATTGTCACAGAATCACAGTGTCTCAGAGTTGGAAAGAGCCTCAGAATTTACCTAGTCTTCTTGCTGTGGAACAAGAATTACCTCCAAGACATTCCTAATTTGTGGTCTTCTTTTTTTTTTTTTTTTTTTTTTTTTTAGTGAGGCAACTGGGGTTAAGTGACTTGCCCAGGGTCACACAGCTAGTAAGTGTCAGGTGTCCGAGGCCAGGTTTGAACTCAGGTCCTCCTGACTCCAGGGCCAGTCCTCTATCCACTGTGCCATCTAGCTGCCCCGATTTGTGGTCTTCTAATCTCTTCTGGACATCTGGCAAGTGGGAACCCCACAACCTCCTGAAACAATCCCTCTGCTTTTGAACAGCTCTAAGGAAGTATAAAAAAGATTTCCTTTCCATAATGTCAAAGTATGCTTCTTTGAAGGCATGAAACTTGTATACATTATTCTTAGTTTGGGTTTTTGGAACCAAGAAGAACAAATCTTGTCCCTCTTAATAGTACCAATAGCCAGCATTTATATAGTTCATTAAGGTTTGCAATGTCCCTTAAAATTCTTTCTTTTGTTGCTCACAAAACTCTCTGGACTAGGTGCTATTACCACCCCCATTTTACAGATGAGAAGATTCTGGCCTAGAGATATTGTCTAAGTGAGTTGCCCATGGTCACACAGTTAGTAAGTGTGTGAGGCTGGATTTGAATTCAGGTCCCCTTAAGTGTAGGTCTAGCACTCTATCTTTTGATCCACTTAGCTTCCTCTTCTACTTGACAAATCTTCAAATACTTGAAGACAGATTCATGTCCCTATCCCACATCCTATGCCCCTAAATCTTCTCTCTTGCAGGCTAACATTTCCAGTTCCTCTTCTGAATTCACTCCATTTTGCCTTTCTTCTTTAAAATGTGGTACCCAGATCTGAATGCAATACTCCAGATGTGACTTGGCAGAGGATGAATATAACAGAATTATCTATATCCCTTTTGCTAGACACCACTCTTCTCCTAACAGAGAAGGACCAGAGGCTTAATTTGCACCAATTGACACAATAGTTTTTGAAATAATTTTCTCTATCTAGATAGATACATTTCATAATTCCAAAAAGATATCGTCATTTTACTTTAAAATAAAAATTTTCATTGTACTAGGTTAAGTATGGGTTAATGCTCTGCATCTATTGACATAGTTCAGTTCTTCATGGTACCAATCCTTCCAGTGTAGTTAAAGATCACATTAGCTTTTGTGACTTCTATATCATGTAATTCAGTCATATTGAGTTGGCAATGCATTCCAGATTTTGTTTCATGTTAACTATTGTCTATCCACATTTCCCGCAATGTACAATTGAGATGGTAAGCTTTTTAACCCAAGTATAAAACTTTGGGCAGCTAGATGGTGCAGGCCTGGAGACATATCTTCCTGAGTTCGAATCTGGAATTAGACAATTACTATCTGAGTAACCCTGGGCAAGTCACTCAACCCAGTTTGTGTCAGTTTCCTCATCTGTAAAAATGAGCTGGAGAAGGAAATGACAAACCGTTCCTGGAACATTACCAAGAAAACCGCACATGGGGTCACAGAGAGTCAGGCAAAACTAAAAAAAAATGACTGAAATAAAAATGTACCTTTATCCCTATTCAATTTCGCTATATTGCAGTTAGTACCTCTCTATACACTGTAATGCTTTAAAAAAAAATCTTGCCTTTGTAATCTAAAATAATAAGCACTATCCTGCTTAGGTTCACGTCAGTTGAAAATTTGACAAATGAGCCATCTCTGACTTCATCAAAGTCATTTAAAAAATATTAGATACTGAAGGGCCAGGGAGACATCCTTGGGGCTCTTCAGTAGAGCATCCCCTTCATATGGACATTGACCTATATTCTTTTGGGGTGCAGTCATTCAACTAATTTCAAATCTGCCTAATTGTATTGTCTGGCCCATGCCTATTTATCTCCTCTACAGGAATAGCATGAGAGACTTTGTTGAATGTTTCTCTTTGCTTTGCAATATTATAGTATTCTATGTCTAGCAGCTTCCCCTGTTCTACTCTATCAAGAAAAGAATTGGGGCAGCTAGGTGGCAGTGGATAAAGCACCAGCCCTGGATTTAGGAGTACCTGAGTTCAAATCTGGCCTCAGACACTTGACACTTACTAGCTGTGTGACCCTGGGCAAGTCAAAAAAAAACAAGAAAAAGAATTAATCTTAGTCTAGCATGACTTGTTCTTAATGAAATTACCCTTTCTTTTAGTGATCATTCACTCCTACAACCTTTATCTGTCAGAAGATACTCTAAGGCATTGGCATGTCCTGGGGACAGGAGAATGATTCAGCAGGGGTTTTCATGCAAGTAACAACTGCTGACTTTGTGATATATATTCACCACCATTTGATCCTTTTCAGGTATCATGTTCCTCAGACTTTAAGAAGTGCAGCAGCATCACTTTGCCCACAGAAATCACACACTCAACTTAGGGACGATGCACCCACTGATACTGGGAAAAAACAACTCAGAATACATGACACATGCCTAGCTCCTTGACTGCAGACTGTCCTCCCTATATCTTTCCTTCCTCCAATACTACAATGTTCTACAATATAAGAGGCGTCAAGAAGACTCGTCTGAAATGCCAACAGTGAAGTGACTCTAGTTTATGTCTAGCATGGGAAAAAAGTTGGTAGTCTTCTCAGCCATAGATTGAAGGTGCTCTATTGCTTCTCCCACAAATCAACTGCCTTTCTGCCCTCCTTGTACCAATGGGATCTAAATGCTTTGCTAGTTTGTAAGTTCCTTGAGTTCACCAACTGTCTGGTGTTTAGCATAGTGCTGTGTACATTGTAAGTTCTTTTTAAAAGTTTGTTGAATTTGTTGAGTATGACTTGGCACTGAATATCGCATTTGCTGACCTCTCCCACAATGAAAGTTTGTTGTCCACTAATCCCTCATGGTCTTGCTTTATTGGGTGTCAAATGGTTATTGATTAATCAGAAAAATAACAATCCCTACTAATCATTAATTCTTCCAACGGCCCTCAAACTAGTTTAAATCCATAGCTCCTTAAAGGACACTGAAGGAATGCTAAAAATTCTGGAGCATGGATGGTTGATGGTTAGATGTTTGAGGTTAGAAAGATGAGGGTATCTTTTTACTCCTCTCAAATACCACATAAGTGTCTACTTCCACTATAGGGACGCCTTTCCTGTATAACTAATAATTATGTGTATCTGTGATTTATCTGGTTCTTTTCCTATCAACAATCACTGTTGTTGTTGTTCTGCCATTTTTGTCTTGCTCCACTCTTTCTGACTCCATTTGGGCAAAAATACTGGAGTGGCTTGCCATTACTTTCTCTAACTTATTTTATGGATGAGGAAACTGAGGCAAAGAGGGTTGAATAAGTTGCCCAGGGTCATACAGCTAGTAAGTGTCAGAGGCTGCATTTGAACTCAGGTCTTCCTGATTCCAGGCCCAGTGCTCTAACCACTGTACCATCTAGCTATCCCAACAATCACTATTTAAGAGGTAAAAACTTGATATAATATTACTTTACATTTGATTGGAAATAGGATCAAACCTCTTTCCACTAATTCTTAAATTAATTTTCATACTGATGTCTAATTTAAATAAATCACTGGCCATTATAGTTAATTTAGAAACAAATGCAAATGTCCATTAGTTCTCAAAATTTTTTCAATTATTCAATCAGACTAGATAATTCTCTTTAAAAACTATGCTTCAATATGCAATAGGTTGTAAGCAATGTCTGACATAATTAAACCAGATTACATTTTCTTATCAGAAGCAGCTATGCTTTTCATTTTCAATGTTTGCTTTCAATAATGGGTTAATGTCAACATGGAGTGCAGTTTCTACTTAAATGTCTTCAAGGATCTCCTTTACTCCAGACTGTTTGATTTATTTTTTCAATGACGTGAATGAAAACACAGATAGCACATTTGTAACACTTGCAGATGATAAAAATCAGTAAGGGATAGCTTATACATTAAATGTCAAAAAGTCTCAACAGATTCGGACATTAGGCCATATCCAATAAGTTTAAATTTAATAAGGATAGAGGTCAAGTCCTTTACTTGGGTTTAAAAAATTAGCTTCATGGGGCGGCTAGGTGGCACAGTGGATAAAGCACAGGCCCGGGAGTCAGGAGAACCTGAGTTTAAATCTGGCCTCAGACACTTGACACTTACTAGCTGTATGACCTTGGGCAAGTCACTTAACCCCAATTGCCTCAAAAAAACAAAACAAACAAAAATTAGCGTCATGAGAATAAGATAAGGGAGGCACAGCTAATTTGTTTCAAAATAGTCTGTGAGTTTTAGTGGAGTTTAAACACAATATGAATAAAAAGTGTGATATGCCATGCAAATAAACTAAAACAATCCTAGGCTTCATTGAGAGGAATAATTTTTATAATGAGGGAGATGAAAATTCTGGGATACTCTGCCCTGGCCAGGTTGCATCTTACAAACTAGAGAATATATCAAACAAGACATTTTGAAAATATCAACTAGCAATATATTGAATGAAACAAGATAAGTAACAAGATTTAATTAATGAACATGATTACCAGGAAAAAAACATACACAAAAGAATATATACAAGTACTCCACATTTCACCTAGTAGGAAGAGAAAGATAGCCATCACCTCAAATATATTTATGTATGGGGATATCTTTTTGTTCCCATTTTTAAAAAATGTTAGAATCTGGTAAATTCCAATTTATACTTTAGAACTATGAATTAGAGTAGATAGGTTAAAGAGAATTCTGACATAATATCAAATTAGTGAAATAAAAGTTGTCCTTTAGACTTAAAGCCACAGATATTAGCTTCCTAGAATATTATAATCCAATTAGAATGCCTGTGGCACCTGAGAAATTTAGGAAAATAACTTAAGGAATGGAGTTTCTCCCTTACTGCCTAGAAATTTACCTTGAACATTCCCATAATGCTGATACATAATCCATTTTGAGAGGTCAGAGAGGTGCTGTGCATGAACATTTATGGAGGTAAGGAAAATGGTAGCCATTAGTGAAGCTACCAATGAAATGGATGGGTCAGAAAGTGGGTTGGACAGTAATGAATCAATTAGTTTATGTTCTTGTCATTTAAAAAAATTAACTAATGAAGCTAGTATTAGGAGAAACATAATATAAGGGGAACACTGGGCTCTCCCATTTGATTTTAATTCTATTCACTTATGGTTGTTCCCTCATGAAGCAGGGACAATTTTAGCAGGAAGTCACACCACACACACACACACACACACACACACACGTACACACTATCCCCTCAGTTTCAAGGGCATAAGACTTTGCCAGCAAACAAAATGATGTCATTCTTTCTGATAATAAACAGGAATGGGTGATCAGCCTTAAATAAAGCAGATTCTGGAATCTGCTTTTCTACAATGACATTTCCGGTGGCAGATGCTGCCTCAGTGCCGTCTTCAGTGATGTCTATGTAGGATTTATGCATCATTTTTGATAAATATAAACGTCCTCCTGAGGCAATTCCAGAAAGATCTGCCTTTGATTCATCAAAGGCATATGTCATTCCAAGAGCTTTGAGATGTCGCTTGATTTGATAAGTTTCTTCAATTCTGATACGAGGAATAAACACTTCTACAGACTGCAACGTCATTCTCTGAGGGCTGGTCCAGCTCATTAAATTCTGATAGGTCAGTTTATTTTCAACCTGGGGAGAGATCATAGGCCATTTAAATTAGGTTCTGTAAGAAATAACTAATTTCGGGGAAGCTAGGTGGTGCAGTGGATAAAGCATTGGCCTTGGATTCAGGAAGACCTGAGTTCAAATCCAGCCTCAGACATTTGACACTAGCTGTGTGACCCTGGGCAAGTCACTTAACCCTCATTGCCCCGAAAAAAAAGAAATAATTAATTTCAAGACATAGTCAGGGGGCAGCTAGGTGGTGTAGTGGATAGAGCACCGGCCCTGGAGTCAGGAGGACCTGAGTTCAAATCCGGTCTCTGACACTTAACACTTACTAGCTGTGTGACCCTGGGCAAGTCACTTAACACCAATTGGCCAGCAAAAAAGAAAAGGAAAAAGAAAAGAAAAAGACACAGTCATCACTGTGATTTGGAGCATTAACAAATATTTCTAAAGCAATAGGATTCAGGACAGATAAGGAACTGGTCATTTTCAAGAAAATTATTGATCTATAGGAGAGAAGTTGGTATGTTAAACCCCAAAGGACCCTTATCTAAAAGCAATGTGATATGGTGAACTAAATAGTAGATTTGAAGTCAGGAAGATTAATTTAAATCCTGCTGCTGACACTCAGTGACTGTGTCCTTCATAGCTCTGGGTAAGTTATTTCATTTCTCTGAACCTTAGTTTCTTCATCTGTAAAATGGATATGTTAATACCTGCCATGACTATATCACAAGACGGTTGGGAAGTTCAAATGATATTTATATAAAACTGTTTGTAGACTTTAAAGCAATCATTATTGTAGTTATTGCCATCAACCAAAATAAATGAAAAACAAATCTTCCAATAAAGTCTTCCCCTATTCTTTCACCATGGCGTGAAGGTGACTTACCTTGAAAGCTTGAAGTTTATTGTAGTGAAACAAAAGTCCTCATTCCTTGAGATCAAGCTAGCCTCAGAGTATTTGTCTGAGAACTGGCTTCACTCAGTTTAGAGAAGTTCATCACCAGGTTTGCTCACAGGTTGATTCACATTTTTTTTGGTCCAATCGATCAATAAGCACTTATTACTATGAACTAGGAGTAATGCTTAATATCAGGGATGTGAAGAAAGGCAAAAATATAACTCTCAAAGACTATGATAATTAGCATTTATGTCACACTTCAAAGTTGGCAATGTACTCACATCTGTTATTTCATTTGGGTCTCACAACCCTGTGACATAGGTGCTATCATTAGCCCCATTTTACAGATAAGGAAATGGGCACAGAGATATTAAGTGACTTTCCCAGAATCATACAACTAGTAAGTATCTGAGACAGGTTGGATCTTCCTGAAAACTCCATGTTCAGCACTCTTATCTACTATATCACCTAGCTATCATCTACTCTAGGCAGCATACACATCGAAAAATCACAGATCCTCAACAGATTGGCATCTGAGTATGATAAAATTTCTGCAAAACCCTTCATACTTCAGGTGACTTCCACAAATATTACTGCATTTAATACTCACAATAGCCCTCTGCAGATATTTCAAAGAAGGAAAAAAAATCAGAGGAGGAAATAATGGGAGAATATTTTATTAAATGTTTGTCTGGGATGGGGGAATAGGAGAGTATGTGAGTAAAAGCAGGGGTCCCCCCATTCTCCTGCTCCAGAAATTTTTATTAGCATTACTAACATGCAGCAAAACTGACACAAAAATTTCATATCCTCTTCCTGCTCTTGTCAAGCCATAGAAATGTAGCCTACAGTGGGGGAAAGGAGGAAGAGAAACAAAAGGCTAGAATAATTTAAAAACAAGAGCTATCATCCCAAAGATTACTGAAAGATTCTTATAGGCTATGCCACATATAGAGGAGGAAGAATATTTGTGATTTTCCCCATATATTTTAATTAAATATTATATAAAGACATTCTTTCTTACATCTTTTTAAATGGAATGTTATAGTCCTTGCATTTTGCTAGATTTCATGTCAAAGAAGTAATATTCATGTTACCACATGCAGTCTCCATTTTAATAATAGTTGTTGCTGTTCGGTCCTTTCAGTCATGTCTGAATCTTTGTGATCTCATTTGGGATTTTCTTGGCAAAGATACTGGAGTGGTTTGCCATTTCTTTCTCCAGTTTATGTTAAAGATAAGAAAACTGAGGCAAACAGGGTTAACTGACTTTCCCAGGGTCACACAGCTAGTAAGTGTCTGAGGTCAGATTTGAACTCCAGTCTTCCTGAATTCAGACCTAGTACTTTATCCACTGTGCCACCTACCTGCCCCTAATGTTAGGTCCTATAAAACTCATATTAAGAAACAAACAGGATTTTAATATTAAATAAAGCTGCTGTTACTGAGAGAATTAAATAATTTGATGAATCCAAGACTAAGAATAAATATCTTCTGGACTGTCTGCTATTCTGGTTTAAGTTTTCTGGTTTCTGACTCCATGAATGCAGATAATTAAGACCTGACTATATATAAAGTAAAAATGAACATTGTATTGTTATGGAAAATCACTTTTTAAACTGGGGACCCTTACATAAATGTGAACTACCCTTAATATGACCACAGACTTAGCAATTTCACCTTTACTTACATTTTTTATTCTGTTTGTGCCAAGTAAGTTATTAAAATGGAACTAAATGAAAAGGGGAGACTTCAAGATTACAGTGATTTTGTATAGACGGTACCTGCATTCCAAAGTTTTAAAGCCAGGAGTCTAAGTAGGAGTTATATTATGGGATAGTCATTCTCAAAGTGCTCCTTGAGCCCTTTGGGGTCCCCAAACTTTTTCAGGGAGTGTACAAAGCGAAAACTATTTTCATAATAATACTAAGGTGTTTTAATTTCTAATTTGTTAAATTGTCAATAGCCCTGACCACATAAACAAAAGGGTTTTTTTTGAAGTCTTTAATGTTCTTTAAGAGTATAAAATGGTCAGGAAATCAAAAGGCTGGAGAATCAATGGTATCTAGCACATCAACTAAACAATCAAAGGATTTGGGTTCAAATCTTGTCTCTGAAATTTCCTGTCACCCTGAACAAGTCACTCCATATCCATGGACCACAATTTCTTCATCTTTAAGAGGGGATTGGGTTGGATGGCCTCTGCGGTCTCTTCCAATTTTAGACCTATACAGTTCTTTCTAAATGAAAATAATCCATTGTATCCCAAAAGAAGTCATTAGTCATTTATTTTCCTTGCATGTTCCACATTCAGTATAGCTTACCTCTGATAGGCTATTTTCAGGTAGTAGTATGTACATGCTTATTCCACCAACATATTTAAGCTCAAGCACCTGCATAGCTGGGTCATTTACAATAGTCAGGTTAAATTTGCGTTCTTGATGCATGAGGTTGACTGTTTTCCTAGGGCACTGTAAAGAAAATGTAAAGAACATGGTAGAAACCTATATTACTTTTCACTCTTATTTTCAGCAAAGTATAGTTAGAACACCTCTGAAATATCACCTCAGTTTATGATCCTTAAAGGACTTCTGTCATAAAATTACTATGGAATGAATTAACAAAAGTGTCCTATTATTTCCCTATTTCTGTGATTCACTTCAATTTGACAAGCATTTATTAAATGTCCATGTGCATCAAGGATTGTGGTAGGTACACAAGACATACAAAGATAAAAATGAAATGATACCCACTGTTTCAACATCAAGATGTCTATATTCTACTTGGAAGAAAAAATATACTGACAATTTAGCCAATACAAAATAAAATCAAAATAATTGAGGAGGAGCATGGCGCCAACAACTAGGAGAATCAGGAGAGGTCTGTTGTGCCTATTCTTTTGACATAAATCTAGAAAGGAACTAAGAATTCCAAGAGAAGGAAGTGAGGAGGAAGGAGTGTTCTGGGTACAGAGGGCAGCCGATGCAAAGGATAGAGGCAAGAAATGGAATGTTATGTACAGGGAAAACAGGAAACAAGGTAGTTTGACAGGAATTTTAAGTATATGAGGAGTACTGTGAACTTGGTACATAAAGATAGACTAAAATGATAACTAAGATGACTGGATTTAGCCATTAAGACATTGTTAGTAGATGGTGGAGGAAAGGCAGTGAGCTCTCGAACTCACAACATGATTGCTCCAATAAAAACAACCAAATAATGCCAAAGGACAATTCCTGAAGCTGCAAAATCCACAGAAGAATGTGCTGAGATCACTTTTTAACCAAGGACAGCTTGGAAGATCAGAAGGAGGGAGCTGCTGTGATGAGACAGGAGTAGAGTCCAACCCCACAGTCACCCTGACACAGATCCAGTCCCAGGAAGGCCTCACTAGAGAAGGAGACCCCCAGAACCTCTGAATCAGCTGAAGTGCCAGTGTCATCTGAAACTAAGCTCACAGTCTGGTGAGAAGGCTGAGCCCTTGACAGAGGGGAGACTACAGGGGTCTATGCTGATGCTGAGGCAGAACTTGGGTTTTTCACCCTTGTTGGGAAGCAGGAGGTAGGCTTGAGTATCAGTGGCCCAGGTGGGGGAGAGCCACAAACTTATCAGAGCTGACAACCACAGCAACACAAAGCTGGTTGATTATCAAGTAGGTCTGGGGCCATCTAAGGACAAGGGAACAGGCCAGACAAGTGAAGAACCTGCTCCTCCTTAAATCATACCACCTGGGACCTCCTGAAGCTTGGGATAGTGCAGCCTGGAAACAGGAGATAAAAGTCAGGTAAAAGAAAGGCAAGATGAGCAGACAAAGGTGAGGACCATAGAAAGTTTCTTTAGTGACAAGGAAGATTGAGGTGCACCCTCAGAGAAAGATGTCAACATCTAAAGCTTCCAAGAAAAATATGAATTGGTCTCAGGCAATAGAGGTGCTCAAAAAGGACTTTGAAGATAAAATTAGAGAGGTAGAGGAAAAAATAGAAAAAGAAATGAGAGTGATGCAGGAAAGACATGAGAAAAAAGTCAACAGCTTGAAAAACCAAATGGAAAAGCTCTCTGACAAAAATAATTGCCTTAGAATTAGGATTGAACAAATGAAAGCCAGTGACTTCATGAGAAACCAAAACACAATAAAGAAAATGCAAATAAAGAAAAAAAAATAGAGGGCAATGTGAAATATCTTCTTGGAAAAACTGCTGTCCTGGAAAATAGATCCAGGAGAGATAATTTGAAAATTATTGGTCTACCTGAAAACCATGATCAAGAAAAGGGCTTAGACATCATCTTCCAAGAAATTGTCAGGGAAAATTGCCCTGGTATTCTAGAAGCAGAAGGTAAAATAGAAATTGAAAGAATCCACCAATCATCTCCTGAAAGAGATCCCAAAAGGAAAACTCCCAGGAATATTATAGAAAAATTCTAGAGCTCCCAGGTCAAGGAGAAAATGTTGCAAGCTGCCAAAAAGAAAGAATTCAAGTACTGTGAAGCTCCAGTCAGGATAGCACAAGATCTAGCATCTTCTACATTAAAGGACTGGAGGTCATGGAATATGATATTCCAGAGGGCAAAGGAATTGGAATTACAACCAAGAATCATGTATCCAGCAAAACTGAATATAATCTTTCAGAGGAAAAAATTGGACTTCAGTGAAAAAGAGGACTTTCAGGTCTTTGTGATGAAAAGGCATGAAATGAATGGAAAATTTGACTTTTAAATACAAGACCCTAGAGAATCATAAAAAACATTGGAGTTGGGGGACATACCAGGGGTGGTGCAGTGGGTGACTGTCTTGTGTCTGAGGCTGGGTTTTGGCTGGGGTCCCCCTGGGTCCAGGGTGGATTCTTTGTCCACTATGTTACCTAGCTGCCTCATGATGACATCTTTAGGGTAAAATTGAGGGGTGAAAGAAATGAACTGGGGGAGGGGGAAGGGCAGAGGTAGCATGGGGTGAAATCCCACATGAAAGAAACAGGAAAGGGCTTATAGAGTGGGGGGAGGAGCAGGGCACTAAATGAACTTTACACTCATCTGAATAGGTTCAAAGACCTTAATCTCATCAGAGTTGACTCAGTGAGAGAAAAACATATACATTCAATTGGGTGGAGTGATCTATCTAACCTTGAAGGAAAATAGGAAGGGAAGGGGATAAAGAGAGAGGGGCAAAAGAAGGGAGGGAAGATTCAGGGAGGGGACAGTCAGAAGCAAATCCCTTTTGAAGAGGGATAGGGTGAAAGAAGATAGATAATAGAGTAAATATCATAGGGAAAGGAATAGGATGGAGGGAAACAGTTAACAATAGTAATCATGAAAAAGTGAAAAGAGGGGAAAATTGTACAAAAAATATAGCAACTCTTTTTGGGAATCAAAGGAATGTCCATCAATTGAGGAATGACTGAAGAAGTTGTGGTATATGATCGTAGTGGAATGGTATTGTGCTAAAGGAAATGAGAAACAGGATGATACCAGAAAAACCTGGAAAGACTCATATGAACTGATGTATAGTGAAGTGAGCAGAATTGGGAGGACATTGTGCATAGTGACAGCAGTATTGTTTAATGAGCAATTGTGAATGACTTAACTACTCTCAGCAATACAATGATCCAAGACAATCCCAAGGGACTAATGATGAAGCATACTTTCCACTCACGTAGAAAGAACTGATAAAAAGAGCACTTGTGGATTGTACATATATAACCTATATCAGATTGGTTGCTGTCTTGTGGAGGGAGGTGGAAAGGGAGGGAGGGAGAAAAATTTGGAACTCTAAATCTTATGAAAATGAATGTTGAAAACTACCCTTACACATAACTGGGAACAATAAAATAAACATTTGTTGCATTGAAAAAAAAAAGGGATTGTTGGTGACCTTGGAAAGGGCAGTTTTACTCTACTGGTAGGATTGGAAGTCAGATTATAAGGAATTGAGAATCAAGTTGGAAGTGAAGAAATGAAGGCAAGGAATGTAGACAGGTATTTTTTCCCTAGGAGTTTGATTATAAAAGAGAGGAGAGACATATGAAGAAAATTTAAGGGGGTTATAGAGTTTAGAGAAGGGTTTTTGTTTTTTTTAAGAATGGGAGAGTGTTGTACCTGTTTGGAGATAGCACAGGAGGATATGGAAAATAAAAAACAAAATGAGAGAGAGAAAAAAGGAGGAAGAGGAGGAGGGGAAGAAGAAGAAGGAGGAGGAGGAGGAGGAGAAGAGATGTGAGGAGATGAAATGAACAGTACAAGTAGAAGAGTTGTCCTAGTCAAGAAGAGATACTTCTTCCTCCAAAATTGGAACAAAAGAGCAGGGTAATGGCCAGTGATATAGAAGAAGTTTTATGGACCAGGAAAATGGATTGGAAAAAAGATGTTTTGATAGAAGAACTTTAGCACACAAGGTGAATAATGGTGAGTCAAGAGATTGATTGAAAAACTAGTTAGTTAGGGGGCAGCTAGGTGGCGCAGTGGATAAAGCACCGGGCCTGGATTCAGTAGGACCTGAGTTCAAATCCCACCTCAGATACTTGACACTTACTAGCTGTGTGACCCTGGGCAAATCACTTAACCCTCATTGCCCTGCAAAAAAACCAAAAACTAGTTACTTAGATGAGTTGCTAAAAGATACTCATTACCGAGAAACTAGGATTATGAGGTGACACAGCTGCTATGGGGATGCTGTTAGAGCTCTGGCAACTGGACCCCTTTCGGCTTTCAGTGGGAAGATGGAATAGCCAAAAACACTGAGGATGTGCTTCATGAGCAATTAAGATTTTAGATAAATTCCAGATGGGGAAATAGATGTCTCCCTTCTCTCTTTATTTCTACCTTAGACAGTAGAAATTTATTCCAAAGTTTTCCTGTTCTGTAAATCTGGTTCATACTTCCTGTCTTAATTACTATTATAGATAATTTATATAAAAGCATGATTGATCTTAATTGTTCCTGATTTTATAATTCATTATTTGTGAAGGGGTAGGCAGAGTAATGGAGATAGAGAAGATAGACCTTTTTTTCTATGTGAATGGCAGGACAAAATGAGTACTTTGCCTCATTCCCACCTCCTGACTAAAGGCTTCTGGGACAAATGAGAGAGAATCATGTTGACAATGATTTTTAAAATGATCTTTTCTATAAATGTTCCAAAGCAGGCAAGAGTTGAGTCCAGGGATCTGCCACCCCTTAGGTAAAAAGTGAATCATTTGACATTGCCATATGATATTACTTCACTATATGGTTTAATTAAAGGAAAACATATGGTAAAAACATCAATGATTTTAAAAACTAAACTTTCTTTATAATTTTGAACTTAGTAAATAAAAAGTACAAATGATTGTATTAGCACTATTTTTTTCATACATCTATGGGGTAATGAAATATCTCTACAGATTTAGAGGTTAAGGTGATACCTAGAGAGTAGGTTCTGCTCAATGGGAAAAAAGGGTGATTATTTGGAAAAATCTATTACCACCTACATACCAAAGGTGGGGGTCAGCAAGAGGGAATATTGTTGCACAAAATATAAGTTCAATTAGAAAAATGTTGTTATTTTTAATCTAAGTTTAAATATTTCTCCTCCAAAACACCTCAGAGCCTGGTATAGTGATCAATCCAGAGTAAATGATCAATAAATGTTTGCGGTCTTTATTTTTGCTTTGTTTTTAAGCTTAATATTTTTCAATGAAAAAAATTCCATTCCCTTCCTATAATAGTAATCTAGCCAAATCTTTTTCATCTTTGACCAAACATCCAAACTGACTACATTGGGAAAATATAATTTCTTATTTGTATATATTATATATTCTATTGTCAAACACTGCAAGAAGTATACCTAGTATAAGGGGGGAATTTATTAATACAAACTTTGCATTTAAAGAAGTTTAGTTTCATATACATTTTTTGTTATTCTTTGTATGTTAAAATAACTGTACTGGTTATTAAATTCACAATTACAAAGCTTTACTTTAAAAAATCATTGTTTCCTAGCAATTCATTAGACCCTTTTGTGAGGTGAACTCCTTTTAAATATAATCAAATGTCTTGAAGAACTATCTATAGTTTTCATTCTTTGCTGCACAGAGTATAAGTTCAATTAGAAAAAGGTTATTATTTTTAATCTAAGTTTCAATATTTCTCATTCCAAATCCCCTAGAACCTGGTAGAGTAGTCAGTCCAAAGTAAATGATCAATACTTATTTGGAGGTTTTATCGTCGCTTTATTTTTAAATTTAATATTTTTCAATGAAAAAGTTATTTTTCCTCCTTCCCATAACTTGTAAATTTTTGTTTAATGAATAAACATTATAAAGTAGGAAGTTGTATAATTCAACACTACAAACATGACTTTGTGATTTTTGTAATGCAGAGAAATTGACTGTTAAAATACAGCACTTATACAATAACAGCTTTTCATTGAGGATAAATAACCAGAGGCATCATACATGTAATAGAAATTCACATACCGTGGAGGACTTGAAATGGCAAGTTATGGTTTCACTTTTCGTGAATGCCCCATCCCATTTGCCTTTGAAGTACACACCATTCACCAGCACCATTACTGCCGATGAGCTAATGCTACCCACTGGACAGATATCCTTGATTTTGCCTTTTGAAAAACATTGAGGAAAAAAGTAAATATGTTGTTTTTAATAATATAATAATACTCAATAAGATAAGACTTTTTATATAAGATAATAGAACTTTTCAATAAGACTCCCCCCCATCTTTGTACAGCTCATAACCATTATAATATCTGAAATTCTAGCTACCATTTTGATTCCACTTAGCTGGAAAAAAATGATGAGGAAATATTTCTTGGGTTAGCAGGAGCCTTCTGAAATGTTCACAATCTCAAATTTTGAATTAAATAGTTCAATAAATGCAATGAATCACAATTATATAGTTGTCTATCATTACAAAGATATTTCACACATCGGATCTCTTTTGAACTTCACAACCACTTTATGAGATAGTCTTCCACTATTATTTTACTCATTTTTCATAGGCTGTCCAAGCCTGAAAGATACTTGACTGGAGGGTGGAGCAGGGCATGGCTGAGTCCCAAACCAGAAATCATTCCCTACCAGATCCTTGCTAGGAATCATTCAATAGAAGGAACATTGAAAGGTATAGGCAGTAGTGTTCATCAGTTTCAGATTTATGGATAGGTAGTAAGGGAGAATAATTATACCACAAAGAGACAATATATTCAACAAATATTAATAAGGCACTGCTATGTATAGAGCACTGTACCTAGGCTGGAGAAGATAAGACCAAGAAGACAAATTTCTTTACCCATAAGGATCTTGCAAGCTAATATTCATTTCTTAAATGCCTATACTGAATTCATGTACTTATCAAGACACAAGCCACTTACTAATATTTGCATGAGTAGGAAAAAAGGTAATAAATACGGAGTTGGTAAGTTGGGCTGCACTAAATCTGAGAAACTGCAGGGTACTTCTAATAATCCTGGATGACTCCTTGAAATAAAGGCCTATCTTTTTTTGCATCACCTTCCAGTGATGTGTGGTTAACCCTTTCCAAAGAATTATGGTTGTGAGTCATCCAAAGGGAAATGGAAAAGCACAGATTGGGAAAAAGATATGGATTAGCCATAACAAGAGCAAGTAATAGCTGCTGTACAGCTCACATGTTCCACTGGTATCCACAGAATATCAAGACATTTAGAGGAAGCTCTCTATTATGTTTGTGAACCTCCTGTGGAGGTTTTACTGGAATACATGAACAAGAGTCAGAAAATGAGGAAACATGGATGGGTTGAGGTCTACATTATAAAAGGGAGTACAAACATGAGTGATAACATAGATCCATCAAACCATAGTAAGTAATATGTTGTGAGGAACTGAGAATCTAGTACCCTTGCACTGAGCTATTAATTCTAGACTTTAGCTAACTGTGAACAACCAGGTGGTTCCTAGAAGAATAAGGTTATATCCTGTCTCTCTATCTTTCTTATTTTTGTGAAGACAGTATATTTGAGCTATTCTAATAACCAAATTCCAGCTAATGAATGTCCAGAAGAGACAAGGAGAGTAAGCAAACTAATTAATTTCACTTCTCTTTCCAAGGCCAATTTTATATTTGTGCTTTATAAATTTGCTTTTAAGAAATACATGCAATATTTCTTATTACAGTTTCAACCACAGAAATACACTTACTTTGTTGAGTGCCCAAATTAAGCTGAAAACCCTTGCTTAAGGGAATGAATAGTTTTGAGAACAGAAAATGTACAGAATGTTTAATTAGTCTTCTCTTTCAAATAAATTGAAAATATTTGAAGTAAAATTGATACCTGCCAGAGAAAGTTCTTAAGGTATCTTTTCTGAGACATCTTCCTTGAGACATCTCAGTTATGGCTAATGTTTTAATTTTATGCAATGTTCAAGATTAAGGCCTTTTATAACTTGTACAATGTGAGTAGAAGATATCAGTTCAGAAATTGAATTTGTGACGCACACATATGTCAGTGCATTCTATCTTGTTTGTACATAGTTGTTTTCATATTGTCTCCCTCACTGTCTCCTTCATTAGACTGTGATTTCCCTGAGAGCATGGACTGTCTTTTGATTTTCTTTGTGTCTTTGGCATTTAGCATAGTGTCTAGCACATAATAACAGCTTGATAAATGCTTATTGACTGACTAAAGGGAAGCTATATATAGTTGAGGTTTGTAGTTTCATATACAATTATCTTTCACTTTTTTATTTCTTTTTTTATCTTTTACTTTTTAATTTATATTGAAGTAATTTGGGGCAGATATTTGTTAAATGCAAATTTTTTTAAATGTGAGGGTTGGGGGTTTTTTGTTTGTTTAAAAAAGAAAGTCATTTTTGTTTTATAAGAGCACAATCTTGGGGGCAGCTAGGTGGCGCAGTGGATAAAGCATTGGCCCTGAATTCAGGAGGACCTGAGTTCAAATCTGGCCTTAGACACTTGACACTTGACACTTGACCCTGGGCAAAAAAAAAAAAAGTACAATCCCTTGGTCGGTACATAGGTTCATTTCTCAAAGCAATCAAGCTCATATGCTCAATCACAAATTAATCCCAGGTTCTTACTTGGACTAAGAAAGCCAGAATATCATAGCAGATAAAGTGCTGGAGTTGGAATCAGGAGCACCTGTATGTAAATACCTGCTCTGACGTTTATCAATTTGTGACCCTCAGCAAATCATTTAATCTCTTTGATCCTTGTGCAACAATCTGATTTAAAAAGAGCCCAATCATAGGTAGATGAATTTTAATGTTTACTGTCATCAAGGTTTTAGGAATTCCTCTAGATAATATTCAACAGCTCATGATTAGGAGGAAGAAGAGGTGGATAATGGGAGTAATACAGAGCTGAAGTTTGGCAAAAGATGAATGGTATAGAACAAGAAAAAGAGATTCCAGGGCAGACAACAATGAATGTACAGTTGAAATGGCTAACTAGGGTCGAGACGGGAAAGGGAAGAAAACCAGGTGAAGTCAGAGCAAGGATAGTGACCTGAGAAAGAACTGGGCAATAGAGGTATTAGAGGTTTCAACAAGAGGGAAGAATAGGTTTAGGGGGTTAATACATAGGAAGAGATAGAATATAGGAAGTCTAGGTCAGGTAGAGTAATGGCAGGCTCTCTAATCAAGGAAGCAGAGCCCTTGTGACTGGAGAGTTAGCCACTTTACATTATTACTTTCTGCCTAAGGTATCATTGAGTGATGATGATATTCATCATATAGTCATTTATAAGCACTTACTACTATGTGCTAAGCACCGGGGAAACAAAGAAAGACATATAAAATAGTTCAATGATGTGAAATGAGAGCATTAACTACTATGAATAAGATGGGGGGGGTTCTCTTATCTATGAAAGAAACTTCTTGGTTTATTTCAGATCTTCATATTCACATGTAACTTTAGCAAGTATTATTATTATTATTATTATTATTATTATTTATTTTTTTTTTTTAGTGAGGCAATTGGGGTTAAGTGACTTGCCCAGGGTCACACAGCTAGTTAAGTGTTAAGTGTCTGAGGCCGGATTTGAACTCAGGTACTCCTGAATCCAGGGCCGGTGCTTTATCCACCGCGCCACCTAGCTGCCCCAGCAAGTATTATTTCTTTAAAAAAGTTTTGCACTTACCATTTGTTTGACTCTCCATCCATTGGTTAATCTCATTCCTGGTTTCTTCTATACCAGTTGTAAAGTCGACACGCTCAATTCTGGCATTGTATAAGCTTCTAGAACATTTTAAAAAATTCTAAAATAAAAAAAGATCTCATATTAACACAATAATCACCATCCATATATAATATAAGTATGAGCATAGGTGTGGATTGTGCCTGGGCACCCCTTGATGGAAAAACAAATTGGTATTTTGTCTCATTTTATATTTGTATTTTTAAACAAAAATTAGTTGTAATTTTCTCTAAATATCAGTTTTCATTTCTTTAGTTTGATGAATAAATTGAATGTCTTTTATCACTGAGTGTTCAATGACTTCATTTTTAAAAAACCTTTTGGCATATCCCCAGCAAAATGTGTCATATACTGTTACGTGCACAAAGTACAATAAAGCATAGGAATTAAATGTGAAAAAAAACTAATGATTCTTCTAAGATGGATCGATCTCTCTGCCCTATTACCCCTCCACTTTCTTGGAGAAAATAAGACAAGTACATTTCCAGACCTGAAAACAGAATATTTGCAATTGTGAATGATTTACAATGGCAGTATATATTTAAGGAAGAAACAATATGATGTGGTGGGGCAAGACCTGGTCTTGAAATCAGGAAGTTCAAATCCTGCCTCTGACATATGCTTACTATGTGAACTGAGCAAATCATTTAACCTCTGCTAAAATTGTAAGTGCAAGAACAGCTGAAAATCTACATTAATAATAGGAACTACCTACACCAAGGAAATAGCAATTCACTCCAAAAAGGGTTTTTCTTTTCCCCAAGGAAAATGCATGGGATTTTTCTATCTCACTAATCAGTAATTAGTCAGGAAAATTAATTGGAAATTCCTTACATTATCTCTAGAATTAAATTAGCTATATTCAGGAGCATTAGGGAAATTCTCATTCATGTCTTTAACATTAACATAAATACTCTTGCAAACTCCCTGACCTCCCTATTCTTCTACCTCCTTAAATTCCATGACCTACTCCTTCATTCCACCTCAGTCAAACATAGGGATGGCTATAAAGTAGCTCTTACCATAACTCACAAGGCTTCTACTACCTTAAATAGAGAGCCTACCATTACTCTACCTGACCTAAACTTCCTACATTCTATCTTTTCCTATGTATTACCCTTCCTAAACGTATTCTTCCCTCTTGCTGACATCTCTAATACCTCTACAACCCAATTCTTTCTCAGACCACTATTTTTGCTCTGACTTCACTTGGTTTTCTTTCCTTTCCCATTTTGACCCTAGTCAGCCATTTCAACTATACATTGTCATCTGCTTTGGAATCTCTTTTTCTTGTCCCATACCCTTCATCTTTTGCCAAACCTCAGCCTTGGATTACTCCCACTGTCCACCTCTTCTACTTTCTCCTAATCATGGACTATTGAATATGAGGACTTAACTATCTCACTCCATTCCCTCCTCCTCAAAGCTATTCTATACCTTCTCTTCATTCCTATAAACTTCTACACCCTTCCTTCCTAATTTCCTGAAAAAACTGAGGCCTATTCAGTGTGAGCTCCCTCTTCTCCCTTTCTCTTCATCTCAAAATCCCTTGATACCATCCCCCACTTTCTCTCAATCCCTGATAATGAAGCAGACCTGAAACTTGCCAAAGCCAACATGTCTACACAAGTACTTCCTGATCCCATGTCCTCACATCTTTTTCAACAGATTGCAAATTTAATCATCTCTTGATCTCAAAACTTCAATCTTTCCCTATGTAATAGTTCCATTCCTATTGCCTTTAGACATGCCCAAGACTCCCACATTCTTTTTTCTTGTTGTTTTTGTGGAGCAAGAGGGTTAAGTGACTTACACAGGGTCACACAGCTAGCAAGTGTCAAGTGTCTGAGACCAGATCCTGAATCCAGAGCTGGTGCTTTATCCACTGTGCCACCTAGTTGCCCCTTGACTTCCCCATTCTTGAAAAATATTCAGTAGATCCTTATATCCTCTCAAGCTATCATTACATATCTTTCCTCCTTTTATCAGAAATTCTTGAAAAAGTGTCTACACTCATTATATTCACTTCCTCTCCTCTCACTCACTCCTCGACCCTTAACGATCTAGCATCCAACTTTATCAATCCACTAAACTGCTCTCTCTAAAGTTTCCATCAAAATTGACAAGTCTGATGGTTGTTTCTTAATCTTCATATTTGACTTTTGTTCTGCATTTGACACTGTTGACCACCATCTCCTCCTAGACACTCTCTCCTCTATCATGCTCTAATTATAGGAGTTCCCTATAGTGTCTTCTGGTATTTTTTCTTCTCTTTTTTCTTTCTCTTCTCTCCTCTCCTTTCCTCTTCTCTCCCAGTAACTTCATCAGCTCCCTAAAGTTTAATTAAAGTTTCTATACAGATGACTCACAGACCTAAGTGTCTAGCCCCAGTCTCTCTCTTCTGAGCTTCAGTCCCGCATTACCAATTAGATGTTTCAAACTAGATGTTCATAAGACATCTTAAATTCAACTCATCCAGAATTTAAATCTTTTTAAAAAATCTTGACATTTCTCCATCTTAAATATCTTCTCCATCTGACCTCTTTTCACTATTTACATAGGGTCAGGCCCTCATTTCCTTTCACCTAGATTATTGCAACAGCCTAGGACATACCCCTGCCTCAGGTCTCTCTCTATTCCACTCAATCCTCTGTGCTGATTTTCCTTAAGAGTAAATTTGACATTACTCTTCTACTCAAGCAACAGCTCAATATTATCTATAGGGTAAAATATAAGCTCCTCTGTTTACCTTTTAAAACCCTTCACACACACAAAAACTCTTACAAACTTTTTTTCCAGTGTTTTAAAATATATTACCCTTACCTGCCACACTCTGTGATCCAGCCAAAGTAGCTTTCTCTATGTTCCTCACACACAACACTGCATCTCCCATTTTTGTGACTTTACACTGGCTATCTCTCAAACCTGGGATGTACTCCCAATTGAGTCTCTATCTCATTCCTTACCTCTGCCTCAGAGAATCACTCTTTCTTCCAAGATGCAACTCAAGCATTACCTTCTACACAAAGTCATTATTAATTCATCCAAATACTTGCATCTTCCCTCTGAAATGACTTTGTTTTTAGCTAGTGTGTTACTTATTCTCTTTAGATTTATTCTGTCTATACTTATTTGTGTCTTTGCTGTATCCCCAATTACAATGTAAGCACCTTGAGAGTCAAGATTATTTAATTTTTGTATTTGCATTTCCAATTCCTAGCACACTGCCTGGCATATAGTAGATGCTTCATAAATGCTTATTGATGGATATCTTTGAATCTACATACACGGTGGCCTCAATTTTCCAGGACTATACCAATTTCAATAAAAGTAAGCATACTTTAAACAAGGATTTGCACAATGAATACCATTTGTCAGCTTGTGTGACCTGATCTGGGGATTAGAAAATCTGGTCCCTCCACCTATTGGCACAGGAAAGAGAAACGCTGTGGTCTTACATGGTTTCTGGAGATCATCCAAATAAGGAATGCTATAGCCCAGGCCTAGATCCCCAGACTCCTAGAGTTGGGAGGACTCAATTCAAAAACAAAAAGAGAAGAATCCTCTAAATGTGCCTTTAGCATGTTGCATAATAGAGAAAAGGTGTTCATTGTTTTGTAAGTTTTGTTATCATACAATTCTAGTTACTGAGTCTTGCTATGATGGTGTTTTGCTCAGTGAAATACTAGACTATATCATTCTGTCCTGTTGAATGTAGCTTTATTCAAAAGATGTGGCTTGTTTTTCAGAGACTTCACTACCACCCCTTCTACCCAGGGAAGGGCATTCATTTATGTTTAAGACTCAATTTTCAGGATCATGTACCTTCTTAAACAGTAGATAATAACAGCAGATAATAAAAAGTCAGTTCATTTTTAAAAACTGATTAAGGTTTTTTCAAACCACATTCCCAGGATTCTTTCAGAGACAGGTGTTGATATTTGTACTGCTAAATCTCCCACCTACTGTTTATTCTCAGATGCTGAGATGATTGACTTTGGCAAATTACTGCTTTCATTCCCAAGTAAAGTTTTTAAAACCAAATTCATTACCTCCCATGCCCTCAGGAAAGGTGTGTCTCTTAGACAATAAACTTAGACTTAACCCAAGTGATTGCTGAGAGGGAAGCTTGAAGTTGGCACCTTATTATTATTAGCAGGGTGTGTAGAGTAAGTATCTTATCTCCCTCCTCCTTGCCCCCAAACCCCTCCCACCCTGTCTCCATCAATCATCAATCCAAAGCTGAGAGCAAAAGCTATTCCTATGAAGAAAAAAGGAAAGACCCTACCACAAACACAAACCCACTTTTAAAATTGTCATTAAAATGTCACTGGATCTCAAATACTTAGTTTCTCATTCAGTGACCTTCTCTTCTCAGGACACTTTCCCACATCAGACCTAGCAGATAGGAAGAAAAGGAAGTGACAAAAGAATATGCTCAAGGTACAAGTAGTAATGAGACCCAGAGTCAGGTTATATATCTCCTCCTGGTTGCATTCTATCTCCTGTCTGCATCCCTTTACATAGATGGTCCCTCGTGCATGCTTAAATACTCTCTTTTCCAGAAAAAGACCTATTTGTACAAAAATATTTATAGCAGCTCTTTTTGTGGTGGCTAAGAATTGGAAATCAAAGGAATGCCCATCAACTGGGGAATGGCTAAACAAACTGTGGTATATGATGGTAATGGAATATTATTGTACTGTAAGAAATGACAAACAAGCAGGATGATTTCAGAAAGGCCTGGAAAGACTTATATGAACTGATGTATAGTGAAGTGAGCAGAACCAGGAGAACGTTGTGCATATTGACAGCAATATTGTTTGATGAAGAACTGTGAATGACTTAACTATTCTCAACAATACAATGACCCAAGACAATCCCAAAGGACTAATGATAAAGCATACTACCCCCCTCCAACAAAAGAACTGGTGTTGATTGAACACAGACTGAAGCATGCTATTTCTCACTTTCATTTTTTTTCCTTTTATTCAAGTCTTCTTATACAAAATTACTAACATGGTAATGTTTTACATAATTGCACATGTATAACCTATATCTGATTGCTTACTGCCTCAGCAAGGGGTTGGGGAGGGAGGGAAGGAATTTGAAACTCAAAACTTTAAATAAAAATGTTTATTTAAAAAATTAAAATACTCTCTTTTCTCACCTTTTCATCTCAAATTCCTTCAAAGCATAGCTAAAGCACCACATGCTAAACAAGGCTCTTCCTAATCATTCTTGTTTCTGCTTTTTCCCTCTTGAAATTACTTTCTTATACATTCATATAAATTAATATTTACTCACCTATGTATGTGATATGCCCTTCCCACACCCCCAATGGAATGTAAATTATTTTGAATTAGTGACTATTTTTCTTTTTTGTTTGTTTTTCAACCATGCCTGGAAATCCATCTTTAGTGTTCCTTTGGAGCACACTAAATTACCTTTACCCTTCCAAATGACTCAGGAGCCTTGCTTTATTAAGCACTTAATAAATGCTTGCTGAATTGAGTAAATCTCCAAGGCTCCTTTTTTTTTTCATGGAAGGAATGTGCAGAGAATCAGACAAAGGCTTTAAACAAAAAGCAAGTATAAGAACAATAGTTTATTCTAAAGTCAAATTGCAGAATTTGAGTGTTTTCCATGTCACTATTCTGCTCCAGAGATAGGAATAATTGACTTGGCCAATTAAAACAAAACACTAATTATTTTTAAATGAGTGGATTGAGTGAGCACTATATTTATTAGGTTGTTTAGGAAGAAAGTATGGTCTTCTTAATTTCCGTCCTTGACTGAGCATTAATCACGTTTGTGTGTCTGTCCATTGTGATATCTTCTGTATTTAGTTAACTTCCTTTTTCAAGAAGTTATCTGTGGCTCTGTATCATGGGTCAGAGTTGTGGTAGGAAGTGGTTTCTGAAATTCCTTCATGGGCCTCTTTTAGGAGAAGCAAAAGAAGTGGGCTAGTCCTCAGTCACTTGGCAGATACTCCGAGAAGAGGAAGTGGTGCTGGACCAGAGTACTGACCCTTGAGTGCCAAAGGCAGTAATAATAGTTGGGTGGAGGGGCCTGGAGGGAAGCAGGCATTTATTAAGCATCAACGATGTACCAGGCATGGGCAGCTAAGTGGTGCAGTGGATAGAGCACCAGGCCTGGAATCAGGAAGACTTGAACTCAAATTCAGCCTCAGACACTTACTAGCCATGTGACCGTGGGCAAATCACTTAATCCTGCTTGCCTCAAGTTTCCTCATCTGTAAAATGATCTGGAGAAGGAAATGGCAAACCACTCCAGTATCTTTCCCAAGAAAACCCCAAAGGGGATCATGATTAGTTGGGTGTGATTAAAAATGACTGAGCAGAGGCAGCTAGGTGGCGCAGTAGATAAAGCACCAGCCCTGGATTCAGGAGTACCTGAGTTCAAATCTGCCCTCAGCACTTGACACTTACTAGCTGTGTGACCCTGGGCAAGTCACTTAACCCCAATTGCCTTACCAAAAAAAAAAAAAAATGACTGAGCAACAACAAAAATGTGCCAGGCACTGTGTTAAGCACTTTATAACTATATCTCATTTAATTTTCACAACATCCCTGAGAGATATGTGTTATTATTACGCTCATTTTATAGGTAAGGAAACCGAAGCTGACAGAAGTGAAATGACTTGCCCAGATTCACAGAGGTAGTTAGTGTCTGAGGCTAGATTTGAATTCAGGTCTTCCTGACTCCAGACCCAGTGCTTTAGTAGATATGAAAATAAAGATCAAGAAAGAAACAAGGTAGAATTTGGGAGATACCTGAGAAATGAAGTGGAAAATTTGAAAATGAATATTAAGGTGCTGCAAAGCCTAGCAAATTATAATCGCTACTTTTTACTCAGGTAGACATTACCTTTCAAATCGTTTTTAGTTATCAAAGAAATAAATGTTGTTAAAAAACCTTGTATTGGACAGCTAGGTGCTGAAGTGGATAAAAGCACTGGCCTTGGGTTCAGGAGGACCTGAGTTCAAATCTGTCCTCAGACACTTGACACTTACTAGCTGTGTGACCCTGGGCAAGTCATTTAACCCTCATTGCCCCACCAAAAAAACCCCCCAAAAAACCCCAAAACAAACCCTTGTAATACCTACACTCTGTTATTCCGTTCTGTTCTGGGCATCATAGCAAGTCAATGTTTCCTTGACAGAGAGCACATACAAACTTTAGGGGCATAGATTAACAATCTCTGGGATATTTAAATATGCAACTGTGGTGATGGGAAGACCAACTCTGAGAACCCTACCTGGAAGTCCATCTTCAAGTGTTTCTTTGGACTACAATAAATTACCTGTATCCTATATAGCTCATGGAACTAGCCTTACAACTGTGCACTAAATAAAGAGTAAATCACTTATATACAGGGTATCTTAAAACTCTTAGTGCAATTTTTAGCCTGAATAGTTTAAAACATTAGTAAACTATTCAGGGTGTTCCAAAAGTCTTCATGTAGTTTAAAGTCTTGAGAGCTGTTAAAGTTTACCAATTTTTTTTTCCCCTCACAATCTTGTGAGGTATGTAGTACGAATGTTACTATCCCCACTTTACAGATGAAAAAAGAGAAACCCAAAGAAGTTGAATGGTATACCCAGGCTCATACAATTCAAACCCATGTTTCCTGGCTTCAAAGACTTTAGATAGTGGAAATATGATTCTTCCCATTTTACTGATGGAAAGCCCAAGGTTCAGGGCATTTAAGTGACTTGCCTATGGTCCCAAAACTCAAAGCGACTTTTCTTGAATCAAGTTCTGATGCTTTTTCCATTGAAACTTGTTAGAAATAACTATGAAGTACCAAAATAATCATCCAAATAGACTTAGACAATTATCACCACCACTATCATCATCTATAAAAGTGAGAACAGCTCAGCTTACCTCTTGAAAATCAAATATCTTTTCTGCAAACAGACCGTTGGCTATTTTGAGTTGATAATCATTGCTTGGTTTATTTATTTCTGAGAGAATTGTTTTCATCTGGGATTGGAGTCCCTGGTGTTGTCAAATTGTCATTGAAAAGATAAAGACAAGTAGTTAATTCATTCCTGGAATCGGCAGATACACATATATGAATAAACACTTATCTTTACAGGATGTTACCAAAGGGTGGCAATACTTTCATGAAATTATTAGACAATACAACTTCATATATATGTATATATGTGTGTGTGTGTGTGTGTGTAAAACCATTAAGAAATCAATATTGAATTCTACATGAATAAGGTTTAGGTTGTAATCAGTGGTTTAGATACAATTGTTGTGTTCCAACTTACAAAAGTCCCAAACTATTAATTTTGTCTTTACTTTGAAGAATTGACATCTATATAGCATTTTGCATAATCTTATTTGATTCTCCCTTATGACATCTGTGAACTAGTGATTTTCAAACTTTATTTGAAAGATTTAAAAAAATATATCCTGAGTCTTTATTATTTAGCTTCAGAGAGATGAGAAACAAACAAACAAACAGAAGGTTGTAGTCACATAAAAATATAGTTTCTGGTTGGGGGAGGAAGAAGAGGAAGCAAATTTCTCTCAATTTAGTCACCCATCGCACAACATACTTCATTTCTTCTGATGGAAGTTTTAAAATAAAGTGCCCTATGTTTACCTGAGAATTTGAAGATCCTTGGTTCTTCTGAAAATGAAGTACCTGTAATTAGAGACAGAAATATTGAAATGACACCGCCTTACAAGAAACTCACAACACTCTTGTGAGCAATACACATTACTGAAGACGTCCTAGAAGCTTTTTAAAACCAAAACCAAGAACCATCCTTTTCTAATTAAAAGTTGTAGGAGAATCATAAGATTATTAGATCCAAAGATCCTTCCCAAGGTTAATAGCATCCTAGGGGTCATTTCCCATTTGCTTATGTGTTTTTCAAAGGCATTCTTTGGGAGAAGGCAGGGGAGAGAAAGACACTGGGATTTTGTTCTGCTACTGTCCATTTTATTAGGGAGGATCTCAAAATTACATATTGGGCTTTGTTCTCACGTATCATGTTAGTACTGTGTTTCCTACCAGTCCCACCTTCTACAACATCACTCCCTCAGCCTCATTTCTTCATGTGTAAAATAATGGAGTTAGGCTAGCTGGTCTCTGGGGTACCTTCCAGAATTAATCTTCTTCAGCCTGTGACTGTGATTCTATTGACATCACCAGAGAGAGCACAATCCTAGACAAGTCTGAAATTATGTCCCAACAGTTGGCACCAGATACTTAGAACTTCAAAGCTGCAGCAGGCAGGCCCAGTCAGGATAAGGCATTTCTGCACCCTCAGCACATTTGGAATATATTCCTTCCTGCATTTGACTGGAGCACCATATTTCTCTGTTATTGTCAACCAGAGGCACTAAGCCTTCTAATAAACCATATGAAACTGATTCATTACAAACTAAACACCAGGAGCGTGGAAAGTCAAATTGATTCATATTAAAAATATAAACACATAACAAATAATAAATTATTAGAGAGTATTATTCCTAATATCTCCCTCTCCAGGAGTTGCATTGAATGGCTGTCATTCTTTGTCTTAGTTGTGGTACAAGGTAATAAATAATAATAATAATAATAATAATAAAGTATTATCTATAATCTTGCTTAATCTTGTGATAGTTGTTGTTATTCCCATTTTAAAGATGAAGAAACTGAGGTTGAAGGCAATTAAATGACTTTCCCAGGGTCATGCAACTGGTAAATGTCTCCAGCAGTATTTAAAATTAGGCTTTCTTGACTCCAGGACCATCACTGAAAAGTTCATCTTTAAAAAAGAATACAGGGGGCACCTAGGTGGCACAGTGGATAAAGCACCAGCCCTGGATTCAGGAGGACCTGAGCTCAAATCCGGCCTCAGACACTTGACACTTACTAGCTGTGTGACCCTGGGCAAGTCACTTAACTCTCATTGTCCCACCAAAAAAAAAAAATACAAGATTCACTCTAGTCCTCAGATGTTGTTGCTAGGGAGTATAGTTTTTAGGAGGCAAGGGACCTGTGAAACTTTAGTTCCTTCATCTTGATATCAAGACATTATATGATCAAGGTTCAAGATCCAAGGCCTCAAGATCCAAAAATGTGAGAGGAGTCTATGTGAAGTAAAGTCACAGAAATTTCATGCCAAAGTACAGTCACCTCAACATTCAACAGGGCTCTGAAATCAAACAACTTGTTGATCTTTAGATGGTTAAAGCAGGAATGGCCCTCTCACTCTGACTACAGAGCCTGACTTAAAGCCTTATATGCGTGTGCCTGTGAGTTAACTCAAAACTTTCAGGTTATGAGGGTGACAAGAAGATAAAATGGGTTAGTATCTTTTCAGAATTCATCATGGTATCAGTCACACTTGAACCATGTATCATATGGAAATTATCTTATATTGCTTTAAACAAGGTTTCATTGGTTTTAAGACCACCCACATGTTCGTCTACCTTCCCTGACCTTACTCTTCATGGCCCCTAAATGAGGAAAGTAAACCTGATATTCTATGAGATTCCTCTCTTCTTCTTCAATTTACATTGAGCTCTCTAAAGACAGTCCATTCTTAACACAAGACAAGTGCTACAGGGGAATATGACATCTCTCCCTCTGCAGTCAAGTAATTTCCAATTAAATAATTCCTTGGACACACCATTTGGGGGCAAAAAAAAAATTCCAGAGTCCTAATGAGCTGCAGAAGATGATGTGTGAAGGTATAAACATGGATCAATAAATCAGAAACTTACCCTATCAATCTGCTTTGCACAGTCGCCTCTAGAACCCATCCGCACCAGGGAAAGAGCAATGAAGAGACTTATAGGAGAAAAGAAGACATTGCTAGTTCCTTGATTGGTATTCATCTCTTTGAAAAGATCAAAGCAAAATTCTGCATTTGCTGCAGCAAGGGAGACCATTGTGAAGCTGAACTCAGCCTAAAGGGGGGAAAATGAAATTGTTAAAAAAAAAAAACCAACATATGAATCAGCCCTAATCACATTTTCTGTGTATTTCTCTGAGCCTGAATTTCCTCCCATGTAAAAGGGTTTATCAAAAATTGTGTTACTTATTTCATGGGATTGTTTCAAAAACCAAGTGAGATATTATATACATATACACACATATATGTGTATATATGTATGTATATTCTCTATATATACATATAAATACATGTATATATAAATGCCGATGATTATAATTTCTACTCCTAAAAAAATAAGAATTCAATTAAATAGTGCTATAAATAAAAGTGAGGGATGAGCTGAGCAAGTTGACACCCAGCTGTAATAATTGCTACCAAGTAAGCTCCAGAGTTCTGTGCTGCAGTGGGTTATATTGATTAGGTACATCATAAGTTCAACATTAATATGTTGAGCCTCCAGGATTGGGTAACCATTAGACTGCCAAAGGAAGAGTGAGCCACCCCAGGTCAGAAACAGAGCATGTCAAAGTTCCTATCTCAGTCAGGAGCAGGATTGGACTCATGAGTAGCCCCTTCATATCCAACCTAAGCTAGGTAGGGAGAATCAGTATTAAAAAAGAAAAAAAAGAGTGAGGGATAACATATTGACAGCCTGAGTGCTAAATGATTATACATTAAAAGACCTAGAGGTAAATCTTTAGTTAAGTGGGTAGATCCTCTAAGTAGGATTAACCAAAAGAAATGATAAGAAAGTTCAGAGGGGTTGTAACCTACACTGGTAGACAAAGTACCCATAATTGGTGGTTACAGTTGTCCTCCTCTTTGTTGTCATCACCATCACCAGCATTTTTATAAAGTTCTAAGGTTTACAAAGTATGGCACTAATATGATCTCCTTTTACCTTCCAACAACCCTGGGAAGTCGGTACTATTAATATCCTCATTTTACAGAGGAAGAAACTGATGCATTATTGTCCAGAGATTGACATGCAGTTGGATGGTCAGTACATATCTAGTATTTCATATGAACAATGAGCTAGGAACAGAATAGGAGAAAGTGTGAAGACCTGATAACATTTGGGAAACTGCTCTGAATAATCCCAAGTTTCTTCAAGTGTACAGTATTTCTTATTTATTCCCCATTTCTCTCCATTCACATAGCTACCACATTTGGTAGCAGTCCTAATCATCTTGGGTTTTTTTGTTGTTGTTTTGGGTTTTGTTTGTTTGTTTGTTTGTTTGGTGAGGCAATTGGGGTTAAGTGACTTACCCAGGGTCACACAGTTAGTAAGTGTTAAGTGTCTGAGGCCAGATTTGAACTCAGGTACTCCTGAATCCAGGGCTGGTGCACTATCCACTGTGCCACCTAGCTGCCCCAGTCCTAATCATCTTAAGCTAGACAATTGCAATAGCCTTCTAGACGGTCTCTTTGCCTCTAATCTCTTCCCCCTCCAATCTATCCTTCATTCAGCTGCCAAAGTGATGTTCCTAAAGTCCATCTCTGGCCACGTCATGATAACTGCCCATTCAATATATTGGAGTGGCTCCCTATTACCTCCAGGATCAATAGAAAATTCTCTCTTTGGCATTTAAAGCCCATCACAATCTGGTCCCTTCCTACTTTTCCAGTCTTCTTAATTTTATTCCCCTCTCTATACTCTAAGATGCAGAGACAATTGCCTCCTTGCTGTCCTTGCACATGACTCTCCATCTCCTGATTCACAGCCTATTCACTGGCTGTTCTTCATACCTAGAATGTTCTCCTCACTTCCTCTTCCTGGCTTCTTTGCCTTCCTTCATGACTCAACTCATATCTCACTTTCTCCTCTGTCCTCTTTTCCCTAGTATCTGTCCTCTGAAATTAGATTCCATTTATAATCTATAGAAGTATGTATGTCTATATATATATATGTATACATATAAAATTATATATAGCTATATATGCACATTGTGTATACATGCATATATGCACACATATATGTATATATACACATATATAAATATATTGAAAGTATATATATATAAAATCAATGTATAACACATGTGTTTTTGCATGTTTTCTCCTCCATTATAATGTGACTTACATAAGGGCAGGGACCATTTAAAAAAATCTTTCTATGTGTTCATAACACTTACCTGGCACCATAACAAATTACCTGGCACATAATAAGTGATTATTGACTGACTAACTATGATGTTCCATCTTTTTAATAAAAATGTTCTTATAGCAATGTCATATGGTTGTGAAACTTAAAGCACATTCTCTGATGATTCAAGCTTGTGAGTAGCCCCAAGAGTAATGGAGAGATATATGCAGTAAATAGGCAGTATGCAGCAAATTTCCAATGAAAGTTTACATGTAAGAAATGCTATCATAGATATAATTTCTTTGTATAGTGCCCCTTTCACTCTTTAGACATTACCCCTCTGTAGAGCTTTGGTACTTTGACTTACTGGTTGGGACCAAGAGTAGAGTATGCAAGTGGAAGTGACGACCCACAGCAGCCAAGGAGAAAGTGACTCATACAAAGGCAAAGACAGAGAAAGAGATCATTGGAGCAATCAAGATATGGTGAGATTTTATCTTCATCTGACTGGCTTTTGCCTATGAACCACCATTCCATTATCAATGAGATGTGATACATTAAGAAGCAGTCAGAGGATCCTTTCAGTAACAATATACCAAACAAAAAAGTGGTGGTCATAGGAACTTATCTTTTCAGAGTTTCTGAGTCATCCACCAAACAGGGGTTCTTTTTCTTTTTACATGGACCTCTTTTGATGTCTAGTGAAGCCTATAGATTCTTTCTCAGAATAGAATTGTAAGATGCATAAAATAAAATATTTAGGATTACAAAGGAAACCAATTATATTGAAATATAGTTATCTATATATGCACACATACATACATGAATTCACACACATGCACGGACATGCACATACACATATACATGTGTTCAGGAACTCTGGGTTAAGAACTCCTGACTTTAAAACTGGCCATCCTGGATTTATATATTATATTAATTTTATTTATATGTATTTATAATTTACATTTCAATAAATTTATTAATTATTCATTTTGTTGTGTTTATTTTATTACTTATATATTTGTTATAATTTGATAAATGTTTACATTATTTATTATTATATTACATTATATTGTTGTATTAATTATATTAAAAGTTAGTTGGTATATATCTGTGTTTTTTAATGCCCCTTTGCCTGCTGGCCGGGAGAACATTAGTTCTAAACTATGCCTTCCCTAGAACTCCTGGATTTGATGATATGAGTGATTGAGCAAGACTTGGGTATAGAAGAGAAGAAACAACAGACATGGAACTTAATGGTGTGTGTTTCGTTATATATTATCTACTCTCATTATTTCACATTTTTTAAAAAAAAGAATATAGCACATTATACAAAATCTAAAAATGGCTTTCTGTTGCTATGGGGAAGTGATTTTATTATGCCAAGGTCAACAGGTTTAGTGAAATCTGGCAAATTCAAGGAGGAAGTTCCCTCTCCAATAGGGGAAGGTTGAGATCTGTTCTAGGTGAGGAGGCCACATGGAACAGAGGAAAGAGGAAGAGCCCTGGAGTCAGTGGAATAAGGCTGAAATCCTGCCTCTGATACTTACTACTTGTGTGACTTGGAGCAAATCACTTACTCTCCTTGGGCCTCAGTTTCCTCATCTGAAAATTTAGATAGTTGACTAGATGTTCTCTGAGGTCAGTTCCAACTCAAAGTCTATGATTCTGTA
Source organism: Dromiciops gliroides (assembly GCF_019393635.1). Taxonomy (NCBI): domain Eukaryota; kingdom Metazoa; phylum Chordata; class Mammalia; order Microbiotheria; family Microbiotheriidae; genus Dromiciops; species Dromiciops gliroides. The sequence continues at coordinate 387,165,888 of NC_057861.1, read as the reverse complement.
ATGAGATAACTTCTCTCTGGTCATATCCCTTAGACTGGAAAGACACTCCAGTCACCCTGGTGAGGGTAGAACTGGGGGATAAGAGGTTGTCCACTCTCTAAGAGCCCCAGAGAACCTGGCACAGCTCCCAGATGGAAAGCTCCAACTCCAAGATAAATGTGAAACCTATTGATTTTTGTGGTTAAATAGGAGGGGAATAGTGACTATCAGTACCTTATGATGGCCAGATTAGGATTGAAAAAAGAGGTGAGCCAGTCATGTGAGAAGGATGGACAGCCTATGTCTGCCTACTTGTGAGAAGACCTGGAAGAGACATTTCAGCACGTTGGATGGATCCTTAGAGGAGGATGCTTGGGAGACCACGGAGCATGAAAAAAGCATAGATGGTCACAATCTACATAGATGGAAAGAAGAGCTGCATCAGGGAGAGCTCAGATCCATTGAAATGTTCATGAGTTCAACATCTGAGTTATAGTCTTTATGGCTTGGGTTTGGGGGTTTTTTTTGTTGTTGTTTTTTTTTTTTTGGACAGTGCAATTGGGACTCTGATGGGCCTTCTGAAGCTGAATCCCTATCTCTTTGCCCATGAAAGAAGTAAATAAGTATTAAGTGATGACTATTTACTAGGCACTGTGTCAAGCACTTAATAAAGATCTCATTCTACTCTCACACAATACTGGGAAGGAGGTGCTATTATCACATGCATTTTACAGTTATGGAAAATGAGGAGGACAGATGTTAAGTAAGTTTCCCAGGGTCCACTGCACCACTTGAATTATTCCTCATCTTAATGCTTTTTAAATTATTCCCCCTGCCTCACCCCATTGTACACTGAAAATCCATTCTTCCATGCTGGACTTACTTATTGGTTCCTCCAAAGACAAGTCCATGGTGAAATGTGTTAAAAGTACTAAAATTTCACCTTTTTAGAAATATTCACTTAGATAATTCAACCCTCTATTTACAAAACAGTCCTTTGTTACTTGAGCCTTTTCTGCAATCTCTCTCACCCTGTCCTCTGCCCAACATTATTTTAAGAATCTGAGGCTCAAAATCAGACATACGCATTAATTAAATGACATACTCTAAAATGTTCTGATCAGCATAAGATAATGTAATTATTCCTAATGGTGCTTGCAATTTCTGAACAATAGAAAGACCTCAGTGTTATGATGAAATCCCTCAGGGCACCTCTGAAGAGTTTCTTTACAGGCCCACCCCATTCCATCCATAGTTTGGGCTCTGGGTCAGTAATCCCTGTAATTCCAGTTTGGGCTGTCTTAGACCCACTAGAGTTTCAAGGCTGTCCTGTTTATTTTCCAAAATTTATGCCTCTTAAAGGTAATATGAACCATATAATATTGAAGTTTAATTCAAACTAAATTGGTAGAAATGTTTTGTGATTCTTAAGCTCATATCTGAAATATTTTTAAGGCTCAGTAGGAATATGTAGTAGACCTGCAAATGAGGACCCAGATGGATCCATGTTTTCAACTTTAGGGCTTTATGACTAAAGAACATAATTAAAGAATAATACAGGCAGCTCCTTTGAATATCTGCTCTCACAGACCTCATTCATGTCTCTCTCTTTTTTTTAGTCAAGCAGTCTTAGAGTTTGAAGGACATCGGGAATTAATCAGCCCCTACCTGTAGTGCAAATCCCCTATATAACATATATAAGAAGTGGTCATTCAACTTTCACCTAAACATCTCCAGGAATATGGTTGAACAACTACCTCTCCAAGAAACCCATTCCATTTTTGCATGGCTCAAATTGTTGGGAAGTTATTCCTTATGTTAAACCAAAATTTGTCCTAATATAACTTCTACTCATTAGTCCTAACTTAGAATTCTATTAATAATAACCAGCAATTATATAGTACATATATATTTACAAAGCACTTTATAAATATTATCTCATTTTATCCTCACAACAAACCTTGGAGCTAGGTACTATTATCCTTATTTTACAAATGAGGAAACTGAGATACAGAGAGGTGAAGCTTGCCTGGGGTCACACAACTAGTACATTTCTGAGACAGGATTTAAACTCAGGACTTCCTGACTCCAAGTATAGAACTCTTCTCGCTGAGCCGTCTAAGCAAACAAAATCTAATCCCTATTTGCTCAACAATCTTTCCAATATTTGAAGACAGTGATCATGTCCCTATTAAGTCCCTTCTTCAGGTTTAACATTCCTGGGTCTTTAAATCTGTCCTCATATGACATGTGTTAGAATCACCTCACCATCCGGACTACCCAGCTCTAGTTCATAGATTCAGTCTTTTGGAGTTGGAAGGGATCTCTGTGGGCATCCACTCCTTCCCATACTTGAAAAAAAATCCCCAGCACATATGCAATAAAAGGTTATCAATCCTTTCTCTGAAGACCTCCAAGGAGACACCTACCACTTCCCAATGCAATCTATTTCACTTAGGAATAGCTTCTTCTAAATGTGCCCTCCTGCCCAATAACACTGAGACTGGAATACTGGTACCTATAATTTTCTAGATGATTATAGACAATTGTATATCATCTATTTATACTGTGTCTGACAGATGTGTGATTTTTTTTTCTTTCCCTAAGAGAGGTGAGTTCCTTTCTATCAGGAAAGCCTGCTTTGAGTCAGGAGTCAGTCAGATATCATATTCAGAAGCCAATAATGAAGAAGTAGAAAAGCAGACCAAAAAAGCAGTTCTTCAACTCAAGCCTAGCCAATACTAGACAATTAGAGGAAGACAGGCTTTGCAGCTGCTGCTTCGAGCTGATCTGGTTGTGGGAAAATTCTGTTGTTTGAAAAGGCTGATTGAAAGAACACTTTTTGTTGCTAGAAGCTAGTTAATATGTAAATAATAATAACAATCCTTTGCTTCATGAAGAACTAATTGGGGAAAGTAAAGACTAGGCTACTTTCTCCTTTTCTGCCACCTATATCCTGAAAGGTAGAGAACCCATTTGGAAGTTTGTCTACCTTGCTATGTCCTGTCCTCTATGGTTTGAGGGGATGAAATCCCCCAGAATCCAGGAAAAAAAGACTTGAATTGTGCTTCAGTTTCCTGGACTTGGGACACCTGTGTGCTGAAGGGCCCAATGCATTCCCAGAACTTAGCTAAGGGAATAGAATTGAATGACTCCACAGATCCCAGAGCTCTGGAGAAATAAATAAAGAAAGAAACAATGAAACAAAGAGAAAGAAAGAAAAAGAAGGAAAGAAAGAGGGGAAGGGAAGGCAAGGCAAGGCAAGGCAAGGCAAGGCAAAGCAAGGAAAGAAAGGAAGGAAAGAATTTGGCACTGCATCAACAATTTGAGAGTAGTAACCAGCAAGATAAATGGCTTCGCCCAAAAGGTTAAACATGGTAAACTGTTTCTTGATGAGATATCAGGGCCTATAGTCCTGCCTTGTGAGCTGCTTTGGGCACATGGGTTTCTCTATTCATAGACTCACTAGGCTTTTGCAAATCTATACTCAATTTTCTGGATTTGTTTGGCTTTTCCATAACTTATGATGAAAAAATGCATCTATCCCCAGAGAAAGAATTGATGGTATCTGAATACAGATTGAAAGAGAATTTTTTTTTTTACTTTATTGTTTTCTCTCATGATCTGACTAATATGGAAATGTTTTGCATGACTACACATGTATAACTTATATTGAATTGCTTGGTCTCTCAAAAGGGGCAGGGGAGGGAGGAAAGGAGAGAATTTGGAACACAGTTTTAAAAATAGATATTAAAATTTGTCTTTACATGTAATTGGGGAAAAATGAAATGCTAAATAAGATGGTTAAAAAAATAAAGCCTTCCCTCCTGCCCCTTCCTGTCTTTCAAGACTTCTAACTGCTTATACTACCACCACCACCAACCATCCTCCTCACCCCCATTTCCACCCACCACCCTAGCCTCCATGTACTTTGTGATGCAATGACATTGTCCTTCTTGATGTTCCTCTCACAAGACACTCTATCTCCTAATTCTGGGCATCTTCAATTTCTGTCTCCCATGCCTGGAATATTCTCCTTCCTCATAACTTCCCTGGCATTCTTCAAGGCTCAGCTAAAATTCCACCCTTTGTAAAAAGCCTTTTCCAATCTTCCTTAATACTACAAACTTCCTCTATTGATTATGTCTTATTTAATCTTGTATCTATCTTGTTTTTAGACAATTGTTTTCATGTTGTCTCTCCTACTGGCTTGTAAACTACTTGAGAATAGGAACTAGCTTTTAACTTTCTTAGCATCCTCAGTGCACAGCACTGACACAGAGTAGTCATTTAATAAAATATTTGCAACTTTGGCTTGACTCTACCCCTATGGACATTTTGGACATTGGTAGGAGAGTGTGACTCAGGTTTATAGGGGCATTGATATGTCATCATCATCACCATCATGATCATCATTACTTTTACAGTTACTTTTGCCTTCTTGTTTAGTAAATGTTTCATGATTAAGAGTTAATGGTGAGGGGGCAGCTAGATGGTGCAGTGGTAAAGCACCAGCCTTGGATTCAGGAGGACCTGAGTTCAAATCTGGCCTTGGACACTTGACACTTACTAGCTGTGTGACCCTGGGCAAGTCACTTAACCCCCATTGCCCCGCAAAAAAAAAAAAAAAAAAAAAAAAAGAGTTAATGGTGAGGAGGGGCAGCTAGGTGACACAGTGGATAGAGCACTGGCCCTGGATTCAGGAGGACCTGATTTCAAATCCAACCTCAGACACTTGACATTTACTAGCTATGTGACCCTGGGCAAGTCACTTAACCCTCATTACTACACACACACACACACACACACACACACAAAAGAGTTAATGGTGACATCTTGGCTGATTTTTTTAAAAATGGAAAGTGTACTGGTAGAGGCCTCAAGAACTACAGCTACGAATAGTAAATGTATAGTATAGCTTTCCCCACCCTGGAGTTATACTTAGGATCCTGAGAGTAAGTTGTAGCCATATGGTCACCAATTGAGGGAACCACTCCAACCTGCCATTGTGGGTATAGTGGGGTAGATAATCCATGCCCATCATAGAGATAAGATTTAAGGGAGTGGGGGGGGGGTCAATATCATACCCACACTACAAAATAAGACTAATTTTCAGGAAAAAAATTTCTATCAAGCCTAAATTGGCTACTTCGTAACTTCCACTGCTCATAATTCTGTCTTCTATGGGGAAATCAGACAGAATGGGTCTAATCTGTCTTTCATTAGAGACTATTTCACATCCTTGAAGACAGTTACTACAACTCCCTTGAGTATTTTCTTTTCCACACAAAACATGTATTCTCAACTAATCCTAATCCTAATTTTTTCAACTAATCCTTTCATGGCATGAATGTAAGACCCTCCCCAATGCCCTACTCTGGGCATTTGCCAATTTATCTATGCCCTTCCTAAACAGTGGTGACTACATCTGAACACAATACTCTCTGGATGTGCTCTGACCAGTACAGAACACAATGCAAACTTCTTATTCTGAGAAGCTTTTGCCCCTTGCAATAAAACCCAAGATTGCATTAGTCTTGTTGGTAGTCATATGAAAGCATCTATCAGTATGCTTCTTAAAATATAGTACAGAGAATTTAATTCAACAAACATCTATTTAGCACCTACTATATATACAACACTGTAGTAGGTGCTAAGGGGAAAATAAAATTTATATAAGCCACATTCTCTGTCCCTATGAATGTTACTATAGACCTATGGGCTACAAAACATAAACAGATAACTCTAATGCATAAATGAAGATTTCACAAAATGCTTTATGAGATGCGAGAAGGAAAAAGTTATTAGACCTTTCTGGAACAGGAAGAATTTGAGGTGAACTTTAGAAAACATTGGAATTCAATAGGCACAGAGTACAAGCAAAGACATTCAAGAAGAAGGAATAACTTAATCAAAGACACAGTGATAGAAAAGCCCAAGGGATATTTGAGAAATGAAAGTCAATCCAGTTAATCAATGGATTGCATCATAGATTCTGTAAAGGGAAGCAATTTGACTTAAGCCTGGAAAAGTAGAGTTGTGTTAAATTGTGGATGACCTTGAGGGCCAAGGAGAGGAGTTTGAACATTGCTTGGCAGGTGCCAGTAAATATTTTTGAGCAAAGGAGTGTATAACCAGATCTATATAGAAAAAAGATTAATCTGCCCATGTTATATAGGATGAATCCTAGCCTGCCACAGTGAATAGATTACTGGATCTATCAGTAGTCACAAGACTATTTCTTACTAACCTATGTGACAATGGCTCAAATAACTTACCCTTCTCTTACTTATTCCTTACCTATGATATGAAGGATTTGAACTGAATGAACTCTAAGAACTATTTCAATTCTAAATTAAATCTAATGATAAGTCCTATAGGAGTGCATGTGGGAAGACTGTAGAGTGGGAAAACCTTTTGGGAGGCAAATATATAGGAAGATGGAAATTTGAGATTTTGTAGAGGTAGAATTGGGCATGATATTCAATATTTAGTCTGAATTTATGAAAACAGAAAATATAAAAGAGACATTACCTCTTGGCCCTGAAATGATAGAATTTGCTTTTTTCTGGGCCACACATTCTTTTTTCTTCAAGATGGAATAATTCTTACCATTATAAGGCAAATAAGAATCTAGGCCATTACTATACTCTCTCTCTCTCTCTCTCTCTCTCTCTCTCTCTCTCTTTCTCTCTGTTTTAGGCTTTTAGAGCAAGGCATATATCAACTTCAGTAAATACCTTCAACATATGAGAGCCCTCACTATTAGCAATTTCTTATGTCAAATCTAAATTCTTCAAGTAAACATTCTAATTCTAATAATTATTCATAATGCTAGACTCTAGACCTCATTCCTGAAAACCAGTCTTAAATGATAGTTTGATCCTCTTTCCATACAACGAAACAACCACAATTCCTTTGAACTTATGAATCAAATTTCTCAGCCTCTCCATCCTTGAAGCATTTTAGGAAACCTTCCTCATCAAGAAGAAATAAGCTGTACTGGATCCTAAACTATGACTGATTACAAATTTCAAACAAAAAAAATGTATAGTTTAGGTATAAGTAAAGAGGACAGGGAAGGTAATGGTGGAACCACACTGTTTTACATAAGCATAAGAATAAGTATCCAATATTAGAAGAGTGTTATCCTATAACAATAATCATATATAGTACCAGATAATAGTATACATAAAATGCTACTACCATAATGACTACTACTAATAATCACTAGCTTTTATATAGAAACTTGAGATTTACAAAGCACTTTTACAAATATTATCTCATTTTATCTTCAAAGCTGTAGCAGGTAAATGCTATGATTATGTTCTTTTCACAGATGAGGAAAGTGAGGTAAATAGAAGTTTAAAAAGTTAAGATTTGTCCAGGGATAAAAAACTAGTAAGTGTCTAAGGCTGTTATTTGAACTCAGATCTTCAAAGTCCAGTGCTCTATCCATTGTACTCTATAGTTGTTATTTCCTATATAATCATGTCCATGTAGCCTTAAAAATAGCATTAGAATGGGACAGCTAGGTGGTGCAGTGGATAAAGCACCAGCTCTGGATTCAGGAGGACCTGAGTTCAAATCTGGTCTTAGACACTTGACATTTACTAGCTGTGTGACCTTGGGCAAGTCACTTAACCCTCATTGCCCTGCCCAAAAAATAGTAGTAGAAAGACATATAACTTTAAATCATTTTTCCTATTCCCCCAGAGTAGATTAATCAAAAATAAAATTAAATAAGATAGCATTTTTCCCCACTAACCAAGAGAGAGATCCATTATTTCATTGATATGGATACTGATTCAACCAACACAAGGAAGCAGCATGAAACAACAGATGTGTAATTGGAGGACACTTAGTTCTGCCACTTATTAACTAGATAACTATGGGAAATACCTAAATCTATTTGGTACTCAGTTTCCTTATCAGCAAGGTGATGGAGGGGGCAGTAGAGGACTAGATGCCCTCTCTTCTCATTTTTTTTTTGGGCAGGGCAATGAGGGTTAAGTGGCTTTCCCAGGGTCACACAGCTAGTAAGTCTCAAGTTTCTGAGGTCAGATTTGAACTCGGGTCCTCCTGAATACAGGGCTGGTGCTCTATCTACTGCACTACCTAGCTGCACCCCCTCTTCTCATCTTAATAGAAAATGTGGTATGAAAAAGAAATCAACAAAAGTTGGTGAACCTTCTGGTGATGAGGCTTTCCAAACTTAGCCATACTGCTCAATAGACATCAAGTGTATTGCAATTTTCTCTTCAGTCCATTGCTAAGATAAGAGGTCCTGTAGGTGAACTGTGGGCAGCATGCAGCCTAAAATACTCCTAAGCATGGCCTGAACCAGACTGAAAATGTAATTAGGAAATATTTTTAAAAATAAATGAGGGCAGCTAGGTGGCACAGTAGATAGAGCACCGGCCCTGGAGTCAGGAGGACCTGAGTTCAAATCCGGCCTCAGACACTTAACACTTACTAGCTGTGTGACCCTGGGCAAGTCACTTAACCCCAATTGCCTCACTAAAAATAAATAAATAAATAAATGAAACAAAACACAGATAGTGCATCTTAGACTTAAATCAATGTGTGGAGACAGGAATCCTTATGCACACTTTAATGGCTCCTATTTCTATTTAAGTCACTCACCAGGACCATATCTAGCTTTCCAGCTTAGTAGTCAGTGCCAAAGCTTGAGCTTTATTTTCATAGCCTTTGAGAACCTAGAGCAAGATCTGCACAAAAATGAGTCTTTGCAATAAAACTTTGTGGAGGTTATTAAGCACCTTTGTGAAAGAAAGGAGTGACTATTTCCAAGGCTGAGTTGTTCATACACAAATGCTTCATGCTCCTTCCCAATAGGTAACATTTAAGTGTAAAGAGAAATGTTATGGCTTCAGGATTCTGATTTTTCTACCTCCTCACTGCAATGACTAAATAAAAAGAATGGTTCTTTAAGAAGTTCTTGAAGAGTTTGAATAGGGATAGGAAATAGGAAATGAAAGGGCAACTAGGTGGTACAGTGTATAGAGTGCCCTACCTAAAGTCAGGAAGACTCATCTTCTTGAGTTCACATCTGGCCTCTGACACTTACTAGATGTGTGACCCTCAACAAGTCATTTAACCCTGTATGCCTCAGTTCCTCATTTATAAAATGATCTGGAGAAGTAAATAGTAAATCATTCCAGTATCTTTGCCAAGAAAACCCCAAATCAGATCGTGAAGAGTTGGACACAACTGAACAACAACAGGAAGGGAAAATATTATTACATCCAGTGGAGACAAAGATGCTATAGTCATTTCAGAATATGACTATCTTAAGGAAGCAAAAAAGTGAAATATTGCTTTTATACCTTAACTTTCTATTTCCTTTTACAATATTATAGTATCATGTTTCTTATCCAAATGCTTTATTTGAATAATAACAATAGCAATAGTTCATGTATGGTTTATTTCTTAAGGTTTAGAAAACACTTTCATCTCCTCATCAAATTTAAAAATATTCATACTTCTCTAATCCTTTATTGTCCAGTTGAAAATGGGGAGTTAACAAATATACATGAAATTAATTGGATCTAACCGTCTCAGATTTGGTGAGGCCAAGGTCTATAAAAAGTAAACAGGCTATTGTGTCAACAACTGTAGTAGTTATATTTTGCTCATGCAATACTCTTTGAAAAAAAGGAAATAGCAATCTTCTGACAAAGGATATGAACAAAAAATTCTTAAAAGAACTGCAAATTATCAATAACCACATGAAACTTTGCTCTACATCACAAATAAGAGAAATAAATATTTTTAAAGTAGCAATAATTTACCTCTCACACAGCAAAGATCACCAAAGATGAAAAGAGTGTTGGATAGACTGAAGAAAATGGGCATTGAGAGAGCTGCAGATTGGTACAACCATTCTAGAAAGTCATTTGAAAGGCTTTTTAAGTGACTAAAACATTCATATCTTTAGACCCAATCATCCTACTTTTAGGCATTTATACTGAGAAGGAAGGAAGAAAGGAAAGAAGGAAAGAAAGAAGGAAGTTAGGAAGGAAGGAAGGTAGATACAAAAAACAAAGAAAGATACAAAGAAAAATATAAAGAAAAAAGGGAAAAAGAAGTAAGAAGGCAAGTAAGGATGAGAGAGAAAGAGGAAGAAAGAAAGAAAGAAAGAAAGAAAGAAAGAAAGAAAGAAAGAAAGAAGGAAAAGATTCTTTTGCTTTAAAATATCCATAGCAAAACAAACAGAACAAACAAAAACCCTGGCAACAAAGTAGATACCCATTGATTAGGGAATGGCTAAATAAATTTTGGTGCATTAAGATACTGGAATATTGCTACACTGTAAGAAACTATGTATATTAAGAATTCAAAGCATAGACAGAATTCAGTGAACTGATACATAAAGATAGAACAAACATAAGTCAGAAAGCAATATGCATGCAGCAATGTAAATAGAAAGAATACTACACACTTGGCTCTGGAGAAGAGATGGGAAATTACCTCCCTTCCTTCTTTGCAGAAGTAGGAAGACAGTAGGTTTAGAACATCACATATACTGTTGGACTTATACTGATTAGTTGTGATGAACTGCTTTTATTTTGGCTCTCTTTTATATTCTTGGTTGCAAGAGATGGCTCCCTGGGAAAGAGGAAGGAATATTCAGAAGGTGATGTAAAAACAAAAGAATTAGAAATTAGATTTGTTTTTTTATCTCCTGATCATGCCTATCTAAAAAGTGAAGAAACTTTCTTTAAAACCAAGGACAGCACATGTACAAATGCTAAAACATAAGAAATTTAGGCAAAATGTAAATGAAAAAGAATATTAAATTAAAACCTTTCCCCTGCATTCATCAACACCATTTTAAGAGAATATGAGCCTAAAAAATGCTGAAAAATATTAGTCAAACTTTAGTATAAGTTTTTCGCTTGCTCTTCTTATTTCTTTTAAGTAATAAAAACTACTAACTGATTTAATGACCTAAAGATCACTAAGAACACTTTGAAATGCTTGTTTTGTTTTTACAAATCTTAAACCTGAAGGTCATGTATATCACCAGCAAAATAGCCATTTCTACCATAAGTAACTGTCTAGGTTTTTTACCCTTTCTTTCTTCAAAGTTGGTTTAAGTCCACACAAATATTTAGTCAGCTGATTTTTTAATCACATCATTATGAAGAATTTCTGATCTAGTTACAAAATAAAACTTTGTCTTAATTTTGTTATAATGAAATTCAAATATAGTCACAAAACAAAGCTGCCTCAAAGAATGCTATATAAACACAGAAACCAATATTTGCAGAAGCTAATGTCATGCATTTTTCTACCAAATACTGCTTATACATCCAAGGATCCAAGTTATATTTATTTTTTGAATAGTAAATTGCACTCCCAAATTTCTGTCCATCTCTTAAACATGCAGCTCTCTTACTGACTCCAGATGCAGCCACTCATAGAGAAATTTCTCAGGAACAGGGGGCTGAAAACTGGGCCCCAAAATTTTAATATTGCTTGAAGAGAACTGAGAGCATCATATTTAGACAAGAAATCATGAGGATCCTTAGACCACTATCCAAATAGCTAACTATCCCCAGTAAGCTCTAGTTGTCTGGCTTTTTCTATAAGGGAAGGGGGAGCAGCCAAATTCTAGACAAAACAGGTTATAGACTCCAAAAATATTTACCTTATTGTCTTCATAGAGGAAGTTAACAGCTGGCTGGGTGAGTCTGAAAGTGTTCTTTGCATTACCCAGGAATATAAAGCCTCTGACTCAGACACTCACTTTTCCAGTTTCTGATTATAGGATAATATAGAGTAAAGTAATTAAAATGAAATTATCTCCATATTCTTTGTATAGTGTATTGAAAGACATTTGGTAGAATATTATAGATCCACAGTTCCAAGCTAGTCATTCTTTATTGTAAAAAAAAATCACTTTTTAAAGAGAGAACAATAATCTCCCTGTTTTCCTCTCCACTCCATTGATGTCCCTTCCAACACCCTGGATTCCCATTTCCTCAACCTCCTCAAATCCCATGACCTACATCTCCACTCAGCCCCAGCCACCCACAGGGATGGTTACACCTCATGATCCACCTTGAACTCTGAAATTCCCTTCTCTGATCATAATCTCTTGTCCTTTTTTCTCTCCCTCTGCCTCACTCCTAAAATTATTCTTGATCATCTCTGCAATCTCTTCTCCCTCCATTCTTCTTTGTTGTCCCAGTCTATTACCCCTGCTTCGCCTCACTCTTTCCATTCACAGTCTTGACCTTTACCTTAATCCTTTATCAGTTGAGCTAAGCACTGTTCTCCACCCTTGAATCTATATCCCCCCTTTTCACTGATGCACTTTCTACTAATTCTCAACCATGAGTCACCTCAAAATTCTCCTCTGCTTTTACTCCCAAATTGCTGAACATGACTAGAGAAAGTCACAGTCATGCTGACCAGGTCCACAACCAATTCATATTATATACCCTAATTTTTTTTTTTTTGTGTGTGTGTGTGTGTGTGTGTGGTTTTACACACACACACACACACACACACACACACACACATATATATATACATATATACACATATACATATATGTGTATGTATATTATAGAGATAACTTTATTAGTGGATTTTTAAAAATCCAATTTTTATGATGCTACTGCATCCTAAAGACCATGGGGCCTTTCTCTCTCACTCGTAGCTTAAACCTCTATGCTGTATCCCTCTATTAGAATATAATCTATTTGAGATAATGGCCTGTCACCACTTTTGCATTTGCATCTTCAGCAGCATTTAGCATAGTGCTTGGTACATAGTAAATTCTTTACAAATGGTTTTTCATTGATTCATTCAATGCATTCCTTCCTTCATCTGGAGGACCTGCACTGTTGCATACCACTCCTACTTTTTTCAGATTGATTCTCTATCATGATGCCTATAGGATTGTTCAGAACATTCTCTCTTCTTTTTTTTAACATTCTCTCTTCTAAAGTCTCCCACGCCACTTCATTCCCTCTTTCTCAACAGATGACCTTGTCCCATAGTTAATGAGAAAATTAAGTCCATAAATCATGAGCTCCTTTTTCTCCCCTACGAGATATCTCAAATCTCTTTCTTTATGCTTACCTACCCTTTTCTACTTGACTCTACCCTTTGGGAAAGAAGTGGGACCTTCTGTCCATAATTTTCCTCTATCTGTCATTTGATCTTCATGCTTCACTCCTGATAAATTTTCATCCTCACCATGCCCTCCCATCCCCAGCAGTTCTCTCACCCCATCAGTCCTGTTCTGGTGTTATTTCTTCATTTTAAAGGCTTGATCCTAAGGTTGATCAGTTTAAACATATACTATCAGATTCCCTTGAATCCTTTATCTTCTAATTCTACTGCCAGTAATACCTAGCCAAACCCTAATTCTGGGCTATTCTCATTTTCTGCCTTGTTTATTTCTACTTCCATGCTACAGAGAGATGCTGGAGAAAATCACAAAACCATGTCAACTGGGTTCACTAAAAACTGTTGTTATGTAATCTCGTTAGCTCTCATTGCTCAATGGCAATCCTTTTAGTCTTCCATGGTTGAATTAATTTGGCTTCCTCAAGGCTGCTCCAAACCCCTCCTTTCTCCTTAAACTCTTTATACCCCCCCTCATTCTGCCTCCTTCTTCCCACCCCCCAATCCGAGGACATTTACTGAGATAGGAGAGACTTCCTATAATGACCTCCCTTTTCTCCCATTTTCTCACATCTCACAATGTATCTTCATCATCCCTCAACCAGCTCTCCTTTGCTCCAATCCCTGAAAAGAAGATGGACCTACTCCATATTAAAACTAACCCTTCCATTCTTTCTCTTGATCAAATAACATATTTGTTAATCATTTATCATAGTGTGGAGAAGACAGTAGGCAGTTAATAAATGCTTCTTTCCTTCCCTTTTCCTACTTCATCACATGCCCTTATATCTCCAAGAATTTGTCCACCTAATCATTTCCTCTCCTTCTCATATTAATCCTATCTTTATCTACTAGCTCAGCCTTCCTCATCTAAAAACATGCCCCCCACCCCAATTTTTTTTAAACAATCAGGGTTAAGTGGTTTGCCCAGGGTCACATTGCTAGTAAGTGTCTGAGGCTAGATTTGAACTAAGGAAGATGGATTTTCCTCACTCCAGGGCTGGTACTCTATTCAGTGTATCACCCAGCTGCAACTTCCTACTTTCTTTATTTTTTTTTCAATGGAACAAACATTTATTTTATTTTTTCCAGTAACATGTAAGGGTAGTTTTCAATATTCATTTTTATAAGATTTAGAGTTCAAAATTTTTCTCCCTCCCTTTCCTCTCCCCTCCACAAGACAGCAACCAATCAGATATAGGTTATATATGTACAATCCACTAGTGCTCTTTTTATCAGTTCTTTCTATGAGAGTAGATAATATGCTTCATCATTAGTCCCTTGGGATTGTCTTGGATCATTGTATTGCTGAGAGTAGTTAAGTCATTTGCAATTGCTCATCAAACAATACTGCTGTCACTATGCACAATGTCCTCCCAATTCTGCTCACTTCACTATACATCAGTTCATATGAGTCTTTCCAGGTTTTTCTAGGATCATCCTGTTTGTCATTTCCTTTAGCACAATACCATTCCACTATGATCATATACCACAACTTCTTCAGTCATTCCTCAATTGATGGACATTCCTTTGATTCCCAATTCTTAGACACCACAAAGAGTTGCTATAAATATTTTTTGTACAATTTCCCCCCTTTTCACTTTTTCATGATTACTATTGTTACCTGTTTCCCTCCATCCTATTCTCTTCCCTATGATATTTACTCTATTATCTATCTTCTTTCATCCTATCCCTCTTCAAAAGAGATTTGCTTCTCACTGTCCCCTCCCCCAATATGCCCTACCTTCCTTTGCCCCTCTCTCTTTATCTCCCTCCCCTCCTAGTTTCCTGTAAGGTTAAACAGATTACTCCACCCAATTGGGTGTATGTGTTAATCCCTCCTTGAGCTAACTCTGATGAGATTAAGGTCTTTGAGCCAATTATGATGAGTGTAAAGTTCATTTAGTGCCCTATTCCTCCCCCATCTCTTCCCTGACTCCATAAGCCCTTTCCTGTTTCTTTCACGTGGGATTTCACCCCATACTACCTCTGCCCTTCCCCCTCCCCCAGTGCATTTCTTTCATGCATGGGGCAGCTAGGTAACACAGTGGACAAAGCATCCACCCTGGACCTAGGGGGACCCCAGATAAAACCCAGCTTCAGACACAAGACAGTCACCCACTGCACCACCCCAGGTATGTCCCCCAACTCCAGTTTTTTATGGTTCTCTAGGGTCTTGTGTTTGAAAGTCAAATTTTCCATTCAGTTCAGGTCTTTTCATCAAAAATACCTGAAAGTCCTCTTTTCCATCAAAGTCCCATTTTTTCCTCTAAAAGATATTGATAACTTTTGCTGGATACATGATTCTTGGTTATAATCCCAATTCCTTTGCCCTCTGGAATATCATATTCCATGACCTCCAGTCCTTTAATGTAGAAGCTGCTAGATCTTGTGCTATCCTGACTGGAGCTTCACAGTACTTGAATTCTTTCTTTTTGGCAGCTTGCAACATTTTCTCCTTGACCTGGGAGCTCTGGAATTTTTCTATAATATTCCTGGGAGTTTTCCTTTTGGGATCTCTTTCAGGAGATGATTGGTGGATTCTTTCGATTTCTATTTTACCTTCTTCTTCTAGAATATCAGGGCAATTTTCCCTGACAATTTCTTGGAAGATGATGTCTAAGCTCTTTCCTTGATCATAGTTTTCCGGTAGACCAATAATTTTTCAATAAAAGCTCTACTGGATCTATTTTCCAGGTCAACAGTTTTTCCAAGAAGATATTTCACATTGCCCTCTATTTTTTTTTATTAATTTGGATTTGCTTTATTGTGTTTTGGCATTTCATAAAGTCACTAGCTTCCATTTATTCAATCCTAATTCTTGGGCAATTATTTTTGTCAGAAAGCTTTTCCATTTGGCTTTTCAAGCTGTTGACTTCTTTCTCATGTCTTTCCAGCATCACCCTCATTTATCTTTCCATTTTTTCCTCTACTTCTCTAATTTTATCTTCAAAGTCTTTTTTGAGCACTTCTGTGGTCTGAGACCAACTCATATTTTTCTTGGAAGTTTTAGATATAGGGGCCCTGACATTGACATCTTCCTCTGAGGGTGCACCTCGATCTTCCTTGTCACTAAAGAAACTTTATATGGTCCTCACCTTTCTCTGTCTGCTCATCTTGACTTTCTTTTACTTGACTTTTAGCTCCTTAAAGTGGGGCACTGTTTCCAGGCTGCACTATCCCAAGCTTCAGGAGGTTCCAGGTGGTATGATTTAAGGAGGGGCAGGTTCTTCACTTGCCTGGCCTGTTCCCTGGTCCATAATGACCCCAGACCAACTTGCTAATCAGTCAGCTTTGTGTGCTGTGGTTGTCAGCTCTGACAAGACTGTGCCCCTCCCCAACCTGGGCCACTGATACTCAAGCCTACCTCCTGCTTCCCAGCAGGGGGAAAAAAATCCAAGTTCCATCTCAGCACCAGCAGAGACCCCTATAATCTCCCCCCTGCCAAGGGCTTAGCCCTCTAACCAGACTGAGCTTAGTTCCAGATGACGCTGACACTGCAGCTGATTCAGAGGCTCTGGGGGTCTCTTTCTCTGGGGAGGCCTTCCTGAGACTGGATCTGTGTTAGGGTGACTGTGGGGGTGGGCTCCACTCCTGTCTCAGCACAGCAGCTCCCTCCTTCTGACCGTCCAAGCCATCCTTGGTTGGAAAATGATCTCGGCACATTCTTCCGTAACTTTTGCTACTGCAGGAATTGTCTTAAGGCATTATTTGGATGTTTTTTGGAGCTATCATTTCATGAGTTCAAGAGCTCACTGTCTTTCCTCCTCCATATTGGCTCCACCCTGGAAGTCTATTTATTTATTTGTTTGTTTGTTTGTTTATTCATTTATTCATTCATTCATTCATTCATTCATTTACTTACTTACTTATTTATTTATTTAGTCATTCATTCATTCATTCATTTATTTATTTATTTATTTATTTATTTGTTTGTTTGTTTATTTGTTTATTTGTTTATTTATTTATTTTTGATTTGGCCCTGCCATCTCATCAAGCTATCATATAATCCATTCACAGCCAAAGTAATAGGAAGGATCATTGATATTAACTGCCTCTGCTTCCTTCACTCTCACTTCTCAATTCCTTACAATTTGGTTTCCAACCCCCCCCACCCCTACCAACCTCCTACAGAACTTAAACTGCTCTCTCAAGATTACCAGTGACCTTGAATCATATTATCTTTGTTCAGTCTTTATTATTTTGAGTTCTTTTTTCTCCTACATACACTCTTCTCCCTTGACTTACATAATTGCTCTCTATCTTTTTTCTCCTGTATTTTTTCTTGAATCTTCCCTGTCTCACCATTCTTACTCAATCTCCTTTGTTGGATCCTCATCCTCTCCCTCTCAACAAGTGTGGCTTATTCTTCAGGTTCTGTAATGGGCCTTCTTCTTTTCTCCCTCTTTGGTCATCTCATCAGGCCCCATAAATTAAATTATTACATCTATTCAATTGACTCCCAAAACAATATATCTAGATCTAATCCCTTTCCAGAACCACAGTCCTTCATTGAGAACTACCTACTAGACATCTCCCCCTGGATATTCCATAAGCATCTCAATATCAGTATGGATGAAACAGAACTCATTAGATTATCTCTAAGAGCCCTTCCTTCACCAAACATCCCTATCTCTATGGTGGGCATCAACATCCTCCAAGTCATCTAGGTCCTCAACCTCGAAGTCATCCCTACTCACTTCTCTCTCACTTGACACTCATATACAATTATCTTACTATCTTCACCCCCACACCCAACCTGCTCAAAAACCTTCAGTAGTTTTCTCTTGCCTTTAGGATAAAATACAAAATTCCTACCCGTTATTTAAAGCCTTCCCCAATATAGCTCCCAATTGTCTTCTAGTCTCAATTATATTGTTCTGTTGATTACTTCCCATATTTTTTGTATATAACTTCTTTGTCCATAGTTATTTGAATATTGTTTCCCCCATTTGATTGGGAACTCCTCTAGGGCAGGGACTGTTTTTCATGTTTTTTTTTAATATCACCAGTGCTTAGGGAAGTGACTGGCACATAGTAGGTGCTTAAGAAATGCTTATTTAGGGGGCAGCTAGGTGGCACAGTGGATAAAGCACCGGCCCTGGATTCAGGAGGACCTGAGTTCAAATCCAGCCTCAGATACTTACACTTACTGGTTGTGTGACTCTGGGCAAGTCACTTAACCCCCATTGCCCCACCCCCAAAAACAAACAACAACAACAAAAAATGCTTATTTACTGACTGACTTTCTATTATTCTCTTTCATGTATATGATATTCCAGTCAAATTGGCCTTTGAGTAGTTCTCTGCACAAAACATTCTATCACATAGTCTCCCATGTCTGAAATGCATCCTGTCCTTATATCTGCCTCTTAGAATCCAGAGGTACCTTCAAAGCACACCTCATGGGCTGCTTTGTTTTTTACATGATACTTCTCCACATTTTCTAGTTGTCAGTGCCCTCTTCCTCTTTAAATTATTTTTTATTGCTCTGTATGTGTAGTGAGGATTTCTTTGGACTCACTCTCCCAGAGCCAGGCTGCTACTATCTCCTCAGGGTTCTAACAGTGCGCCTGAAGGGTTCAGAATGCTCAATTTTCCACCAGTTATGTTCCCTTTACTCTTTGGTGCCAGTAACTGGCACTAAAGTTCCATTTTACTAATTAATATAAGTTAGTTTTGGGTTTTTTTTTAAAGGACTGGATCTCCTTATCTCACTCAAGCTGGAAGGATAAGAGTTTTAATGTGCTTCCTTTCTTACCTTGGCCATTTCATCCCCTCCGTAGGTCACCCAGATGACCCTGTTCTGTGGGGACTCACTACATGAATACTCCCAGATTCCCAGATTCCTGGTGGTTCTCTCACCTGACCTTTTAAAACTCACAGTGTTGGAACCACCAGATTGATCTTTTTCATCGTCAAAGAACAAGTAACAGAAGGCAGAAGCCCATTTTCATGAGGCCACACACCAACTTCAGAGGAAAAGGGACCAAGTATTCTGCTTTTATAGCATCATCTCTCATTGGACACCTGGACATCAGCAAAATGGATTAAAAACAAAGATACAAAATCCAACTAAAAGAGAAGAGAGCTGAGGAGAATAAATGACCAAGGCTCTGATCAGTTTGCCCCTTTTGACAGCACCTCTGTTTCTGGTTACAAATCCAGAGGCTGACATTCACCCTGTGGTTAATAGACTGTAACCACTTACAGAATATCTATTCATGCATGATTCAAGGCCTCATTATCCTATTTGCATTATATTTCCTCAGGACTCTCCTAGAAGTAGGCCCCTCAGCCTCAGAACATGGGGAATAGCATTAGAGGCATGTGCCATTCCCTTGTTACACATATGCTTTATATTTATTTATCTTTGTCCATGTATTCTCCAGTTGAATGTAAGCTTCTTGAAGACAGGAACTAGTTCATTGCTATCTTTGTATCTACAGTGCCTAGAACAGGTCTCCTTAAACTTTTTCCACTGGTGACTCCTTTTTTCCAGAGAAATTTTTACATGACCCCAGGTATATAGGTATATAAAATAGGTATGCAAATCAAACATTTACTGCCAAATTTTTCATGACCCCCACATTCAGTTACATGACCCCATATGGGATCCCCAACCCACAGTTTAAGAAGCTTTGGCCTAGAATATAGTAGGTCCTTAATAAATGTGTCTTGAATTCTTATTCACTTCATCCAATACCCATTTTTCTTTCATCTTCAGCCTCTTTTTCATGTATTGGCTTCTTCTACCTTCTCAATAACTCAAACTTCCCCCTCTCTAAAATCATTTACCAAACTCTCCCATCCCTCCAAGCTATTATCCTTGATCTTTCCTTCTCTTGTACCCTTAGAAAGAATCTTTCCATCTACTTCCTTACTGTATACACATACTCTTTGCAGTATAGTTCCAAGTCCTACTAAAACTAAAACCTCACATAACCCCTCAGGTGACAATGAATTACTGATAAGTTCAAAGGCCTTTTCTCAGTCCTCATCTTGCTTGACGTTTTTATAGAATCTGACACTTTTTCTTTTCTTTTCTTTCTTTTTCTTTTTTTCAGGAAGGGCAGGGCAATGAGAGTTAAATGACTTGCCCAGGGTCACACAGCTAGTAAGTGTCAAGTGTCTGATGTCAGATTTGAACTCAGGTCCTCCTGAATCCAGGGCTGGTGCTTTATCCACTGTACCACCTAGCTGTCCCCCACCCCTACCCCCCAGCATCTGACACTTTCAACCACAACATTCTTATAGGTGCTTCTTCCTTCTTTGGTTTTCATAACACTGCTTTCTCCTGGTTTCCTATCCACTTTCTCTAAGACTCTTTTATTGGATCATTATCCTTTTTCTATTCCCTAAATGACGTGACCTCCACAACTCCATTCTGGACCTAAATTTCTTCTTCTTTTATGTTTGGCATAATGGCTAGAGTACTGGTATGTGGAAGGCACAGGTTTGAATCTTGACTCAGACACTTCCCCTGAGTGTCAGTTTCCTCTTCTGTTAAATGAGCAGAGTGGAGTAGATAGCTTCTCTGATCCCACCCATCTCTGAATCTATGATGCTATGGCCTATGACAATGTGATTCCTTGTTGACCTCATTCACCCTCCTGGGTCAAGTATTATCTCTGTGCAAATGATTTCTAAATCACTACTACAATCCCTAATCTCTTTCCCTACATCCAAATGATCTTTTGATATTTTATATTCAGTATACCCAAAATGAAACTCATCATCTCAACCCCCATGGCAAGGCCAAAAAACTTTGACTGTTCCAATGCTTTCCATGATATGTTGTCTTGTCTCTCTTGTTCTTTATCCCTCCTTATTATGTGTATAAAGAGATGGTTTGGCTTCTCAGCATGTTATAACTTCAAATGCTACCCTTACTCCAAGGAATATAAATGAATTATTATTGCTTCTTATGGAATAGACATGTGAGTGCATATATTAATACATAGGAAGGGTGAGTTAGAATGAGGAGTAGAAGATGACATCAAAGTTGTGAATGTGGGCAACTAGAAGGCTACTGGGACCCTGGACAGTAATAGAGAAATTCAGGAGTTGGGTGGTTTTGGGAAGAAAGATATTGAGTTCTGTTTCAGAGATTCTGAGTTTGACATGCATACAGGTCTTTAAAAACCGAAGCAATTTCAAATTCTGTAGAATTTTGCCCAGATAAAGTTTTTGTAACAATGAAATACTAAGTAGCTCACTTTGGTGTATCCTTTAGTGTTCACAGTGTATTATCTTACAACAGGGTGTATGGTATGTTCAAGTATGACTAGCACGTCTGGGGTGAGGGTTTGCCCAGTCCTTTTCAAGGCTGTTCCTCCACTTTAATTGGCAGCTAGGTGGTGCAGTGGATAGAGTTACAGGCTTTGACTCAGGAAGACTCATCTTCCTGAGTTCAAATTTGGCTTCAAATACTTACTAGCTATGTGACCCTGGGCAAGTCACTTAACCCTGCTTGCCTCTGTTTCCTCATCTATAAAATGAGCTGCAGAAGGACATGGCAAATCATTCCAGTATCTTTGCAAAGAAAAGCCCAAATGGGGTCACGAAGAGTCAGACAACAAAACAACAAAATCCACCTTTGGTGTCCACCTGACACTCAACTCTTACCTGTGTCTCCAAGAAATTGCAGCATGTACAGCAGCAATATGACATACCTTAGTCTTGGCAGAGAGGCTAAACCAACTTGAGGGTAACTGACAGGCTTTAAAACTGTTGGTGAGTTAGGGGATGTCTACCCCAAACATATGAAGTCTTCCCTGGATGAAATGTATGGATAAGAAAAATTTGTTCCAATGGGCAAGAAGGTGGCTGAAGCAGGCTCTGTGGAGCACTTAGAGATTGGTCAGACATCAAAGATGCTAAGATCATCTGCTACATCCTGGGGCATCACCAGTCGTCTTAACTTTTGTCTTGCTACTAGACTCTGATGACTCTGGAAGAGAGAGTAAGGTTGACATTTATGTGTAACTCTACCTTACAAATCAAATTCATGCACAAGTCAGGTCACGCCCCATGATGTCATTGGTCCTCTTTGAAAATGAAGGACAAACAACAATCTTACAACAACCCTATGGAGTAAGAGGTGTAGATATTATTATCCATATTTTGCATATAAGGAAATTGAAATTTTAAGCTTATAAATAACTTCCTTATGGTCACATAGCTAGATGGAATGCAAAACCAAGTCTTCAGACTAAGCTAAGATTCTTGCCTTTTTTTTCTTTTTAATTCACTGATACCTTGTTTTGATATAACAAACACTTCTCAACAAACAGCCACTCAGCATATTCCTGCAATCCTTGAAAACAAAAGGGGTTATTGGTTGTTAACAAAAAAGAGGTACTGGGGCAGCTAGGTGGCACAATGGATAGAGCACCGGTCCTGGAATCAGGAGGACCTGAGTTCAAATCCAGCTTCAGACACTCAACACTTGCTAGCTGTGTGACCTTAGGCAAGTCACTTAACCCCAATTGCCTCACCAAAAAAAAAAAAAAAAAAGGAGGGATCTATGCTTTATTGTTGGTAGGATGGTACTAAAGATTGACCTTTGTTCTTACTTGGAGTTTCCTTGCCTCTCCCTGTTAACTTCATTTGCAACAACAAAAGTCATTCTTTACATTGCATTTTTGGCTCTGTGTCTTCATTTTGCATCATCTTCCCACTTTTCACTAAATTCTTCATTTTAATCATTCTTTACAGTGCAGTAATATTTTAAGATGTTGGCATACTATAGTTTTTTCAGTCATTCTTCAATTATGTAGTACCTATTTTCTGCTATGAATATTTTCATGCAAATTTTTCATTTACTTTTATTTTTAATATCCATAGCCTACTTGGAATATTGTTCTAGGAGTGTTATCTCTGGATCAAAGCAAAGGAAGACCTAAGAAACTGATGGTTTTCTTGTGTGTGTGTGTGTGTGTGTGTGTGTGAGAGAGAGAGAGAGAGAGAGAGAGTAACCAGTTCTCAAGAAATGTACACAAGGGGCAACTAGGTGGTGCAGTGGATAGAGCACTGGCCCTGGATTCAGGAGTACCTGAGTTCAAATCTGGCCTCAGAGAATTAATACTTATTAGCTGCGTGACCCTGGGCAAGTCACTTAACCCCAATTGCCTCACAAAAAAAAAAGAAATGTACACAAGACACACTTTTCAGTTTAATCTAAATTATTGACATTTTCTGCAACACTGTAAGTCTATATAATTGAGAAAGCAATGAGTCAAACCCTAATTTTTTACATTTACCAATTTCTGAGGTATAAAAGCTTAAGTTTAATAACAGAGAAAAGAGAGAGGGAGAGAGACAGAGACAGAGAGACAGAGAACACAGCAAAAGACACAGGTTTTTGATACATTAAGTTAATTATATTCTTGAAAATGTCACCAGTACCCAATATCTTAACTAACCCCAGAAATGAATATTTACCGATGGATAATCAAACTAGGTGGTCCTCTGATGTAGCCAGCTCAAGCAGGCTTGTATATGAAACTGACATAGAGCTCTCTTGGGGGTATTCTGTCAGAGCCTTAGATTAGACACACATACAAATTACTGTAAAATTTCCAGAAAATTGTGGATTTGGTTGAGATGTCATATGTGACATAGGGGATAGAGACTGCCTCAGAGCTGGAAAAAGGCTCATTCAGATTCCTCCTATGGCACACACTGTGTGACCCCAGGCAAGTCATTTAACCTGCTGGTGCCCTTGCCAGCTCTCTAAGACTCTAAGTTTCAGAAAAGGTTCGGCCATGCCCTGGCAGAGGACTCATCCTCAGCCTGGTGTTTCCCAAACCAGTGACATCACAGGTATAATTCCTCTACCAATCCCTAAAGGATTTGGTCAGTAATAAGTCACAGGACAGAACTAGTCTAAATGGCCTTTCTTTTCCCCCTGACAACCCAGTTAAATTCAGACCACCCAATTGTGGAGAAAGCAACCAATAACTCCTATCCTCCTGCACTGCCCTGTCCTCTGCTGCCTTATTATACTAGACACATTCTAGCTACCGTGGATGAGCCCTTGGCTCCCAGTAACACAGTAAATAGATGACTGAAGCTCAACTTACCAAAGAGAGGGACTTCTCAGACTTAACCCCTTCCAAAAAGATTTCAAAAAATACTTTCCAGGGGCAGCCAGGTGGCGCAGTGGATAGAGTACCGGCCCTGGAGTCAGGAGAACCTGAGTTCAAATCTGGCCTCAGACACTTAATTAACACTTAGTAGCTGTGTGACCCTGGACAAGTCACTTAAGCCCAATTGCCTCACTAAAAAACAAAAACAAAACAAAACAAAACACTTTCCAAAAAGCAATACATGCACAGCATCCTACTGGGAACTTGATTGGATTAGCACAGGTTAGAAACCCGAATTCTTGCCCTAAATGATATCAACTTGCTTGTCTCTAAGAGGCAGGGAAGCAACTTTGATGTCAATTTAATGGCAAAGGAAGTCAGTACAAACCAAAGGGGTCACCCTAACAAATCAGAGGCAGGACAAGGAAAACATGAAGGCACCTGACAAATATTGGTAAAACAGAGGCCAGATGTACGACTATAGTGACTGAGCATATTCATAACATTGTTGCACACCCAAAGATGTGAGTATTTGGAATTGCCATTGAGATTTCAATTAAATGTGTGGATTAATAGTCAGTCATAGGAGACCAGCAAAAAAATTATTGATTTTTTCCCCAGTATGACTCTGAATATCAAAGGAGACAGGGAGAGGACTTGTGCTCACCCCCCAAAAATGGTTTTGCTTGTGTGCTCTCTCCATCCCAAAGGATAATTACAGATGATTTGGCCATCCTGGCATAATTGTTTACTCTGGCACTAAAAGTGTGGCCAAAGGGGGCAGCTAGGTGGCACAGTGAATAAAGCACCAGCCCTGATTTCAGGAGGACCTGAGTTCAAATCCGGCCTCAGACACTTGACACTTACTAGCTGTGTGACCCTGGGCAAGTCACTTAACCCCCATTGCCCCACAAAAACAAACAAACAAAATAAAAGTGTGGTCAGATGTGCTCATTAAAGACAGCAGGGTACAATCTAACTGAGTAGCAAGAATCTGTAGGCATAGCGAGACCTGGACAACATGAGGACTTCAGTAGCCACCTTACAGGTTCACTGACTGACACCCCAACTGACGCCACTGTCTTTACTGGCTCAAACAGAGAAAACATGCCATGTAGGGCTCTGATACTGCCACAAACAAAAATCACAAATCCTCTCTGTGGTGCCTCCATGCATTGAAAATTATATTCATTCTCACAGAGTCACCCACTAATCACATGAAACCCAAGCAGCACAAAGAGCAATTTGGCCCATTAATTCTGTCTGAAAGTGTCCTAAAACTTCCACAAACAGGAACCGTATGTACTTCATACACACTGAATACAATCAAGGGGAATAGAGCGTGGGATGGGAGGAGAAAGTAAAGAATACCCTCTTTCCCACTGTGTCCCAAGCAGAAAATGTGGCAGATGGCTGCCTTCCGGGAAGCAGAGGACTATATGGCTTCCCGGAAGGCAGCCATATAGTATCAGCCCCCATGAAAGTATACTGCTCATTAGCAGGCCTTTAATTCACACCAGAAAGTGCTTGTATGCATGCCTCCAACCAGCCACGATAACCTAACCACTGAGCACAGCCAACAAAGGAGTATGAAAAGAGCTAGCTGCTCTGGAGAATGAGAAGCTGGGGTCTGTACAGAACCACACCAGAGGCACGGGGAATGGAAGGAAAATTGTAATCTTGGCTTTTCTGCTTCAGTTTTCGTCATTTCTCTCACTGTAACACACCTGCTTTATTCTTTGCGGATCTCAAACGTAGAGAGACCCTTATATTTTTGCAAAAGTTCATTTTTGGTTCCAATTTGTTCCTGCAGTCTCTGCAGCTGCTGCTGCTGTTCTGGACTCCGGCTGATATCAGGCATAGTGCTAATCACTTTTCACATCTCCTGGAACTTGGTCTTGAGAGCAGTCAACTCCTGACGCATGTCAACACTGCTTTTGTCCATACATTTATTTGATGATGTCATGGACCAAAGCCAGGAAAGAGTAGGTCTCCTCCTCCTTGAGGCCCCTAGGGTGGAGGGGGCTGAAGAAGAACCCACATTGGAGGCAGCTGCTACAGATTGTTTTCCAGCATAATTGTACTAATTCAGGGGCGGCTAGGTGGTGCAGTGGATAAAGCATGGCCCTGGATTCAGGAGGACCTGAGTTCAAATCTGACCTCAGACACTTGACAGTTACTAGTTGTGTGACCCTGGGGAAGTCACTTAAGCCTCTTTGCCCCACAAAAAAAAAAAAGTAATTTAGGGGCACCTAGGTGTCACAATGGATAGAGCCCTGGCCCTGGATTCAGGAGGACCTGAATTCAAATCCAGCCTCAGACACTTGACACTTACTAGCTGTGTGACCTTGGGCAAGTCACTTAACTCCCATTGCCCCACCAAAAAAAAAAAAAAGGAAAAAAAGAAAAGAAAAGAGATAGGATATCCAGGAGGAGGCAGGAAAAATGTCTCCTAACTGAGAAGAAAAAAAAAATTCCTTGGCTAGAGAAGAAACCAACAACCCATGTCTGGCACATTTTTTTATTTTCCCCATGACTGAGACTAAAGTATAAATACCCAGACCACAACCTCAAACACTCTTCAAGCCCAGGGTTCTCTAGTATAAAGGTACTTTTCCATCACTGTGTCATTCTCACAACACTACACTGTGATCACTTAATAAGTCAAGGTAGGAGAGAAAAGGGGGAGAGAAGAGAAGAGAAGGGAAGGGAGGGGAGGGGAAGGGAGGAGGGAAGAGGAGAAGAAAAGAGAAAAGGAGAGGAGGAGAGGGCAAGGGAGCTAGACCTCCCCTTTTTTCAGAAGTGAAGTACTAAGTATGTGGAATATTGCATATACTGTCAAACATGGTTGTTGTGTTGATTGGCTTTGATGAAGTTTTTTTCCTCTATTTTAAAAAATCTTTACTACCAAGGCTTTCTGGATAGAGGAGCTGAGAAAAATCTATTAGGAAATGAGAATGACATGAAAACAAAAGATGGCAATAAAAAGTAGGGAGCTGGGCTAGACGATCCTTCCAACTCTAAACCCTATGTTTGAAATGAACGTTCTATTTCCTTCTTGTGAACTGGTACACATATACCTTTCCATATGCTTTCTATTCCATGCTGAATTCAACCTCCATCAGTGAAACGCATTTGTAAAAATAATATATCTCTGGGGGCAGCTAGAACACAGTGGATAAAGAACCAGCCCTGTATCCAGGAGGACCTGAGTTCAAATCCAGCCTCAGACACTTGACACTTATTAGCTGTGTGACCCTGGGCAAGTCACTTAACCCTGGTTAAGTGCATGCCCTAAAAAAATAAATAATAATATAGCTCTAAGTAGTGCTGATTCTTTGGGTCATTCATTCTATTTAAATTAAGATTTATTTAAGGCTTATTTCTCACAACCATATCTTAATTTCTTTCAGGCTTTGGTCCATGACAAGATGAAATCAAAGAAGAATTGTATAAACATTTGATCATGCTCCAAATCCATACCTTCATTAGGATCCTAAACGAGTTTGGCTGGATTTCCTTTTAATCTGTTCTATTTGACTTTCTACTCCCTCTTCCCAGTTTCCACTGGCCTGGAATTTTCCAGAGAAGCACATTCATATCTCGTGAGTAATCTCACCTGATTTCTTGAGATTAAAGCATGGAACAGGTCTTGAACTTGTCACCCTGCCAGCCTCCACCTCTGCCTTCGGGATCCATCACTTGGTAACCAATTCTGCAACACCCAAGTGAATGGTGCCCAACCAGCTGTCATAAAACAAGCTTGAGTTGGCTCGTCTGGGTCTGCCATTTAAACGGTATGTAGGTTTAGTCCCAGAAATGTGGTCATATAAGGCAACAAGTTTTTTATATTACTATCAGAACATGCCATAACCATATTCTCCTACTTGGAGACTTGTCCCTGCTGGGTCTGACCAGTATTGAGTAAAGCTACATACAGTCCTAGACTAGGCAGATAGGTGCACAGTGGATAGTGTTAGGCTTGGAGTTGGGAAGACCCAAGTTCACATCCTGTCCCAGATACTTACTTGCTATGTGACTCTGGGAAAATCACTTAACCTCTGTTTGCTTCAATTTCCTCATCTGTAAAATGGGGATAATAATAGCACCTACCCAATAGGGTTGTTTTGAGGATCAAATGAGACCATAAAGTTTTTAAAGTGCTTCATAAATATAAAATGTTAAAGCTTTATGTAAGTATTATTATTATCATCATTTTTATTGTTATCATTATTATATATCTAATCCAATGACCTCCCTTGATCTGGATTTTAGCTTTTGACTATAGTCTCCTGAGAGCACATTAACCTTTCTAAGAGCTTTATTCGACTGACTCAGATTGATTTTTTTTTTTTGTGGGGAAATGAGGGTTAGTAAGTGTCAAGTTAGTAAGTGTCAAGTGTCTGAGGCCACATTTGAATTCAGGTTCTCCTGAATCCAGGGCTGGTGCTTTATACACTGCGCCATCTAGCTGTCCTTCAGATAGAATTTATAATCAATTAAAAGCCACAAGTCACTCAAGTGCACTCTATGTCAAATGAAAAAACTGAGGCTGTTGAGAAGGAAGGATGGGCCAAGGCCAGACCTGTACAAGATCCACATTTCCAGGAACACCTCAGTTGGAGTTGGGGTTCCTGATTCAGAGATTTTCTCCAGTTTTCTAGAGGAGAGACATCCTCAAATCTAGGCAAGGCCCAGCATCAGATACAGCTGAAATGTAGGGGTCAGAAGCAGTGAGAGTTTTGGAAAGACATCATGTTATAGTGGAAAAGGACCAAGTTTAATTTCAGCCTTTCTTAAACACATGTGACTTCAGGCAAGTTACTTAAACTCTGGACTTCTGTTTCCACATTTGTAAAAATGAAGGAGTTTCTTAGACTCTAGACTTGGACTCATGGGACCTGAGTTCCAACCCCAGTTCCACCATTTACCATGTATGTGACCTTGGGCAAGTTACCTAATCTCCTCAGGCCAAGTTTTCTTCATCTTCCTGGAAGGGAGCTCCATTTTGTCCCAGAATTGTATTGCTGTTTCATAACAAGGGGAATTGCATGACAAGACATTGCAATGAAGACATAAGCTGTCAAGAAGGAAAAAAAAATAAAAAGAACATGCCATATCTCAGAATGCATAGCATTCTGGCACTTATCCTAGTCTCACGAGGCTGAACTGTTTATCAGAAATTACATTTCATCTGTTGGACACACAGCAAGCTGTGATGCTGGATCACATGGTCTCTGTCTTAACTCACAGCCTAATTAGGCTTGGTGACTCTTGTTCTAAAGGACCAAAACCATCATTATATTATGAATATAAGGCAGTAGAATGTAGTAGAACATGCTGGACCCAAAGCCATGAGAAACCTGAGTTCAAATCCACACTCTATCAATGAGTAACTATGGAACTGAACTATGGGCAATTCCCTTCATCTCTCTGCACCTCGGCTTCCTCATTTGTAAAAATGAACATAATCATCTTAGCACAACCCTCTCTTAGGGCTATGTGGACAAAGCATTCCTTAAGCTTTCAGATGCTCTATGGTTATGCTGCTGTTATTATTGCCCTCCCGTAGTTGCTTTTAATCTTGTTTTCCCGTCTCGGATCTTTTCTCAGGACAAATTGAATCTTAACTAATTCATTCATCTAGAGTATACAATCAATTAATAAATATTGACTAGGCACCAATTATGTGCCAGACACTGAAATGTCCAATTAGAATACAAATAAAAAGAATGAAACAATGCCTACTCACAAGGTTTACATTCTAATGGTTGAGACATATGTATGTATGTATGTATATGTGTGTATATTTTGCATATATGTAAATGTGTGTATGTTTCTGTTTGTATGTCTATACAGAATAACTACAAATTAATATAAGCCAGGGTTCAAGCCTGCTCCATTTACATAAGAGTCTCCTCACTGGGAGGAGTTACATGCCTGAGTGGGGCATAGAGTTAACATGAGAGCTTAGGGGAGATCTTCCCTTCAGCTTCATGAGAGCACACATGTGGTTCCACACACTATTTGTTGGCATGTAAAGTGGGCATATAAAGGAAAGTCATCTTCCCAACACATCTCTGATTTCCAGCTTCCTTTCCTAGAGACTTCTAGGAATTTGCTGCTGGGTGAGATTGCAGACTCCCTGTTGGTTGAGCTGAGATATCTCTCCCAATGAAAGAATTCATTCACTCTCTGTGTACTGCCTGACATTTTGTTTTTGGTTTTTTGTTGTTTTGGGGGGGGGCATTGAATGTTAAATGACTTGCCCAGGATCACACAGCCTGACATTTTCTAATCTTCATAATCTCCCTAATTTCAGATGACTATCTCTTTGGATAAATGGGTTTATTTGTTACTGTTTGTAATGTTCTTTCTGTAATTGGCATTTTGACTGATAACTAGATTGGTTAAAACCTTGCCAAAATTTAGAATTACATAGCATATGTAGGCATGCCTAAAGCATGGGATAAGTGTGCATGCCTTTGCATCCTACATAATTCTTGATTTTGGCAAGGTCATAACCAACTTCGATAGTAATCCAAATAGTGCCAAGTCACTTGGGGTTTTTTTGTTGTTTTTTTTTTTACTTTGCTGTTTTAATGGGTCTGTGATATCATACATATGGATTGCTTCTTCTAGTGGTACAAATCAAAACCCATCCATGTAAGGCCCATCCTGTGTGACTGTTCTCCAAGTATTCCCACAAATCCTCCACAGATGGCTTGCTCAATATTTTGAAAGCCTTTTGTTAGATCTCTTGATGTTTTACAAATACGTGAAGTACACAAGCTGTTTGTCAATATTTCCCCACCACCTGACCAACCAGAAGATACATTCTGTTAACTTCTTTTATGCTATTTCTTCTGAGTAATTGTGTGTTGATAAAATCTTATAGCCTACTTAACTTCACCATATTGTGACTCTCTATCGCCCTTTGGATGATCCACAACTTTAATTAAAAACAAAAAACATGACTTGCTGCCATATACCATGGTTAGAAGAAAGTGCAAGTAAAAAGACTAACTTCTGTTTAAGTTTTAGTAAAAACCCTGAACAATTTCCCAGAGACAATCTAGCTCATTCTCTATATTCTGTAGATGCCAGATCCAGATCATTATTGTTCCATGGTGGCTGACCAAGATATAGCTACTGAGCTGGCTCTATGGGTTGTCAACAAAACTGTACATCATAATGTATACAATGATCATTCTTTGTCCACTTGGTTTATTATATTAATATAGTTAGGACAAATGCTTTTGATGGATTATGGGTCTCATTTATGAAGTAATCTAGGGTGAGGGTCAGCAGACTAAGTCCCATGGGACAAATCCAGCCTGCCATTTGTTTTTGAATGAAACTTTTAGCTCAAAGGCCATACCAAAACTAGTAATGGGCCAAAGTTTACCAACTCCTGCTCTAGGACATCTAGAGATGCAATAAGCACATTATCATCCGCAAACATTGACATCTATAGAATCTCACCATTTGTAGGGAATCCATCTTTGATGTAGACAATATCTTGGATGTCCTTAATGACAGTGGTAAACATCTTCAGCACGTATGTGCTTCCCTATTTCATTCCTCGTTTAAAAGTAATAATCTTAGGGTCAAAGCTATTTCTCTTATTGCAAAGGATCTTAAATGACTTTGGTATATAAATGAGTACTCTTAGAGGAAAATGTAGAAGGGGGCACTTTACTAAATTCAATTCTTTTTTTATGGTCAACAAACAAGTACAATGGGTTCTCATAATACATATAAGTGTTCTGTGACTGCTGTAATTTTAATTTTTATTATTTTAATTTTATTGTATTTATGTTAATTTTATTAGTTATAATAATTTTTATTCATATCCTTTGTTTTCACATTGTCTAGGTTTTCCTCTGTATTCCTCCTTCCTCCTTCCAAAGATTCATCCCATATAACAAAGGATTTCAAGAGAAAAGAGAGGACAAAATTCAGGAAAATCAACCCAGGAATCTCAAACCTGTCAGTGAGTTAGGGGTGTATCTACCCCCAAGCATGTGAAGACTTCCCTTGGCAGAATGGACAGATGAGAACGATGTGTTCCAATGGCCATGAAGATAGCTGAAGCAGGTACCGTCGAGCGCTCAGAGCTTGGTCAGACATCAAAGATGCCCAGGTCATCCATTGCATCTTGAGCCATTACCTTGACTCTATCTTGCTGCTAGACTGAGATGACTCTGGAAGAGAGAGTAAGGCCGACAGCTTCATACAACTCTGCCTTACTGAAGTCCAATTTATGCATGAGTCAAAAGACCATTGTTTGAATGCCAAAGGTACACTTGCCTAAAAGACTATTTTATGGAAAACTCACAAAGGGCAAGCACTCACTTGGTGATCAGAAAAAGTGATATAAGGACACTCTCAAGGTCTCTCTTAAGAACTTCGGAATTGATTGCATGACATGTGAGACACTGGCACAGGACCACCCAGCATGGTGTGCCCTCATCAGAGAAGGTGCTGTGCTCTATGAACAAAGTAGAATTGAAGTAGCTCAAAAGATATGTGAGACGAGCAAATTTAGAGAATCTACCCCAGAAATTTGTGCCCCACCTGTACAAGAGCATTCTGAACTCATATTAGTCTGATCAGCCACAGTCAGATATGCTGTAACTTGACTCTAACATAGTGATGTCATTTAGGTCCTCTTCAAAAATGAAAGACAACAGCCAACCCACCATATATAACAAATAACAAATAAAGCTATTTATCCAGGATAATAGTAGACAGAAATTAGAGAAGTTATACAGATGAGGCTATATCAGACAATACACAGAGTTAATGAATTCTCTCATTAGGAGAGAGATAATTCAGCTCAATTAAGAAAGAACCAGATCTGATAAGGAGGGAAGGGTGAATGAAGGGAGTGGGGGGAGTCAGTAGCAAAACACTTTTGAGGAGGAATAGGGCAAAATAAGATAGAAAATAGAGTAAATATCATTGGAAGGGAATAGGATGGAGGGAAATAGTTATGATGATTGACTACATTGGCAAAACATATGGTACCTACTGTAGGCGTTAAAATTAGCCTCAGGCTCCCCAAGTGGAGCTTCCCCTCCCCCTCCACTTCAGCTGCAGGGGCCTCTGAGCCTGGCTAAACTGGGCAGATGAAAAGCCCCAGGCAAGGCACAGCAGCCCATGACTCATCAGAGAAGCACATGAAAAAAACGGGAGAGACACTGGGGTTTGCTTCCCAGCCCCAGCTTGGCAAGGGCAGCAAGGGGCTTGGCAGGCCCTGGGGGCTGCAAGCCTAGGTTTCACCTGAGAAAGTTAATAAAAAGAGAAACTAGAGATGCTGAGGGGACAGACAGACAGAGGAAGGAGAGTATGGAGTTAAGGGCTTTTCAGGGTTCCTAGCAACAGGACAGTAAGGGGGGATGCCGGAGGACTAAGAGAATGGAAGGAGGTTGGTGAGAGAGAAACACAGGGGTTCAGCATGGCAGTACAGAGAGGGACGTTAGATGGTAAGGGGGGTCAACAAAGTGAAAGGGGCTTGGAGTTAGAAGAAAGGAGCTGAGCAGTGAAAGCGAAGGAGGGGAACTGGAGTGAAGGAGAAAAAGAGTAAAAGTTGGAGAGAACAGGTAGTATAATTTGCATTTCTTTACCCTTATCTTTTACATTGATTTTTATAAATAAACTCTAGTTTGATTATTTAATTAAGAGGCTTCTTAATCTTTTGCTTATCAATTTGGGAGGAGCAGTGTGGGATTTTATAAACGGCCCATATTAAATTAATAGCAGTCAGATAGCCAGCCAGTCAAGAGTCCACAGATTAGGCCCCAGTTAGATTAGTCCCCCCTAATTAGCTAAAATATTTTTTATGCTACTCTGCTGGGCTATTGTGAAGAAAATTTTTTCTCAAGTTTAAGATACTATATAAAAAGTTATGATGAACAGGATGCTATCAGAAAAACCTGGAAAGACCCACATGAACTGAAGCAGAGAGAAATGTACTGTACATAAAATAACAGCATTAGTGTAAGATAATCTGCTGGGAAGCATGTGGTTATTTTCAGGAAGGCAATGATCCAATATAACTCTGAAGAACTTATGAAAATTGCAGTCCATCTACAGAGAAAGAACTGATGGTATCTGAAAACAGACTGAAACATTTTTTTTGACAATTCCTTAATTTGAAGTTTTGTTTTTATCTGTTTTCTCTCACCACCTAGTTAATGTAGAGATGTTTTCCATGACTACTCATGTATAATTTTTAAAAAAAGAAAGAACCAGATCTCACTCAATGGGAAATTCCCCAAAGTCTCCAGTATAATGAGCAGGAAATAGGGATAGGACTGAGGTGTCAGCTCCTCTACATGTTGGCTACTTCCCAGAGTCTTTCTCTCCCTGAAGAGAATCTGAATTTCAGGTCTTCTCTTTCAAAGCTGAAAGACAAAATATGATTTATCTTCTTCCATGCTCTCAACAATACTGATCCTCACATAAGTGTGGAGCAAAGTAATCAAACCCTACCAATGAGGAGAACTTTATATAAATGGACCTAAGTCCCTGGTTAGATATTATTAAAGAGAATGGATTGCTACTAGAGTCAAATTCTTTGAATATATGTAATGGACTCCACGTGGTACCAATCTACATAGATGCTTGGGGGGTGGGGGCCTGTTTCTGATCAAGTACAATAAAGGACCCTGTCCTCCCCTTCAGAGAGCATATACAAATAGTCTATTACTCTTTCCTCTCAATTCACTGCATGGTGAAGAAAAGTCTTTTATTTGGCTGCTAGATCAGAACTGAATGAGCATACAAAAAGCATGAGGAGGTAAAATTATTCTCTTTCTTTTCTGCTGGCAACAAGAAATAAAGATGATGAGATCTAAGGGGCTGGTAGAGAGGTCTCCTTACCCTAATTGGTTAGTTTGTGAGTGACTGTCTTTTTAGGAAATCCTATGCCTGAAATGAAATCATATCTTGTGTAAGTCTTGTCTCTTTCGATATAGGGCCTTCTGAGATCTCAGAAGTTTGAAAGAGTAAAGGGTGGTCCAGCATCTGAAGCTGGGGAAATGCTAACCCTGAGGAGGAAGCTGCTTTAACCAGCCCAGCCATAAATCTAAATGGCAGAAAAGACACTGTTGTTCCCTACAAGCAACAAATCAACTCAGCCATCAGCTGTGCCATAGCCAGAAGTGCTAGAAATGTAGGTAACAACCACTTCAAATTTGAACTAACTCTCACCAGTCACGCAAATGATAGAAGATTCCACCCCAGTTTGGAGTGAATACATTTTTACTTTTCTTGTTATAGTTTCTCAATAAACATACCTATGTAAGAGTTAATTAATGTAATTCATTTATCTATGATATCAAAGAGATAACAACTGGTTAAAAGATACTAAGAAGATACTAATTGGCATTGGCAGTACCACTAGCAAGTGATATTAGGGAAATAAATGCTGATGATTGATATTGAGAGGAACACACTGGAATAAATAAATCAATGAAAATAGCATTAGAAGAAGGCACTCCCCCCAGAACCTTTAGAGGTACACATAACTGGCCACATTTTGAGGACCCAAGTTTCCTGCACATGTGTGTTATAAAAGTAGGTCCAAAGTCTCAGTACAACTATTATATCAAAATCCTTCATTACCTACCTACACCTTAAACTAAAAATGAGCACTGCTTTTAGATCTAGGCAAGCAAAGTTGGGACTGGGGAGGAAGTGAGGTGTCCCAGCTCAGTCCTCCATATCTAAGCAACTCCCTCACACTTTGGAAGAACTGACTCCACATAGGGATGAAATAATTCTGTGTATGGCACTTTTACAAAAAATGACCATGTATCATGGCATTAAAACTTCACAAACAAATATAGAAAAGCAGAAATACTGAAGATGCCTCCTTAATTAAAAATAATTTAATATTCTAGACTATTTAATAGATATTATATTTAATATTATATAATAGATATTATAATTTTAAAAAGAGTATTTGAAGAAAGAATTTAAAGCTAATTAGAAGCTGAATTATTTAATTCTAAATAATTAGTGGGCCAAAGGATAAATAATAGAAACAATAAAAATTTTCATAAAAGAAAATTACAATGAGACCATATACCACAACTTATCAGATACAGCTAATTTATTCCTTAGGAGAAATGTTGTATTTCTAAATTCTTTCATCAACAAAAGATTTTTTTAAATGAAAATTGGACATACATTTTTTTAAAAAAGCAACAGAAAAGCAACAAACCAAAACCCCAATTAAGCACCAAAATAGAAATTATGAAAATCAAAGATGTTAGACTTGAAAATTATAAGTAATTAATTAATATATTAATGAGCTGGTTTTATCTTTAAACACTTTCATCAACTAAATTAATAAAATAAATCGGTAATTTGCTAGTCTGGTTTTTAAAAAGAGATTAAAACCACACTTTCAAAAATGAAAAAGGATACTACAATTTAAAATTAAAAAGGAAAACATCAGAAACCATTTTGCCCAATTATATACCAATGAAATGAATAACTTAGATGAAATCAATGATTTACAAAAATATGATTCCCAGATTAAAAGAGGAAATAGATTATTCTCTAAAACCCAATCTCAGAAAAAGAAATTGAATAAGAAATAAATTAAATCTTAATTACAAGTGAATTCTATCACACATTCAAAAACAAATATATAGTACATAAACTGTCTGTAAAAATGAGCAAATAAAGGATTTATACACATATTTCTGATACTATGGATATATTTCTGGCATTTCTTTATATCTAAGCCATGGAGAAAATAAGCAGAGAAAGAAAGCTCTTAACCAAAATCCCTAATGAACAATTCATACAAAAACATTAAATAAAACATTAGCAACAAGACTGCAATGACTTATTTAAAATATTATGTACAATGACTTGATTTGACTTACAGGAGAAATTCAGAGTTGCTTCAATATAAAAGACTATATAAACCCAACAGACCACATTAATAACCAAAATAACAAAATCACCTAGTTATATCATTAAATCCTGAAAAAACTTTTTGCAAAATCTAACACTTGTTCCTATTTAAAAAACAAATACTAGGAAACATTGCAATTAAGGGACCTTTTCTTAGGTTGGTAAGTAGTATATACATATTATATGTATTATTTATGTATTTAAAACCAAGATCCAAGAGCCCACATTGTAATTAATAAAGGTTGGAGCTCTTCTTATTAAGATTAGAAGTGAAACAAAGATATCCATTATCATCACTATTCTTTGATGAAGTTCTAAAAATGGTAGCTAGAATACTAAGAAAATAAAAATAAAGTGAAATTAAATTGAAAGAACATAGGCAAAAGGAATGCCAAAATGTCCCTTTCGGGAAGAAATCTTCTAAAAGATTAAATAAAAATAACTTATTTAAGCCAAAAAAGAAAAGAAAAACACAGAAAAAATACCTTACATATTTAGGGAGGTTAAAAACTTTAGACAAAAATATAAAGTTAAATTAAATTAAAAAGTCATCCACTCAATATAACAGATTTATATATATATATGTATATATATATATGTGTGTGTGTACATATATACACACGTATATAAACATACACATACACATATACATACACATACACATACACATACACATACACATACACATACACATACACATACACATACACATACACATATACATATACATATACATATACATATACATATACATATACATATACATATACATATACATATACATATACATA
The DNA here is from genome assembly GCF_019393635.1 of Dromiciops gliroides. Taxonomy (NCBI): domain Eukaryota; kingdom Metazoa; phylum Chordata; class Mammalia; order Microbiotheria; family Microbiotheriidae; genus Dromiciops; species Dromiciops gliroides. The sequence goes on along the minus strand of NC_057861.1, from coordinate 387,127,919 downwards.
TATAGAGAGCGAGTACAAGAAAAGAACCTTCATCTCTCTCCTCCTTCCTCTCAAGAAAAAAAGTCTTATCTAGGTTTCTCAAATCAGATTAAGGCATCTTCAGATTTAACTGAGGAATAAAGAATAGAATGTTCCACCCTCTACTTATTCAAAGGAGAAGAGGGAAATTTTCACGTCCATGGTGAAGGAAAAGGTCTCAAGAATGAATAGCTTTGGTAAAAACTCACATAGATGTAAAAATATGAACTTAGAGCAAAATCTATTGTGCCTCAGCTGAACACACATTTAAAAAGGAGAGGTGGAAATGATTTAAGAGAAGGCAACAGCAAAAACAGACTAAATTAAAAGAGAAGAGGGAAACTATTTTCATGAAAGCGGATCGATTTAATTGATTCGTAGAAAGTGAATGGATTTGTATTTGTATGTATACAATACACATTTCCAGAGTTTCTAAATATTTAAAGGAAAAACCAAATGCATTATAAGGAGAAATAAAACTATGACATAATTTTAAAATACAAGTTATATTATGTAATGATTATATTTAGTGATATAATAAATTATATTATATAGTCATATAATTGTTACATATAGCTACATAATAAGTTATAGAATGAATACATGTGGGTATATAATATAATAATGATGGAGTAATATGATATAATAAAATTACAATAATATGGGTCCTCAAATTACCCTTATTGGTTATAGATAAATATAAACAAACAAGCAAAAAAAGAACAAAGTTCTTGAGCATATTTTTTAATTTAGATAATATATACCACTTATAATTATTAAGTATAAATAGAAAAGTCTATGAATATTTTTTCAGGTGAGTATGACATCTTTAAAACTAATCACGTCAGGACATAAAACCTCACAAACCAATACAGACAAGCAGAAATATTATACATATTATTTATTAATCACAATGAGATAAAAATTATATTAAATAAAGGATCACTGAATATTATTAAAATAATTTGGAAGTTAAGTGACTTAAGGAATTTTTGGGTCAAAGAATAAATCAGAGAAATGATAAATAATTTCTTAAAGGTAATGACAATAAAGGAACATTCTAAAATTTTGGTGATAGAAATAGTCTTTCAGGAGAAAATATGCCTTTAAATTATTCTCTAAAAAGAGAAAGAATATTTCAATGAATTGGGAATATAACTAAAAACATTAGAAAACCAACAAATTATAAAACTTAAATTAAACACCAAAAGATAAATCTTGAAAATCAAAGAAGAGATTAACAAAATTGGGGGGGGGGGGAGTGAGAATGAATAAATGAAACCAGGAGCTATTAAAGAAATAAGACAAATTAACCATTAGCTATTTTATTTAAATAGAAAAAGGAAAACCAAATCACTAGATCAAAATTTAAAAGAATTCACCAAAGGAAAAAAGAAATAAAAGATATTATTAGAAATTCTTTTGTCCAACTATATGTTAGCAAAACCAATTTAAATGAAATAAATTAATATTTTAAAAATATAAATTACCCAAAGCAATAGAACAAGAAATAGAGATTTTAAACAAAGAAGACTGAGCAAGCCACAAATTAACTTCTAAAAAACTCCAGAATCAGATCAATTCACAAATGAAGTTTATCAAATGTTCAAAGAACAATTTATTCCAATATTACAAAATTGTTTGTAAATATAGAAAAAGACAGAGACAGAGAAATGATAACAAGGTCCCCATAACCCAATTATAGTCTTAATACATATACCAAGGAATATCAAAACAGAAAAAGAAAGCTATAGACCAATAACCCTAATGAACATAAATGGAAAAGTTTTGTAATATTAATAAAAATTCTAAAGCTGAGAGAATAATCATAGGTAGAATAAGAAATAATTATTTTTTGCAGATGCTATAATGATGTTTATAAAGAACCCCAAAAAGTCAACTAAAAAACTCATTGAAACAATAACTTCAACAAACTTGTAAGACATAAGGTAAATCCAGAAAAATCATCAGTATGTCCATATGATACAAAACCCCCAAGAAATAGAAATACCATTTAAAATTACTTCCAAATATGTAAAATACTTGAGTCTACCTACCAAGATATACACAGGAATATATAGACACAACAATGAACACTTGGTTACAGAAATAAAGATACACCTAAATAATTGGGAAAATATCAATTGCTTATGTGTAGAATAAGTCAATATAATAAAAGTATCAATGCTGCCAACATCAATTTCTTCATTCAATGACATACCATTCAAGTTACCAAAAGATTACTTTACAGACCTAGAAAAAAATAATAATGAGGGAGAAAAGTTAAAATATTTCAAGAGAAGTAATGAAATAAAATCATTTGATGAATCCAAGAGGAAAGAAGGAAGGAAGGAAGGAAGGAAGAAGGCACGTAGGTTATACTGGGATTTGATAGAAGGAAATAAAAACATAGCAGTCCTAACCCTAAGTTTGAAAGTGATAAATTAACTCATAAACCACTAGTGCTGAAAACAATAATCAAGTTAACATTACCATTCCTGGAAAGACCATATCGATCAATTGCCCTATGACTCTAGTTACCATTACTTCTGTCAAAAAACAAAAACAAAAACACTCCTCCCTGGCCACCACTCCCTTATATCTGCTATTTTCCTTTATTAGATGTAACCTTCTTGAGGGTAGGGACTGGCTTGTTTGTGTTTGTAACTCCAACAATTAATACAGTGACTGGAGCACAGTCTCTGCTTAATATGTTTTTCCCTTTCATTCAAAGAATAATGCATTTACAGGCAAAAGTTCTGAGAACCACTGACCTAAAACATCCTTGTCTTTTTCTGCATAAGCATTTTCAGTGATGGTGAGTCCTCTCCTACAGAAAGGAGACTATACCATTGTTGTACAGTTCTAATTCTTAGAAAGTTCTACCTTGTATTTCTTCTTTATCTGATTCATTGGTCCTGGTTCAGGCTTGAGAACAAATAGAACAAATTTGCTTCTTCATCAATCAATCAATTGATTAATCAAGGAACCCTTATTAAGTGCCTACAATGTTACAAGCACTATACCAGAAACAATATATAAAAAGGTAAATATGAAAGTCTTTGTCCTTTAGGAGGTTGTATTCTAGTAGGGGATATAATATGTACATATATGGATATATACAAAACATATACAATGTGACTTTTGCAGAGGGTAATAACAGCTGGGGGATCAAGAAAGGTTTTGTTTATGTATTTATATATGCATGTATTTTTCATTCATTCATTTGTTTATTCTGAACTAAAGAAATAAAACAAACATTTCTATAATGTAGTAGAATAGAAAAAAGGTGATTGTACATGAAACTGCAAATCTATTATGTACAACTTGCTATTCTTTTAAAATACATAATAAAGTTATCATGCAACTTTTTCCCCTCTTTTTCCTTCCCTCCCTCTCCCTTTGCCCCCAGTCCTAGAGATGGTTACCATTAGACACAAATAGGTACAGAGGGGAGATGCAATTTCTTGTGTGAGAAATTACAAGAAGGCAATTTATGAACTCCTGACTTAGATAATCCCACAAAGTCTCTCACATAGTTGCTACTGAGTAGAGACAATGAGTATAGATAGTCACCACTACCCCTGCCCCCCCGAAGTTTGGCTATGAAAAGGAGGAAAGATATAATATGAAAGCTTGAAGACATGGTTGGGTCTAATGAGGATTCTTTTAAGAATAGCAGGGATTCAATTGTGCATGTATACATCAGGGAAGGAAACAGTTGATTAGAACATATTGAAGACTAATGGGAGAATGGGGATGACTGGGCAGAAAAACTTCCAGAAAATAAAGGAGGGAATAGGAACAAGACAACATAAGGAGAAGGTTGACCTTCATGAGGAGAAGATTCACCCTATAGTTAGAGATAGATGTAAAGGAAGAGAAAATATAAGATTAGGTTCATGAGTTGCAAGTAGTAAAAAAAAGGAGAAGGAGCTTACCAGCAAATGGTCTCTCTACTTTCTCTATAAAATATGAGATCATTGGCTGAACAAGTAGGGTTGGTATGATATTTGAGACTTGAAGAAAGAAGAATGATATGAAACAGCTTTTGTGCAGATTGGGATAGAGAATCAATTAGGGATGGGTAAAAAAATCAATTAGGGAGGGGGCAACTAGGTGGTGCAGTGGATAAAGCATGGGCCTTGGATTCAGGAGGACCTGAGTTCAAATCTAGCCTCAGACACTTGACACTTACTAGCTGTGTGACCCTGGGCAAGTCCCTTAACCCTCATTACCCCACAAAAAATCAATTAGGGAGGTGAATATCCAATTAATATTAAATAACATAAATCTGTAATGAACCTAATTGGCTTGGGCTAATTTCTTCCAGCTCTATTAAGCAGCATATGAAAGCACCTACAGGAGAGGGCACTAGCAACTGAAAGGATATGAAGCAGAGGAGGTCATTGGTAGGAGTAAGTTAGTTCTGGGGTTTGACAAGGCATAAATATTGATCAAATGGGGGAGCAAAAGATTCAGTAGTAGAGGAGAATATGGAACTGAATTAGTTAACTTTAGGGTAAATATTAGAAGGGAAGAAAAATGACCATGAAAACCCTTCAAATATTTGAAGACAGATATCACCACTTTAAGGTAGCTAGGTAGTGCAGTGAATAGAATGCCAGGTTGGGAGTCAGGAAGACTCATTTTCCTCAGTTCAAATCTGAACTCAAACACTTACTAGCTATGTTACTTTGGGTAAGTCACTTAACTCTGTTTGTCTCAGTTTCCTCATCTGTAAAGTGAGCTGGAGAAAGAAATGGCAAACCACTCTAGTATCTTTGCCAAGAATACCACTGTTAGGGTCACAAAGAGTCAGAAATGACTGAAAAATGACTGATCAACAATATTAGCATCTTGGTTTTCTCATTTCTAGGTTAAGCATTCCATTTCTTCCATTGTTTCTTTGTTTTTTTGTTTTTTTTGCGGGGCAATGGGGGTTAAGTGACTTGCCTAGGGTCACACAGCTAGTAAGTGTTAAGTGTCTGAGGCCGGATTTGAACTCAGGTACTCCTGAATCCAGGGCCAGCGCTTTAACCACTGCGCCATCTAGCTGCCCCTCTTCCATTGTTTCTTAAGAAATGTAACTTGCCCTTACAATTTGTATTACTTTTCTTTGTATATTGGTTAACCTTCCTTTTAAAATGTGGCTTCTACCATCAAATTAAATTCTCCAAATAATATCTAATCAATGTGGAGTGTAGCATGACTATTACTCTCTATGACTTGGACAAGATCATCAGTCATTTACCACCTTGCCAAGGTATTTTGACAAATGGAATTTTTTAGTATTAAATACTGAGTATATTTGTGAAGAAGACTGTACATACAGTATTGAGGATACCCAGGAATTTCACTTGACTAGTAATAAGCAGGAAACATCATAATTAGGATACAAATGCGAAAGAAACCCAGCAAAACGACAGACAAGTAACAATCTGTCTCTCTTCTGTAAAAAAACAAACCCTATAATCATACAATATGGTGTTATTTACTATGAGAGAAACCATGTAGAAAAGAAATTTTGCTTTGAACTTCCCAAACAAGCAGAGGTAACTGAAATGAATCCTACTTTTTAAAAAGTGTTTTTGAAGTGAATATTGAAATCAAATCAAGTCTTAAATTCTCTCATCCAAAACGGTAGGCAAGTAATCAAGGTTCCAAGAGTGTAAGAAATGTTTATCACAAATCCACAAATTAAGTCACCAGCCCCTTTAAGTCCCAACTCCTGGGAGAGTTTGTTGCTAAAACATTGGGCAAGTCCCCATCTTGGTCCTGCCCGCAATTTAGTGAGTACCGTGTGAGTGGCACACAGAGTTTCTGTTTTCGTTGGTTTTTAGATCTTGGGTAATGATACACAGTGCTAATTGTATTGTAATGCAATTCTTTAGAGTGACCCATTTAATAACACTAGAAGAACTTGTTCTCTGTCTGGTCTTCTTTGCCTAGATTCAATCCCTAAGTCAAGGGAATTCTGAAATCCCAGAAGAAAATAAAAAGATTCCTAAAACGTATGTGTTTTTTAAAAATCGTGCTTTTTTAAAAATCACAATATCTTATTGGACATTTGTTATGAGTATACACTCTCTGACGGACAATTGTCACAATCTGATCTGCTCAACAAACATTGCCCACACACAAGTGAATAAAAGGCACCTCAGAAGATTTATCTTCTCATTGACTCTGATCATTTAGCCCTTAAACTTCTGTCATTTTAAATACTTTCTTAAAACCCCTGACTCTTTTAACTCCTTTTGGAAATTAACTTCCTAAAATCAACTCTTTCACCTTGCAAACTCTAACTTTCATACTTTCCATTTGGCATACAGTAAATAAAGCCCCAAACTAGGAATTCTGGGATCTCACAATCTTGTATCTTCCACTTATCACCTGTGTGACTTGGGACAAATCATTCACTTCTCTGGACCTCAGTTTGCTCGCTCTCAAATGAGGGAACTGTACTAGATTATCTCTAAGGTCCTTTCCAGTTCAAGATCTAGGCTACAATTTCTAATTATATGAAACAAAAATATGATTATAACAACTTGTATTTACAGAGGATTTTAAGGCTTACAAAACAGCATATATATATACATATATACATATATATACATATATATATTAGTTCATTGGAATGAATTACTGCACTTTACTAGATCAAGATGTTGACTATGACTTCTGGTCAACATATTTTAACATAAAAAAATAAAATGGATTTATTTCCCAAAGATAACCCTCCAAAATAAAAAAGAAAGGATAAAAATATATAGTGTGTGTATGTACATATTTCTGTATGTATTTTGAAGCATGGAGCAACAATTAGAGAATTGACTTCAAGCCTCATTTCTGACACATATTGCTTATGCGACCTCTGAAAAGTCACTTAATTTCTTAATGCTCTAAGCAACTCTCTAATATTATAAACTGCAGACCTCCATTGGTAGAGGGAGCTTCCTCACTTCAGTTACCTATACCAATAAAAACACAGAGATCCATTCTTTATGCTCTTTCTCTCTCACTCTCTCTCTCACTCTCTTTCTCCGCCCCCCCATATATATGTGCATGTGTGTGTAAGCACACATAAATGTATATGTGTACATATATATGACATATGTGCATGAATTCATGTCTATGTATGCAATAGTAAAAGCATAAGTCTGGTCAAACAGATTCTGCCAGAGTCAATATTCTTCCATTCCATTTTGTGGTACATTAAGTCCATAAGGAAAGTTTGCTTTGGTTAAAAATTAAACTAGCTTAAATATTTCACTCCTATTTTACATATAGATATATGAAGAACTCATGTATGATAGTCATTTCTCACACAGTTTTCTAAGTATTTGAGAGAGTTAAATGTCCCTCTAAACATACCTAACATTAGCAAGATTTTATTTTATTTATTTATTTTTAAGTAATAAACATTTTTATTTATAGTTTTGGATTCCATTTTTTATCCCTCCTTCCCTCCCTCCCCTCCCTCCTCCCTAAGGCAGTAAGCAATCACATATGGGTTATACATGTAATTATGTAAAACATTACCATATTAGTCATTTTGTACAAGAAAACTAGAATAAATGAAAAAAAGAAAGAAAGTGAAAAATAGCATGCCTCAGTCTGTGTTCTTTCTTTGGAGGTGGATAGTATGTTTCAATAATAGTCCTTTGGGAATGTCTTGGATGAAATTGTTGAGAATAGGTAAGTCATTCACAGTTCTTCATCAAACAATATTGCTGTCTCTGTGTACAATGTTCTCTTGGTTCTGCTTACTTCACTATACATCAGTTCATCCAAGGCTTTTCAAGCCTTTCTGGAATCATCCTGCTTGTCATTTCTTATAGCACAATAATATTCTATCACCATCATATACCACAACTTGTTTAGCCATTCCCCAATTGATGGGCATTCCTTTGATTTCTGATTCTTTGGGCACCAGAAAAAGAGCTGCTATAAATATTTTGATACAAATAGGTCTTTTTCTCTTTTGGGGGATGTCTTTGGGATATAAACCTAGCAGTGGCATTGCCGGATCAAAGGGTATGCACAGTTCTATATCATTAGGGAGATTTTAGCTCAAGATTCCTTGATTATTGTAGACAAGCTTTTAAAATAACCAATTTCCAAAGAGTTAAAAAACAAGCATCATCCATGACTAGTAATCTCTTTGATGGGTCCATCAACACATCACTCCCCTCAAACCATTAGCCCCTGACAGTCTATAGTGAAGATCAGGGCTCTAAAATAGAACCATAAAGATAAAATAATCCTACGATTCACCAATGACTAAATTATCTGACAAGATACAATGAAACACACTCCAAGGAAATATAGGAGGGTCCTCTACAATAGCCACATTAGTGTCTTATAAGTTGAATACACTACGGCTGAAATCCAGGCTCAATGTTAGCATATTGCTGAAGATAATCTGCCTGCTGGTTCATACAGTCCCTAACTGGGGGTGATCAGTGAATTCGACTCTTGATAGGTGGAAATGCCCAGCCTACTCGTCCCTCTATCCAGAATACTTGTCAAAATCAGCTGAAGATTTCATGGTCTCCATTCATATGGCAACCAAGTGATCAAAGCTACAAGAGTAGGTGTGAAGTAGAGAAGCCTAGGACATGCTCGAAAGTGCTGCTTGGAATTCCACAGCCTGAATTCTCATCTCTCTCTTGGCCTTCCCCAAATCCCAGGTAAAATTCCACATTCTACAAGCCTTTCCCAATCCCTTTTAATACTAGTACTTTCCCTCTGTTGATCATTGCCAATCTATTCTGTGTATAGCTTATTTATTGAGTTGTTATCATGTTGTTATTTCTCCCACCCACCCATTAGACCATTATCTCATGGAAAGCAGGAACTGGCTTTGCCCTTCTTTGTATTTCCATTGTTTAGTATGGTGCCTGGTATATCATAAGCACTTAATAAATGCTTGTGGACTGAATGGTTGCTGCCTGCTCAATGTCAGTGACAGATGAGCTGACATTTTATTTCAAATAGTCAAACTTATAATAAAGTTTTAAAATACACAAATAATAATGGACAAAAAAGAAAGAAAATTTCTAAATTTAAGCACTTTTTTCTGTTACACATTGGATGGCATAAAGATCTAGTAATACTATCTGATTTATCTATACAGACAGGTGTACATAAATCTCAAAAGGTGTAAAAATCTATACTGCACATAGATTTTAAACTATTTTGGTTTATTATTCCTAAATACATTTCTATGAACAATAACATTGTGGGGGAAATCATCTCTCCATGTGTTTTAATCAGCACCAAACTCAGTGCTTGGCACTTAGTAAGTCCTTGAATGGACCAAGTTAACAATGGGAATTATAATAAAAATAGGTCTGGGGGGCAGCTAGGTGGCGTAGTGGATAAAGCACTGGCCCTGGATTCAGGAGGACCTGAGTTCAAATCCAGCTTCAGACACTTGACACTCACTAGCTGTGTGACCCTGGGCAAGTCACTTAACCCTCATTGCCTCACAAACAAACAAACAAACAAACAAACAAACAAACAAAAAAATAGGTCTGTAAATCAGGATAGGCATATATGACATATCAGCTACTTGATTTTCAAAGTCTAATATTTTCACCACTGTTTTTGATACTTTAGTGAAGTTATTTTAATTTTTAAAAAGGAGATAAAACACATTTTTAGGAAGGAAAAAGGAATCATAAACTTCAGTAAAAACAAGACCACTTTGTAATGCCAAGGGAGTGAGGAATTCCTACTCTAGCCAAATTGTTTTATGCTGTATCCATACTAACATCAGAACTTTTGAATTTATTCATTTTGCCTGAGTATACATTCCAAATTAAAATGATCCTTCTAGGGACAAGCTAGGCTATTATGAGTCTGCTACACATTTGAAAGTGCAGGAAAGAATCAATAAATGGAGCAATTAAGTTCAGAGAAGATAAAAGTAAGTTAAGGAAAGTGGGTAGATTTTCAGATTCAGCTTCAACAAAGAGAGGAAAAAGGCATTTTGCTCCTTCTACAGCTAATTTTTTTTCAGTTCCTTAGTTCTTCTATGTTTGTTGTACCAGAAACCATTATAGTAAAGTGATTCTGTGCCCCATTACTGTCCATCAAGAAGACAGAAAATGTTTCCATTGCATGACCTAGCCAGTATCCAATAGTTGTGGTCCATTTTTCCTGGTTCTTACATCTAAACAATAGGTTATGTCATAGATGGCATATTATAACCTCAAACTAACATCATTTGTCCTCTTAATCCACAATTATCATTTTAATCCGTAGGTATCAATGTAATTAAATGAACAATTTCATTTTTTCCTGTTGTAACTCATGTTTTATGATCAAATAAACTGGGATTGAGAAATAAAGAAGACTCTGGAAGGTATTACCTGTGGTGGTGAAATGTGTCTGTCATCAAAATAAATTCATGGACTTCCCCAAGCACCTCTCTATGCAAATTTAATATTCAGTAAAACTCATAAAACAAAACAACACCTTTTTGAGAACATCATAAAAGTCATGTACAAGAGAGTTAATTTGTGCTTATCAAATGCAAATGCTGAAATCATGAATATTTATGCACAGGTTGAGATTGCTAAAACATGCCAATAGATTTAGCCAACTTTTAGCTCGATGTAAAAAAAAAATTCTATTCCCCTATACAAATGCTTTTATCCATTTAAATAAAATTTTCAGAATGAAGTCAAATGTTACCATTAGTGAAACGTTCCCTTTCTGTTGGTTTATTCAGCTCAAACTCAAAGCGAATTGTTAACAATAGTAGAATCTAAGATACTTGAACTGACAAGCAGACTCATAATACATTTTCAGTCAGTGCCAGAGAAGCCATGCAGATTGACTCCTTGGCACAAATAAAATATTTAAAGAATGCCTGAAGCTAGGCTTATGAATGTACAATCAAAATACAATCCTTTCCCTCTTCCTCTGAGCCCACAAGCATATCTACAAAGACCATGTTTCCTGGCACCCATGCAGACTAATCTATACAATTTAACCTCACTCATGATGGAATGTGTCAGGCAGGTTTAGTTTTAAAGTACAGGAAAAAAACTGTGATATGCTTACTGAATAATAAATTAAAAGAATAATGTCACAATCCTACTCCACATGGGAACCTGATAACAAGTTCCAAAGACATCTTGGTATATAAGCATCTAGTTTGTGAGTGAATAGAGCCCTGGGCCTAGAGGCAGGAAGACCTGAATTCAATTCTAGCCTCAAAAGGTATATAATCCCAGGCAAGTCACTTAACCTCTGTTTGCCTCAGTTTCCTCATCTGTAAAAAGGGGATAATAATAACACTTATCTCCCAGGGTTATAAAGATCAAGTGAGGGGGCAGCTGGGTGGTATAGTGGATAAAGCACCGGCCCTGGATTCAGGAGGACCTGAGTTCAAATCTGGCCTCAGACACTTGACACTTACTAGCTGTGTGACCCTAGGCAAGTCACTTAACCCTCGTTGCCCCGCCCCCCAAAAAACAAAAACAAAAAACAAAACAAACAAACAAAAAAGATCAAGTGAGATAATTAGTGTAAATCACTTAGCATAGTACCTGGCACAGAGTAAGAAGTATATAGAAGTTATTATTATTATTATTATTATTAGCATACTGCACAATATTGCTGAAGAAAATTGTAGAATCACAAAAATTTAAAAGCTGGAAGAGACTTTAGTGGCTGTCTTTATCAATAAGCATTTATTAAGCACATATCATGTGCCAGACATCCCTTTTCTCAGGGAGTGACAACATGTAAACTACTATATGTAAACAAGATATATACCAGATAGATAAATGGGAGGTAATCTCAGAAGGAAAGGGCCAGGAGTTGGGGAGGAGGGGGAGGATACATAGGAAAGACTTACTGCAGAGAGTAAGATTTGAGCCATCTTGAAGGAAGTCAGGAAAGCCAGAAGGTAGGATGAGGAGAGGGAGCTTTCCAAGTATAGGGGACCATTTAGTGAAAATACATAGAATCGGGAGATGTGGGATTATGTGCCAGGAACAGCAATATCTTAGTAGATAGGGATGCAAAGGGTAAGGAAACTGGAGAGGTGAGACGGGACCAAGATGCGAGGGCTTTAAAAGGTAAACAGAAGATTTTATATTTCATGCTGGGTGTAATAAGAGCAACTGGAGATTGTTGAGTAGGGGGTGGCATAATTAGACATGCACTTTAAGAAGATCATTTTGGCAGCTGAATGAAGATTGTACTGGAATGGAGAAAGACTTGAGGCAGGAAGACCAACCAGTGGATCATTGCAATAGCTGAGTGATAAAAGTCTATACCAGGGTGTAGCTATGTGAGAGGATAGAAAGGGAAGTATGGGAGAAAGATTGTGAAGGTAGTAGACACAACAAGATGTGGTAATAGTTTGGATGGGGCAGATGAATGCAAGTGGGGAGTATAATGACACCAAGATTGTGAGTCTGGCAGATAAGAAAGTGGTGGTGCTTTACTCATAATATGGAAGTTTGGAAGTAAAAAAATATATAATGAGTCCTAATTTGGACATGTTAAATCAATCATTCAATAAACATTTATTAGGCACCTCTCTTCCAGGCACCATGCTAAGTGTAGGGCATTCTGAGATGTCTGTGGGACATCAAATTCAAGATATTCAATAGGCAGTTGGAGATGGAGGTCGGGAAGATTAGGGCTGGATAAGTAGATCTAAGAATCATCTGCATAGAGGTGATAATTGACTCTATAGAAACTTATGGGATACCCAAGTAAGATAATATAGAAGAATAAAAGAAGAGAGACAAAGACCAACTCTTAGAGAATATCCACAGTTAGTAGGCATGACTTGATGAAGATCCAGTGTTGGACACTGAGAAAAATTAGTCAGACAGGTAAGAAGAGACCCAGGAGAGAACAACGTCATGAAAACCTAGAGAGGGAAAAGTATCCAAGAGAAAGGGGTAATCAACAGTGTCAAAGGCTGTAAAAATGTCCCAAAGAATGAAGGTTGAGGGAAGATCACTGGTAACTTTGGAGACAAGTATCTATGATCAGGTGTTTGTTGTTGAGAAAAGGATGTAATTTTATGACTCTGCCTTTGATAGCTGGAAGAATTTATCAGTAATACTACAGTTTCCCAGAGTCCATGTTCCATGATGAATCCAGGAAAAAACCCAGATTGCCTACTCCCATGCTCCTTTTTATTCTAGTGTTCTTGTCCTTGAAGAGAAATGGTCAGCTATGTTACAAAATTCTTATCATTCAGTACCTAAGATTCTCTAAGGCTGACTTTCAAAATTTAGGCATCATGCTGAAGCAAATTTCAAGAAGAGTGGGATTCATTTATCATCAATTCATAGCATAAGCTCTATTGGCAATTATTTAAAATAACCTCTCCTCTTTTGTATGGGGTAATTCAGGCCATTAAAACTTGTTTAAATTCACAGTGAGTAAATAGCTGTAATAATAATGGAGACCCCTAATGTCAGACTGCATGCCTTTCCCACAAGTACCTTCAGTGACAATTAAAGGTAGAAAATAGCCATCAATTAAATTCAAGTAAAGAAGCATTTCTTAAGCAGTATTTTGTGCAAGGCATTACACTAGGTTTTGGAAATACAAAGGCAAAAAAGAAATATTCTCTGCCCTCAAGGAATTTACATTCTCTTAAAGGGAGTACAGTGTGCATACAGAGCAAACATATACAAAGTGACTTGAGTGGGGGGAGGAGGTGTGTGCAAGAAGATCAGGAAATATTCTATTTAAGAGATGGCACACAAACCAAGCCTTGAAAGGGGTGACAGATTCCAAAAGCTGAAGGTCTAAGAGCTGGAACCAAGAGGGAACATTCTAGGCTGGGGAATATACAAAGGCACCAAGGAAAGAAACAGAATGGCTTATCCAGGGAACCTCAAGTAGTCCAGTTTGGTTAGAACATAGAATGGGGAATAATGTGAAAGACATCTAGAAAGCTAAGTTGGGGACAGATTGTCAAGATTTTAAATGCCCAAAGGAACATAGAAAAAATTTTCATATTTCCTCCTAGAGGCAATAAGCAGTCACTGAAACTATTCCAGCTGTGCTATGTACACTGAGGCACTTGCGGATTCTTTCATTCTATAAGTAGTTATTAAGTACCTAGAATGTGAAATACTGTGTTCTAGGCACTGATTGATGTATAAAGACAAATAAGATGGGAATAGATGCTTGATCATTTCTTTTGAGGTTTGAATTAAGTACATTAAATAACCAGTAAGAGTAAAAGTCATATGATTCAAAGGTGGGAGGGACTTTTAGAACTCTGCCATTTCATTTTACAGAGGAGGAAACTGAGGATCATCAAGGTGAAGTGACTTGCCCACGGTCACATGGGTAGAAAGTAATTATCAGAGCTAGAATTTGTATGGGTGCTTTTGTAAATGAATACACTAATTGCCTTGACTTACTGGAGCTCCCTAACTATCAAGGTAACTGAGAAGAGTTATGTGAGGACTGGCTGCATTGACTAAGAAACATACCTGTTTAATACACCAACAATCCCTATGACCTAGAGGAAACCTGGCTGGACATGTAAGGAATCAGTAAGGTTTTAAAGCCAATCAAAGACTTATCTGACTACAGGATATGTGACTATATATATGGACCTTATCTTCAGCTATTCCCTAACTTTAGAATAATCCTTTTTCTTTTTAAAGAGATCTACATAATCAAGCTTTGAACTAAACTGCCTATGACCAAGAATGCCTTCTGATTTCTGTATCAAAGGCCACATCCTCCACCCCAGGAGCTACACACACACACACACACACACACACACACACACACACACACACACACACACACATCCTTCCTCCCTCTCTCCCTTTGAGAATGGGCCTTTCTAAGCCCACCTTTTCTCCAAATTCCTTACCTGCCTTTGCCTTTTTTTTTTTTTTTTGGTGAAGCAATTGGGTTTAAGTGACTTGCTCAGGGTCACACAGCTAGTAAGTGTTAAGTACCTGAGGCTGGATTTGAACTCAGGTCCTCCTGAATCCAGGGCCGGTGCTCTATCCACTAGCCGCCCACCCCACCCCACCCCCTACCTGCCTTTTTAAAAACTGTATATAAACCCTTGCAATCTACTACTTGGTGTCCTTTTTGGCAATAGACTGGATAGCACCTGTGACCATGTTTGATTTTCTCCCCTGCTTAATAAAACCTTTCTTTTAATTTTTCCAGGCATTGTCTTTCTCTGGTTTTCTTCCCTTTTAGGAAGAAGGGGACTGAAACCTTGAGAACTGGCCTTTGCATTATCCGGTCTTTCCCTTTGGAGAAAGAGAAATATAGGTTCCCTTTAAGAGAGCCTTTTCCTCTGTTTACAATTCAAATTCAATTTTTTTTGTTTGTTTTGGTTTTGGTTTTTTTTTTGGGTCAGTGGGGGTTAAGTGACTTGCCCAGGGTCACACAGCTAGTAAGTGTCAAGCATCTGAGGCTGTATTTGAACTCAGGTACTCCTGAATCCAGGGCCAGTGCTCTATCCACTGTGCCACCTAGCTGCCCCAAACTCAATTTTTTTTTAATCCAGTTCTTCCCATTCCACTCCCAGGTCTCTTGAAAGAAATTACTTCTTTACTGCTCCCTAAATTCTCATACTATGGGGAGGCAAGACAATAATTTAACTGTTAAAGTGATTCTCCACTGGAATCATTTAACTGGGTAATAGTTTGTCTACATTGTTCATATTTAGAATTAGCTTCTGTACAATCTCTTCATGCAATAGAAAGCATCCTCAAGACACCTATTAATGAGGGGGCAGCTAGGTGGCTCAGTGGATAAAGCCCTGGCCCTGGACTTAGGAGGGCCTGAGTTCAAATCCAGCCTCAGACAATTGACAGTTTTACTAGCTGTGTGACCCTGGGCAAGTCACTTAACCCTCATTGCCCTGCCCCACCAAAAAGACACCTATTAATGGCTCCCATCCTTAGTGCTTTTTAATTATGCTTTGTATACCATTGTGACTTTGATTTTATTGAAAAAGTAGGTAGGTGCTATCTGCTAGTTTTCAACAATCTGATAACCATAAAGATACATGTATATATACATATATACCTCCACATATGTGTGGAATATCAGGCTCTGGGTATAAGTTAGTTAAATTATATTCTGTATACTACTGAAAACTCCCTGGGCTGGGTATTTAAGCATAAAGAATGAGTATATTTCTTAAAGAACAAATTAATTTGTGCTACTGTTGTTTGATATATAGATTACAGTAGGAAACAGTAGCTAGGGAGTAAGGGAAGAAGGTTGGGTAGCATAGTGATGCTATGCTAGATATAGAAAAAATGTTTATGGAAATGTGAGAACACAGGCCCATGGGAAAGTTATGTGCATGTGCTTGAACCGTATGAACTGTGCAGGGGAAAAAAAAATGGGCAAGGATACATAGAATTTCCCTCTGGGCTACTTGCTCAACTCTCATGGCATTAACAGACTAGTATTTATCTAGGGGCTTTAAGAATAAGCCTGAGTGGCTTCTAAAACTTTTTCACAAGCCCCCATCCAGTGCGCCCTCCAATGTCAATCAACCAGTAAACCTCTATTAGCTTGGTAGTACCATTATATTTACAATCATTCCATTCTGAATCAGAAACTCTAGATCCTATTGACCTTCCTATTATTAAGATGCTAGTCAGTTTTTTAAAACAATTATTCTCCTGACACTTTCCCAGAAATTAGAATGTCTATCTCCATTTTTTCACTGATCCAATACATAACATACATACACTGTATCACCTAACCCAAGTTATAGGTGGAAGCTAAGAAATTTGAGGGAGGAATTAAGGGAGGAGTTTCTTTTTAAAAAATATTTATTTAATATTTTGTTTTTCCCCAGATGCATATAAAACCATTTTTAACCTTCATTTAAAAAATTTTTGAGTTCCAAATTCTCTCCTTCCCTCCCCAACCCTCTCATTAAGAAGGCAAGCAATTTGATATAGATTATACATGTGCAGTCATGCAAAACATATTTCCATATTAATCATGTTGTGAAAGAAAACGCAGACTACAAAAAAAAGTCAAGTAAAAAAAGGTATGCTCTGATCTGCATTCAGACTTCATTATTTCTTTCTCTGGAGATGAATAGTGTTTTTCATCCTAAGTCTTTGGAACTATCTTGGATAATTGTATTGTTGAGAATAGCTAAATCATTCACAACTGATCATCATACAACATTATTGTCACTGTGTACAATGTTTTCCTGGTTCTACTCAATTCACTTTCTATCAGTTGATCTTTCCACGTTTTTTCTGAGAGCATCCTGCTTATCATTTCTTATGGTATAATAGTATTCTATCACAATTATATACCACAACTTGTTAAGCCATTCCCTGAATTGATAAGTATTCCCTCAATTTACAATTCTTTGACACCAGAAAAAGAGTTGCTATAAATAGTTTTGTACATATAGGTCCTTTTCCCTCCGATCTCTTTGTAATACAGACCTAATAGTGGTATTGCTGGATCAAAGTGTATGCACAGTTTTATAGCCCTCTGAGAATAGTTATGGGAGGAGTTTCTTAAGGAACTCTACATGCCTTAGACACTCAAAGCCATCTAAATAGTTTTGAATGCGAATGGTAGAGGTGTTTTCTTTATTACCATCCAAAAAATATAATGGGAACAAGTTACATAATAACATTTTATATAGCACTCTAAGTGTTATAAGTCAATTTACACGCAACCATATGATGAGGAGGAAGTCTATGTAAATAGTATAAGTATATCCCGATTTTATGTATGAGGGAGATGAGGTTGTACATAGTCACAGTTATCTAGGATTTGAACCCAGGTCTTTCTACTCCCATCAAGTGCTTTCTCAATTAAATTCTATTACTTCTCTTAATATCAGTATATTCCCAAATAACGTTATCATGTATAGATATTATACTATATAAGATATAAAAGTAAATGGTTTAAAAAACACATTTGAAGAGAATGGGGAGGGACATGTGTACTTCAAAAGGAATACTCTTTCTCTTTCTGTCTCTGTCTTTGTTTCTGTTTCTCTGTCACTGTCTCTGTCTCTGTCTCTCTCTGTCTCTCTCCCTCTCTCTTGCTCTCTCCCTCCCCCCTCTGTCTCTGTCTCTCTCCTTTCATTCTCCCTCCCTTTCTCTCTCCTCTTCTCCCTCTCCCTCTACTCTCTCCTATTTTTATCCTTCATTCTGCTTTTCTGAAGAAGACAAACATTCCATTACTGGGTAGTTCTAGTAGGGGTGATTTGTGCCTCTCTGGCCTTGCACGAAGTATTTGCTGAGTTAACAGAGGGCACAGCTCCTGGACCTGCTCACATGTCAAGCAGGCAGCACCTGTAGATGAAGGCAGCACAATATAATGATCCTTTCTCTGTCCTTTTATGCTGCTCACATGCTGATCTGACTATAGGACACACTAAGAACAGAAATGATTCACCAACTGGTACAACATGTCATGTGGACTGCAATGTCAAATGACAGAATTATGTCTGATAAATAAAAAGGCATTTCAATTAAATTACCTGTTCTTTTCTTCTGTTTACAAAGTATAAAGACTTTATGAGTCCAAGTATGAGGTAGCGTTGGTAATTTGATCTCTCAAAGCAAGCAATTATTTGTCAGAGAGAAAAAAATTTTTTTCCCATTTCCTATTCTACAATGCGTGTGCTCATTACATAAATGTACTGCAATCAGAAGAGCATGTAAGTTTTGTAAACTTGGAGATCCTTGGGTATGAGAAATACAAACCTGCTTCTTGCTTCCACCATAAGTTTTCATGTGCACCCACTGGGGTTAGGTGGAGCATCTAACCCCTAATGATTGACCCTGTTTGGTCCTTACTATTGAAGGGGATTAGGGATCAAATATCCAGTAGCATCCCCTAGTGGTTGAACATAAATTTTACCCATATTGTATGAGTGAGAAAATCAAAGAATTTACCAGCTCTCCTTTCCAGACTTTTTCCTCATTACTCCCCTTAACATACCACACACTCTACTTTCAAGTCAAACTGGTCAGCTTGATGTCAACATTCCCTCCTCCACTTCAATGCCTTTATGTTGTCTGCTTGTCCTACATGTTAAAAATGGAAGTCAGGGGGGCAGCTAGGTGGCGCAGTGGATAGAGCACCGGCCCTGGATTCAGGAGTACCCGAGTTCAAATCCAGCCTCAGACACTTAACACTTACTAGCTGTGTGACCCTGGGCAAGTCACTTAACCCCAATTGCATCACTAAAAAAAAAAAAATGGAAGTCAGGGCAGCTAGGTGCTGCAGTGGATAAAGCACTGGCCCTGGATTCAGGAGGACCTGAATTCGAATCTGGCCTCAGACACTTGACACTTACTAGCTGTGTGACCCTGGGCAAATAACCCTCATTGCCCTGCAAAAAAAAAAAAAAAAAAAAAGGAAGTCTTTTTCCTCTTAAAATCCTTGATTTATTTCAAGGCTCAATTCACATACCACTTCAAACACAAAGCCTCCCTATATTCTCTGTTGTTGCTGTTGTGTAATTGTATTCAACTCTCTATGACTCCATTTGGGGGTTTTCTTGGCAAAGATACTGGAGTTATTTGCCATTTCCTTCTCCAGATCATTTTATAGATGAGAAAACTAAGGCAAACAGGGTTAAGTGACTTGCCCAGGGTCACACAGCTAGTAAGTGTCTGAGGTTGGATTTGAACTCAGATCTCCCTGACTTTATCCCTGGCCCTCTGCTCACCATGAAACCTAGCTGCTCTTCTTTATATTTACGTCTCTTCAATTTCTTAGTGCTTTCTCCATCAATTTATCATGTATTTACTTCTCAGTAGGTGTATTGTATTCCCCTAAAATACCCCTAAGACAGCAAAATATTTTCATCTTGTCTTTGTATCCCCTAAGTTTAACACAGATTAGGCTTAATAAAACTATTACAACTTAAAAAATAAACTTAATAAATCTTGGTTTGAGAGAGGTGAACTGATTTGTTCAGGTTTACAATCAGTTGGTAACTAGAATTAATTAATTATTGACTATGTGCCAGGCACTACGCTAGGCCACAGTTATTTTTCAATATTCCTTACCTCCTGCATCTCTTCCCACCCCCATCCTGCATAACCTACCCCTATAACAAAGGAAAACACAGTTAAGCAAACCTACTAACAGCCTATGCAATGTTCTGTATGCCATAGCCCCCCACTTATCCATTACACAGAAGGCACAAAGTGCATTTCTTTGTTTATATTCTAGGGTCAGATTGATATTTATGATAACATGATACTTGACTTCATTTTGGTTTTCTTTTCATTTATATTGTTGTAGTCATATGTAGATTGTTATTCTGGTTCTGCATACTTCATTCTGTATCAGTGCACGTGTCTTCCTGTGTTTCTCTGAATTCTTCACATTGTCTCCTATGGTAAAGTAATATTCCATCACATTATCTATTTAATTTCCTTAGCCATTTCCTAACCAATGGTCACCCACTTTGATTACAGCTCTTTGCCACCCCAAGTACTGTTCTTAGTATTATAGTACATATGAGACCTTTCTTTCTTTCTTTCTTTGATCTTTCTGGGGTATATTTCAAGCAGGAAAATACCTGGGTCAAAAAAATATGAAAAGATTAGTAACTTTATCCATTTAAATTCAAATTTGTTTTCCAAAATAGCTGAACCACTTCACAGCTCTACCAACAGTGCCTCAGTGTGCCTTTCTTTCACAGCTTCTCCAATATTAACTATTCCCATCTTTTGACATCATTGTTGAGTGTGAAGTGAAACCTCAGAATTCTTTTGAATATAAATTTGATTGGTATCTTTTGTTTTTCCACTTTAAACAAATTTTTACTCATATCTTTTGCTCTTTCGTCTCTTATATTTTTCATTGAATGACTGGGCTCTGCTCCCAGCCCCATAGAACCATTCCTTACAACAAAGAATTTTTTTAAAAGTCTGATGCTATTTGAAGTGTTAACAGCTCCACCCCTTTCTTAGTCCTTCATCTTTAAGTAAAGAAATAGGGGAGGTAAATTCCCATATCTCTTTTGGTGGCCAAACTTTGTCATTATAATTTTACAGCATTCAATTTCTATTTTGTTATTCTTGTGTTTCTATTTACATTGTCGTGGTCATTGTGTTTATTGTTTTCAAAATAAATTTTATTGAAATATTTTGCTATATCACACACATTTCCCAATGTACTCCTCCCTGTTGTCCCTTCCAGAGATCCATTCCTTGTAGCAAGGAACTTTTAAAAAGAAGGAAGAGGGCTGGAAAGAGTTCAGTGCAATAAATCAATACAATGGAAAAATTCTGACAGTGTTTCATAGGCATGGTTTTCTACTTATGCAAAGAAGTAGAGGTGGCATATTCTCATATCTCTTTTTTTTTTTTTGGCTTCAAGCTAGGTCATAATTTCACAGAATTCAGGTTCAATGGTGTTATTTTCTTTTTGTCTATGTACATTGTTTTGGTCATTGTCTATATTTTCCCCCTGGTTCTGCTTACTTCATTTTGCATCAGTTCCTATGTCTCCTCATATTTTTCTTTTGTCGTTTTTGTCATTTCTTACAGTTCAGTGATATTCTGCAGCTATTCCCCAGTTGATGAGACTCTCCTTTTACAGGTCTGTGCTACTATAAATATTTTGGTGTATATGAAGGCCTTTCATTTTATCATGGACCTTCTTGAGGTATATGCCAATTAGAGGAACCTGTGAGCCAAAGGTTATAGACATCTTAATCACTTAACATAATTTCAAATTTCTTTCCAAAATGGTTGAACTAATTTATAGCTCCACCAGCAGTATTTTAATGTTCCTTTCTTTACAAAATCCCTTCAACATTAACTATTCTCATCTTTCTCATCATTGTCATCACTGTCAATTTGCTAGGTATGAAATAAAACTGAATTGTTTTGATTTGCTTTTCTCAGTCATTTGGAGCAATCTTAAATAAAGTTGTTTAGTGATTTGCAGTTCCTTTGAGAACTGTTTATTCTTACCATTTATCTATTGAGGATTGATTTTTGGTTTTATATATTTGTGTTAACTGCCTATATGTCTTAGATTTTGGAATTTAATTTTAGATATTTGTTCCAATTTTTTTTATTCATTGAGTTTTCTTTTCTAGCTGCATGATTTTGCTCATACAAAAGAAATCCAATTTCATTTCATCTAAATTGTCTGTATGTGTGTATAATTCTTTATATATAATTGGAAAACATTTAAAAGGAAACCTGAAGATCATTGATCTAATCTAATGCCAGGCCATCTATGATCCCTTATCAATCTTCTGCTTGCTTTCAATTCTTAATTATCATATAAAAGCAGGGAAATTTCCATATATCACCTTCTTGTCATTCTCACTATCAAAATCTCAGACATGCTATCATCATCTTTTGCCTGAACCATAGCAATAACTTCCTAGTAGATCTGTTTCCAGTCTCCCCCGCCTAACACCCTTTGCCATCCATTTAATCTAGCACTGCCACATTAACTTTTCTAATGCATAAGTCTAGGCACATCATTATCCTATTCAGACTCTTCATTGATTACCTTTAAAATCCAAATTCATTAGACTGACATTTCTTTTTTTTTTTTTTTTTTTTTTGGTGAGGCAATTGGGGTTAAGTGACTTGCCCAGGGTCACACAGCTAGTAAGTGTCAAGTGTCTGAGGTCGGATTTGAACTCAGGTCCTCCTGAATCCAGGGCCAGTGCTGTATCTAGACTGACATTTCAAGAGATATTTATTATGCATCTGCTTTGGACTAGGTACTGTGCTAGCACTCCTTTACTTGCCCTTCCCTCCAGCTAAACCAGCCTACTCACCCTTTCCCAAGTACATTATGTTCTTTGTCATTTACCTGTTTTTGCTCATGGAGTTTCTTGTGCCTGAAATGCTCTCCCAACTCCCCCCCCCAATTCAATCGGTTGAAATGCTTTCTATTTTCTAAGATTTGGGGCTCAAGTTCAATTTTCTCTAAAAAGCCTTTTCTGATACCCCCCCACACAAAGTTATATCTCCCTCTTGTGAACTCTGATAAGACTATGTTATTTATTCATTTTTATTCTTTGTGTCCTTTATCTGGATGAGAACCTTGTCTTCTCTTATTGAACTCTAAGTTCCTTTAGTACTGAGATAGGTCTTGTTTTAGACACTAGCAGAGTATTTACACACACACACACACACACACACACACACAAAGCCAACACATTTATTGACTTTAACATACTAAATTTACATAAAAAATACTGAAGGTATGTGTGTTTTCCAATATCCATGTCCACTTGAGATTTTTCCTTATTATCATTAATATCATTCAGGTCTATCCTCCTTTCACTTTTAATATCTCCCTTTACCCCCAATTCCCTAGGAAGGCAATGGTTCAAATTCTTTGCCATTAAGACCTGCCTGAGAAGAAAGAGATGGAGAGAGAGAAAGAGGAGGAGAGGGAAAGAGGAAGGAGGAAAGAAAGAATGGAGGAAAGATATAGAGAGACAGAAATGGAAGACAGAGAATATCAAATGTGAAGACACTTTTTTTTTCCAGGAAAGAACTCCCACCTGCATGCTGATGTCAGTATTCCTAGAGTAGAAATAGAATTGAGATTTGAAAGGCTTGCTATCTCCCCAACCATAAGTAGATTTAGCCACATATGTAGAAATAAGTGACCATTACTATTGTGATTGAAAAAGATCTTATGGGCATAGGTACGTGACTTTACAAAGCTTGTATGAAATCTTTCAAGAAACACTGGTGGAACTTGTTACTATGTCTACCAGTTTGCATTTTTTCCTTATCTGCTGAAAATATTCGAAACTGAATTTAAAATTTAAATTTAAAATTAAATTTAAAGATTTAAATACCTTATTACCCATTACCTTATTTGGTTTCTTAGCTACTACCACTAAAGAGGGGAACATAGCCTCTCCCATGCATCACTAAGGCTATCAACCATGCATTCATTCCTTTGTAGCACTGTGTTTACTTTTTCAAGTCTCAGCTACAAGACACAATTCAAAGCAAAAACTGGCAGTAAAATAGTGTGGTTAAAAAAAAGAGTAACAATAAAATATTTCTCCCATAAATTTAGGACACACTCTCCCACAATACCTATGCCATCAGTGGGCACAGTCAACATACACAAGGAATATGGGGAGCATAATACACATAAAGAATGCACCTGAATAGAATACATATGTAAAATGTCACACACTCAAGGAGCATATGTGACCAAGACTCGAGTATAGAGGGGTAACACACCTACAGTGCTGCAGTCACCCATGTTTTCCAGTAATGTCATCATTTTGTTCTCTTTGGCCTTACTCCTTACTGAGCCACCAACCTAGAACCTTAACGAAGCTATACCAGTCTTATTTGTTACACTGTCTTTAGAAAGATGTAGTCTCTGTCAGACATGTGATTGACATGTCTATGTTGGGTATATAGGCATGGCAGATGGTCTCTGCTGGATGTTGCATTCCGCTGGCATCATAGGGTTATTGCTTATTATTGCTCCACAGGTCCAGTGCTTCCTGCTGGTCACTGTCAGCAATGGCTCTAGTGGGCATGAGATTCTAGAGCTTCTCTGTGCTCCCAGCTTTTGACTTCAGTTGGAGGCCTCATTAATGGAACCAAATTCTTCTGTATAAAGAAAAGAATGGGCTATGCCTGAATTTTTTAAAGCTGAAAGCCCAGGAAATAAGCTATAGATATTTTTATAAAGGCAAAGTCCCAACATACTTAGTCATTAGACTTGGGGGGGAAATGGGTGACTGACTAGGAGGTCACATATGGATCCCAGGTAGCAGCTGGTAGGGGGACAATGGGCAAAGATATAGACCCCAGTAGCAAAAGAGGATAATAGAGACATGGGCCCCAGTGATAGGAGATAGCAGCAGAGAGCATTACAGGTAGTGTTTTTGTTGTTTAATCATTTTTCAGTCATGCCTGACTGTTCATACCCCATTTGGGGTTTTCTTGGGCAAAGATATTGGAATGGTTTGCCATTTCCCTCTCCGGTTCATTTTACAGATGAGAAAGCTGAGTCAAACAGGATTAAATGACTTGCCCAGTGTCACACTAGTGTGTTTAGCAAGTGTCTGAGGCCAGATTTGAATTCAGGAAGATAAATTTCCCTCACTCCAGGCAGCACTGTGCCACCTAGCCGTCTGCCTCAGCAAGAGTGAATTGCACAGCCTCAGACACTTAATACTTACTAGCTGTGTGATCCTGGGCAAGTCACTTAACTCCAATTGCCTCAACAACAACAACAACAAAATTAAAAAAAAAAAAGAACCATATTAAAAAGGGGGCGGCTAGGTAGTGCAGTGGATAAAGCACTGGCTCTGGATTCAGGAGTTCCTGAGTTCAAATCCAGCCTCAGACACTTGACACTTACTAGCTGTGTAACCCTGGGCAAGTCACTTAACCCCCATTGCCCTGTTAAAAAAAAAAAGTGAATTGCAAGAATTTACCAAATCATTTAACACAAGGACAAAGATATTGGAATGAGTCACCATTCCTTCCTGGGATTCTTATAGATTCATATGGTCCTTCAAGGAATTGTCACACTATTTCTTTTGTTTGCTTGCTTGCTTCTATTTTAGTTTTTCTGTTCTTACTTTAGTACTGCCTATATCCTTGAATAATAAAAGAAGGAATCTGGGTGATGGGAAATGTGGAGAAGGAGGGAAAAAGAGATTCTTGATGAATGGCCTGTAAAATATGAGGCAAGATTGTCAGCTGAGAGGCTGAGATGAGAAGGAGGCTGAGAGGTTAAAA